>NC_133452.1:67321672-67982922 GCF_048565385.1 Saimiri boliviensis
GCTCAGTTTCAGTTCTCAGAATTCTCCTTCCTCCTTAATCACTTAACACACTTGTGACTTTAACTTCTATGCTGATGATTACAAAACTCTCTTAACTTACGGCCATACATTCTCCCTCAGTGGATTTCCATCCATCTCTGTAACTTCCTACCTAAGCAGCTCACCATTACCTCATACTTAAAATGATTAAAATTGAACCAAATAACTTCTCCCATATTATCTGTTTCCCAATTTCTCCTTTTCTAGAGTGACGTGGTACTTCTCTGAGTCCTTGAGACATAGAGTTTATCTCCTTTTAATCGTCTTACTTAAATAAAAAGTATGCTTAAGACATGTCAACTTTAAAAAAAAAAATGTCTCTGATTGATCTTATAGACTTCATTGCACTTTTGTTAGCATTCTTAATCATGGACTTTCTAAAGCAGTTTCTACTTGATTCCCCTTTTCTCCATATTGTCTTGCAAAACTATCCTCATATTAAATTATGCATCATGAAACTCCCCTTGTGTAGAATCCATATCAGCTACTGAATTAGGTTTAACTTTCTCTGCCTCTGAATTTCAAGTCTCAATGTAATATGACTCAATATTTTAAACTTTACTCAAACTATTGTGTAGACTGGCCCATTGTCTTGTTATGCCTTTATTTATGCTGTTTCTGCTAAGTGAAAAGTCCTCTTCCTCTTCAGTTAATTCACCAAACTAGCTTCTATCCTACTCATTTCTGAATTCCATAGGGTTTGCTTTTGCCCCAAAGTTGACGTGTTTCAAATATCTAGTTATTATCTATTTTATTTTGCCATACTAATGAGATTTCACGTATCAATTTTGTATTTCCAGAGTTCTGTGAAGTCTTTGAGAGATGGGCTTTAAAAATCATTGTCCTCCTCTTCCTCGTTATTATTAGTACTTGCATTACTTCAGTGCCTAAGAGAGGCATAATAGAATGACTACAGGTTTTGAAACTAGAAGGTTTGAATTCCAGCCAAATACATAGTTTGTCTGTGGTGACAGATCACTAAATCTCTCTGAGCTGAATATTCATTTCTAAAAGAGGAGGGGAAAAAACTCACCATGCGAGATAATATATGCAAAGCAGTTTTGTAGCTATATATTGCTACTTAAATGTTAGCTGAAAGTATATAATCCTTGTTCAAAGATTTCTTACTGTAGACCCTTAGAGAAAATAAATAATTTAGATAACATATAAAATAATCTACTGCTCATTGTGGAAATACATTACCATTTTCTGAAAAAATAAGCTAATAAAACATTAGTTTGAACACTTCATCATATCGGGGCAGACTACATTACAACTACTGAAGAGTACAAAAATGATTTTTATAACATATATAATTTTCAGCCAATAAGTGATACGCTTTACACATTTGAACACTTCTTTTCCTTAAGCTGAAATGGCCTTTCTACAATGACTTTTCTCCTATTTGTATGTCAGAATTTAAATTCAATATGAGTTCATTTGTTCTTCATCCTTATTACTACATAACAATCATCAACTTGCACATGCATTATGAAAATTCAAAGCAAATCTTGTTTAAAAATTTAACTGTAATGCTCTGGTGTTTTTTTGTTGTTGTTTTTTGTTTTTAGTTTTTGTTTTTGCTCTACATAATTACTTAGTTGACATAGAAATTCTCTACCTCATTTTATAGATGAGGGTAAATGGGTTAGCATAGGAAAAATACATCGTTTTTCAAATTAATTTGTCTTAAACAAAATAGACACAATCAATTCCAAAATCAAATACAAAAAAACATTCTAGTATGAGAAATACCAAGTTTTTTTTTTGAATTACATACTATTTTCATATTGACTATGACTTGCTTTTCTTTTCATGCTCATATGATTAAACTAATAATGTGAAGACATGATCTCTTAGTGCATTTTAATTTCCAAAGTAATTTAAAAATTCCAAATTTGATACTCAAATTTTAAATAGTTACTTCTGTATTTGTGGAAAAATGATTATCTTGAATGTTGATAAATATTTGCTAAAGAGTGGTACTTTTTTTGAATAAAAATATAAAATTATCTAAAGAAAATACAATTATCCTTCTTAACAAGAAAAGTTACATCGTCCACACTTAAAAAAAAATGTCAGGTGACAAGGTAATGCTGACCTGGTTATTTAGAAGATAAATGGAAAACAGATACTTGCTACACTAAAAACTGATTTACATTAAAAACTTTCACAGATTGACTGTAAGCCGTTTTCAGCCTCAATTTTGGATTTTGATAAATTGTCCTACAGTTTAACTATGCTCAACTTTTCAGCATTATTTAGATGAGCCATGTGCTTTTTCAACATAGGTGATCAGGCCAGTTTGATGCCAACACAAGTGAGCATGGAACAACTGGTGTGTTTGGTATTTTCTTAAGAAGCAGATCCTGGGAATGGATTTCATAGTTGTGTCTCCAGCATGAAAGAAAATGGCCAGAAATCAGAGAGTAATTTTAGACATTGGATCTAGATGGACTAAGTGTTTTGAGGGTAATTCTATTTCTAGGGTATGAAATTATATTAGTTTAACCCAGAAATGGCCTGAAGAGGACCAGTTATAACAATTACCATACTAGGCAGAAAATCAAATCAAATGTCAGGAAGAAGAGAAATGAAGTCTCTGCAGGCTTATCAGGTAATAGACAACCTTATCATAAGTCTGTTAAGTACGATCTGTTGAAATTATGTCAATTTCATGACATCTCTAGTGGGATCAGGCATATAATGGGGACATCTCAAGCTTTTGTAAAGCAGACTTGCCTACAACTAAAATAGTTTAAAACAAGGCATGAAAGAATAAGATGAGGCATTCCAGATAAGGCAAATTTAAATAATGAACTATTGAAAATGATACATATAATAAATAATAACATCACTTGATGTTTGTGTCACACCTGCCAATTATAAAACTTAACAATATTATCTCATTTTGAACTGGAATAAATAATCTAAGAACACTATTGTCATTAGTATAAAAATTCAGTATCATATAAATCAGGTATCTCTGAAGTGTACAGAAGCATTGAGACAGGTCTGCAATGGAGATCGCCTGTGAAAATGTTCCTACTCTCTTATTGCAATCCATTACATCAGCGTTTCAGTCTTTATCATTTCCCATAAAAAAAGAAAAGGGAACTCCTATGATCTAATTTATTTCCCAGTTATAGAAGAATACTATTTCTAGTTTTTCCTACTCTCCAATCAATGAGTAATTACTTAATTTTCACTTAGAATAGAAGGCTCCTTGCATCATCACTTTTTAGCATATTTATATCCTTCACTATGTAAAACCATAAAACCAAATCATGCATACTGAGAGCAATCAGTAATTAAGATTTCGTCATGATGTCCATTATAGCATCAGAATACAAAAAATCACAAATGCTGAAGAAAATATCAGGTTTCAGATAAGAAATGCATTAACTAATTTCTATTAAAAACATTACAGAATGAATGTTATTTTTATTTACTTCTATACGAAGTCTAATAATATAAATGTTTCAGATGCTAAAATTAAATAATATATGCATAGATATAAAATCCTTAAGGGATGTTCAAATTCATCTGAAGTCTAAAGTTTACAATATTATCTTTGCACTATATTATATTATTGCCACCTGAATTCTAATTATTTTTCTCATGGAATAGAATATTGCTTTTTTTTACACTATTAGGAAAAGCTATCTCTTTAAATCCATGAAGAAATACTAATAGCAATAGCCTCAGCAATTTTTCTGAAATGCAACGGTATGTCTCAAATGAAATAAATCAAATTAAAGAAATTTAACTAAATACATTAGAAGAAAGAAGAAAAAACACCTTCTAGGATAGACAGCTCATTTTTTAAAACCATTATTTTTTAATTAACATTGATTTCAGAAAATAAAATATTAAGAAGTAACCTTAAAACATTTTATGTGTCTACTGTAAACAATTACCAAACATAATGCCATAAAACTTTGGAAAAGGCACCATATCAAACACACTGCCATTAAATTCTTTTATAATACCCATATGAAACTCAAGGGTCACTACCTGAAACTTCTGTAAAAATCTCTCTGCCACTCTGAAGTTTAGTCTGTGCAGTTATCTTATAATGTTATTAAAAGTCTAAGAAATAGAGATAATTTCATAAAATACTGTTTATTCCGTAGTAAATAAAATAAAGGTTTCTTTTCAGTGGCATGCTCTTCAAACACACTAAATGATCTTGTGAAACTGTGTGATCTTCTTATATTCATCAAGTTTCACTTCACTTTTAGGTTTTATTATTTGTTTGCCTATTTTTTTAGTGGTTTACTTTCTTAATGAATACTAATCTTCTTAGCCAGAAAATTTGTATTGTCATCATTCCAAAAAAGTAGTTTATGTAACCTAAATACCAATTTCTTTTCAGAAATAAGAATGGTTGTTATTCTGTTATCAGTTGCTATTATAAATTTTCTGTTGTTATGAATAACATATATCACAAAATATTTTCTATTGTTCAATAACTTAAATATATTACTTAAAAAGTAATTGTGTGTGCATTAGTTTTGAGTCACACAGTCCATATGGTTTTTTCTTTAATTGTGGATATTTAAGTACTTTAAGAGTTAGTTTTTAAGGAAAAGATTTTCCTAGCTATAATTACTTTCAGTTATCTTCCAAATCATTAATGAGCAGGATGTTAGTTAAGGCTGTATTGTGTTTTCTATACTTAGGTGTAAAAGGCTTCATAATGTAAAATGATATGGTGATGTTTTGAATTTGGATGAAGTTAAGCTATGGTTAAGAAAGGAATGAAAGGAACAAAACATTTAGAAAACACTTTTATGTAAACTAAGAAGGAGCATAAAAGTTTAAAATTTAGGAATATGGTTTTAAATAAAATAAACACAGCTGAATGTAAATATATTTGGTTCAACTGAATATAACTCAAAGCTCAAGAAATCCGATCATCATACACTCATAATCCCACCTGATAAAAGTAAATACAAGCTAATGCAATATATTAGCTAGATAGCACAATACCAAAAGATTTCCAAATAGAAAGAGTAACATTTGAGTGTGTGGGAGGCAACACATCATCAGGATCAGTAACATGACTTCACACTCCAAAACAAAGTCACTCACACATTGCAAGGATTGTAATGTTGACAGATTCTTAATATAGTCATTATCATCCATATTAATATACAGCTAGCCCATTTGCTCTTTCCTTGGAATAGCCCCTTACTGATTTTGGATTAAGGAGAGTATCTACATAGCTTAATCCACTTATATCTCACCAGTGTTCCTATTCCATATTTCCAGCTGACTATAAGCAGATGTAACTGGATATACTGCTATACTTCATACTGAGCATGACCAATATCAAACTGATCACCCTCTCCATACCAAACTGACAACCTGTCTATATTCAGCCAATGTGGGAGGTAACTGAACCATTGTTCCACCATCCAGATGAAAATTCTTAAAATCATCTATCTGTCTTTTCCTTAAATATTTGTATCTAGTATATCACCAAAGTTTATTGCCTTTTTTAAAAAAATAATTCCTGAATTAGCCTTTCCATTTTCATTTTACACTCCCCTTATTACTATAATTTTTGCTGGGCTGTAATTACCTCTAACCCAATAGATCTCCCTATCTTTTGATTCTCTCATCTATATCTCTTTTGCCTTTTCTATACATGACTATTAGGTAAATCTTCTCTAACTTTAGTACTTTTTATTCATTGATTAAAAATCTGCAAGAAACCAATATGCCTTTCCAATAAACTCTAACCTCTTCTGCCCAATATTCAAGCCTTTAGAAATCTGAGTCATATCATCTTTTTTACTATGCTTTAATAAAATCTTATTGTTTATTTAAATAGACCAATAAATATCCCATACATGATACTCATATAACATATTACATTGCATTCATATTAAGATCTCCATGCTTTGTTAATGTTCTTCCTCCCAGCAAAAATGTTCATTACAGTTCATTAATATTCTACTTATATTTTAAAGGATAGTTTACTTATTGGGTGATACACTCCTTGACAGATAAATATGCTATGCCATATTTATTTTAGCCTCCTCCACTTGAAATCCTTACTTCATTATCCTCCATTTAATATCATTTTCCTATGTTAAAGCCTTAATTCACATACTGAGATAATAGATTAAATAAATGAAATATGTCATTTTAATTTTCTATCTCATAGCATTAGAATAATATTGATAATAGAATGCTCAAAAATACTATTGTTGGGTACATATATACAGAAAAATGCAATTCTTTAGCACTTTGTTCAGTGATATGAATCATTATCATACTAGTGCTTTTCAATGAATTGTACACAGGGGTTCCTTGGGTGTAACAGAAGTATTACAAAGTTAATAAAACAATCACTAAAATGTATCTGTTCTTCAGTGTATTTTTTATTAAGCAAGTGCAATGTGGTAATATTGACAGCTAGTAAATATTTGACACTTTGGACAAAGAGTATTTGTATTAATTCCTTGTTTACCCAGCCTACCTGTCTATTTTGTGATATACTTCTTGAGCAGATTTATTTCGTATTTAAACTACTGATGGAATCAACCCTACTACTTTAAATTCAAAAGCAAAATATACCCAGAATCATATAATTTCTATATTTTATCCAGTTACATATTTCTCTGAAAAATAAACAAAATATGAGAATAATTATTAACATGTACAAAAGTATTTTAAAATGAACTTTTTATTACTCTGAACTTAAGTGTAAGTTTCTTCAACAGATGATTGGTGGAATCCAAAATATGATTTATCTGTAAATACTACCTCATAAGATATATTTCCTTTAAAAAAATAAAGAGGAATATTAAGACGCATTGTACTGCTGGATGGGCTCGACTCAGTGGAAACAGCACGAGAAAAAGTGGGAACAACGTATTTTTTAATGACACAAGGAAAACAACATGAAACTAGATGAGGTGGCTCAGAAGTTCTAAGAAACAACAGATCTCTTCATGAAACTGAGGAGTAGGCACAATAATACCCACCTCTGTTAGCAGTATTTTGGCTATGAATGAAAGCACTGCCTTTAAATGTGCAAGAAGAGAAGCGAGTCTTAACCATTATTCAGCCCTTTCAAGCAGGGCTTTCCCACCACTGGTAATCACTGTTGATAACATAATCCTTGAGCATGAATTAAGGAGGTGCACGTAAATACTAAGAGCTGACAAGCATGTAGGACTGAGACTGGGAATTCCTTTCACACTTAGTAATGCTAAGTAGTGGGAGCTAAAACGCTTCTTAAGAGAGTCTATTTTAGAGTTCTTAGCTACTCTCAAAATTATTTTTTTAAAGGTTCTACTCTTCCTCTGATTACTAGCACAAGTTTATTTTCCTGTTCTATTTGCGAATCATTTTTTTGAAATAACTTTTTAGGATGACTATGCAAGTTAGGTGAATGCCCGACAAAAAATATAATTGATAGTTGTCTTGATACAACAGATTATATAGTCTTGTCTATAGTGCTGTTTTCTCTCTCTCGTGTGTGTGTGTGTGTGTGTGTGTGTGTGTGTGTGTGTGTGTGTGTCTTATTGTGTAATAAGACCAGTCACTTTACCTCATTTTTCCTCCCTGAAAAATGATCATATTGGACTAAATGTTCTGAAGTTCTTTTTACTCTTTGAATGTTGTTTTACATAGAAAACAAAGAACGCTTTGTGAGAACTTTGGCTGGGACCATTATTTGAATAGCACTGAAGGCAGATTTTTTTTGAGAATACGGTGTCCACTAAGTTAAGATTCAATGTGAGGTAAAGGAAGGGCAATGTTAAACTAGTTGATTACCTAAAAATAAATCTAAGTGTTACAAATAGTGATTACCTTTAAGTTTAAAGGCTGTCTCTAGGTTAATCTTTAAGTCAGCATCTCCCAAAATAAAACATTCTGTACCAGTAGCAGATACCATAAAGCTACTCAGATAATTTTTTATTGCATTTACAGGAGATACATATTTGCTTGAATTATGGAAAATTATAAATACAATTTTATGTATTTTTGTAGCTATTTGTTTAATATAGCTGATGCTTCTCTACAGTACATTAAAGTATTTGCTGAAATATGTATGAGACTGTGGTATAAAACTTTATGTATATTAACCCCTCAGAGAATCATAATTCATTATTCATTATCATCCTCAGTAACTTTAAAGAAATGCTATAGATTTAAGCAAAATTTTTTAAATGTAACAATTAATTTGTCACTTTGCATTTAATTTCATTGCCTTCAAATATTTTATCCATCAAATATGAACAAGTCAATGAAACCTCTTTAATTTGCAAGTTCTGATATACAAATTTTTCTAAATTAAAATATATTTCGTATACATAAAAATATATATCTATGTATACAAATGTTGACCCTGTTGAACAAATAGCAATTTGAGAGAAAATCCCTGAGTTGTTTTTTATTACTATTTAGTATTGTCATTATTCACTATCTGGTTTTCTTTTATCCTCAGTTTCTTCTTCTGTAGAGGGTGGAGGTCACCCCTAGTAATCACTAAAGCTTTTTTTTTTAGAATTGATAATCCAAGAGCTTATTATTTTTTTGAAAATATATCCTTACTTATTATCTATTCAGTCACAAGGGTAGATAGTACAAGGGTAATTACTTAAGCAGGACAGGATTTAAATTTGTAAAACCTTTGTAAAAATAATGCAATTAAAGCTCATCATTTTCAACTTACATATTTAAATTATGACACAAGAAGAAAACAGTTGCATAAATTTGCCTTTGATAAAAGCTTTGAAAACTTTTTCACTTTCAGAGTATAATTGAATGCAAATTTGTCATTTATTACTTACTATTGAGAAGATTGGAAAACCAGTTTAGATTACACTTTTTTTTTTTTTTTTTTTTTAATCTGAGGCTTTACTAGCATCTCTACAATAGAAATAAGTATGGGCTAGCAAACAATGTCTACTTATCTCTGCTTGGATAGACCAGTGCTAGCATTTGTCTTTTTGGTTATATTGCTCACAATTAATACATTTTTCTTTGTGTTCCTAAATACACTTACTCCAGTTACAATTTTTTTTTTTTAGCATCTTTAAATAATATCCTAATATGCGGTAGATATAATAATGAAAGTTCCACTTGACCACTGTAGGGAAATATTTGTACTGATTTGTTTTTAACTACTATATTTACCCAGTGAAAATAGTGGGGTAACTTGGATTTACCCCACTATTTGGATTTTCCCCACATACTGGGGAAATTGGATTCTATAACTATTGTTAGTCATATTTTCCTAGTCAGTCACGTTATAGCCTATTAATGGCTTACACATTTTTTTATTGTGACCAAAGTGTAGTAATTTCCCTTTGTGTATTCAATTATATGTATATAATCAAATAAATAAAAATCAATAATTTATTGATGAAATATAAAACCAATTTGGTCTGAACATTTGACCCATTCATGTAATGAGACAAATGGTTTTGTGATCATGACAGGCACCTCATATTGATAGGCAGGCAGCAGTTAAAATTCTTGGCTGTAGCCCCAACTTCCTGATTGGGATTCACTATTCCTTCTTTCTTCCTATCTTTATATGCTTACCCATCCCAAACTAGCTCTGACTTTTCCAGATGTAGTTTATTCTCTCCTTTCCAGCTCATTTCTTCCTTATTTCATTCCCACCAGAAGACAAAACAGTACTCACATTTATATGGTAGAAATGAGAAAGCAATAATACAAATGCAATGTCTGTTTGGCTGCCTCTCTTTATGGGGCCACTATACATATATGTGAAGTAAATCCACTGAAGGGTAAAACAAAAACCATCTCTGATAAAGACACTTGAAAAATTATTAGCCAATGCTTTTGTATGTGTGCATGCAGGCATGTGTGTGTGTGTGTGTGTGTTATATGTTAGTATTATTTTACTCTGAATCTCTTTAGTTAATAGTCACCTAATTCTTTTTTTTTTTTTTTTTTTGAGATAGAGTCTGGCTCTTTTATCCAGGCTGGAGTGCAGTAGCATGATCTTGGCTCACAGCAGACTCTGTCACTTAAGTTTAAGTGATTCTCCTGCCTCAGCCTCATGAGTAGCTGGGATTACAAGCACCCACCACCATGCCTGGCTAATTTTTGTATTTTTACTAGAGACAAGGTTTCACTATGTTAGCCAGGCTGGTCTCGAACTCCTGACCTCATGTGATTTGCCCACCTTGGCCTTCCAAAGTGCCAGGATTACAGGCATGAGCCACCACACCCGGCCATAGTCACCTAATTATTTTCCTGTAATGTCTGCAGCATTCTTTAGCCCTCTAATTATCTTCTTTCTTTCAAGTTGAAGATAAATGGTAAGATCTATTAAAAGGTAGGCCTACCCAGTCACTATAAATTGTATAAAATAAAAAATAGAGAATACATCTGAAAGCCATGTGATTTAGATGCACAACATGCTCAAATATACAATATTATTAGATCTGTGTTCTTTCCTTACAAATACATAAGACATATTTACCAATGAAAAAACCTTACAAAATTGCACACTGCTAATTCTTGATTTGAACTGATAATACTCTTATTTATCTATTTGGCTTCTATCTCCTTTCAATTTAAGAATGGAAGAATATATTTTTTATTATGTTTTTACTTATCGCCAAAGCAAACATTAGATGTGTTTGGATTTTATACCTAGTTAAATCATTTTGTGCTTTAACACACCAATCACTAATATGTTTAAAGCTTTTAGAGCTTTTATTTTACTGCCGAACAGATTGGCTTTGAATCAATTAAACTGTTTTGCAAATACGAGTCAAAAAATCCTTATTGTAAAACAAAGTGTGCTATGAATGTAGCACTTGAAGTACATAACATATTGATTTAAAGCCACTATTATTACATAGAAACCCAAAGATTAACTATCTTCAAAAAAGGAATAACAGATTTGTCTAAAAATGGTGATTTTAAAAACTTTTAATGTTTTGACTTGTTATGTAGTTTAATTATCAAGAAGTATAATAGCATCTGGCATTTTTTCTCAAATGGATTATTGACAAATTAATTTCATAATGTTAAAACAAGTTTTAGAATATGATAATATTCTACTGTCTGGATGCAGGTATTTTATAAATTTGTTATTTATTTATTTATAAGGAAGATCATCGCATTAATTATTTTAACAAATATACCATGAATATGATAACTAATAAATAGCTTTTTATAAGCATTTAAATATTTACCCTGTAGCCCTTCTCATCACTCTATCTATTCTCCGAGACCTCCTCCCCATTTTAGAATGTATAATAAGCTAACTCACTTTGGAATGTCACCTATGAGATTCTAATACGTTGCTGCAAAAGTAATTGCAATTTTTGCCATTGAATTGCAATTACTTTTGCAGCACCTAATACTGTATTTCTAATCTATTAGAAAAATGAATATGTAGTTATTTTGATGACTTTTAATGATTTGCCAAAGTTTGTAAAGAGAAGTCATAATTTCAAGTTGCAAATATGTTTTGTTTGGACAAAACCATACCTTAAACATTTTCTTAAAACCAGAGCTATCAAACCTTTTCCTCTAAAACCACTTCTTTTTCAACTGTACTTTAAGAACATAACTACCTATATCTACTCTTCAATGTTTGTATTGATTCTACTATATTTTTCTTAACTCTGAATGTTTATTAATGCAATGTTTGTTCTACGAAATATATTATTGAAAATACAATGATATATAATTAGATGGCTCTTGTACAATACCAACACTGACTCTGTGGTCACATATAATATATGTGAGTTGATTTATATTGTGGGTAAAAGAAACAGCTTTACTTTCCCAAATTATACAGGCAAAATTGGAAATCTGAGATCAAGAAGGCAAAATGGAGTACAGTTATTTTTTAGCAAGAAAGTATATATTCCAAGGAACATTTTATACTTTTCAATAGTCAATCAATATAAATAACCTGAAAATTATGACATATAACTTTACAGATAAATCATAAATTTTGAAAAAATTATCTAAAACTTATTTAGATTAACATAAATGTAGAAAAGTAGAAGATTCAAAGAATGGCAGATTTATGAGACAAAAGTAAATTAGTAGATAGTAGTAGTAGATAGTATAATAATAGTCAATTAGTAACCATAGACTGAAATTTAAAGTAAAGATTTAAAAAACAAAGAAAATGTCCTACTCAGGTGGACCATATTGCTCAATAGTCATGCAATGACTGCTTAATTATTTTAACTCATAGACAATAGTTTTGAGTGCAAAAAATGACTATTTAGCATATACGTTTATGTATTTGATTATAATTAGGCATTCTATTTTTAATGTAGAAAAATATACCACTTCCAATATTTATTACATGTTTCTCTCTGATTCTTTATAAAAGTAATAAAAAATAATTTAAGTGATTCTGTTTAATATGCAAATCCTATAACTCTACATATTGAGAGTTTTAAGAATAAGTCATTTTTAAAACAATTACTAAATAAGAGATTTCATATATTACTACATTTCTATCAGTTTATGTGTTCTCAAAACTCTTATTTCTGATTTTATCAGATTTCTGTCAGTGCTGCTTTATATTAGTTTATGTAATTATTTTATACAATGTAGATGTTAAAAATTGCATTATTTCTTAATGCCTTTGAGAATTGTTTTTGAATTCTTGTTAATAAGAATTGATATATATCTGTGTATCTCTCTGTTCCTAGTGTTCTGTGTCTATGATTCAATGTGTGTGTGTGTGTGTGTGTGTATATATATCTATGTGTGTGTATATATACACAGATATATATACACACACTTACACACATACACACATCATTTTTTCAAAAAAGCAATGGACATATTTTATACATTTCCCAAGGATGCTTTTCTCTTCTGCAGTTTTTATTCATTTGAAGAGCTTTACTTATCCGAAGCCAATAAAATAAGAAATGTACTCATGAAAGAAGTCCAAGAAGTCCATCTGTGACTATTCATTTCTCTGAGCCATCAGTTCTTTAATTTCTCAAAATATTTTTTCATCTCAAGCTTGACTATCTGCTTCACTAAACAAATAGACTGTTCCAAATTCTAGCAGTAGATCCTTGTTTTTTTCCCCCCTAAATCCCAAATGATCTTATTTAAAAAAACCAAATGAAACTATCTTCCTTCAGCATCCAAAAAATATTTACTCACTTTGAAATCCTGTTTGTATGTTTTTAAGGCCTTTAAATTATTGCTTCCTGGTTTGATGTATAAATTTATAGGACATAATAATAATAATCATGTTTATCAAAATTTTGTTTCTTGTTTGGTGTATTTCAGTAACATTTGCCAAAATATTTGCCATCAAAATCTTTTTTACACTTATTATGGGGTCAATGAATTAATTATTCTTATTGATAATATTTTATCCCTAACAGCTTAATAAAAATCATAGACCTTAATAAAAGTTACATAATAATCTTTGTATTTTTTACTTTGAAGTTTTGTTTTACTAGTAATTTCAAACACTGTTTAAAATTATTTTTTGAAGAGAGTATTTTAATTTCTATACTAGTTGAGAGCCCTATATCTAATCCTCTTGTACCATTGGCTGTGTGATCTCTAGTATGTATTTCAACCACTCAATTCCTCAGTTATCTTATGTATAAAACAAAGGAGGAGCATAAAAACCCTTTATCATTCCATAACAATTTTATAATGTTCTCAATATGATTGATATTTCATTTGCCTAAGTTTGTCTGTATGTACTACTTTCTATGAACATCATCTCTATTTTTATTCTTCATAGCTTATCTGTCTTTTCATAGAAATATTTTTACTTGAACATATGTACTCATTTGTTAAAGATGTTATACTTTACAAATTTATTAATTGAAAGACAGCAAATTTAATAAATCAGCCTATATTCTTTTATATAATTATGATTTCTCGTAAGTTCTGTTATCTATTTACTCTCTCTTACATGGATCTTTTCTATAATATTAACTTATAGGTCCTAAAATTTTCACATAAATGTAGCAGTATAGGTCAACATATTTATCTGTTATGTACTGAAAAGAGATAATAATCAAGGAATAGGTAAATTGACTAAAACAAAAATCTTACCTCCTTCAAATTTGCTTAGATATAAACATTCACATGTTATCTAAACTGCATAAAGGATAATAAAAGACATGTTTAATAAATACTGGCATGTAAAAATATTAGGCTGGTGCAAAAGTAATTGGGGTTTTTGCCACTAAATTTAATGCACTTTTGGCAAAGCTATAATTATTTTTGCACCAACTTAAATTTCTGCACATAATAAAATGACTCAACAGTTTTTTTATTGAATCTAGCCTAGCTTCAATTTTTTATTTATATTTTAAAGCAACCAAATACAATATAAAACATTTTTCTTCTAAATTTAATCTGTACCAATGGCAGCTTGGACAGAACAATGAAGGACTGAAAGAAAAGAGGCCAAGTCTTGCCGAAAAGCTCCTATAATTAACTACAGAAACAATACTAAGAGAATGAAAGAGAATTTTTGGAAATGTGCCCTCCATTCTAACAGAAGATGAAGAAGGAGGAGGAAGAGGAAAGGGGAGAGGAGGAAGAAAATTGCAATAACCCTGTAAAAACAGGGAGGGAATGTTCAAAGATTAGCATCTACTTAATGTCTTAAAGGATAGATGAGGAACTAAGTGAAAAACAAAAGTGTAGCATATTGCTGAATACGATGTAGCTGATAGAACTCTAAAGTTTATGCTGTAGTCATATTTTACAGATCAAAACCATTTTAAGATCTTCTAAAAGAAGAAAGAAAAAAGATGAAAAAGAATAACTTAATATCTAAAGTAACATTAAATATTAAGAAGAAACATATTCCTTTTAAAAACTACAAAACGCAATGCTGGCTATGAGTGTTAAAGCCCCGCATGTTCAAGACTTTAAACTTTGAACTTTACTGCTAGTTGTGAAAGTGAAGTTCTGTCAATGGGTGGCTACATTTTGCCTTTGTGCTGTGGTCACTGCATGCTGTCACCACTCTGGCTCCAGTTCTATGATTAAATATGGACTCTTGTTAGCTCACTTTATTTCTTTAAATTTCAGTTTCTTCATTTAAGCATGAGCTTCCAATAATGGTATGATCAGCTTTTTTTTTTTTTATAAATCAGATAGGGGCCTAGAACTCCATAGGTTTATTTTATTTGAAATGCTATTTATCATTTTAAAACAAATAATTCAGTTTCCCCAAATGTCTTAAAGCATTCAGATGACGTTTATAAACCATTCTGGTCATTCAACTAATCTAATTTGGCCTATTTAAAAGTTTTGCAAGAACTTAAGACTTAGTATTAGAAAATAAGATACCTATGTCCCAATGTCTTATTTAAATGTTATATTTCTAATACATATTCCTTAACATGATGTATAGTTGACACACTTCTTTATATCTCTGCTTTTAAAATATAATGTCCAGAAGATTTTCAGAATTACATTCAGCAATTTCATTAGCTTTATACTGCAAATCTCTGAGAAACTGTTAGCAATAACTTTAATATTTTAGTTTTTACCATGCTATTATAATGCTTGACGCTTTTACACAAAAGTTGAACTATGCAACAAGTGCTCAGTTTGTAAAATAATGTATGAGAGAAAATAGCAATAAAAAACAATTTGTTGTTGTTTGCTGTGCTACCACACTCTAGTGCGGACTAATATTTATGAGGTCAGTAAATCAAATCTCAGGTAGATAACAGGTGGTTAGATAACAGGTTTGTAGCAGAAACTACAAACAAAACTGCTATTTGTTGTAGTCTGGTATATTGTTTTAGATACATTATAGACAAATATACCATTAGGATGATATCCTCTGAAGGCAATGCTCAACACTGAAGTGCCTGCCATCCATACTTATTAACTTCTTGAGCTTGCCTTTCAGAATTCGTGCTTTTCTGGAATGCTACCTCACCTGTTATGCCTTTTAGAGTGCTGTCTTCACGTGTACTAATTTATTACTATCTGGTCCCTTCCTACGTACATTTGTCCTTTTCCAATATTAAACTTTAAATCACTCATTCAGACAGAACATGCATTACATTTGCATTTCTCCACACTTCTTAGTGAGAGGGTACTCAAAAATTTGGGAGTAAATGGTTTTAAGTCTCTAGAGATTATAGCCTTTATCCCAAAGTTTAAACACACACAAACACACACACACACACACACACACACACACACACAACTTGCTTTATAGTTATAATTCAAAAAATTTTAGTAATCTGCAGAAAATTCTTTCATACACAAGTCCTTTAAAATGCCTCTGCCAAAAATGAAAAGAGAAATTATTAATTGTCTCTGGACAGGCCATTTTAATATCACTACAGGCAAACTTTATATACTCTAGGCTCACATACAAGATGAATTCAGTACTTATATTCTAGCTTTTTGTACTATGGTACATATATTCCAAAAGTAGAACATTAATAATTTCTCTCAATTAGTTGAATTTTTGAAATATTTTATATATGATTTATTATACAATAAAATATCTGAATGTACTTTAATATTTGAGTTAAGAAAATCAAATTATTTTTAGTTGCTGTATTAAACTACAGCATATTTACTTTATTTGCTCTAGTAAAAACTACTTTTATTATCCAAAATATTTCTCCATGAAATCATCATTGTCTCATGCAGTACTAAGTCATTTAATCAAGTAATAAATAAAAATTTCATATTTTATTTCTGAAAGAGTAGGTATAGTGACTGGCAGTTTATTTCAAATGAATATATATTAGAAATTATCAGTGAGATGGACATAAAAAATAAATTTTGCAAATTGTGATTTATATGCTAATATTCATTGACAAATTGACAGATTGATGAATAGAATTAGGTAGGTGGATGATTGATAGATGTATTAGTAATAGTTTTCAGGTGATTAAAAGATCACTAAATGAAAACAAAGTTCATTAATGTTTAGGAAGGAATATGAATTTATACAATCTCAATATAGCTATAAATTATAATAATGGGTTTAATATTTTGGATACATGCTGTTTTGTGTGTTATGATCACAAACTAAATCAATAATATACCTTTATTAACTTTAAGAAACAACACTTCGTCAAACTTGAGAAAGAATAACTGCTATTTATGAAGCTTTTGTATAACAACATATTTTATTTGGACTAAGCTAAGACTTAAGCTATAACACTTCCCATTAACTATAAACGAGATTGTATAAGCGGTGTCAGAAGGCTGCAAACCAAAGATTAAAATGAGCGAATGCTTTGCAGGATGGACCATATAATCCTTTGATAATTGAATCCATTTTAAGATGAGCATTCAAAATTGCTACCTGTCCAACCTACACAAGATGAGCAAACTGGAAGCATGTAGATAATAATTACTAGTTGTCTCTAAACAGGCCATTTTAATATCACTACAGTCAAGTTTTAGACACTCTAGACTCACTTATGAGCTGAATTCATTACTCTCCTTTAGTTTTTTTGTACCATGTACTTGAATTCCAAAAGAAGTAGAACATTCATAATTATCATGTGTTGTCTAAGATGCAAATGGAATTTAAAATACTATGACCTCCTTTTAGTTCTGTTTGGTACAGTGTCTGTCATGAGCTAGACTAATAGGACTCTAACAAAAAGACTACAGCCTTAAAAAATGTATAGTTTCAAAACTGTGGATGCAATTAAAATCTGCATAATCCACCTTGAGTACTGATCATTTATAAAGAATAGACAACTAACTTCATTCTTGCAAGAAACACAAAATAAATTAGCGATTGTTTTCTAACATACTTTCTCCTTTATCACAGAAGGTAATAATACTAATAAAATTATAATTTACATTAATCATATACTTGCTTAGAAATTATGATATGACAGTATTAAAAAAGCTTGTTTGCTAGGTTGTGGGGTTTTTTTTTTCCCAACTTTCTCATTATTTCATACATTTTAATGCATTTAGAAAATATATTATTATCCAATGATTATCTTTTTTGATTAATAACAAAATTTGATTTTCTGACCAAGTTCACAAATAAATACTAACAAGTTGTCCTAAGACCAGCAATTTTTAAATAAAGTTAAATTTCTTAAATATCATAATTAAATGTAAATTTATGTATTATTGTATGTACTTTCTTAAAAGATATTAAAAATTAAAGCAATGATTTTTTTCAGTGAATTTTTAAAAACTTTAAAGTGTTAATTATATTCAAGTACTATGAAGTCATAAACTGTCACTTAAATAGATATGACACAATCTTATGCTTTTATGTACATCAGCAAAATGAGCACTGTTAATAATTCCAAGAGGAATCAGGAGAATGGATGCTTAATCTTTTTACAAGTGATTTAATCTATATAGAATGTGTATGATGAAGATAAAAAATTGAAATGAACTTATATGCTAAAGTAATGCTTCACACCTTTGATTCAGAAGATTAACTGATAATAGAGAACATAAAATTAAAGATAATAGATTAACAGAGAGAGACAGAGAAAAGGCCCCATGGCTAAGTGTTGGGGCAATGCTGAGTTAAACAAACCTAATCAGATTTCTTTATTGCAAGAATTTTCAGAGCCTTTAACTTGTTAATAGGGAATTCCTAAAAGAAAACTCTACTACACAGTTCTCCTGACCTTATTTAATCATAGAGATATATTTTCCCCCTAGAAACAGCTTAGCATATGATCATTTGTAAAAACTGTCCTAAAATATGTTATACATTTATACTGCACAGGCATTATGAAGGGTATCACATTTAACAACTTGTTTTTTTTTTTTTGCTCCAACTTCTTCATGGCTGTAGAAAAGTTGGGGAAAATATTGATGTGTTGGAATATGCCACATCAAAATAAATCAGTTATTTTCTACAATATTAAAAATTTACATTTTGATAGCATCACTTAAAATATTAGAGTAATGATTACTGTTTCTTACACAAAACTAGTTCAGCAAATTCATATTTCAACAATATAAGCCAGAACCAGAAAGAAGGTAAACAGACCTTTAAGACATGAAATATTTGCACTTACTATTCGTGTATTTTTAATGTTTCCTTAATTTGTTTTAAAGAAAATGATGGTTTAAAGTAACAAAAAGAAGGGAGTAGTCATCCTGCTTAGAGACAGGCATTCTGACAATGGATGATAAAGACGGAAAAAGAAAATTTCAGAAATGGACACTTGATATAAAAATTTTGAGAGAATTGCATGGGTGATGAATCATTACTTCATAATTCAATAAATGCCTATGGTAGGTGCTGTCAATTACATACCTAATAATACAACATTTCTTACAAAAGAACTGAAGTGGCAGTATGCACAGAGAAAAGAAAGTTATGTCTTCAGCCTCTCTTGCAGCTAGGGATATCTGAGCAAAATAATTCTAGTTAATAAGATAAATACAGAGGAAGCATCTCCTTCCTAAATAAAAAGATGAAAACTTTTGTAGATTGCTCTTCTCTTTTCTCCCTTCTTCTTAGCATGGTATACAGATACAATGCCTGGCATTTCAATGGATATCTTGTAATTGAGAGGATAAAAGTCTTTAAGAATAATGTAGCAGATAGATATAGGTGCCAGGTTCCTTGACAATACCTTTCAGCCACTGTTTCAATTTTGTCTCATCTAATTTGAGACTATGAACACAATCATCCAGTATTTATTTAAACGACATGGTCAAGTTTCTTATGACCCACAATGTAATCTATTTCTTCTAATACAGGTTCTGAAGCTATTACTGAACTTTCAAAGAAAAATAATTGATGTTTATAATATTGCTAATAAATGATCTTAAAAAGTTTTTTTCCTTTTAGAATTTTTGATTAAAAATCATAAGCAGAAAAAAGTATGTCATGGTTAATACATTTTCCACGTAAAGTGTTAACTTTTTGTAATTTAGTATTGAACACTCAATAATTAAGAAATTATCAATATTCCCAATGACTCATTCCCTGAAAACATCATATAGCTAAAGTTTATCTGGTTTAATTTCTCTTGTCTATAGATATGTTTATATGCAGTTAACTCAAAAATGTTATGCTAATCGTGTAGGTATAAGATTTTTTCGGCCGGGCGCGGTGGCTCAAGCCTGTAATCCCAGCACTTTGGGAGGCCGAGGCGGGCAGATCATGAGGTCAAGAGATCGAGACCATCCTGGTCAACATGGTGAAATGCCATCTCTACTAAAAATGCAAAAAATCGGCTGAGCATGGTGGCGCGTGCCTGTAATCCCAGCTACTCGGGAGGCCGAGGCAGGAGAATTGCCTGAACCCAGGAGGTGGAGGTTGCGGTGAGCCGAGATCGCGCCATTGCACTCCAGTCTGGGTAACAAGAGTGAAACTCCGTCTAAAAAAAAAGATTTCTTTCATGAGCAAGAGGAGTTTTCGTTTATTTTCAGTTTAGAATTGCTTCAGAGGTTTTAATTGTCTTAATAAAAGCCTAAATTTTTACTTTTGCTTTCAAGGCTCTACAACCTTGTCATTATCTTCCATGTATCCTTCTTCATACATTCTGCATATCTGTATGTAAATACATTCCACCTGAACTACCTGCAATTCACTTTTACAACCTATTGATTTCCCCTTTCTCTTGAACATATTACATATTAGTGGTATCCTAAGGCCTGTTCATTCTGGCTTGCAAGAACTAATTTTGCATCTATTTTCCCAAGTCTGCATTTGGTGACCCTCCTCATTGGTACTTTGATGTTTGTTAGAGTGGGGATATTTAAAACATGAAAATTGGCAAATGCTATACACGAAAGCCTCTTTCACTGCCGTAGCCAATTATCAAACAACTATCATCACATCACTGAACAATACATATTATTTATGTTAAATTTTTAAGCCAATTTTACAGATGATTCATGAATCACCCTTGACACTATTTAATTGGTAGTGTTAGTACCAGAAAGTTACCAGATGTACACAGTGAAGTAGAAGGATTTCTGTATATAACATTGTAATAATATGCTATGAAATGTATTATTCAGTAGATCCAAATGAATTGGAAAGGCTTAGTGAAATGATAACAATAATCAGTTCCACTGATTTGTAATATGTTAGTGAAAACAAATTTAAATGGTGGACAATTTTTTAAATATATAATTTTGAAGAAAAACAAATATAATTTAGTCTTAAATGGGTAACTAAGAACAATAAATAAGCATCTTTAGAATTTATAACTTCTAACTTCCACTTAAAATTTATATTTGTTTAGGAAATTAACTACATCAATAAGATGATTACAGATTCTTATGTCCTATCCTTTTTACTTAAATAAAGTTATAACAGTATACTGCATTTTAGTTTATTTATTTAATGTTGCTGACATTATTCCTTGTGTTATGAGATTATTTTATGAGATTGTTATGAATTATAAGTTACTATAATCATTTAATGATCATTTTGTAGTAAGACTTCTGGAGAAAAGTCATAATATTGATTGCCATAAATTCAGGCAATTTTACAAATGTCAAAGTAAAATAAAAACTAATTCTACATTCAAAAGTAGGGTCTATTTTTTAACATACAATGGCTATTATGTACTTCCATTAGCTGGCTATCAATATCATTTTTTTTTCTAAAACACCCAACTGTTCAATCAAATTAAGAGTGGCTTTAAATTGAGAATAATAAGGAAAATGGCTCACAAACACATAAGAAAACATAGGTTTGTCTTATAAAAAATTATTTCTTACCAATATAGCTATTTGCAAATAAAATACCAAACTTAAAAAATAGTTATTTAAAAGAACTATGAAAGTGATTTACATTTGAAATAATCACAGGTCAAAAACAAGTGTTTAGCTTGCAGCATAAACTTGCTAAGGATTTTAATAGCAGTAAGTCCAGAATTAAAAGGCTCCAGGCAGACTGTTCTCAGATCAGTCAGAAAGTCAAGTGGTTTCTAATAATAAAAATAAAACAAACTATGCTTTTTAAAAAAAAAAAAAAAGAAAAGAAAGAAAGAAAAAAGAAAATTCAGTAAGTAAATGACTTTACCAACAAGAACCTGAAGCTAGCATTGGAAAGGCTAAAATCATCTGGCCATTTAAATTGATGTAACTAATATGCAACTATCTGAATGACACAAAAATAGCAATCTTCAACTACCATAAAGATGCAAAGCACATAACGTTTTCTTTTTTACTAGAAACTTTATCGATACAAATAATTTTTATAGCCACTTTCACAAAGCTTAATGACTTGTGGGTTTTCATTTTTCCACTAAATAAATTGAAAATATAGACACTCTATTGTATAAAAAAATTTATAAAATATTTTAAAATTATAGGTGTGCATTCTATATACAGTTTACTACCTAAACCAACTGAAGTATGTTTGGAAATCATTTATTAATTTGGTTTTCAACTAAAATATCAAAATGAATATTTTTAAATTCTTATCAGGTGGTTGATTTAAAATATTATTTTAAATATCTTCCTAATTTAAAATATTGAAGCTCTAATTGAAAACTGAAGAATATCAACATTTTAAAATCAACACACATTTCTCTCAGTGTGAATCTCACTTTTGCATGTCCATATATATGCAAAATTTTCTCTATTTTTAATGTTTCTTGTTTTGTAAAATTACTAGATTAATACCAGTTTCCAAAACATATCTTCAGTCTAGTGAATTGCTAAACTTATGCTGAAATACACCTCCCAGCACCCCCCATTCTTGATACCAATAATAGTAAGGGAAGCAGGGAAACACTT
Source organism: Saimiri boliviensis (assembly GCF_048565385.1). Classification (NCBI taxonomy): domain Eukaryota; kingdom Metazoa; phylum Chordata; class Mammalia; order Primates; family Cebidae; genus Saimiri; species Saimiri boliviensis. The sequence goes on from NC_133452.1 coordinate 67,344,422, forward strand.
ACCTAATTTTGTTATGTTAAAATAATATTCAGGTGCATATTCTGAACCAACTTAGATGACAGTTGTAGCCCTATTCTGTGTATAATGTTTATCATGCCAGTAACATTCAAAACCTACAATTTCACCTTTGCTTCAAATATTGTTTATCCATTTAATAGGAAAATTTATTGCAAATGCATTCATCTCATTTCATCATCTCAGGTGTAGTCAGGAGCCCATGAGAATGCAAAAAGTTTGAAAGTAATTAATTTAGGATTAAACATCCCTCATAAAGAATAGCAGGAAACTATGTTATATCCAAGCAGGGAAAGAAAAAAAATCACCCTTTATATAGGTTAGAAGGTTTTAAAACTAAAAGTCTGTTTCAATAAATATTCATAAAATAAAACAAAAATAACCATTATAGTTTTAAAATGCAGATACATGTAATAACTTCATTAATAAGATTTATTTGTCATTAGGAATGGAAGGTGAATTTCTGGGCTTCCAAACAAAATTTCAAAAATGAGTATAAAATCATCAAGTTTCTTACAGATAAAATTTTATATTTTCATAGTCTCCCTTATTTAGCAAGAGCTAACTAGAAATAATTAATACTATAGGTATTACAAGTTAATAGAATAGTTTGCATTGTCATTTGTTTACTAATTATATTTATGCATAAAATAGATCAAGCAAGAAGATATTTCTATCCAAAGATATTGAAATTCCCATTACTATTTAGGAGAGCCATAATATTTTTTCTTACCAAAAAAACCCCTCTCTATATTTGTATACCCAACAGGATTGATATGAAAACAGTTTAACTTGAATGATGTAATTATGTAATGGAATGTAAAAAATCATAGCAATTAAGGTGTTGTGACATGCTTTAATGAATGAAGTTACACCAGTTGATGGCACTATATCTCCTACTCATTAATTATTTGGATAGAGTGCATTATTTTACTTAGTATAAAGAAAGTTATAAATTGTCACTAAAATTTTGTCTGTACATTTTAATATTGTTATTTGTCTCATAACCATACATTACAAAAAAAATTAAAACAATACTAATTGCACTTGAGTCTTTGGAAAAGCTCACAATGTTGTTTTATTCTTTTAACACATGCAGCTAATAATTTTCAGGGAAAAACGGTTAGCATTTCCAGAGACTAGGTTTATAAAGCAAATCTACATGTTTTGCTTGCTAATGTCTCCTGTCTAGTTGCCCAGTTGATTAAAAATAGTTTTTAAGCTTTCTTATTTGCAGTCTAAAGAGAAAGACATACTTCTTAAGTGTAGCTAAGAAATATTTTTTCAAGGAATTATACTACTGTAAAACAGTATACTACTAACATGTAGTAAAAAGATTTAATGGAACATTCTTTAAATTTTTTAAAAAAATAGTCAAGCTCTGTTTTCTAACATTTTGGAATGAAAAACTAGAAGGTAAAGTTAACATGACAGGCAAAATCAAGTGATACAAGCGCCTTTTGTAAATATGTTTTCTATTTTCTTCTAAATTTATTTTTTTCTTTAGTGCCAAATTCCTCTCCCTAATAAGTTAAAATTTAAAAAGTGTTACAATGATACCATTAAACAAAGAGTAAACATCTCTAATCTCACTTGTGGTGAGGGTGAGGGGCTTGGGGCTGATATATATATATATATATATATTCTTGAAATCAAATCATAAAAACACACAGTTACAAATTTTTTTAAAAGGTAATAAATGAATCTCTTTATAGTTCTCAAATATAACCTGGCTATTTCTTCTTTTACTCTCTCAATAGTTTCCCTTACCTGACCCACCACTCTAGTACAAGACTATACAGAGTAACATCCATTTGAAAGGACTCTTATACCAAATACATTACAGCAAAAGGACAGTTTTATCCCAATAAAATTCTAACTAATTTAAGTGTCATGTTTCACATTTTAAAAAAAGACCTATTTGTCTACATTTCTCAAGACAATTACCTTTTTATGAGCATAGTACGCTTAATCATTAAGACATACAGAATGAAAGAAAAAAATAGTAAACAATTCTTTACTTCCTCATTATCTTTATTTCCCTGGCTTCCTGCACAGACTCCACTGTTTCAAGGTATATGTTAATTTAAACGCTTTCGCCTCTCTTGACTAGACATGGCTGATTAAAATATTTCATTAAAAAAATGAAAATTTTAAAAGCCACTGATTTTCCTGGAATAGCTATTTCAGATTGAGAAGGTCTTTCTTAGGTTGACTGAAACCTCCCAAAAAGATCACGGGCACCATTTTTTCCAGTGGCTATAGAAAACAGACATGAAATTTTATTTTGAGAAATACCACAGACCAGTCTGTTGAAGTAGATTCTTACAAGTAATTCACAATATTTTGAAGCTATGAAAAATGTTGTTATCTAGAAACAACAAAACATAAAAGAATATTGCTTGATTAAAAAAATGCTTGTTTCTCCTTATCTCATCGGTTCTTAAAAGATACCTCAAAAATTTATTTATTCTGGTTCAAAAAAAAGAAAAGAACAAATAAAGAGGAAGTTAAACCAATATTGTTCTTGTCCGATTAACTTCTCAGCTTGAATTAGCTAATGAGAATGTATAAAAGACATAGCGGTAACTGCCAAGGAATCCACTACACTCCATTTTCCAAATCTTCAAAAAAATAATTTTTATAAGTGTGCTGCTTCTTATCAGATGTGTGTGCATGTGTGTGTGTATTTGTGTGTAAAACACAATTTCATGTTCCATAAAGGATTCATTAAGAACAGAGGTATCATTTTTTGCTAGCAAATATAATAATTTAATAAGTGTTGGACTTCAAGTTTCAGCACTCTGAGTTTCTTCATGTCACCCTATAAACTGTAAATTACTATAATTAAATTTTGTGATTACTGAGCTAGTAAACCACATTAGAAAACTTCTAAATGGAAACCAATCATCATCAGAATGACCATAGTGCTCAGAAGCTTATTGACAAGGCAATTTATTGAGTGGAAACACTTAAAATGACTAGAAAGAGGCAGTCTTTTTACTGCCAGGAGTCTTCAATTCAATTCTAGTGATGAAGGCAAAGAAGGATTTAGAGGCCAATAATTTATCCATAAAATTTGAAAAATAAAGATATGCTATCAAATTTCTGCTCATGCATTTATAGTTAATTGTGGTCTAAAAATAAAAAATTGTATTTATTTGAAAAAATAATTTGTAGATTGATGTAGAGACTTCTAAGAATTAAATAAGCATGTTTATCCTTAAAAAAATGCCAACTAGCCTTTGATTATAGAAAATTACAAAAAAGAACATTACTTTTAAATTGCTTTTGTCTTACACAATATTTTTCTCAAATATTTTATGCCTGTAAATGTCCAGTGTAATTTAAAAATTGAGAGGTGGAAAATATGATTTATTTCTCCTCTGAAAATTAAATTATCTTCTTTGTCCCAGGTGGATACTTACAGTCAAGATCTCCTGCCTCAATTAGCTAGATACCATATTTACCACAACTGAAAAGAAGCCATTGATTCAACTAGTTTGGTTCTACTAATGATACAAACTAATAGTTTTTTCTGGGTTGGTGACTCCACATGTACTTGCAATCATAAACATTATTGGAACTACTGAAAACAAAGAGGTATATTATATCATAAAATAAGAATTAAAAAACATTATTTTATGCAGAAGTAGCCTCATCTGCTATGGAAATAGTTTAATCCATAGTTTGAAAATGCATTTAATTTTCATCAATGTTGACTTTTAGGTCCATAATTTAAATAAATATTTGTTAATATATAATCAATTTTAACAATCTCTTTCATAGGTGACATGCATATTAGCAGAACAGCACTTATTTAAAACCAAACTTTCAGTAAATTTTAGGAAAATTGCTAAGTGGGAAGAAGAATAACAAATAGGCTTTCCTGCAATTTATTTAAGTAAAAAAAGACATTTTAAAAAAGTAAAATATATCTAAAGTTATGTTATGGAAAGGTAAAATTGAAATACTTTTTTTTTAAGCAAAACGTTGGCAAGTTGGTGGCAAAGGCAAACAACAAAATTTGCATTTCATTTTAATGTGACTACAGTCGTTTTGACATTGGATTAGTTTAACAGTGAACATCCCACAAAAACAGTTATCTATTTTTAAGTGCATAATGCTTCATTGTTGCCCTTCACCGTACGTTAAATGTCACCCATCACTGTGACAGAAATATAAAAGCTATTGCACACTAGTCCGGAGCTGTGATCAAAGCTGTTAATGCAAGCTCTTTGGATACGGTTTTCTAAAGTCAGTTAAACCACCACAAACACTATGTTTAGAACATCTTTACCTCTGAGCTCCAAGAGAAATACAGAATATTTTTTAAAGAATAAGGACTTTCGATAAGGCAATAGCCTTGTCATCTTGTGACAACAGATCATATTAGAGCCAAAATATATGTCAAGACAGTCTTGATGGACACTGTAAATAATAAGCCATTGAGCAGATTCTGGGGAGTCTATCCCCTGCTGCCTAATCCACTAATACAATATATAATATTCTAATACTCTAAAAATAATTCAAGGCAATTATATACATTAATGCATAAGAAATTCCTATATTCCTTTTAACTTAGAAAACTGTTATGTTGTAACACATTGAATATTCTTTCATTTACTATTCTAGCTAAGAAGTCCAGGTTACTTAATATTAATATTGTTTGGCTTCCTTTACACTTTCTCCTGTATTTGACCAAAATAGTCTGTTCATTTAAATAACCTAATGAATTTTTATATAATAGTATTCATATTGCAAAATTTGGTATAGTAATTTTATTCTCCACATTTTATTTGTATTTTATTTTAAAATGCCAATTTCAGAATAAAATATGCACTATTCCTAAAGACTTAGTGAATAATTAAGCAAGGTTACATCAATCCTGTTGGAGGGATATGTGTATAACATTATTCTTTCCTTTTAGGCTTGGTCTTCAGTTTTTTATCTCTGTACATCAAACTGTTAAGAACCCAAGACCAAGATTTACCTACTGAATTTCAGAACAGCTCAATTTTCTTGGAGATATCTATGGTTAAGAGAAAAAAAAAATCTAACATATATAGGAATTTTAATTGACTCATTTTATAAACACTATTATATCAACAGTAGCTTTAGTTTAATAAAATAAATATTTGAAGCAAGGTGAAAAATACATCTTATTATTAGTATAAGGGGTGAGTGCCCTAACCAGACTTTTTATATGACTGACTGCCATCTCTGTAATCATATACCTAGGTCAAAGGAAAAGAGAAAGAAAAGGAGGGAAAAACATTTAGGGGAATATCTGAGTAAGTATGAACCCATCATGGACAAGATTTCTTCCTAATCCGTCAGCAAACAGCTACTGCTAGAATACTTGGGATAAGGTCATTCTATGTCTACAATGCTCTATCCAAGGCTAATCCTTACTCTTGAATAAGCGTTCTGAGCTAATTCAGATAAGCATGCTGATTATGTCATTATGCTATAAATAATAATACAACTGCTTACAGGAGATAATAAAATGTAAAACTATATGAATATAAAAACTAACCCCATACATCTCCTTCTTAGTATTGGTTAAATACATTTAAAACATTTGTTAAGTATTCTTAGATGATTTTTCTTAAATATAAGAATGAAGGGAAATTTTCAAAGGTATTGCCAAAATAATTTAGTTGTAAATCCAATTTTTAAAACTTAAATTATAATATTAGATCTTAATTTGTCATAAAATTATTAGCATGATAGTAGAGCAGATATTCAATAAGCTTCTAATCTAACAGTCTAATGACAATTTAACAATCTTCCTCATGCCTATTTCCTTCATAGTTGTATATTTCTCTCTAGCAAAATATATATTACAAGATATTTTTTAGAAAATCATATTTAAAATACATGGCATTCATACAGAATTTGGGATGACTTAAATATTTTTATAAATTTATTCAAGGGCAATAGATATTTATTGCCAGAAATATGAACTGATTCTGAGTTATTAATGAAAATAAAATATTCAGTTGGGTTTTTTCTGGGACTCAAGCATTTAGCACAACTCCTAGTACTTATGGGTAGCCAATAGATATTGTTGAATAAATAAATAAATGAGAGATAAATTTTAATATTTTATGGGATCTAATTAGTGCTTACTAGAAGCTCAACAAATATTTGACTGAGTGAGTAGTTGATAGAATAATTAAACAAAAGAGGAAACAGAAAGCAAATTGATGAAGTGGTTTAGTAGTTAAGAAGATACAGAAGGTTAATTGTAATAATAATAACAGGAACAATATCAGATGATGACCCAAAATGAAACTAATAATGTTGAGAAATTTTGACAATATATAAATCAGTTATTATAATTCAGTTTTGAGATAAAGGGTTTTTATTCCTAAGTATTACATAATTCCCTATAAATTAATATTATGTAACTTCTGATAATAAATATGAATTCTGTTATTAAAGTGGTAGTTATTTTAGACCATTGTGTGATTTTCAACAAAAATAAAACACGTATTTGAGAATTTTTTTGAAACATAATCTTTTTTCTCTATAATTGTTATGGAGATAAAGAATATACATAAAAAATGCCGTATTAGTTTTTACATCAACAATGATGTCAATGAGTACATCAGTGACCTCTGTATGTCCTAAGATATAATTTTTATTGATAGGAAAAATAAAAGTGCTAAAGGTAGCACTAAGGAAAATATTTTTAAAATTCTAATGTAGTAATTCCATTTAAATTATAAAGGTAATTAAATTATACAACTGAAACTTCAACATTTTATTTGCCTTTGCACATCACAACTTCTTTCTTAGTAAAAGAGTTCAATACTATGTCAGAGTAGATTTTAATTAAACAAATTCATTTGATTTTGGATGTTTAGCATCTAAAATTTAACTTGACTATATTCAGACTTTGCTTTTAATCTGATTTTTCAGTTTTATTTTTTCAAATTTAGAAATATTTAATACAAGATTATTTTAAGATTGAAATTGAACAAAATATTTTGAGAAAATTCAGAAAATATTCTTCTGTGTTATTTTACCAAGAATCTCTAATATTATATTTTATTGAATATATCTAACATTGTTTATTACCTAATGGAATATCTATTAATTTACTCATAAATGAAGATTTTACACTTTCTTTTTAGTGTATGAGGCAATTTGTCAATTTGTTTTGAAATTGTTGAAGAAGCTGAAATAATATCATTTTCACATCTGTTTACTTAATAAACAATGACAAAATACAACAGTAACATTTCAAAATATAAAAGCAGTAACAGTAAAAAAAAATGGTACATTGGCTGACTATATTCTCAAATAGAATAACATAGTTATATTTCTTTCGTGTAAAATCAGTACAGATTACCATAATTATACAGATGCTGTCTACAATGGTTTTTCAAGTGAGTTATAGAAATATTTTGAAAAGTTAGATAAGTGCATATCCATCCACATGCCTCTATTTGCAAATGTACTTTTTTAAGCTGCCAAGGAATCCAGATATTTCAGTATTTGCTTTGAATCTAACTTCAAAAACTGTGGGTTTGGAAAATTAGAAATAACTAAAATTCCTAATACAAATTTCGAGTAACCCAAGAGTCTCTGTTTAAGATCTCCAGAAAAGTACTGTTAGACCTAACTCAGCTTGATTGATGCCCACAAAGTTGCCTCAAAGTTGTCTCATGACACATTCCTCTAGGCTTTATTTATATCCTCCTGAGAAATTTGTTCATTTAAGAAGAAGAAAGGTACATGCAAACATTAGGAAGACTTTTAAAAATATTTTGGAGTATTTATTTTTCTGTTTGGCCTGTGGGCTGGATGAAGAGTTTCCCAGTCATTGAATTACTCAATCCGAAACTCTTCACTTATTTCTCTGAACATATAAAATAGAGTGGCTGTATCTGTTACTACAATAAAAGATGTAATTGGTCCAAAGATGCTCAAAAACGAGAAGGTTGTTTTATTTTCACAGAATATAGAAAAAGCTGGAGCTAAAAGTTTAGGAACTTCACACTCCAAATTTTCATTACTGTGGGGAGAACCCCAAAAGTCACATAAAACGTTAATAGGTTCTACTGTACAGCTTCACATGCTATATGGCAATAGGTTTCCAATACATAATTTAGGCAAATGCAAATGATAATTATCTAAAGAACACAATTCTTAATATTTAACTAGGTAAAAATGATGTATTTGTAAAATTATTACATATAAATATATAAAAAATTATCCATGTGCAAATATATAAAAATGTTATGCTACTTCTAATTGATTTTATTCATTTTTTAACTGAATGAACTAAACTTTTTATGGCCAGAAAAATACATTACTTCATTGGAAAAAATATGTTCAATTCCTTATTGAAAAAGAAGTTCAATTCCTCACAAATACCCTTACTAATAAATGTATCCAAAGAATCCATGTAATATAATTGAAAAGACACTGCATATTTAATTTTGATTATACAGCACAAAAACATATATATTTATATAAATATTTTTATCACCATAAAAATTATATGTAGAATTCTAATTGATTTTTAATTCAGATTTTTTTTTGATTTTTGAAAAAATATAAAAATTTAAAGGCTATAATGAATATGTGGCTTAACTCCATGTTATTAGAGTAATAATAGAGTTATGAGTCCTGAGGCATAATACTAAACTTCTTAATTAAGGCAAAAGTAAGTTAAATCATATTGAAATATCAGTTGAAAGTTTGATAGTGAGGTCAGCCTAAATAAACGTGATTACAAATTTCCACCTCCAAGAATAAAATTAAGTAATATCATCAACATAGACTGAGCTGTATCACAGATTTTAAGAGTCATTATTAAATTATAAAATATATGTATATTTTTTCATTTAGACATTTTTCTTTTTTTCTTAATTTTTATTTTTTATAGAGATAGGGTCTCCCTATGTTGATCAGACTGGTCTCAAACTCCTGACCCCAAGGCAATCCTCCTATCTTGGCCTCCTAAAGTGCTGGGATTATAGGCATGAGCCATCACGCCTGGCCTGGCATTTTATCTTCTGACCCTACGATTTGAAACATGCACTATGTGTCAATGACAATGGCACTTTTTGTAGTGACATTTATTCTGTAAGAAAAATGACACGTTTTATAGAATATTAGGATAGTCTTTTTATACTTAGAATAGAAATTATAAATTAGCCTTGGTTCCTTAAAAAAGCCTCCTTTTAAATTTTAGTACTTTGGTTTTTCTTAAAATTGAATTATTAACTCAAGTTAGTCAAACATGTTATTTTGGTTTCAGTTCATCAGAAATCTTCAAAGTGAGTCAATGATTCTTTTATCATACTGATTTAAACAGCTTTTAGATTCTGGTTAGGAAAACAGTAAACCCTATAATACTTATAGCTTACTGACACAACCAGCATGCTTTTTGCCCACAAAGGCAGATAAGTACATTTTAATAAATAAATGTGATTCTTAAAATTTTATTATTTTTCAGCACCCCGTGGAAAATAAAGAACAGAAAAAGTAAAATTGATTGTGACTTTTGACAATTATTAGTTAGATAAATGAGGTAACAATTGCCAAAAAAATCACAAAAGTGAGCATGTTACCTGGCTATGACAAAGAGCACACAACTGACACCCAAGTAAGCCAGCAGAATATACATCCAGATATCAGGGGAGAGAGGATTCAGGAAGGAGAAGACGCCTGGGTTTGTACCATTGGGCTTGCGGTACAAAATACTTATTCCAAGTGTCATAAACGGCTTGGAAAAGTCGATGACCTTCTCTCGAACATAGGTAATAGCCAGTGGAGCAACTGCAAGGTCAGCTTTCTGTAGACAGAAACATAAAAAAGAAAAGAAAAATTGGTTTTCAGTCACAAGAAAAAAGTCAGTAATCAAATTAAATAAAACAAAAGCTTTACATTTAATTGTCTCAGTAACAATTATGTTAAAATTTAAAGCATTCCTTACTGTGAAGTAAAGAATCTGATTTACTTCACTAATCATTTCTGTGTGCTTCTAGATTAGCAAATCAGCATTTATTGAAAGTAGATATAGAAAAAAATTTATGGAATTAAAAAAACTGAAGAAACTATTGTATACTCATGACATTAATTACCCTACTCGCCTTCTCATAATTGCTTTTATTTTAAATTTTAAAAATCTATTTAATAATCTTTATCATTTTCTTAATATTTTCATCAAATTATAATAGTATTATACCAAATTGTTTAGCTGAGAATTCAGAGACATTTTCTGATTTTAAAACTATAGAATGTAGTTAAAAGGTTTTAGTCCTTAAATAGTTAAAATATTGTTCAAAACATCTCTCAGTGTGATTCTGTTTACTACCTCTGAGTTTTGTTTCTCTGCCTCTAATTTGTTTTATATTATTTAATGAAAATCCTTGCAGCCTTGCCTAAACCGCATTAGGAAATGAGTTTTTCCATTTTCACAAAGTTGTTAATTTTCCACGGTAGCTTAAATATGTTGAATTAGAAATGCTTTTCACTCATCATGCTATAATCATCTGTCAAAGATGAACTTAAGTTCTCATACATTGTAAGAAATAATTATAATATTTTAAAATAATGAAGGCATCTATTATGAGAAGCTATATTGCTACATTCATTTTATTATTAATAAACGTAAAAACTTTCAAAAAGTAAAGAACAAAATGTTCACTGTCAAGAGTAAGAGAAAGACATTATAAAATGAAATTAGTCCTTTATGTTTTCTTGTCTCAGTCGATGTCAAAGGACTTAAGGAAGAAACTTTTCTAAGTTTGTTGACAATACTATTCTGTGTGTGTGTTTGTGTGCATTCCTGTGTTGGTGGTATGCAGGGAAGAGCACTGAAATGCTTGGAAAGAGTATCTTTGACAGGAGCCACAGAAAAAGACATTTCTCTAAAAAAAAAAGGAAGAAAAAAGGTTTTAAAAATTCTGGGGGAGGGCATCATCATATTTCACCTTCATAAATCAAAGAAAATAACAATTAAAAATAATTGCTAATGTTTTTAGGTAGTTGCTGTACAACAGGCACTATGTTAAGAACTTTACAGGAATTGTCACATTCCCCACACAATTTACATAATATTACTGTTCCTCTCTTTTTCAGATAAGGAAACTGAAACCTTGAGAAGTTAGAAAACGTGCTCATTTTCATAGAGTTCATTAAACAGTGGAACCACGGTATAAAGCCAAGCTGTGGGAGTCTACATCTAGAGCGTAACCATGACATGCATCTCAAAACCCATCAATGGAATCATAGAAGAGCCATTTATTCATTCACTCATTCGTTTAATAATTTGTACAGACGGAAAGGAAAATATATAGAAATTATTCTAGCAATTGATAGATTACAGTCTCTCAGAATTGAGAGGGTCAGGTGCAGAATGCAGGCAGAGGGAGTATTTTCCGCAGAAAAGAGACAGCACTTCCTCTAAGACGTAAGGGAGAAACTAAAAATTGTTTGAAAAAGTGAACAACCTTGTCACAGAAATGAAGTAGTTGCTATGGCTTGGCTCTATGTCCTTACCCAAACCTCATATTGAATTTGAATCTGCACACATTGAAGGTGGGGCCTGGAAGGAAGTGATTGGATCATGGAGGTGGTTTCTCAGAACACCTGGCTGTTTAATAGTGTATAGTGCTTCCCTCTTCCCCGCATCTCTCTCCTGCTCTGCCTTGTAAAGAGGGTGCTTGTTTCCACTCCCTTCCAACAAGATTGTAAATTTACTGAGGTTTCTCTAAGCACACTTCCTATACAGCCTGCAGAACTGTAAGTCTACTGAACCTCTTCTCTTCAAAAATTACCCAGTCTCAGATAGTTCTTTATAGCAGTGCGAGAATGGACTAATGCAGTGGTAGTTTAAGAAATAGACTCCAGGTAAAACGTGGACAACACAGAGCAGTAGTTTATCCCTGTTTGGAGGGTTAAATACACAGCACAATTTATGTATGTGTTACTTCATTTTGTAATTTCCTTTTCCTATCACATATAAACCATATAAGAGAATATGCTATAAAGTGGTAACTTTTTAAAGTTTTTAATTGACAGATATAATTTTATGTATTTACTGTATACAACATGATGTTTTGAAGTACATATACATTGTGAAATGACTAGTCTAGCTAATTAACAGATGCATTATCTCACATAGTTATCATTTTGGTAGTGAGAACACTACATCCACTCTCTTTTTATATAGAGCATTAAAAAGATAATTTCACTGTCTAAGAGAGAAGAATGGTGGTTACTAAAGGAAGGGATGATTATAGGGGTAGGGGGAAAGTTCAGAAAGATGCTGCTCAAAGGAAATAAAACTTCAGTTAAATAGAAGAAATGGGTTTAAGAGATCTATTGTATAAAATGGTTATTATAGGTAATAATATATTGTATTCTTGAAAAATGGTAAAATATGTCTAATGTACAGCAAAAAAAATAGAAAAAATCAAACAACATATATTTTAAAAAGCTACATTATTCAAAAATGTTGTAATGTAGAAATATATCAATAGGATTGGATAGTCATACATTAAATTTTAAAATTTATTTAGCATTGCTTAAAATAAAAAATTCTATTCCAAATGGGAAAGAGGAAAAAAAAACAGAAATTATGTAATACTATAATACTTTTAATTATAAAAGATATTAACTATTTAAAACACAAGATACAAAGAGACACATTCAGTTATTTTGTAAAAAATTTAATGTATAAACAGACTTTATTATAGCCATACAACGTAATATTATTCAGTTATGCAAATAAATGAGCTATCAAGACATGAAAAAGCATGGGGGAAGCTTGCATGAATATTGCTAAGTGAAAGACACAAGAGAATTTACAGGGTCCGTTACAGAGCCTCTGAAAAAGCTACATACTTTAGGATTCCAATTAATGACATCCAGGAAAAGGCAAAAGGATAAAGACAGTGAAAAGATCAGTGGTTGCGAAGGATTCAAGAGGAGTGAGAGAGTGTTGACTATGTGGAGCACAGAACGATTTTAGGGTGGTGAAACTATTCTGTAGGATGCTATAATGGTGGATACATAATATTAGGCATGTATCAAAACTCATTAAAATTGTGCAATACAAAGAGATAATTCAACTGTAAACTATGGACTTTAATCATAAATGTATCAATAATAAATCATCAACTATAACAAATGTACCACACGAATGGAAACTTAGTAATTGGGGAAAATGTGTATGGAAATGGGAAGGGAGAGGATCCAGTAAAGTCTACTTTCTGCACAATTCATCTGTACATCTAAAATTTCTTTAAAAAATAAATTATACATTATTAAATAACAACAGGTTGTTTTTACTATATCCTCTGTTAGCAGATGTATTGCACTATAACAATGTTGCTTATGTTTGCAGCTTGAAGAATGGGTCTAAAAGGGCAAAACCCCGGATTAGGTGGGTGGAAGGGGAAAGAAAAATGAATATCATAGTATAGCTAGAATTACTGTGCCCATTATGAGGCAAAATGTGCTATATTATTTGGAGGCTTTTCACCTCTATTCATAATCACTACAGCCCTACCAAATTTGTAGTGTGATATTTCCTTTTAACAAATGAAAAACAAAAACAGAATAGCTAACCTGAAACATGAAATCTTAAGGAAAGTATGGCTCCAAAGATGACTTAATGATGCTCATTTCCCACTATTTTTCTGTACAACCATTCAAATATATCACACCTATTTCTGTTGCTCTACTGGTTTTGTTATTTCCCTTCCCAAAATGATATTCCTCTTTGTCTACTACTCAAATTCTGTAAGACACGTATGTGGTTCTTTTCCTCCTGTGTATACTTCCCTGAATACTCTAACCATGTTAATTTATCCTCAGTGAATTCGTATATAACTTATAAACTGAATCCTGTAATTTAACATGTAGCAATATTTTATGTTGTGTTATTTCTTGTTATTTCACATATAAGTCAACCAATATGATATGAGAAATCTGAATATACATATTATTGTAACAGTATTCTCCCAGTTCCTATGAGAGTATAAACACTTGAAAGCCTGCAGGCATATCCTTCAATCAAAGCATGTAACTCTAAACTGAGGGAATGGTAAAGTTTCCCGCCCCAGAAATCTAACAAAGACACCTACACAGCAGCTATCTTATTAAATTAATAAGCATTAATTTAATATTCTATCATTCTATGTGAAACTCTTCCAAATTGTCTTATTCATCTTTATGATCATAATGAACCTAACATCCCTGAGGCACTGGATAAAATTTGACACCAAGGAACTGCATAGTAAATGTTTGCTGAGTACAGTTACAATTTAACTTAGTAAAATTTTCAAAGAAAACCACTCAGATAATTTTTAAATGAAACATTTTTCTAGTCTTACTATAGAAATAAAATTTTTTTATACAATAATATAATTCCAATTGAACTAACTATCTAGATAGAACAGATTAATTCTTTTTACAGTTACATAGCTAATAGCAATCCACTGGTTAAATCCTATAAAGTAGTGGTAAAAATTATTGGTCTAATTTCTGAGAGCTTAAACAAAAAATTAGATAACAAAACATATCTTTGTGAATGGCACAATGACTCCAAATTTGAATATGTTGTGAAACTTTCTTCTTTATGAACTCTTAGAAATCTAAGAACATAATTATCTGATTTTTGTAATACATGATCTCGTCAGTGAAACATCTTGTACATACTTCTAGAGGTTCTTGCAATTTAACACTAGAAGACCAGTTCTAAATGTTGTTTTCTTTTCCATGATGTTGTTAAATGCTTAATAAAATGGGCAAAATAATTAAAGCAGTAAGTTCTTATGAATAAATTGGTAACATTTATTCTGATTAACTACGACACTTAAGCTAGTTAATTAGGCGTATTCAATGTAATGTCACATGTAAGTGATAACAGCATATTCCTAGACTCTCCACAATGCATAATGTTAAATAAATTGTCTCTGTGTGCACTTGTAAGAAAACACAGTTCACTTTTTGTACATACGGCATACCACCTCTGCCACTATCAACCTAGTCACATTGCCTGAATTCTTAAAATGGCCTCCAACTGGTCCTCTATTTTCATTCTTGCCCAACTAGAATCTCTTTTCCATGCAAACTCCAGAAGGTTCTTTCTAAAACACATACCAGATTATCACTTTCTGCTCAGTATCCTCCCATGAATTCCAGAACATGTTTTATGACAAAGCACTACAATATATGGCTTTATCAACATTAGTTCCATTACTCTTCTGGTCTTTCTCACTGTTGTTTCAACACTCTGCCTGCCTTGCTAATTCTCAAACGAGTGTACACATTCCTTTCTCCAGGGTTTCCGTTTGCTGTTCCCTCTCCCTGGAAAGCTTGTCCCTTATACATACAAATGGCTTATTCTCTCATTTCATTCATGTGCTTTCTTTGATGTCACTTTTGCCATGGGGGTTTCCATAGCATAGTGGTTATCCCATTTGCCTGGCAATTACTGGAAGGGGCCTTTCCTGAACACTCATTCTATCACTCTTTATCTCCACACAGTAGTTT
The DNA here is from genome assembly GCF_048565385.1 of Saimiri boliviensis. Classification (NCBI taxonomy): domain Eukaryota; kingdom Metazoa; phylum Chordata; class Mammalia; order Primates; family Cebidae; genus Saimiri; species Saimiri boliviensis. The sequence goes on from NC_133452.1 coordinate 67,359,965, forward strand.
CATTTTCTTCATGAAATATGCCATTAACTGACATTGTCACTTGTCAGCCTTTTTCTATTAGAATGCAAGTTCCTTTTGAGTAAGCAGTTTCTCTACTATTGTAACTGTGTTGTCAGTGTCTAGTACAGTGACTGGCACAGAGTTGTCACTAAGTAACTAGTTTTGAATGAATGAAACTATTATTATTGCTAATTCTACCCTCAGGACACCCCCTTATCTTTTTACCAAAGAGAATACTCTTGAGATTTGCTTTTATTGAACTTTTTCTCCCAAAGACTTCTTTTAGATTAGCTGTTGTGTATTTTTGTTGTAAAGACTATATAGCAGTGAAAGTTCAGATATTTAATGAAAACATCCTTGAACTTCATACCTCCCCTCACCCCACCAACTTCGGCCCACTGTTTCTGTTGAGGTCTCCATCTCTGACAGCATAAATGAGAGATGCTGGAATGCATAGTTAATACTAGGATCATATGAAAAGATAAAAAATAATTTTAAGGAATGAGATTTTTTTTCCATGTGCATGATTTCTAATTTTTGTTATGATAAATAATGGTAAATAACTGCTAAAATATTTCACAGATATCTCTGTGATTAACTGTGTTTTAGTTATTACCATAAACAAGTTAACACATATGTCAGTACTTATGAGGTGTTGTTCAAGAAAAATATTGATGAGATTAAAGTTACAAGTTTTAAAATATGAAAAAAATTAAACTTGTATATTGAAATATTGTATATTGAAATTATATATTTCCATACTATACAAAACCTAATATGTATTTGCAGTTATAAAAACAGAAACTTATGTTTTAGAAATATGAATTTAGCTCATTTTCACCAAACCAAGTGATTAGCACAGTGTCCAACAAAAAGTAAAGTGGGCAATTGAGTTATAAGATGCAGAGATTTCTCTCACACTTGTAAGGCCAGAATAGAAAATAATTTAAAGAAAGAAAAAAGTAGATTTAGCTGCTGCCTCAGCACCTGCTGCTTGCTAATGGTGAAGGAAGCCTGCTGATAATTTCAAATAATACTGAGTAAACCTACCAAACTCGCTATTAATAATAATGAAAAATAAACTTCTCAACTGATATCTTCAGAAGAACCATGGCTCTAAAATGTTTCTAAAGCTTTGGGGGAGGAGATTAATTGTTTGAGCTTAGTTTTGTTTTGTTTTGTTCCCCATTCAAATCTGATTTTGTTGTACACTCTCAATTGTATGCTTCATAAATATTAATACTCCTCTATACTAGAATTATTACAATATTTCCATGGAATGAATGTTGATGTCGTTTGGCTGTGTTCTCACCCACATCTCTTCTTAAATTGTAGTTCCCATAATACTCAGGTGTTGTGGGAGGGACACAGTGGGAGATAACTGAATCATGAGGGTGGTTTCTCCCATACTGTTCTCACAGTAGTAAATAAGTTTCATGAGATCTGATGATTTTATAAGGGGTTTTCCCTTTCACTTTGCTTTCATCCATTCTTGTCTTGTCTGCCGCTATGTAAAATATAATTTTTGCCTTTCCCCATGACCGTGTGGCCTCCCCAGCCACATGGAACTGAATCCATTAGAATTCTTTTTTCCTTATAAATCACCCAGTCACAGGTATGTCTTTATCACAGCATGAAAATGGACTAAGACAAATAAATTTACTTATTTATTTATTTTTAGGTACAGGGTCTTGCTCTGTCACCCGGGGTAGGGTGCAGCAGCATAATCATAGCTCATTACAGCCTCAAAATCCTGGACTCAAGGGATCTTCCCACCTCAGCCTCTTGAGTAGCTTGGACCACATGTGACCAATTTTTCTATTTTTTTTTTTTTTTAGAGATATGGTTTTGTATTGTTGACCAGGCTGGTTGAAATTTATATTTAATGTTCTAGACAAGTTTTGTTCCCTAGAAAAGTATCTGTATGTAGAAATGTCCTATTTTCTTCACATTGATAATTTCTGAAAGATGAAACTCTTATTTAAAAATAATCTGAGATCTTGCACATCAATACTCTAAATATGTATTATTTTTTCTATTATTATAATAGTTATTACTATGTCTGTTATTATTTTTTTTGTTCATGAGCATAGGATTGCACTAACTAAACAATATTTCTAATATTTTCTCTTTCTGATTTAGATTTTACTGGTTTCCTGATTCTGAGTTAATTAGCATCTTTTGAAACCATAATTTAAGTGAAAAGAGTTATGCTGCCAAAGACAATTACCAATACATTAAAAGATATTCTGTTATATTCTATAATGATTATAATTATATTTAAATATACATAAAACCAAAACAAGGCTATTACTTAAAACATAATATTATTACATATTTATCAAACAAGTGCTTGGAAAAAAAAGTGGTTCCTTGAAATAAATTTATATGCAAACATTCAAAATAGAAAATTAGAAATAACTCAAAGTGTTACTAAAAATCTCAGGTTACTTCTTAAACCTCTAAAACATTTATACAATTTCTTGTTATTGAATTTAAGATACTATTTCACTTACATATTTTCTGCTAAATCCTTTTAAAACCTTTTAAATTTCCCAGTTCAAATGCAGTAAGACCATAGTTGGCAGACCAAGAAACAACTACTACACTAAAATGGATGACTATGAACTACAGGGAACCTACTTAATGGAATCTCGAACTTATAATTCGGCTCTAGTAAACCTTTCTTTAATGTATAATGGATTAAGCATGTTAAATTCCCAGAGTCTATTTAAAATAATAGTTAAATGATAATTGTTGTAGATAATTGATGCTATAAAATTTTCTGTTAAGATTAGATTACTTTACAACTGCACATTAACTTTATTTAAAATACAGTTTACAATAACAAACATTCCTTGACAAAGGATTACTGAAATTCAACTATGCACCAGGTCTGGGGCCACATATTAGAATCCAAAGGTGTTTATAACTGTCTCATTTCCCAGGTGTTCACAGCAGCATAGGAAATATTAACATGGAAACTAATAATCAATAATGTGAAATAAGTAGTTTAGTTGATGCATGTATAAAATAGTTGTGCTACAATTTTATTGACTTGCTCAATTATTGCTGTAATAAGTTAACACAAACATAAATGTATTAGTAAGATTTGTATTAATTCTGCAAATCCTGGAGTAGCAATGGGGCCAATGCACAAAGTTAGCATTAATGAAGGTGCAATGAACTCAAAAGGGAAAAGTGACAGGTATTATGACCCATCTTACAGCTCCAGTTAACATACTGCTAATTTCTGAATTTTTTTAAAAAAAACTATGATGAAGGCCGGGCGCGGTGGCTCAAGCCTGTAATCCCAGCACTTTGGGAGGCCGAGGCGGGTGGATCACGAGGTCGAGAGATCGAGACCATCCTGGTCAACATGGTGAAACCCCGTCTCTACTAAAAAATACAAAAAATTAGCTGGGCATGGTGGCGCGTGCCTATAATCCCAGCTACTCGGGAGGCTGAGGCAGGAGAATTGCCTGAACCCAGGAGGCAGAGGTTGCGGTGAGCCGAGATCGCGCCATTGCACTCCAGCCTGGGTAACAAGAGCGAAACTCCATCTCAAAAAAAAAAAAAAAAAAAAAAAAAAAAAACTATGATGATAAGTTTACAAATTAAAGCAGACTTTAGAGGGGTTCATTTTTCAACAGATAGAAATAAGAAGAGTTAAAGAGTGGATAACACTTGCAAGCCATGTAAGTAAACTAGAAGGCACTTGTGGCTCCTATCTTCTATTCTCTTTCCTAGCTAAAATAGAAATAAACATTAGATGATTTTCCAGTGTAGTCTTATTATTCTTACCTAAAAGCATTTATTAAGCTGATTTAAGTATTGTAGGAAAAAAAAAAAAGTAACAGGATCTTTAGTATATTGTCCAAGAAAACAAGGTAACTTTTTACTACACAGACTCTACCTTGCCCAGACTTGCTTTTCAAATGGAATCATATAACATGTTGAATTACTAAGCAAACCTATCTTTGAATGGGTCAAATATAAAATACAAATTTACTTGTTTCCCATATATTCAAAATCTGTATACTCTATGCTTATACTTAGAAAAAATGCAAAATACATATTTGTATTCATTAAATAACTAAACTATTAAGAAAGTACACACCAAAAGAAGAAACTCCATGTAATAAAAATACATATATGCTAGTTACTATAAGTGTTACATGTAGATATCTTTACAATCAGCATTTTTTTTGTTCTGGTTCTCATGACCAATAGGATTCCCTGAATCTGAACCTTTAAATTTGTTAAGGGTTAAACGTAACTATGTTATTCAATATTTGTTCAGCCTTTTGAAGTATGAGGGAACTTATAAACATGCCTTCTAGCAAATACTGAATAACACACTTATGACTGAACCTTTTCAAAATTTACTGTAACCGTGAATACCTGGGCTCAAAGGATCCCACTGCCTCAGCCTCCTGAGTAACCAGGGCATGGACCATCATGACTGCCTTGACTGGTTTTGTTTCGTTTTTGAGATGGAGTCTCATTAATGTTTCTTTGGCTGGTCTAGAACTCCACCCTCAAGTGATTTTCCCACTTCAGCCTCCCAAGGGGCTGGGATTAAAGCTGTGAGGCAGTGTGCCTGGCTCTTCCCTTCCCTTCTTTTATTCTTTCTTTCTTCTTCCTTTATTTCTCTATCCTTTCCTTTATTTCTCCTCCCTGAAAACCACGTATAATTTTTTTTAGTTAAAAAACCTATAAAATTAAGTGTCTAATAGCAGATGTAGAAGGACTTAAGAGAAAGATCATAAACAAAGCACTTTTTCTATTAATGTGGACCACTTACTATTCCAGCCTTCCAGAGTATTAAATATATACATATTACTTAACTCCAATATGTCACAACTAGAATTTTTAAGAAATAAAGTTTGTAAGCAAAATGATACACAAAAGTGTTTTTCCAAGATCATCTGTAATCTGGAACTGTGCCCCAAAAAGGAATGGCTACAAGAAAAAATTACCTGTCACTCTTAAGCAGCAATTTATAATGTTTCTGTTGAAATGTAGGGGACACTGATAATGATGATAAATATTAAAACATGCAGTATTAGACACCAATTCTACTACATAAAAACATAGATGGGAAACCTGTAGATTAATTCTTGAAATATATCAACTGATCGCAAATGAATGAGCACTTAGATTCCAATTCAAACAAGTAAATTATAATGAATTAATAATTAATGACTATAAGACATAAAAAGGTATTTGTTGATACTTTATGTCATTAGGAATTGAAGTTTTTAACAATAGGAAAATAATCATGTGGTTTTTTTTTAAGTCCCTCTCTTTTTAGTCCCACAACATGGTCTTGGATTTGCTTCAAAATAGTACAGTAAGGACAAAATTGGTGGGAGAAAAGATGAAATGAGATTGACCACCATTTTATTACGCTGGAAGTTTGGTGATGGGTATATGACACTTCACTTTATTTTTCTATTTGCACATATCAGAAAAGTTATACAGTATGTTTGAAAAGTATAGAATTAATAATGGAAAGAAATCAAGCAATGTTAATAGTATTTATCTATGGTTAGTAGAATTATGGTTGTTCTTTCATATATTTCTATATTGTATAATTTTTATAACATGAAAATATATTCCCTTTTTCAATAAAAATGCAATACATGCCTTTTAAATTCATCTATTCTATCTTGAAAAATTTCATTAATCAAACAAAGCACAATTATAAACAACAAAGTCCACAAAATTTTTTATGTTTATTAAATTTAAAGATTTAAAGATTGAGATGCATATATAAAGAGTTCTATTTGGCCTAAGCTTATAGAGTGACTTCAATACAAATACAAATCTTTTCTGAAAATAAACTAGACATGAAATGAGTAAATAGTTAAGTGATTGTTTTGCTTTATTTTTAGTTGCTGAAATGATAATATATTGCGTATTTGAGGACAAGGAAAACTAAGCTCCCTTTTTATAAATATATTTTAACTGAAATAATTCAGATGGGATCTTTGATATCAAATATAAAGTAATATGTTATGGGAAATTGTTTGCTACTATGTTTGAATGCTACCAATTCTTATTATTCTCATATCTTCATGCAGTTTTTCCAGGAATAAGATGCAGTAATAATCAATCAGATTACTATTCTGTTTAGATGCAAAACTAAGACTTGGTACAAAGAAAAAATTATAAAAATATTAAATATACCTAGTTTCAGAAGGCAATTATCATCCCTTCACTAGTTAAAAAAGTTCACATAAATATATTTCATAGTAAAGTAAAATATGTTTCTATTTTCTCCGCTGTGAAATAATATGACAGAATCTATCAATCAATGTCTACTGGTAGACTTGGCAGAGTAGGAATGTGAAGATATTTAAACATGATCCCTTCCAGAGCTTATATACAATTATTTGAAGCAAGAAGTACATGGAGAAACTATAAGAACATAATGAATTATAAAAGCAAGAGATCAGTGGAGTGGTTAGAAGATTCATGGAATAGTCAAAATTGACTATGAGTGAGAAAGAGCAATATAGCACTTAAGAAACACAGATTCTGAACTCATTAGTGACCCAAACTGTCCAATTATCAGCCACAATTTGTGTCTATATTTGGTTACCCCAAAGAAGGGTATATTTAATCTGCCAGTCTGATGAGCAAACCAAATATCAGGCCATTGGAAACAACTCAAGAGTCATAGCTAGACTTACACGAATGGTCTTGAGTTCTGCCTACTAATCAGAATGATCACAGCCAGTTTTTGTTTTGTATAGTTGGCTCTGACCCTAGATAGCCACAGTAGTCCAAGGGACACCATGATATTTCAACTTGTCAGTTAACCAAACCCAGGTATTTAAAATAAGCCATATAAATCTAGGGCCCTGTTGATTCAGCAACTTTATTTTTAGGCTATGGGTTGGTGTAAAATTTTCTCCAAAGGGATAGCTACCAAATTTCATGTAAAGCCAAAATCTCACCGCTGTCTGGCTGGCTGAGTTTTTGAGTTTCACTGTTTGAAATAATGAGACCTCACTTTCCATTTGAAAGTGAAACTTCCGTGGTCCAAGTTTACCTACCCCAAATAGGAGTATCATGCCATAAAGGCACACAATTTCTGAAGTACTAGGGCTTCTTATTTTTATGCTAATACAACTTCTTCCACTTGCCCAACTCATGGGCTTGATGGGGTTAAAAAAATGTGGTGAAATCAACCAAATTTATGAGCAAGAAGAAATGATTTGAATTTTCAGATTGTTGATCTAATTGTTGCTATATCTTAGGTTATGGTGATAACTATGATGTGACTTTAGGACTGGGTGGCTGAGAGGTTCAAGAACCCAAGAAGTCCATTAGAGTCCAGGGTAACGGATGAGTCTTCCATAATGACACAGTTCAACTAAAATTATGAAATTGGCTCTCTTAAAGTGAGAAGCTTTGAGTCCATTGCCGAAATAAGCAGTACATAGGCAACTATGATCAAAAAGTCATTAACCGACTTTCTGTTGTTGGTGATAACATAAGAATGAAAGGAATGGTATATCTGGAGAAATTAGCCTCAAAGAACCAGGCATTTTTTCTGGGTTCTAGAGAAATCTCGAATTAAAATAGCAATGGGAAATAGGTTAAGCATTAGGGCAATTTAACCGCATTTCAATTTGTCTTTTAATTTTGTGTACATGGAACACTGCACTCCTTTCTTTCCTTCAAGTTGAGCACAGTAATATGATCTACCTTGATCAAGGAATGTAAACCGAAGTTGTGTGCTTTCGCTTCTGCAAAGAAACTTTTGAGAGACAGTATGCAGTTCACCATGTTCCCTCATTTTGCTTCCCAGAAATATAAGCACACCATGTGGTAGTGGCTCGATCAGCTTGGGTCCTTGAATGAGAAAATATGGAACATAGCCTTCAGCTGACCTATGCTTTGTAAACAGTGTTAATGAGAAACAATCTATGTAGGTATAAACTACTAAGATTTTTGAGTTTATAACAGGAAAATAATTCAGGTAGTCAAAGAATCTGAACCAGACTCTTGAAATAAGCAGAGTGTGACACAGACAGAGCAGCCAGCACTGGCGGGGCTATGGAATGAGCAGTTTGAATAGAAGAGAGGTGAAACAAGATAGCAAATAATAAAGAAAGATTAGGAATGAAAAGAAATTACTCATAATGGAGGACATTGAGAATTCAGAGAAGATAATGAATGACTTGTAAGAGAAAGAAAGAGTGATAAGTCAAAGCAAAGTCAACAGAGCTCAATGTATTCTGGAAATAAAAATACAGAGAGAATTAAACAGCCCAGAGAGTCTCAAAATTGTTTACAATATCTAATAGTAATAAGTTTTTGAGGTATATTGTGTTTAGATTAACATAGAATCATTTTAATGTTGTTTTTTTAAAAAAAAACTACTGGAGATACAAATTGCAAATTCTCTTGGTTTCTCATGCAATTCTCAGACACATTGATATTTTATGAGGGAGATCAGGTAGCAACCTTCTCTTCTTCCTTCACTCTAATTTTATATGTAGTAGACTAAATAGAAAAAAAAAAAAACTTGACATTTAGAAGGCTCTATCCCTAGACTCCAGTGAGAATGTAAACTTTTACTTATTTGTTTACTCTATTGATAATTTCCATGGGAAGTTGGGTAAGTGGTTGAGGAAGTGGGATGCCTGAGTGCATGTTTTCATTTATTTCAGAAATTTCACTATTATTTCCACCAAGAAAAAAATGCAAATGAAAGCTAACATTTATTTAGTGCTTACAATATAATATACCTGGCACTTGATATATTTTAGGTCATTTAATCGTTACTATGAAGTGTAAACTTTCATCAATGCCCTTTTTTTAGGTGAGAGAAGTGAGGCTCGGAGAACTTAACCAAGTTGCCCAAGATCACACTGCAAATAAAGAGTGGAGGGAGATTTGGAAACCTAGATGATTCCCAAGTCATTCTACAGGTTACAGTTAGAAAGCCTTTTTTAAACCAAAATACGTTTGATGGACTGATTATCTCTCCACATAAAATGAAAATTAATTACAGAATAATGAATTGAAAAATAGAGTTCAACAAAAAAAGCAAATAAAAATTTATCAAGTCCTTGCTAAATCATCAAAGTTAATATTGACATTCAGACATAAGTTGTTGTCCTTAACAAAATACTGAATCTTAGTCTATTCAAATACTTGTCTTGTGCTCAGATGTTTTTATTTTTTTAAACTATTTTTAACATACATGTACACACATATATGCCATGTTTGTATAGTCATCTTTTGATATCCAGGGGAAATTAGTTACAGAGCCCCTGTCGAATACCAAAATTCATTGGTCCTCAAATCCTTCATATAAAGTATACAGTATTTGCATATAACCTGTGTAGATCCTCCTGTATACTTTAAATCATCTCTAGATTACTTATAATAATTAACTCAATGTAAATGCTATGCAAATATTTGTTATACTGCATTGTTTAGGGAAAAATGAAAAGCAAAAATTAGTCTGTACATGTTCAGTACCGGTACAACTATCCTTCCCTAGCCCCAATATTTTCAGTCCTCAGTTGGTTGAAACTGGAACCCAAAGATAAAGAGGGCTGATTGGCCAACTTTATGTATTCATAAGCATCTACACACACACACACACACACACACACACACACATATATATATATATATATATATATATATATATATATATATATCTCAATACATATATAATCTGTGCACATACATGTGAAGTATAAAAACATACATATATATGTACACATATATATGTATTCATGTGTATGTTTAGTTGTAATATTATACCAATTACTTCTTTTTTTTTTTTTTTTTTTTTTTTTTGAGACGGAGTTTCGCCCTTGTTACCCAGGCTGGAGTGCAATGGCGCGATCTCGGCTCACCGCAACCTCCGCCTCCTGGGTTCAGGCAATTCTCCTGCCTCAGCCTCCTGAGTAGCTGGGATTACAGGCACGTGCCACCATGCCCAGCTAATTTTTTGCACTTTTAGTAGAGACGGGGTTTCACCATGTTGACCAGGATGGTCTCGATCTCTCGACCTCGTGATCCACCCGCCTCGGCCTCCCAAAGTGCTGGGATTACAGGCTTGAGCCACCACGCCCGGCGACCAATTACTTCTAGAAAACTATAAAGCTCATTTGTTTCTTAAGTGGCCCATGGTTTGTATTTGTTTCTTAAGTGGCCCATGCTAGTATTATTATTCGCATGCATACTACACACTCTTTTTTAATTAGCAAATTCCACTTCACCTGTTAAGACAAACCATAACATAAAAAGTTTATGTATAGGGATGTATGGGAATGAGTCCGTCTATATTAACATACCTAGAAGTAACATATTGTTGACTTAGTATGGTTAAATGACCTAAAAATACTGGCTACAAAATTCATCATAAATCAAAAAGTTCTTCAAGCAATGACTGATTGATCTGAGAACAGAAGGATGCTGGGTGTTTTGTTACCATGGCTATTTCTGGCAGTCATCCAGGAATTACAACTGCACAACCTTACAAACAGCATAGAAACTGACTATTTTAACAAAGAGTCTCACCAGGGTAATGAGTAGTGCACATTAATTCTCACTGTGCATTGATAAGCTCTCTTTGAACTTTGCCAAGCTTTCAACAATGGTGACAGGCCTCTGGCACTTTCAGAATAAATGGGTCCTGAATGGTGCTGCAGAGATGAGGTTTTGTATGTGTGTGTGTCTTGTTTTTGTTTTCTAAGAAAACCATATTTTAATCATTTAGACTGGTTTTCATTTCTAATTAGATCTGGGTTCTTAAGAAAACTTGTGAAATATCAGAAAGGAATTTATCACAACTATCATCTATAAAGATAGAATCTAGATTCTTTTTTAGATTAATCATTAGGGTTGTATATTTAGGTCCTAAGGTAAGAAAAGCTTCTGCAAACATTTTGAAGGTATTATGAGGAGGAAAAATATACAGGTTATGTCATATAAATGTTTAACATTTCATTTTAGCTTACAAAAATGACAATTGCATGTTTCAAACTAATTTTACTATTTACATAATTAACACTCACCTAAACATATTTTCTTCTTAAATTTTGACTTCCTAAACTTCAGATTTTATATGTAGCTCAAATTGTGTTTATTTGTAATGTTGATCCAAAGATGAGAGCTTTGCATACAACACACACACACACACACACACACACACACACACACACACACACATTTTATGTATATATACTACTTTCTGTTTAATATTCTGTTGTTCAAATAAACCAAAATTTACTCATGTATCTACTATTGATGGCAAGGATTATTACCAATTTGTGACTGTTATGATTAATGTGCTTATAAACACTCATTTATATGTCCTTTGGTACACATATATGCACATTCCTTCTGGATATATATATATATATATATATATATATACATATATACATACATACACACACATACATATATATATATACACACATAATATATATATATATACACACATAATATATATATATATATATTTCTAGAAGAAAACAGGACTCAACAGAAGACTATGATATAGAAACAAATAAATAAAGGGAAGTAAAGTAAATAAATCTATTAAATATATTCAATCTAAACACGGAGATAATCAGATTATAACTAATCTAATAGCAGATATCAGCAGAATGGTTGATCAGTTTAAGCTGGCTAAAATCCTTGTATTACTTGGGTAAAATATTGGAAGAAGTGTAAAATATTAGTTATCAGTATCTTGTTACCTTTGCTTATTAAAATTTCCATAAAGACCACTAAAATAACAAAGAAAAATAAAGCTTATAATTTCCAACTAACGGAGAGATAAAACAATGAGTCAAAAGAAAACTTGTTCAATTTAAAAGAAGTCAAGTAAAGAGAAAAACAAGAAAGCAAGTTTAGCAAATAGAAATAAAATTTTTATCGGAAATAATTTATTGATGTGTTAGAAATAGATGTGTTAGAAAATAGAAATGAAATTTATTTCATCAGATATACATTATTGATGTTAATACTTTCTCATTAAGAAAAGTAGTTATTTCCATAAAAAAACAATAACCTACTGAATTGTACTGTAACATCTTTGGGACATTTCAATTTTGACCGAGCAGATATGTGATGGTCTACCTAGCAAAATGAAAGAAAAAATGGTGTGTGTAGATTTTTATCTCTAAGAAAGGTAGCTCTGATTCTAAGTGACTAGCAATAGTACTTAGAAAGAAATACCCCCAAAATACAGGACAAGAGATCTGTTACCCAGATGTTGTCCCTAGTTTCTTGTCCATTGATGTGTACATTGGCTTCTAATTGCACCTATCAACAAGGATTAAGAGGAATGGGAAGCCCTCATCCTTATTACACTCAGATTAAAATTAATGTCCAGTTTAAAAATCACTTGTGTTTAACTAGTTCAATATCTCCTAAATAAATGTATAATAAGCAGCATTGGGGACCTGTATGACTAAGGTTTAGAACCAGAATCAAGAAATCTTCACTATGGTATCACTGTCATTTGCAGCTCTACTAAGCAGTAGAGCCTGCTTTAAATATGTTCAGTGTTTTCGTTAGTTTATAAAGCTTGGTTTATAAAACAGCTTATTAACAACCTATCTTTTAAAATATAGACTTCCAAAGGATTTAAATGCTCATTGAAAACAGACCTAAAAATACTTAATCTATTTAATATTTGTGTAGGAAACAAATAAAATGTATGTGAGGAATTTTGGAGTAAACAAAAAATAATAGGAAATAAGATGAAGATGGTAAGATACAATATAAGGTGAGTACATGCTATTCAGAGGGGATGGGAAGTGCTCATTTGAACCTACAAAAGAGGTAAAGGAATAAAAGTGATGGGAATATGGTTTGGCTATATCCCCACCCAAATCTCATCTTGAATTATAATTATCTCATGTCATGAATGGGACCTGATAGGAGGTAATTTAGTCATGGGGGGCCGTTACCCTCATGCTGTTCTGGTGATAGTGAGTGAGTTCTCATGAGATCTGACTGTTTTATATGGGGCTTTTCCTCACTTTGCTCAGCACTTTTCCTTGCTGCTGCCATGTGAAGAAGGATGTGCTTGCTTCCCCTCCACCATGACTGTAAGTTTCCTGAAGCCTCCCCAGCCATGTGGAACTGTGAGTCAATTAAACTTATTTTCTTCATAAATCATCCAGTCTCAGGCAGTTCTTTATAGCACTATCAGAATGGACTAATACAGTAAATAGTTACTGAGTAAATGTTTGCAGCATTTCAAGCTCAAACCATGAGTAAAAAAATTGGTAGACATTAATTTTACATTCCTGACTGATCCCAATGTAAAATACGCAATTATCATGAAAACACACCAGTCAGAATGGCCATTGTTAAAAAGTCAAAAACATAAAAAACAAAAACAGATACTGGCTAAGCTGCAAAGAAAAGAGAACGCTTACTGTTGGTGGGAATGTCAATTAGTCCGGCTGCTGTGGAGAGAATTTTAGATATTTCTCAAAGAACTGATTTGAACTATCATTTGACTCACCAAATCCTTTGGATTTATGCCCAGAGGAAAATAAACTTTTCTACCAAAAAGACTCATTAACCTGAATGTTCACTGCAGGGCTATTCACAACTGCAAAGACAAGGAATCTACCCAGGTGCTCATCAACAGTCGATTGGATAAAGAAAATGTGGTACAAATGCACCATGGAATACTATGCAGCCATAAAAAAGAACAAAATCATTTCCTTTGTGGCAACAAGTGTGCAGACAGAGTCCATTATCCTAAGCGAACTAATGGCAAAAGAAGAAAACCAAGTATTTAGATGTTCTCACTTATAAGTGAGACCTAAACATTGGATATACATGGACATAAAGATGAGAACAATAGACACTGAGGATTACTAGAGTGGGGGAAAAGGGAGAAAATGTTAAAAAAACTATCTATGTGTATGATGTTCACTATCTGGTAATGGGATCATCCACACTCCAAACTTCAGCATCACACAACATAGCCATCTAACTAATCTGCACCTGTAACAGCTGGATTTAAAATAAAAGTTGGAGAGAGAAGACACTGCATGAAATATTTTTTAAAAAAACAAATATATAGATTATGAAAGCATCATAATGAATATGACATTTTCAACTAGAGTTTGAATTATGCTGTCTTGCAGTTTCAAAGAATAAATACATGTGATGCTGTTTCAGTTTCAAAGAATAAATACATGTAATGCCCTCTAGAAATGATCCATCCAAAAATATTTTATTAAGATGTTTAAAATTTTACCTATCTGGTAAAAATTCTGATTTTTGTGTATGTTTATTTTTTATAAATTTTTATGTATGACTATTTTTTAAATATATTTGCAGAATTTAAAGATAAAACTTCTTTGTCCAAGTGTCTTACCCTGTTTTCAGAACACATGCTCTCCAATTATCTCATGTCATACATTATCCAATATATCTGACAGTATCTGCTTAAGAAATACTTGAAAATGACCTTTTTATGTGACTGCATTTGAAATATTGTGTGTTTCAGAATGCCTTTATCTACTATTCCATAGCTATGACATATTTCTTTACTTAAAAATTCTGTTAATATGTTTACCAGCATTACCCAATTTTTTATCAGAAGGAAAGGGTGATATTATAGCTATGGTTTCCAGTAATCATATGTATAATGCAAAGTTAATTACACTCCTTTAGTGTGGAGAGAAAAAAGGCTAGGTGGATAATTTTTACCTACTTATTTATTTGATAGACATTTATTGACCATCTTGACTATGTGTAAAGCCTTGTGACAAATGCTGTGAAAGAAACCAAGAAAATGAAATCCTTCTTGCCTCAAACAAGGCATTGACACCTACCCAAAGGAGACAAAACATGCACATCAATAGAATAGAATGCTTGGGAAAATCCGTTATTGGCATATTCCAGATTATATGTACTTTTATCCACCAAATTGGACAAACTGGTCTGGATAAAAAAAAAAAAAAAAAAAAAAAAAAAAAAAAGGATTCATGCTTTTAACAAACACTCATTATCTACTATGTGTTAAACATCATGCTAAATCCTAGAGATATAGTTCCTGCCCTCCCACAGCTTATATTCTAACTAGGAAAGAACCTTAATGATGTATGTATTGAAAGGCACAAAGCTAGAATATTTTAAATCTAAATCTTGGTTAAAGCAAACTAATCTACATTGAACAAAGAGAGTTTACTATATTACAAGATATCAAAATCATTAATTTCCATGGAAATGAACATACAGGACATAAAGGATAGTTTAATGTTATTTAATATTAAACTAAATATTGTCACATAAATTCATAATTGAATTTTTATTTAAGTAAGTCCTGTAACTGGACTAGGCCAAATTGGGTCTACTTAGTTGGCAACAAATTATTGAGTTAACTTTCAGATATAATAAAAACAAAAACTGCAAGTCATGTAGCCCAGGCATACATAATAGTAAAAGCTTTGATCTCTAACAACATCTGAAACCAATGAATCTTCCCCTCTATACCAGTAAGACTGGGACATGACTGGAACCTGAATGCTGAAACTCTTTCAGAAGAAAGGAGTCCCTAAATTGAGGAGATAGATCTGAATCCATTCCTGTCTCCTTGCTATTTGCCTATTTGCAAAAAAGGCAAAGCCTTTTTTCTTTTCTCACAAGCCAGTGTTTTTGTGCATATTTAACAGTGAGACTATTTGCTCTATAACAGTCCCACAGACAATACTTCTGATTTTCAATGATCCAAATTGAATACTGTTTAAAAAATATATAAAAAAATACTTGATCAGATGAATATCATCATAATACAATATGTGAAAAATAAATTCCAGTTCAGTGGCCATATCTTTTGCAAACTAAATTTCCTAGAAGAGCCACAAAACCTTAAAATGCAATTAGAAGTGATTAGGAAATTATATGGGTGAAGACACATGATTTTGGCACAAAACAACAGTGGTTAATGTTAGCGTAATTACATATTAGCATACCAATACATTTTCAATAAATTCTTAATTGAGAAAACTAGATCTATTTTCTTCTTAGGAGAAAAGACCCAGAAACTTTCTTTAATTCTCCCTTCAAAAATTGTCTTAATCATTTCAGTTAATTTTAAATTGAATTGGCTTTCAATATATTTAAATAAACTTGACCAAGTTCACTGTTTTGGTCATGTGTATTGTTACATAAGATAACATCCCTCAGGTAGAATACATGCTGCAATTAAATTAACTGCAGCACTAAAAATAATGTATTTGAAAAAGCACCTGCCATTTTTTTCATAATTTAAGCTTAAAGACTTCCCTGACCCTTTCCCTTCCGGACAAAATTAGATATGCGCCTCACGTTTCCCAAAATATTTTCGGAGTATCTCTATTGTTATACTAACTAAAGCCTATTAAATGTATTTAATGTTCATCTCACCTAGGATGTATGTGTTTCTCAGTGCCTAAAAACGTTGAGTGGCACAAAAATGCTAAATGAATAATACTGATTTTTTCTTCCACATGGGAATATCATAAAAATATCTTATTTTAGCCATGTTTTAGAAACTTCTATTACTCAAATTTCCTTTGATAAGCAACTTTATGCAATTTAATGTGTAATAAAAATCCAATCACACTGAACAAATTTCTAAAGCATTAATAAATTTCATGCTATGACTTTCTTTTAACTTTTTAAAGATTTGTTGGGCTTTGTTTTCTTTCTGTTTAGATTTACTGTATGCTCTAAAGAAAATGTTATCCTTAAAAATCTTTTTTTACATTTTTTTACATCTGTTTTCAGTTACATATATTCTGCAGTTATGGAAGTAACAGATGAAAATCAGTATTTATTATTTAATAACAGACAGATGTTCCATATGCCACAGATGAATAAATTTTTCACCCCACTGCTTCATTAGTGTCACTGTAAATTTACTATTTGAATTACATACTAAATTTTTATTATCGATTTGAAATAATCCAAGATTTTGGACATGCTTCCTCGCAGAATTTCCTTGCCCTTAATTTATAGTTCCACTTTCGTTTTTATATAACATTTTGTTTGTGTAATCAAATTTCCAACTTCATGACTCTTCTACTCCAACTTGTTTTCCTTTGCTTAAGGTTTTAAAGCTATTTCTTTTTAAGAAGCCTTTCATAACTACATGAAGAAAAAGTTTTGATGCCTTTTACTGCATGACAAATTAGTGGCTTCCTATTATGTAGGAGCAAAATTATTGATAGGATGGATAGGAGCTTATAGAAATCTCTATCCATTTACAGGAGTCTCTATAATATCAATTTAGTATTTTACTTTCTCTTAATCTTCAAATTATGACTTTGTGCTTTTTTTCTGGTAATATTTATTTAGTATTTTACTTTCTCTTAATCTTCAAATTATGACATTGTGCTATTTTTTGCTGGTAATATTTATGTCCAAACATTTTTTACAGACATTTTTTTTTTTTGAGACGGAGTTTCGCTCTTGTTACCCAGGCTGGAGTGCAATGGCGCGATCTCCGCTCACAGCAACCTCCGCCTCCTGGGTTCAGGCAATTCTCCTGCCTCAGCCTCCTGAGTAGCTGGGATTATAGGCACATGCCACCATGCCCAGCTAATTTTTAGTATTTTTAGTAGAGACGGAGTTTCACCATGTTGACCAGGATGGTCTCGATCTCTCGACCTCGTGATGCACCCGCCTCGGCCTCCCAAAGTGCTGGGATTACAGGCTTGAGCCACCGCGCCCGGCCTTTTACAGACATTTTAAGTATCTTATATTCAGAACTCATATTTGAAGGAAATTAGTAGTGTACATGGGGGATATTTATTCAATAATTTATGATACAATTGCCAAATACAATAATCCTTAGCTCTGTTTTTTGCTATAATTTTGTAATTAATAGCAAATTACCAGAAGATTGTTATTAGGGAAACAATTTCTTTTAATTATTCTGAGAATACATCACAGCAAAAAAAAAAAAAAAAATTAATTAAAAAATATAAATGTTTCTAAACATAATGTTAATTGTGGAACTGCATCAAGAGAGAAGACATTCTTTATTACATTAGTACTGAAAGAAAAATTAAACATTTAAAATATCTTATTTGTTTTTTAATAAAATGTAGTCATTATATTTATGCTGCGGTTATGCAGTGTCTTTCCCAGTATACACATTTAATAAATGGTTGTTGAGGCTCTATCTTGGGATAATTTCTCATGAATCATAATCTAGTATAGCACAAATCAGAATTATACTGGTGTGTGATAGCCTATGTTTCTGGATTAAATTTTAAAATATCCTCGTCGCTGAACCAGTGTGTTTATATCTTCAAAAACTTGCTGTTTAAGCTCACATGAAGAAAAAAGTTTAAAAATAACTGTATTCGTCCTTTTAAGAAAGTGTCATATACTTTTCATAACTCCTAATGTCTCTAATGTCCGAGATAATAGTCACAGAATGTCTCTTTAAAAGAAAAAATTACTTGTTCTTCAAGTTGCTTTTTTACAAAGAAGAGAAAATTACTGGCATATAAGTTATAGCAGTATTTGGTAGGAGGGTACTGCTTCATAAAAGGCGTGAAAGGAATTCAGGCTTTTACTTAAGCTGAGGTCCAATCAGTATGGACTTAATGAACAAACTACAAGTAGATGAAAGAACTAAATTTGAGAAACAAAAACATTAAGAATATTAAGAAATAGAAAACTGTATTTTTGAACTTCAGTTAAAAAAAGAATTTTTCCAACGAATCACAAACATCACAAATCATTAAAAAATGACAAAATGTGACAAATTAAAACTTTAAAACTTCCATATGAAAACATACATACATACATGCATGCATACACACACATACACAATGAAATTAAGAGATAAAGTCTGGGCTAGGAAAATATTTGCATTATAGTCATTCTGAAAATACAACAAATTACTGTGCATGAATAAGAAGAAAATGAAATAAATGGGAAATTCAAAGAAGGGAAAATTTAAAAGTATAAATATGGAGAAATAGAATGGCTAGTTATCAGGGAATAGAAAATTAAAGCTGTTTCATTCTATTTGTCACCAGACTATTTGACCAAATTCAAACAGACTACTGTACTCTAATAGTATAGTCTAATAGTCTAATCTCAAGTAGTAATGATTTTGCAGAGGAATAGAAATTCTTATAAACTATTGGTAGAAATGTAAATTTGTAAAAAATATTTTGGAGAAAAGTATTTTTAATACCTAATAAAATTTGACTTTCATATGAGGTCTCTAGCAAAATTGAAAAAAAAAACACATGAACTCTGATTAACAATTGCTTGTTCACATATTTCATGTATTTATGGGGTACATGAGATACTTTGCTACAGACATGCAATGTGAAACAAGAATATATCACAGAAAAATCCTTGCATAGGTGCTCTGGAAGATAAGATGTGCATCTTCAACTATGGCATTGTTTGTCATAGCATAACATTGCAAACAACTTGACTGTTTATCAGTAGAAGACTGGTTTAAAAAATGATATAATGCTATTACAGAGTACTATTGAACCATTTATACAAAATGGGCCAAGAGAATACCCAACTTAGGATAACAGTTACATTTGGAGAGGGATGAGAAAAATGTAGTTTTATCCTTTATTATTGATGTGGAAAATTACCAAATTGAGAAAAACTATGGTGAAGAAGGCACCTCAACATTATCTGTAATGTTTTTTAATTTTTACATTAAAAGAAACACTTGAAGCAAAGTTAATAAATATGTTAATAGTTGTCACTTTTGGGTCATAGGAAATTATAAATTTCTACTTCTAAGTTATTTTTGCCAACATTTAAAAAATAATAATTATAATAATAATAGTATTACTGCTCCCCAATAGTTTTCATTTTTTGTTGTTGGTTGTGGTTTTTTTGATTATTTGTATTTTCTTTTCTTTTTTTCTTTCTTTCTTTCTTTCTTTTTTTTTTTTTTTTTTTTTTTTTTTGAGACTCTGTCTCTCTGTGTTTCCCAGGCTGGAGTGCAGCAGCATGATCTCGGCTCACTGCAATGTCTGCCTTCCAGGTTCAAGTGATTCTTGTGCCTCAGCCTCCCAAGTAGCTGGGATTACATGTGTGCTCCACCATGCCTGACTAATTTTTTTGTACACTTAGTAGAGACGGGGTTTCACCATGTCAGCCAGGCTGGTCTTGAACTCTCGACCTCAGGTAATCTGCTCAGCTCAGCCTCTCAAAGTGCTGGGATTACAGGCGTGAGCTACCATGACCAGCCTATTTGTTTATTTTCACTAGAAATACTAGAGAGTACCTCAACTAGGATGCAAAATTAAACAATGTGCTGTCAAAATTTAAAGCTATGGCTGTGCAAGTCAATTCCCATTTAGAATAAACTGCTTTATGATTTAGTGTTTCCACTTTTGTGATAATACCTGGAGCCTTTTTAAGTTGCCTGAAAAACAAACATTTGATTTCCTTCCACGTATATAATAAAAGAGCAATCGGGAGGCAAAAGCAAAGTGTAGTGAGGTCCTCCAAGACTCATTTGTGAATCATAAAAGGCTTGGTAATATTAAATACCAATTGTAATGCCAAGGCAGCATGCTGGGAAGCATTCAGACAGCTGGAAATCCCTGGCATCATGGGTCTTTTTAAAAATAATGTAAAATACTGAATTAGATTCCAACAGACTCCCCATTTTACTATAGTTGTTTTCAAAGCTGAACAGAATTTCATTCTCATTGTTTTTTTTTTTTTAAGAAAAACTGTCAGTCAAATGATCAAGTTATGTTTACTTATAATATTTCAACATTTGAAGTTACAAAAATAACCATTATTTAAAGAATAAGCATTTATTGCCCAATGTACTCTTTTATCTACCTCAAATGGTTAATTATATTAAAACATAAATCTCTTCAAAGACAAAGAAGTTGTAACGATGTTTGGCACTTATAAAAGAGCTAAACTTTAAATGTTACTAATTAGAAAACTCCTCATGGTCTATATAAATCTAAACAGATAAATAATGTGACTTTAAAAAAAAGTTTTTAAATGCCTCTTTTCTCTGATAATATTATAGCACACATTTAGTAAATTATTTGTTTTAAATATAATCATGGTTCAATAGTGATCCTGTAAACTAGCTCATGGGGTTTAATAGACAAAATAAAGCAACATTTAAAAAAAAATTGGTACCCTTTTGGATATATATATTAAACATAATAATTTTAATTGTAGTAATAACTACTTGTCTTGAGTTATTTCCTATTTGCCACTCAACACATTAAGGCCTGTGTAATGCGTTCATGTCCCAAATAGTTGGCTTCTCAAATCTGATTTGAGTACTCATTAAGTAGCTCAGTCTTAGAACTGTTTCTACACTGTTTCTTTAGTGGCAACCCAGGTAAAGTAGCAGTATTTTGACTACAGGTTAGGTTTGAAAAAGGAAAAATTTGTATTTATAAACATGAGATTATCCATCAGCGCCAGGAGCTTTTCATACACTGAGGCATGAGGGGCCTAATCTCTACAGAGGGATCTGCATCACTGTCCTGCAGGCATTTAAATTATTTTTTCTTCCTGTCATAATCTTTTTTCTTCTGTTGAATCTCCTCAAACTACATACAATCTCTGCTTTCTCACTGATGTATTTGAATAAGTTTAAGAAGACTATAGTGTTGCTCTATTTTCAGATAATAATATTTAATCACACTATCATTCAATAAAGTATCATTATTCCACTGTATAAATGACAGAAGTCAACTCTAGACAGACTAAGTAACTTTTCAAAAGTTACATAGGAGAGAAAGAGAGAGGGAAAGTAAGAGAGAGGGTGCATAAATTTGCACAGTTAAGAAGTAAGTATAGATCTGTTGAGTATGAGTACACAGTATTCCCTCACACATTTTATCAGCATTGTGACAGTAGGTCAGAGAATTATCAGCAGATCACTGGCTTAAGGATATTCTGAAATGTTGCCTCCAGCTGAGATTAGTCTGTGTGAAAGATGAAAGGACAAAGAATTTCAAGTAACAAGGAATGTCTATGATTAAGTACCAGAAGCAGTAGTTCTACAGATGTCCCAAAAAGTAGGCCTTTTAGAAGAATAAAATGGCATGAAAGGCTTTTTGGAGTAGAGCCTCAATGGAGAACTCTGGGGGTGGACATTAAACAGTTGACAAGAGGAAAAAGTGGAGGACTGCATGAACCAACAGGTGTCAGGGGACAGTGAAAAAGAAATTAAAGACCAGAATGAGTCCTTTAAATCATATACTGCAATCTCTGCAATAATTTCAGTGAGAAATCTTTGAGAAAACATTGCTGATTCAAAGAAAATCTGACTATAATGTATATATGCATTCCTAGAGATGATACTAAAGGCAGAAAGTATATAAAAAAGACATAATAAAGCAGAGAAAATGTGAGCTATATTGGTGGGTAAAAACCAAAGAGGAGGACAGATCTGAGATTTACTTTCAACTTTCCCATACAGAAACTTTGTGTATTACTTTATCATATTATGCATGATGTCTACAAGCATAAATCTTTCTGAGGTTTTCCAATGACAAGGCAAGCATCACTAGAGATTTGAAGGTAATTTAACTGCCCTTGTCACTTTAAGCAGTCCCATAATAATACGTTGTCATGGCATATTGCCGCTTAGGTGTTTTCCATCATGTTAATGAATAATTCAAGTTAGCTTTATGAATAACATGCTTATAACAGTTGTCTCATGAGCCCACAAATAAGTTATTAGCTATAACAAAAATACAACCCAAAGCTACAAGTAAAATTTATACCCAACTTAATAAAATGGTTGAATTAGCAAGTTTCTATGTAGTCATCTCTACTATGTCAGGCTCTATAGCTAAGCTTGTTTTAAGAATAAAAAATGTGATAAAATGTTTTATAAAATAGTATCCAAAAGTTATAATGCTTTAATTTCAAGAGGAAGATATAGCCCTGTTTATTTCATTACTTGGCCCTTGAATAGAGACTTTCATTGGGGCTTTTGGAAGGCAATATAAGAATAAAAGCATTTGGGAGAAATAATCCAAGATGCTCCAATAAAAACAGCTCTGGAGTACAGTTCCCAGGGAGAATACAGAGGCCACTGTAAGTGATCCCCAGGCAAGTAGGGTCTGGAGGTGACCACCAGCAGTCCTACAGCAGAGGGGCCTGACTCTTAGAAGGAAAACTAAAAAAGAGAAAGAAATAACTTCATCATCAACAAAAAGAACATCCACTCAGATACCCCATCTGTAAGTCATCAACTACAAAGATCACAAGTAGATAAATCCACAAAGACAGGAAGAAACCAGAACAAAAAAGGATGAAAATACCCAAAACCAGAACGACTTTCTTCCTCCAAGGGATCACACTCCTCACCAGCAAGGGAACAAGGACAGATGGAGAATGAGTCTCATGAATTAATATAAACAGGCTTCAGAAAGTGGGTAATAACAAACTTCTCTGAGCTAAAAGACCATGTTCTAACTCAATGCAAAGAAACTAAGATTGAAAAAAGGTATGACAAAATACTAACAAGAATAAACAGCTTACAGAAGAATATAAATGAATTGATGGAGCTGAAAAACAGCATGAGAACTTCACAAAGCATACACAAGTCTCAATAGCCCAACTGACCAAGCAGAAGAAAGGATATCAGAGATTGAAGATCAACTCAATGAAATAAAATGAAAAGGCAAGATTAGAGAAAAAAGAGTAAAAAGAAAGGAAAAAAGCCTCCATGAAATATGGGATTATGTGAAAAGACCTAGTCTACCTTTGATAGGTGTACCTGAATGTGATGGAGAGAATGAATCCAAGCTGGAAAACACTCTTCAGGATATTACCCAGGAGAAATTCCCCAACCTAGCAAGGCAGGCCAATATTCATGTGCAGGAAATACAGAGAACACCACAAAGATAATCCTCAAGAAGAGCAACCCCAAGGCACATAATCGTCAGATTGACCAGGGTTGAAATTAAGGAAAAAATGCTAAGGGCAGCCAGAGAGAAAGGTCAGATCACCCACAAAGGGAAGACAATCAGACTAACAACATATCTCTAGACAGAAGCCCTACAAGCCAGAAGGGAGTGGGGGCCAATATTCAACATCCTTAAAGATAAGAACTTTCAACCTAGAATTTCATATCCAGCCAAACTAAGCTTCATAAGCAAAGGAGAAATAAAATCCTAGATGAAGAGGCAATTGCTGAGAGATTTTGTCCCCACCAGGCCTGCCTTATAAGAATTCCTGAGAGAAGCACTAAACATAGAAAGGAACAACCAGTACCAGTCACTCCAAAAACGTACCAAATGGTAAACAGCATTGACACAATGAAGAAACTGCATCAGCTAATGGGCAAAGCAACCAGCTAGCATCAAAATGGCAGCATCAAATTCACACATAACAATATTAACCTTAAATGTAAATGGACTAAATACCCTAATCAAAAGACACAGACTGGCAAATTGGATAAAAAGCCAAAACCCATTGGTGTGCTATATCAAGGAAACCCATCTCACAAGCAAGGATACACACAGGCTCAAAATAAAGGGACAGAGGAAGATTTACCAAGCAAATGGAGAGCAAAAAAAGAACAAGAGTTGCAATCCTAGCCTCTGATAAAGTGGACTTTAAATCAACAAAGATCAAAAGAGACAAAGACGGGCATTACATAATGGTAAAAGTATCAATGCAACAAGAAGAGCTAATGATCCTAAATATATAGGCACCGAGTACAGGAGCACCCAGATACATAAAGCAAGTTCTTAACAATCTACAAAGAGACTTAAACTCCTGCACAATAATAGTGGAAGACTTTAATACTCCACTGTCAATATTAGACAGAACGAGACAGAAAATTAACAAGGATATCCAGGACTGGAACTCATGCCTGGACCAAGCAAACTTAACAGACATTTACAGAACCCTCCACCCCAAATCCACAGAACATACATTCTTCTCAGCACCATATCACACCTACTCTAAAATTGACCACATAATTGGAAGTAAAGCACTCCTCAGCAAATGCAAAAGAATGGAAATCAT
Organism: Saimiri boliviensis; assembly: GCF_048565385.1. Classification (NCBI taxonomy): domain Eukaryota; kingdom Metazoa; phylum Chordata; class Mammalia; order Primates; family Cebidae; genus Saimiri; species Saimiri boliviensis. Next base: position 67,384,994 of record NC_133452.1, read on the forward strand.
AACAGTCTCTCAGACCACAGTGCAATCAAATTAGAACTCAGCATTAAGAAACTAACTCAGAACCACACAATTTCATGGAAACTGAACAACTGGCTCTTGAATGTTGACTGGATAAACAATGAAAGAAAGGCAGAAATAAAGATAGTTTTGAAACCAATGAGAATGAAGACACAATTTACCAGAATCTCTGGGACACATTTAAAGCAGTGTATAGAGGAAAATTTGTAGTAATAAATGCCCACAGGAGAAGCAAGGAAAGAACTAAAATTGACACCCGATCATCAAAATGGAAAGAGCTAGAGGAGCAAGATCAAAAAAACTCAAGAGCTAGCAGAAGACAAGAAATAACTAACACCAGAGCAGAACTGAAGGAGATAGAGAGACAAAAAACCCTGCAAAAAATTAATAATTCCAGGAGATGTTTTTTTGAAAAGATGAACAAAATAGAACACTAGCCAGATTAATAAAAAAGAAAAGAGAGAAGAATCAAATAGATGGAATATAAAGGTGATATCACTACTGATTCAACAGAAATACAAACTACCATCAGAGATTACTACAAACAACTCTATGCACATAAACCAGTAAACCTGGAAGAAATGGATAAATTCTTGGACACTTGCACCCTCCCAAGCCTAAACCAGGAAGAGGTCAAAACCCTGAATAGATCAATAATAAGGGCTGAAGTTGAGGCAGCAATTAATAGCCTACCAACCAAAAAAAGCCCAGGTCCAGATGGGTTCATAGCTGAATTCTACCAGATATACAAGGAGGAGCTAGTACCACTCCTTCTGAAACTATTCCAAACAACACAAATAGAGGGACTCTTTCTCATATTATTTTATGAGACCAACATCATCCTGATACCAAAACCCAAAGAGATTTGACAAGAAAAGAAACCTTCAAGCCAATATCTGTGATGAACACAGATGCAAAAATCTTCAACAAAATACTGGCAAACTGATTGCAACAGAACATCAAAAACCTTATCCATCACGATCAAGTAGGCTTCATCCTGGGAATGCAAGGCTGGTTCAACATATGCAAGTCAATAAACGTAATTCACCACATAAACAGAACCAAAGACAAAAACCACATGATTATCTCAATAGATGCGGAGAAGGCCTTCGACATAATTCAACAGCACTTTATGCAAAAAACTCTCAATAAACTAGGTATTGACAGAACATATCTCAAAATAATAAAAGCTATTTATGACAAACCCACAGCCAATATCATACTGAATGGGCAAAAATTGGAAGCATTCCCTTTGAAATCTGGCAGTAGACAAGGAAGCCCTCTCTCACCACACCTATTCAACAGTATTCAAAATTCTAGCCAGAGCAAACAGGCAAGAAAAAGAAATAAAGGGTATTCAATTAGGAAAGGAGGAAGTCAAATTGTCTCTATTTTCAGATGACATGATTGTATATTTAGAAGACCCCAATAGCAAAGACTTGAAACCAACTCAAATGCCCATCAATGATAGACTGGACAGGGAAAATGTAGCACATATACACCATAGAATACTATGCAGCCATAAAAAATGATGAGTTCATGTCCTTTATAGGGACATGGATGAATCTGGATACCATCATTCTCAGCAAAGTGACACAAGAACAGAAAATCAAACACCGCATGTTCTCACTCACAAGCGGGTGTTGAACAGTAAGAACACATGGACACATGGAGGGGAGCATCACACACTGGGGTCTGTTGTGGGGGACCATGGGACGGAGTGGCGGGTAGGGAGTTGGGGAGGGATAACATGGGGATAAATGCCAGATAGGGGTGATGGGGATGGAGGCAGCAAACCACATTGCCATATAAGTCCCTATGCAACAATCCTGCATGTTCTGCACATGTACCCCAGAACCTAAAGTATAATAATGTGTATATATATATATATATATATATATATATATATATATAATGTGTGTGTGTATGTATGTATATATATGAATAAAAGCATTTGGAAAACATGTGGCAATATTCTCTAAGGAGCATGGTTCTTGAGCGTCACATTTGTTGTGGAACACTGAAATATTTGTGTCATTCTTTCAATAAATATTGTTGAATGCTGAACATTATCTGTACTATTATTATTCAGGTTTCCCAGTTATTTTCAGCATATTTGAAGCAGATATTCTACCAAATATGCAGTACAATACAAAAGATCATGAGTGCAATGAACTAATATGATAAAACAGTATCCTAATTTAGATTATAATCAGTTTGATAACTTTCAAAAGTTATCAACTTTTTATAGCTAACCAAAACCTTCAAGTCATCAATCACCATAAAAACTCAAAAGATGATCAGCCCAATGGAAAGATCTGTTAGGACTGAAAGAGTAGATTATTCATATATAAAGAAAAAACAAAACATTGTTTGCTTCTGCATTTTCTCTGTAGTAGGATATATATTATTAACATTTTAAAATGTATCAAACTATGAGTTTTCACAAAATTTATTTTTTCAAGTGTATTTGAAGCCAGACACAGTGGCTTGTGTCTATGACGCCAGTTACTCCAGAGGCTAAGGCAGGAGGATCACTGGAGTCTAAAAGTCTGAGATGGCACAGGCAACATAGCAAGATCATATATTTAAAAAAAAAATTTTTTTTAATTAGCTAGTGGTGTTAACGTGTCTGCCTGCAAGGCTAAGGCAGGAGGATGGCTTGACCCAAGTGCCTCAGGGCTGCAATGGAATATGATTGTGCCACTGGACTCTAGGCTAAATGACAGAAAGATCTCATCTCTAAAAAAAAAAAAAAAAAAAAGAAGAAGAAGAAAATGTATTTGAGAAATGCTGGATCAAGATCCTCAAAGATTTAAGCAAAGAAAATAAATCTCTTCACTTTCAGTCTTATATGTGAAGGAAATAAAAATATTTCACTGCAAAATATGGCTCCCCGGTATACTGAGTATTTTAAGTTAAAAACTCTTGGAGATCAATAATCACTAGAAGAGACCTTTTTTCCTATCAACAAAAAGATCAAACTTACCCACCTAGGAGAACAAGTGTTCTTGTTTCCCTCTCTGTAATCTCTTTATCCATTACAGGAAAGAAAGCAAAAAATCTAACCACATCTGAACAGACCCTTTTCCAAAATAATCATTATCTTCAAGCATCACTTAAGTTCTAAAAAAAAAAAAAAGAAAAAAGAAAAAAAAAAAAGAGCAACTGTTTACAACTTAATTTCTATTATGTAATAATCATTTATTGCCCTCCATAGAATTTCTTTTCTTTCCCTTCCCATAACCTGTTTTACCAGGATCCAAGCCCCCATTCTCATTGTAACCTCAAGATGGTAATACAAGTTTCTGTACTTCTTTGGAAAGTTGAGTTTTCATTCTGAAGGGTCCCATATATACAAGTTAGATAAATTTGTATGTATTTTCTCCTATTAATTAGCCTCATACCAGTGATTTTCAGTGAAAATTTAGGGGGTAAAGAGCTTTGTCCCCCATATGTATAATTCAAATTAGACAAAATATTAAACTAGTTATAGAAGGTTCAAAAATGTTTTGATTTTATATATAGTGAGTACTTTGAGTTTTTTTAAATATTAAGAGTAATTAAAAAATAGAGAGAATATCCCTGTTTTGTAGGTACCCTAAATATTATTTGCTTTGTTTTGTTTTTCTTTATCTTGCCTATTGCTGATCTAACAGTGAATTTGACTTTCTACTAATGCTTCTCTATGTTTAATTAATTCTGATATAAAACTGCCATTCATAAGATGTAAGTCATTTAGGTAGGAAAGCACTGGTATATTTGTGATACCAAAGGATCCAATTAATAAACTTTACTACTAAAACTTAATATTGATCTCATTGACTGTAATTAAATTCAAATTTAATAATAATAGTGCTATAATTCCTACATATTTCTCATTATAATACTGTCTAAATGTTTTATGTTTTAGTCCTTAACACAAACACTCATAAATACTGTAATAGAAGACAGAATAAGTAAGAAGATACTAAGTTTGGGCTTATTAGTTACAGCTCTATTTATTGATTATCTACCTGTGTCAGACACTAGAATTTATTAGAAAATTCCTACATATTGTTCCTAATTATTAAGATGATATAAATTTTCTCTATCTTATGTTTCAGAAAGTTAAGTTTCAATGTGTTTAAAGCAGTGTCCTTAAGGCATGAAACTGCATAGTTGAAGAATTAGGATTTGAACTCAACTTTGCCTTACCAAGTACTCACTAGTACACTATTTTATGGAGCCCTACTGAGTATGGGAGTGCAGAAGAGGGAATGATGTTTTCAGGGGAAAAGTTTTTTTCAAGAGCTAACAATACCTAATGCCTCAAAAACTCACTTTCTCCTAATATCTAAGAAATAAAATTAAATCTGAATCCCCTCAACCAACTGAATGGACCTCTTCCTGGAAAAGGGAACTCCAGAGTAACCTTGAAAACTGAGTTCTCATCCATGATAGGATAGAACAGACCTCATTATATACCAGTTTCCTCACTGTCATTAGACTTTATTCCCTAAGAAAGACAGCCCTTTCAGAAGACTTCAACACTGAAAACAGAAAATAGCCCTTTCAAAACACTTCACCAAGTGTTGTTTAGGCCAAGATTATCAACCAACCTTGATGCTGCCCTTTCTTTTTTGCCTGATAGATCACTACCATTGAATGGTTCTAGCCATCTTTACAGAAGGCTTAGTAAGGATTTTCATGTTCTCTGCTTCACCTTTTGATGTAAGAGAACTGAAAACTCCACCCTCAGACCATGCTAATGCCACCATTTTGTACATGGGATCTATGGAGAGGTATGAAGCTCAATTGCTCATGCACGTGTTTCCCCTTCATAAATATTCATGACTTCTACTATAGCCCACTGTGTGTATATATACACACACACACATGCTTAGCATAAATTCTTGTTCCATATATATATATATATATATATATATGTATTACTATAGCCCACTGAATATATATATATATATATATATATTTACATGCTTAGCATAAATTCTTCTCCTTTTTGCCCTTCCCTCAAAGTGTCTGTTTTGGCTTCCAACCAGAGACTATGCTTCCCAAACCGTCTGAATGGCCACCCTGCATGCTGCAACCCTTTGTAAGAAATAAAGTCTCCTCTTATCTTCTTCTAAATTTATAAATTATACCTTTTAAAGTTAAGATGTCTGTCTGAAGTTGCATCTTCATATTGTATCTCTAAGAACCATCTTAGTTAGATCATAATGAATTTTAAAGATTATACCAAACCCTGTACTTTGAAGGTCCTCTAAAGGAGGGGAGAGTAAGAGGTGGCAAATATGCTATTTCTAAAATAACAAAGACTTGCAAGTGCAAGGGCTAATTAGAAATGCTAAAAGGCCTAATTCTTTCAACTGAAAATAAGGAAAGAAACACCCCTCTACACCTCCTTTTCTTAGAATATTTACTTTAAAAACTCACAGCTATAAGTCCTTTCTCCCTCTCTCTTTGAAATGTATATAACTCCTTTAAAAGCTAATTAAGCCTCTTTTCAGCTTTATGCCCAAGAAAGCCTTTCTCAAGGACCTGGGAAGTATCTCTTTGAGAGTTAATAATCAAGAATGATAATACTCCATCTCTCAGTTTTGTGGAAAACTTAATCAGTTTACAAATATAGGACTATATATCCCTCTTAGATTCTTTATGTTTAGTGACAAATACTATCTAGCTTGAATAAATTATTGAAGAAAATACATGCTTGAAATATATCACTGTTCTTTGTAATTATTACCCATAGACGTGAAGAAAAAAGAGTTAATTTTGTAGCAACATAACAAACTAATAAATAATGAGGCAAAAGACTCACATGATCAATTAGTTCACGAACCATTCCATTCCATTGTCCACTGGCATCATCTTGGGCTCCATATTTCCCATCTTCCACAAGTCTAATTTCATATGTGAAGCCAAGGATTGTAGATAACTCTCTGAGGAGATCAATGCAGTAGCCTTCAAATCGATCATTACCATAGAGAGGTTTGTCAGACTTCTTAAAAAGGACATAGGGTTCTTCCTGAAAATATTGAATAAGAAGAAAAGAGGTAACAGTTAATCATGAAACTTGCCATCAGAATTACAGCTTTTCTTAGAAGACAGAAAATTTCTCATTAATTTAGGACAACAGTCAATTTTATTTTCTTCTAATTATAATTAATAAAGTCTAAAATATTAAAAGGAAATTCAGGTTTTGTAGGGAATAGTAGTGCTTTACAAAAATATACTTATAATCCCACCATGATTATATAATAAAAATATGGTATATCTTATCACTTATATGATAAATCTTATATTAATATTACACATAACAAATAATATGTGATGCACAATATATATCATATAATATATATGGTATGTGATTTTATCATGATTATAATACCCCAATTTGAATTATATCATTTAATCAATATCTGGTATGCTGTTTCCATGGGATCTACGGATAAAATGAATGAAAAAAAATTGTTGATTAATTTTCTATGTGCGAAGAATTGGAGTGGGAACTTTTTATATATATTATCACATTTTGTCCCCAAAACCATGAATATTACAATTACTATATTTAATTATAGCTTAAAAAGTAGTTGTTTAATATAGAGGAAGAAAGTGACCTATATCAAGTGCTTATGCATTTATCCAGCATCATTTTATGAAGCATCTATTGAAAGCTAGCCCTCCTCTATATAAATAGAAAGCCTTGAACCATGAAGTTCATGATAAAGAGAAGAAAAACAGTTAACAAATGCTTAAACAAATACAGCATATATTGTCAGATCTTCGTAAGTGACATAAAAACATAAAATAAGTCATAGGAAAGAAAACAATTGCAAAGTACTTGGTAAGATAAGAGAAACAAAATCAAGTAATTTTCTTTAAGCGTTTTCTGAGAAGATAAGAGATGAGGTATAATTCAACAGATGAGAAGGAGTCTAGACACTTGTAACTCTGAGAACAGAGTATTTCAGGCCAAGGATATAGCATGATGAAAAGCCCTGAGACCAACATAACACTGGAGTGTTTCAGGAAGAAGATAATAGGCAACAGTGTGACAGAAGTCACATCCAGTAACTGAGTTAGTTGGTTGAACAAGATGAGAATAAAAAAAGAGTGAGGAGCCAAATTTTCTGAGACTCCTCTATAAATTAGGCCCCATAAGAAATTCGTATGTTTAACTAAGTGCAAAAAGATTCCACACATTAGCACATTTTATTGAAGGCACTTGCACATGGTATGGTAGCACATGGTACTGCTGTGAATAAACCAATGTGCAACAACTGGTTCTACTATTTACTATGTGCACATGGGCAAAGCCTCTATTCTCTTAAAGGAAGCTATTATAGATTGAGAAAACTTAGGAAACGACCATGCCAGTCCACCTAGGAATGCGTTCACCCTCTTCCTCAACCCCTGGAGAACAACAGTCATCCCATGAGAGCTATCATGCCTAAAAATGTTTTAGACATGTCAGCCATGTGTCAGCTTGCTCACACTTATCTCAGAAATAATCAAGATTATTTCCATCTTTCTTCCCATCCCTGTGGACTTACCATATCTCTTTACCACTGTGTGTACCCTCCAGCATCACCTCCTGTGATTCTGACCCTTCTAAACACTGCCACTGTGTGTTAAAGTCCTGGTCAGAAACTGACACATTGCTCCATATCTATACCTAATTTTCAGAATGATCATTTTATCTCCCTGCTCTGCTGGACTGTACCCTGATGACATTGCTTAGCCTTCAGCTCTCTTTTCTGGAGACTATTTTCAGTTACCTCAACATCCCTTGGGGACAGAGGCACATTTGATATTTTCCCTGTCCCTCATTGCTGTCCCCACACCATTTATTCCCCTACCTTGTGTAATAACTTCTGCTCCTCTGAGGCTCATGCAACCCTGCTAGAGTGCCTCTTTACGATTGCCAACATTCAATGAAATCTGGTTCAAATATATTACTGGGTATGTATCCAAAGGATTATAAATCATTCTACTATAAGGACACATGCACACTGGGGTCCGTTGGGGGAAATGGGAGAGGGATGGAGGGGTGGGGAGGTGGGAAGAGATAGCATGGAGAGAAATGACAGATACAGGTGAGGGGAAGGAAGGCAGCAAACCACACTGCCATGTGTGTACCTATGCAACAATCTTGCATGTTCTTCACATGTACCCCAAAACCTAAAATGCAATAAAAAAAAAGAAAAAGAAAAAGTTTTATAAAGAAGGAAGAGAAACCTTCACTTTTCAAATATTTGACTACTGGATGGTAATTTTACTCCTTTTCCTAATTCTTAATATTCTCTGCATATTCAAAATCCACCTACATAAATTATCCAACATGGCTGGTCTCTTAATTCTTTTATTTCCTCAATTACAAAATTATTTCCCTCATTGAAATCTAATCTCTCTTCCCCATGATCACAACTGAAGCCTGCATTTGTCAGAAAATTAGTTGGGATTTCTAATAGCCCATTCATTCTACTCACTGTTCAATCACACCCACATTTATGCTCTTCAATAACATAAAGATCCCCAAATCAGTGAACTCATATTTCCCTATTATCTATCAATCCTTCCTAACCCCACTTCATTATCTGGCCCCAAATTCTATGGTCCGTTATTATAATTTCTCAGTTAAATTTTTGATGTTCCTAAAATTAGTTATGAGCCCTATCCCCTTTTCTTAAATTTTATTACTACTTTTTTCTGACCCACATACATCAAACTCAATAACATCTTTATCCTGATGACCTCAAAATTTATATATTAGGCTCCCACATCTTGCAAGTCTTAGGCACACATACGCAATAGCACTTGTCAGCATGATTTTATGTCTCATAGACACGATTTTATGTCTCACATTTAACATGTCCCAGATACACTTCTTGTTTTCCCCAAGATTTTTACACTTTTTCTCTTTTCTCTGTTTTTAGAAAATGGTAGCAGCATTTACTCTGCTACTCAAACCAGTCACTAAGGCATCATCTTTGCTTCCCTTTCTTTTAGTTCATTTGCTACACAGCAACAGAAGGGATCTTATTAAAGGATACACTGAATTATCTCCCCACTGCTACTTGAAATCATCACATAGATTCCCAACATGTTTAGAATAATATTCAACTTCATTGCCAGGGGTCCTAAAACTTGTTGTTCTACCACTTGCTCTCATCTTGGTAAAAGGCTTCACAACTCACAAAATGGATTAAGTCAAAAGTCAGGCAATCACTCTCAAACTCTCTGTCCTATCTTTTGTAAATCATACAAGTTCTCCCCTCAAAATATATTCTGAATCCACTAATTTCTTTACACTGCCCATGCTAGCATTATGGTTCATGCAACCTTTATTTCTTATCTGAATTCCTGTTATAACTACCTCTCTTACTTTACATTTCTATCCCCCACAGTCCATTCTCCCCAGAAAGTTGTAGCAATCTTGTAAAGATTAAATCTGTTGTTATTATGCATTTGCTTAAAAACCAACAGTGGCTTTTCATGAAAACTGGAATAAAATAAGAACTGCTTATCTTGACCTTTAAGGTCCTATCCTCTTTGACCTTAGCTTCTACTCCCCCTCTTTCTCATTTCGTTCCAGGCATTGGCCTTCATTTTCATCTTCAAACTTGCCAAACTCATTTCTAACTCAAGGTCTTTGCTCTTTGCACTGCTTTTTTTTTTCTGACAGGGAAGATCTATCCTAAGGTCTTCACATGGTTGTTTCCCCATCATTTAAGCCTGTGCTCAAATTTCACCACTTCAGAGAAACCACATGTATATATTACCTCATTTCTCCAAGGTACCTGCTTTGTTTTGCTCACAGCACTCATCTCATCTGAAGTTTTATTTATTTATCTTTTGATGTGGGTGTTATTTTTCCCCTATTATGACACAAACCCATGAGTATAGAGGAATTACAGATTATGTTCATTAATTAATTTATCTCAGTGCATAGAAGAAAATGACTGACGGTGTTCAAGGTACATGTGTTAAACAAATAAAATATTCATCATAAAGGCTTAAAACTTATCTTTTCCTCTCCAACTCTATCTTCTTCTCCGTAAGGTCTAGGTATCCTGCTTTCTACCAGTTTCGCAAATACAAAGCTATTTTCCATCTCAAAGCCCTTTACCTGTTGTTCTGTCTATATTGCTCTTCAAATGGTGAGGTCTTTTTCTTCAAGGCTCAAGTTAAATATAAAATGTTTACTTTGGTTCTACTTAAAGAGAATTTTCTCTGTTATTCTCTATCTCAGTATTTATTTTTCACAGTAGTTAAGTCATTTTCAATTGTTTTATTTGTTGGCTTACTACTGGGTTTTTGTTTGTCTCACTTTCCTAAAATATAACATTCATATGAACAGATGATAATATCTTCCATGCCTAATACAATGCCTAGCACATAGTAGGCACTCAGTAAATACTAATTGGATAAATTATTGATAAATTAGTGACTTCTATAACTCGATTTTTTCATCTCTAAATATATTTAACAATACATTTAAAGTTGTTTGGGGAATTAATTAAAACAAACCTGGCAAAAATCAGCTTCTTAATATAATTTCATTATTTCAGCTTCCCAGTAATTTTTTATGGATTTTTTTAAAAAATAGTAGACTTAAACTGGGTGTAGCAGCTCACCCCTGTAATCCCAGAACTTTAGGAGGCTGAAGTGGATAAATCACTTGCAGTCAGTAGTTTGAGACCAGCATGGTCAACGTTGTGAAACCCCACCTCTACTAAAAATACGAAACTTAGGCCCAGTGCAGGGGCTCATGCCAGCACTTTAGGAAGTCGAGGTGGGAGGATCACAAGGTCAGGAGATCGATACCATCTTGGCCAATATGGTGAAACTCTTTCTCTACTAAAATACAAAAAATTAGCTGGGCATGGTGGCGTGCCCCTGTACTCTCAGCTACTTGGGAGGCTGAGACAGGGTAATCGCTTGAATCCAGGAGGCAGACGTTGTAGTGAGCCGAGATTGTGCCATTATACTCTAGCCTGGATAACAGAGCAAGACTCTGTCTCAAATTAATTAATTATTAATAGACTTAATTTTTCACAGCAAACTGAGCATAAGGTACAGGCATTTCCTATATACTCCCTACCCTCCCAGAGGCCTTATCTACCCTACTATCAGCATCCAACACCAAATCAGTTCATGTACACAACTGATGGACCTTTTACTAGCACACCATTACCACTGAGCCCATACTTTACATTATGGGCACAATCTTGGTGCTGTCTATTTTATGAGTTTTGACAAATGTATAATGGCATGCATCCACCATTGCAGTATTGATACGAAATAGTTTCACTATCCTAAATACTCTCTGTGCTTTAGATATTCATTCTTTTCTCAACTCTAACTCCTAGGAAACATTAATCTTTTTAATAGTTCCAGAGTTTTGCCTTTTCCAGAATGTCACATAGTTGGAATGCGGCCTTTTAGATTGTTTTATTTCACTTGGTAATAAGCATTTACGTTTCCTCCATGTATTTTCATGGCATGATAGTTCATTTCTGTTTTGTGCTGAATAGTATTACATAGTCTGAATATACCATAGTTTATTTGTCCACTCACCCACTGGAGAAAATTTTGACTTCTTCCAAGTCTGGGCAATTATAAATAAAGTTGCTATAAACATCTATGTGCTGGTTTGTGTGTGGACATAAGTTTTTGATTTATTTGGGTAAATGCCAAGGTGCATGATTGCAAGATCATATGGTAAGGGCATGCTTAGTTTTGAAAGAAACTGCCAAACTGTCTTCTAAAGTGGAAGTTCCATTTTACATTCCCTCCAATAAGAAATGAGAGCTTTTGTTGTTCCACATTCTTCCTAGCATTTGGTGCTGTCAGTGTTCTGGATTTTGACCATTCTAATAGGTATATAGTGATGTCTCATTGCTGTTTTAATTTGCAATTCCCTAATGCCATATGATGTTGAGCATTTTTTCATATGCTTCAATGCAGTCTTATTGGGATTATTTTCATTGGCCATTTAAATTTTCATAGAGGTTAAATAACTTTCCCAGGTCACATAGCTTAGAAGAGCCAACCAAATAACAGTTTTGAACCTAGGTCTTTTTCAAATTCCACAATACCTACCTTTTCCACTATTTTAGGTTGCTTTCTACACCATATGACCATTTGGGAGAAAACTATGCTGGATTTTTAAACTGAATTAGATGGGTATCAGAAATTAATTTGTTAACTACATCCAAAGCTACACATGTGAGCTTATCATAAGTAAAAGAACAGTTAGGATCTTGTCTGATTTTTATGTACCATTTGGTCACATATTAACTTTATTCGCCAGGGGTATGCAAAGTACTGCAAATATGACAGATGTAGTGTCCTTCCACTGAAGAGGTTGTCATACTCATTTCCCTCACTACTCTTTCTGGTCTGCTAGTGTTTCAAGTTAGATAACCCATTTCCATAGATCACAGTTTACATGCCCTTGTTATCTTAGAAAAGGAAGAAGTCCTATGGTCAAACAGCTTTCTGGTACTGAGTATTCACATTTCAGACATATTTAGGTGTTTCTTTTTTTGGTGCTCCCACAGCTTTTGAAAACTTTTACCACAGCATTTATCATACTGAGTAGTGAGTGTTGATTTACATATAAGTCCTCTGAACTAGACATGAGCAATTTACTGGGAAAAATGGTTACTTAATTTTGCTTCAAAAGCACCAAACGTCAACTGGCACATAGCAGGTTTACCAATAAAATGACTGCTGAAATGTATTGAATAGAAACAGATTGCTCTGGTCAACTAGGAACACCAGGGGAACCTGAACTTGAAGGAAAATTTTAGACACGTAAGTTCCCCTATGGGGCTCAGGCATAATGATAACAAATCTAGGTCACTAACCCATGTGCAGAGGGTTAAGAACTTGACAAGAATATCATATTTTCCTGCAGAGAAGGGGAAAGACAGAATTTTGGGTTGTGGAATGGGAAACAAAACATATACGTATAGATTAGCTTTATTGAATTCATACTTTTGTTTCACTTAGGTTATGATTTTTGAATGCATGGTTTGTTTTGTTTTTTTGGTTTTTTTTTTTTTTTTTTTTTTTTTGCTTTACTTTAAAGAAACCAAGATTGGCAATTTGTCAACCTCAATGACTAAGCAATAGTTATTATTTAACATTTCCTAAGCACTTACTATGTGCCAAACCCTGTTCTAAATGCTTTACTTGAATTTATTCTCCACAACAACTATGTGAGGTTAGTAATATTATTTTAATTATGAAAAAACTGAGAGAAAGGGGGGTGTTAACTTTTTTTTTTTTTTTTTTTTTTTTTTTTTTTTTTTTTTTTTTTTTTTTGCCCATAGTCAATAGCCAGTATACAACTAAGGCAGGCTGACTGCTGGACCACTTACCCATCTCTCCCATACTTTCTTGATTAAATAATTCTTAGTGATCATTTTCAAACTTCATGTGAATACAAAATTGTACATAGTTCATTAAATAATTAAACACCTGTTGTACGACTTTTTTTAATCACCTGGGATTAGCCACTTGGGTATATTGCATATAAAACTGTATTAATTATTGAACAATGCAATCAAGATAACTTTATAGAAATAAATAAGTAGTAAGAAAAGAATTTATGAAAGTAAAATAAGAATTTGTGAAAATAGCACATATTAAACCCATCAGATTTAGGTAGCAACATATGAATATCTAAGAACACTTTTTCATCTGTTTGCACTGTTATATTATAATTGTCTATATTTTAAATTAAATTATATTCAAAAATATTTTTTCATTTATTTTTCACAGAAACTGACTTGAACACTGGATGAAATATGAAAGCTAGTAACTAGTTAGGAGTGTGTGAAGCATATGAAAGACATGTGTGCAAGAAGTGAAAATAGCAATATAATTGTAAAAGCATTATGCTTTTTAAATCTTATTAATCTAATGCATCCTACTAGCCTCCTACCTGTTAATTTGATTTATTTCACCTATAAGCTAATAAGAAAACTTCTGTAATAGGCAAATAAATTTGTTGATCCCTCTAAGATTAAAAAACCTACTTAGATATATGTCTTAAACAGGCTTGCTCATTACTAGAAAAAAAAATATGTGTGGAGTGCATCTTTTTAGTATTTATGGACCTCTACAGTGTCAAATATCACTCTTCCCATATTTAATTCTGATAAGTAAGAAGCAGTTTTCTTGCTGTGATTCCTATCTCCAGCTATAGTGTATCACAGGATAGTTTTACATCAAGTTATGACTCTCCTTTAAACTCTCTTTCTCTGTTTTACATGGCACGAGCATAAATAACAACCTCATGTAAGAAAAGAAAAATGGTACCAGAAGCAATTACTGTAGCACATACCAAGTTCAATGAATAATATGATAAAACTCTCCTGGGCAACTTCACTGATTTTTCATATAGTCTTAAATCTCCACATCAGCATTTGCTAGAGGTAAAGGCACTTCATTCCACTGGCATCTGTAATAAGGATGTGTCAGCATTTCTACTATCAATTCTAGTTTTAAGGAACCCAATAATTCATGTATTTTTATCTGCATTAGACTGGGAGTTGGCACGGAATGAATCCAAAATGAAGTTCTGAAAAAGTAAAATATGTTTTAAGGTTGAGGGAATAAAAATGTTTTATTTAAATATAATAAAACTTTTCATAATTTTTAAAGCATCTAACTCATGTATCTCTCAGCTCTTATCTAGGGCTCAATTATCTTTTTCATATGTTAACCCTGAGATATCAGTGTCTTACTGGTGCTGCTTAAAACATAAGGACATTAAAATGCAAAGTAATTTTAGAGTGATATGTATTAAACATTCCCTGCTATTACAATGATAAGACTAACTGATGTATTTACCCAAGCATATATTGAACTCTTACTCTGTCCCAGCACTCTTCTAGGTGAACTATGAAAGACAAATCAAAACAACACAGAAAAATTCCTGCCCTCCTGGAACTCCCAAACTAGTGGTGAATTTGAAATCCCTACTAATTATATACTATCCTGTATTTATTTACACATCTACTTTGCTTCATTAATTATCAGAAGTGGAATGTGAAATGTTCGCACAGGCTACTTTTTTGTGTGTGTATGGGGCGGGGCGGGGCGGGGGGGGGATGGAGTCTTGCTTTGTTGCCAGGCACCAGGCTGGAGTGCAGGGGCGGGATCCCGACTCACTGCAATCTCCGTTTCCCGGGTTCAAGCAATTCTCCTGCCTCAGCCTCCCGAGTAGCTGGGACTACAGGCGCCCGCCACCACACCCAGCTAATTTTTAAATTTTTTTTAGTAGAGATGGGGTTTCACCATGGTCTTGATCTCTTGACCTTGTGATTGACCCACCTCAGCCTCCCAAAGTTCTGGGATTACAGGCGTGAGCCACCGCGCCCGGCCACAGGCTACATTTTTGAGAAACAGTGACATGTATCTTGTTTTAGAGTATTGTGGTAAATCTCAGTACGTAAGATTCTGTAGCCCACACATGATTTATTTTGAAAAATAGACAGGTATATTCAGGTAACCCCAGTCATGTTCTGAATTTATTCTTATAACCAAAAGAACTTGCAAAATTGATTTGTGGCAACAGCTGAAACTCCAGTTTTTTAAAGATATCAATGCATTTAGAAAATATACCTAACGGTGCTTTTTTTCCCCCTTAATGAACTTAGAGTTGCCAAAAAAAAAAACAAACAAAAACACTAAAAAACTTTTTTTTTTTTAAATAGCATCCCTATTGACTAGATAAAAAAGATATAATGGTTATAAAAATAATAATCTAAGATTAAAACAACATTATGGCAATTGAAATAAATCTGAACAATTCATATTTTCCTGAGAATACTTTATTTCCTTCTATTTTCTGAGCAGTGTGTTCAGAGTCTCTATATCTTATCACTGTCCTCTCCCTGAAGGTATTAAATCGTAAATAATAAGAGGGTAATCTAGTTTTTATAGGATATGGAAATCAAGGCAGATATTGATTGAAAGCAGAAGGCTGATGAATGGGCAACAGAAAGAGTGGAACAATCATCTCTCGAGGAAGGTGAATTGGTTTTTTAAAACCATTGGACTTACCCCTTAACAAGAACAAAACAAAACAGACCTCAACATCTTGCTCCCAAAGTGCTCAAGAGATGCTCAGGAGAATGAGGAGGGGAGAGTCACACTTTTAAAAGGGAGATTAAGGATGAAAGGATATTACTATGGACAGCAAGGTTAAGGAGATGGAACAAAGGATACAAAAGATGGAACAAATAACTCTCTGTCCTTTTTTGTTTGGTTAGATTTGGTCTGGGGTTTTGTGTTTGTTTCCCTTTCTACCTGGACCATGCTTTACTTGAATTTTCCCAAATCATCGCTTGCTGTCCTTTCATCAAAGCACAGAGCATAAACATTTGAAAAGTCTGCTTTACTAAATAGTATAAACAGCAAGCTTTAGTTACCAGTTTTCACATTCTTTCAACCCTGTTTAACATTATTTTTATTTCATTTCAGACACCTAAACTAAAAATTTTTATTACATAAAATGTTCATGGGTAGTTTTACTTTTATTATAGGTAAAAGGTGTTCTTCTTGAATGATGAAAAACACCCAAGAAATCTAACTAATGTTTACAAAGAAATACAAACAGAATAACTGAAGATTTTCAGCAAAGATAAATTTTTCTTTCACAAACCAGTTATCAACTCAATACTCTAATAAGCAACACACTTGGGTAGATTTAGCACACATAAGTTATGATGTGATCAAGGGAGGGGGGATAGCTTATAAATACCATGGGAATGACTCCCAATAGTAATATATGTGTTTTACTGGCATGTTTATTGATTTTAATTGAATATCACCATACCTATATTTCCATAGTAACCTATAAGTGAAAAGAGCAACTCCAAAGATGATTAATAAATTACTGTGATTTTCTAAATTTTTATTTAAATTTAACAAGATGCATGCAGATATCGATATTTGATTACCATATGCTGAAATATAAATATTTTGAATGCATTCATCCATTCATCTACCAATTTAGTCATTAATACATTAATGAAACAAATATTTGTATATAAATTCTGAATATAGATTTATAGACTAGAGGTTCTAAATTTTTCCTTTAAAGACCAAATAGTAAATATTTTTGGCTTTCTAAACTATATAGTCACAACTATTCAATTCTGTCATTACAGTGTGAAAGCAACCATAGAAGCAGTTAATAAACTGGCAAACCATCAGAATCATTTTTTTTAAATAACTGTGGAATCTAATAAAAACTTACAACAACAAGGAAATGCTTAGTGAAGAGAACAACTGCAGAATTTTGGTAAGAGAGCTCTGTGGCATATTAATTTATCCTGTTGGTACTATTTTATACTCCTCAGCTCCACAACAGTCTTAAAGATAGTGGTCTGCATTGCTGGTGCAGGTCAAACACACCATAGGAAACAGTATGGACCTTATTCTTACCAAATTTTAACTGTGTGTTTTAACCTGTGGGGTGGCTCCCAGAGGGGAGGGGCTTGAGGACTTGCCATTGGTTGATCTGCATAGGAGTTTCCTCAAGGATGAAGTTACTTCACACATGGTGTTTTTCCTAAGCATTTAGAGCCAGATATATTACCTGTTGCCTGGTGGGTAAGAGGGAAAAGCAGCGGCAAGAAATACACTGGCCTGAAAGCCTGAGACAGAAAGACTGGGAAGGAAATATCTGGGGGCAGTAAGAGCTGGGAAAAGCTACTGTATAGTCAAGGGAACCTAGAAGTCCAAGCACATAACCAAGGTGGGATGTATGCTCAGAAAGGACCTGACAAGACCGTAAGCCCTTACCTCTGGCTAGATTCAGCCTCCATGCAAGCAAGAAGGAAGAATAGGGCAGAATTATAAACTGCCTGGCTAAACAGTAAAGGAGCACCAATATATAGCCAAACTAAAAAGACGGGAAGTTTTGTTTTGTTTCTTGTTGTTTTGTTCCAGGAGTTTAGGGAAATCTCTGTCAAGTTACTAAAGTACGACTAACCTAACAACCACACATTTCAGTGGCCACCCAAAACAAAAAATACAGGTTTTACAAAATTAGTTTAGCAAGGTCACTGAGCAACAAACAAGAACCACAATAAGCAGTAAACAAAAAAATCCTGGGTGGGGGGAATATCTTATTTCTAGAGTTGCAATATTATACTGCTTAAAATGTCCATTTTTTTCAACAACAACAAAAAAAATGACAAATGCAAACAGACAAGAAAGGACAGCCCATTTTTAGGAAAAAATAAATTCACAGAAACCAGCCTTGAGAGAAACCAATGAGTTGCAGAAGAAACTAGAAGGGAAATCAGAAAACACTCTGTAATTAATGAAAATGAAAGCAGAACATATTAAAACTCAATGGTGCAGTGAAAGCAGTCCCCCAGAAGGAACTTACAGCTGTAAATATCAACATTAAAAAGGAAGAAAAATCTCAAATAAATAACCTAAATTTATACCTTAGAAAACTAGAAAAATAAGATGAAACTAATGAAACCCACAGATAGAAGAAAAGAAGAAAGATTACTTTGGAGATAAATAAAACAGAGAACAGAAAAAAAGAATAGAGAAAAACAATGGAACCAAAATTTGATTATTTCGAAAGATGAACAAAATTAACAAATGTTTAGTTAGACCAATCAAGAAAAAATAGGAAAATAGTCTAGTGAAAACAGGGGGGCTTTCCTACAAACTTCATAGATAAAAGAAGTTTATAAAAGAATCATAGAAATAATTCTACATAAAAAATTAGACTACCCTGATGGGGTAGACAAATTCCTACAAAGACACTGCTATCAAAACTTCCTCAAACAGAAATAAAAATCTGACTATATCTAGAGAAAATAAAGAAATTGAATCAGTAATTCAGAACCTCCAGAGAAAATTTCAGAACCAAGTAACTTCACTGATGAATTCCATCAACATTTAAAGAAGATTTAACACCAATCCTTCTCAAACTCTTCCAAACAATAAAAGAGGAGGGAAAACCTCCTAATCCATCCTTTCAGGCCAGCATTACCCTCGTACCAAACCAGAAAAGATTTTACAAGAAAAAGAACTACAGACCAATGTCCCTTAAGAATATAGATGTAAAAATTCTCAACAAAATAATAGAATCATCTCATAAACAAAAGTTGCTGGGAAAACTAAAAATCTACATGTAAATGAATGAAGCTGATCCTTACCTCATATCACATACAAAAGCTTAATCCAAAGTTATCAATGACCTAAATGTAAAAGCTAAAACTATAAAACTCTAACAATAAAATATATAAGTAAGCCTTCATGATTTTAGATTTGGAAATGGATTTTTTGATATGACAACAAAAGTACCATCAACAAAAAATATATAAAGTGGATATTATCATAAGTGAAAACTTTTGTGCATGAAAGATACTGTCAAGCAATGAAAAGACAAACTAAAGAATGGGTTGTGAATCATATAACTGATAAGAGTCTACTATTCAGAATATCTAAAGAACTCTTACAACTTAACAAAAAAACAAAGAATGCTGTTTAAAAATGGGCACAGAACTTGAATAGATATTTATCCAAAGAAGACATATAAATGTCAACAAGCACACAGGAAGATGCTCAACGTCATTAGTCATTAGGGAAATGCAAATGTAAACCACAATAAGATACCACTTCACACGTACCAGGATGTTTTATAATTTTAAAAATGAAAATAACAAGTTGGCGATGACATAGAGAAAATGAAACCTTAATGCATCACTAGTAAAAAGGTAAAATTGTGCAGCTTCTATAAAAAAACAATTGGGCAGCTCCTTGAAAAGTTAAACATGGAATTACCGTATAACTCAGAAATGCTATTCTCAGGTATATACCCAAAAAGATTAAAAATTGGGGTCTGTAGGGGGGAAATAGGGGAGGAACAGTGGGGGGTGGGGAGTTGGGGAGAGATAGCATGGGGAGAAATGCCAGATATAGGTGATAGGGAGGAAGGCAGCACATCACGCTGCCATGTGTGTACCTATGCAACAATCTTGCATGTTCTTCACATGTACCCCAAAACCTAAAATGCAATTAAAAAAATTAGTGTTTAAACAAAATCTTGTGAACCAATGTGCATAGCAGAATTTTCACAATAGCCAAATTTTGGAGCCAAATCAAATGTCTATCAGTGGTTTCACAGATAAACAAAATGATGAATATACATAAAATGGAATATCATTGAATCATAACAATATTGAAGTACTGATACACGTTACAGCATGGATGAACCTTAAAAATATTATGCTAAGTGAAAGCAGGCAGACACAAAAAGACACATAGTACATGATTCTAGTCACCCAGAAATTTCCAGAATAGTCAAACCATAGAAACAGAAGCAGATAATCTGTTGCCAGGCCTCAGGGGTAAAAACAAATGCCAGGCCAGGTGCAGTAACCAACACTATAATCTCAGTGCTTTGGGAGGTCATGAAGGGAGAAATGTTTGAGGCCACGACCGACTTGGGCAACATAGCAAGAACTCATCTGTACAAAATTTAAAAAATAACCAGGCCTGGTGGTGTGCACTTGCAGTCCTAGCTACTTGGGAGGCTGAAGTGGGAGGATGACTTGAGCAAGGAATTCGAGGTTGCAGTGAGCTATGATAGCACCACAGCTCTCCACAAAAACAATGAATGCAGAATAAATGCTTAACGGATAACAGAGTTTTCTTTAGGGATTATGAAAATGATCTGGAGCTAGATAGTGGTGATATCTGCACAATACTGTGAATGTACTAAAAACCACTGAATTGTATACTTTGCTGAAAATGATGCATTTTGTATTATGTAAGTTTTACCTCAACAAAAGACAAAACAATCCCCAAAAAAATAACAACACATGTCTAGCCCTCTGAACTTTGCCTGCCAAATGCTGTACCAAGAAGAAAAAAACAAAATGAGACATGTCATGTGTCCTCAAATTGCTATGATATGCTATAAACACAATATAATTATGAGTTATTTATATATGCAATACTCTTACATTATGTGTAAACATCTAGCACCATCATATAATGGAAAATATATGCTATGTTAGAATCTGGACCTAAGTATTTAAAAGTAGCAAATGCTTAAGATTGTACTTTTCTAGTGCTTATGGACGATTACATTTATTCTATTGATTTACTCAGACAAAAACACTGCCAATAATAGCTTATTATTTTCCAGTTCTAATACCATTCACAAGCCATGTAGTTCTTTAAGAAGAAATTTTCTACCACAAATGTACTTTTCTATTAATCAGCCATATTAGATATATGTTGAGAAGCATCATTTTTTCTTAATTCTGTCAGCATTCTCCCACCTCTTTTCCTTATTCTTGCTATTCCTCAACTTTGAAAGTTTGATGAGTTATAGTATATATAACATAATATTTCCCTGAAGCACAGAATTGAGGGAACTGTTGTATGTCTTAAGAACCTTTAATTTAAAAAGTAAATTTAGATCTAATTTCTCGAATCTCTTATTTTATTACATTTTTTCTAAGAGTATGCTTTCGGTTTACACTTTCAAATTATCATTCAATAAGTCTTTTCTTTTTTCCTTGATTATACCCTATAAAATTAAAAATGAGGTCATATTAGTATATCTCTATTTAATCATTCATTCATTAAAATCTATTTAATAGTAAAATGTTCCAGGTGTTGTTCTAGATCATAAAGATGAAAAGGCTAATAAGACATGATATCTACTCTTAAGAAACTTAATAGTCTCATGAGAGAGATAGAAAAGTAAATAGGTAAGTGCATGCCAGGTCACAAGGAAAGAGACTTTGAATTTGGTGCACAGCCTTGGCTATACATTAAAACATTTTTTTTTTACAATTAAAATGCAATTAAAAATAAAAAACTGAAGTCTGAGCCTTACCCCCAGAAGTTCTGATCTAATGCACCTGAGGATTACCCTAGCATCATTATTTAAAAATGAAACAAAACAAAAAACACCTTTGTATGTGATTACAATGTGCAGTTGGGCCAGCTTCGTGCGGATGTGACCTGTGCAGTGGTACAGGGCCCAACATTTCCAAGGGCTCTGCTCTTGGATTTTCTGCTCTGCTGGTGTCCTTTTGAAATTCTTAGTACTTGTTAAACAAGAGATCCCTCGTTTTCATTTTGCTCTTGGGATAGAAATTACTTACCTGGTCAAATATGCAGTCAAGACAGATAACTACTGAGTTAAACAAAGAAGTGGCATAGACGGAAATACTTTGGAGAGAGAAAATGATTCATGTTGATGATGGAAAGTATAAACAGCTCTGTATGACTTAAGTGAAAACAAATGTGGAACAAGAAAGAAAGGGGTAAACAAGGACAGGAGGGCCTAAGTTAGGAAAAACACTTTACTCCTACTAACTCTGACAAACTATCTAGATGTAGTTATTGCTGATTGTCATGCTTTGAATTCATATCCTGCTTAGAATGGCATTCTGTTTCCTAAAATTGTTTTAAGGTATCTACCTAAAACCAATTTTGATCTAAGAAATGAGGCTGCAATTTTTTTTTTCTTTTTTTTTTTTATTGGATTTTAGGTTTTGGGGTACATGTGAAGAACATGCAAGATTGTTGCATAGGTACACACATGGCAGTGTGCTTTGCTTCCTTCCGTCCCCTCACCTGTATCTGTCATTTCTCCCCATGCTATCTTTTCCCACCTCCCCACCCCCCCACCCCTCCCCCATTTCCCCCCAACGGATCCCAGTGTGTAGTGCTGCCCTCCCTGTGTCCATGTGTTCTCATTGTTCAACACCCGCCTATGAGCGAGAATATACGGTGTTTGATTTTCTGCTCTTGTGTCAGTTTGCACCATGGAATATTATGCAGCCATCAAAAACGATGAGATCACATCCTTTGTAGGGACATGGAGGCTGCAATTTTTTTACTCGATATTCTCTTTACCTACTTTTCCACTACTTAAAGATTGAATAAATTTGAATGATGAGAGAAAGATGGAGCAAATCAAAAAATGAAGATATTTTACATCCAAAGATTAGAAGGTGGAGTTTTCAATCACTAGGATTCCATTTCTTTTAATTCAGTGAACATTTTGTTTAGATGCTCTCTGGTGTTAGAAAGAAGATTCCAGTGTTTGCCATTCTCTACTTCTATTTATATTTCTCCAAAACATGTGGAAACACCTGATAGAAAAATGAATTAGACTAAAGAACTGAATACTAACTGGCTTTCTACCCACATGCCACTCAAAAGTTGATCAGACACTGGCAAACCCCTTCAATGTCACTGAATATGCATGTAAAACAGACATGAAAAATATTTTG
The DNA here is from genome assembly GCF_048565385.1 of Saimiri boliviensis. Lineage (NCBI taxonomy): Eukaryota > Metazoa > Chordata > Mammalia > Primates > Cebidae > Saimiri > Saimiri boliviensis. Next base: position 67,408,327 of record NC_133452.1, read on the forward strand.
TGCAACGAGAATTATTCCTCAATGATTACTATTCGTTAGCCACATCTATCTATTGAAAGATTTTTTTTTTCCCATAATGAATCACAAGTTTAACTTTCGGCTGCTGCCTTATTGTATCAATAAAATCAAAAAATGTTTTCTGAGTACCTGTCATTTAAAAGAAAATGCTCTGCTTTAATACAAAGTTGCTTCTCTCAAGTGTCTTTTAATCTAGTTGAAAACAGAGAACTTAAACAGAAAAATACAAACTAATAACAAAAGTTTGGATTTAAGTGTGTAAAGATACATTTTATAGATAAGAGGATCATTAGATGTGAGAGAAGGGAAAGTAAAAATGTCCCAAGGCAGTCAAATAAATCATCCCAGAAGAAAAGCCATTAGAAAAAGGGATTGTTGAATGAGTATGAATTAGATAAATGGAGAGAAATGAGTTTTCAAGCAAAATAAATGAATTGAGGGAGGGTATAGAGAAGAAGTTCACCAATACATGGCCTGAAGAAGAGGAATGCTAACTCATAAAGAAGAGGATCTTAACAAACATATTAGAAAGTTCTGGGGGAATATAGTAAAGAAGAACAACATTTCTTATACAGGTATCGATCGACTTACGACCTATGCAACTTACGACCATTTGACTTTACGACCACAATTGCTAGCCACGACTGCTCCCCTTCTGGAAGCACAAACGTTGCCCAGGGGGGCGTACGACAGTGTGGACCAACTTCCAGCAGCACTACAGTCTCCGCGTGCACCATTTCAACTGTACATATAGCCTACTCAACTTACGATCAAATCGTGTTACGACCGTTCCGCAGTCCGACCTAAGTCGAGCACTGCCTGTATTTTAATTTTTAGATTACTTTGTGCCCATTAAAAATGATCACTTACTGACAATTTTGTGCCAGGAATGTTAATTTATAAATTTTTATCTCTAATAGAAACAAACTTCCAGTTATTCATTATTATTATCCCCACTCCAGTTATGGTAACTTGCCTAAAGTAAATCAACTACCAAGTGGCAGGTTCATGATTTAAAACCAGATTTTCAATTCCATTTTTCCCTTCAACTCATAGACCTTACTGAAAGCTTCTTTTCAGTTAGATATTAAATTCAGGTGCCAAGTGTCAACTAATTGCAGAAATGGTCTGCTCTTCTGCTAATCATTGGTAGGGTATGTAGTTCATAGATTTGCACGTGTAAGTGAATTCCATCATAAATATTAGTAAGGGCTTCAAAGTTGTTGTAGCCTAACTTATTGTTTTCCACAGTGTATTATTCTGAGAAATTATGCCCCTAGTTTTATTTTCAAAAAAATCACTCTGCAGGCTGGGCGCAGTGGCACATGCCTGTAATCTGAGAACTTCGAAGGCCGAGGAGGGTAGATCACTTGAGGTCAGGAGTTCGAGACTAGCCTGAACAACATGGTGAAACCCCATCACTGCTAAAAATACTAAATTTAGCTGGGCATGGTGGTGGGTGCCTGTAATCCCAGCTACTTGGGAGGCTGAGGCATGGGAATCTCCTTAACCCAGGAGACAGAGGTTGCAGTGAGCCAGTATCGTGCCACTACATTCCAGCCTGGGTGAAAGAAGAAGACTCCATTTCAAACAAAAAAAAAATCATTCTGCAATTAAAAACATTTGGAAATTCCACATATCTACATCCCTTGAGATATTAACAATGCACATTAATTTATTAAAGGTTCAGTGATAACGAAACCTAATGAACTTTGCTTAACCCAGTATATTCTAAAATCTATTTAAGTACACAATAGTTTTAGTGTATGCCTATATAACTCACCTATCAGAACTGTGAAGCACACTGCAAATCTGATGTAAACAAATAGTAAACATGGAATGCTTTTGCTCGAGGGCACAAGAAGTGTGTCCTGCATTTTGAAGATACTGTTTTGTTTCTGTTCAAGGTCAGAGAATATCATACTTGCCAACAATATGAATTTAAAAGTTCAAAAGAGCAAATACAAATTTTGAAGTTTTAGAGACATAAAGCTGTGACATCCATAAAAATAAATTTTAGTGTCTTTGGCTCTAATTATATTTGAATGTAGCCTATATATTCTCCATATAACATGAAATGTTTTTCAAACAACTATATGGCAAAAGCATTATTTTATTAATTCTCATATAAAGTAGTGAAAAAATGTTTCGTTTGCATTTCGAATATGAGTTTACTCAAAGTAGTTATAAGAAATTCAGGCTTTTTGTTTTTTGGTTTTTTTAATCAATTACTATGCAGAACTAAAGCCTAGAGAGTTCAGAACATAAAATTTATAGAATTCAAGTTAAGAATATTCATTCCAGTTGAGGTACCTATTTAATGTCACTATGTGTAAATATCTAATAAGAAGTATGACTAATAAAATAATTGACTAATAAATGGATAAATCAAGGACTCATCTGTTATCCTGGATTTTTTAGGTTAAAACACTGATTCCAGTGATGCCAACACATGCGTGTTGTGTATGGGGGAAAAAGTCTGTAAATTTCTTTTTGAGTCACTGTAGTGGGGTTAATTGGAGTCAGGATATAGTCTGTCATTAAGAATATACAATAAATCTCAAAGGAAGAGAAGTAATTAGAAATCAATGTCAAGTAATCAAGTTGTAGTTGAAAACACAGAGATCAGGACGTGAGAATCCTTCAATTCTATCAGGAAATGAAATTAGGTTGCAGGTACCTGACATATTCAGGATTTACTGGTTTTGAATGTTTCTTGGTTGTCATCTTACAACGACCACTTCCCAATATGCTTAAGGAACTTGTAAGCTTGATGCAAAGGCCAGTATATTCGTTTAATCCCAGATGCTTTTTATCTTCCTTGGAAGCCCATAATTTATAATTGCTTGTCAAACCTAACAGAATATAGTAAGATTTAGGACAGAATTGCTGAAGTAGTGCCAGAAGAAAGAAATGTGCAATAGTGTAAATGTACTGAAACACATTGTGCTCTCTGAGTTAACTATCACACCATTATTCATGAGGCCAACCATCATCTTAACTCCAAAAGTTACCTCCAAGCCAGAACATTCTCTTGAGCTTGGGATTACATATCTAATTGCCAACTAGATCAATATCTTACAAGAAAATAAAATGAAATATGTTCAAAATTAAATTCATCCCGTATTATTTCAATTCTGCTTTTCTACCTCAATCCTATTGCCATCCATATTTATGAGAAAAATTTCTTCCTAAACTCTGACTTCATAAAGTCCAATTTTCAAACTACGTATTCTTCATTTTCCTCCATATATCTTGCAAATCTGATTCCAGTCTCCCATCCCTTCAGAGACTTCCATTATTCAGATCTTATCAGCGTGTATTCTGGCAATATTTTTAGGCTGTTCTCACCAAATCTTGCTCAGTGAACAATTCCATCTCCAATACTAAAAGGGACCTTTACAACCCTCAAGTTGATCATATTGTTCGTGTACTTACAGTCCTTTGAAATTTATTTAACATCATAAGAACTTTGATGTTTCCTATCATCTCACACTCATCCATCACCTGCCCCTTACCTTCTCTGTGCTACATAAGTAGTAGACTACTCAGAGCTATTAATACATCTTAAACTCTTTCACATATCTGTACCTTCAAACATACTTCTCCCCACTGTCTGAAATATCTTACATTCCTTCTTCACCGAATACTCTTATTTCTAAACCAAATATAGCTCAAGGATTGGTGCAAAGTAAGCTCTGGCATGGCCTCTACTAGCACCCAACCAAAGTAGTTGTAAGATTATGAGCAAAGATACAAACTCAGAACAGTGAAAGTCAGAGTAGCCTGTAGTCTTCCTAAAAGTTTGTAGGCATAGAATTCAGATTATGTTAAAAAAAAATCAGATTGGAAAGTAATTGGTAAGTTGTGGGCATTCTTTAAAAAAAAAAAAAAAAAAAAAAACTGGTGCAGGAACACGAACCTGGCATCAAAAAGAGCCTCATTCAATTCAAAAATCAAAGCATGTTCTGGACTATTCTTACAAAATAAGCTATATTGCTGGGCGTAGTGGCTCAGGCCTATAATTCCAGCACTTTGGAAGGCTGAAGTGGGTGGGTCACGTGAGTTCAGGAGATTGAGACCAGCCTGGCCAAAATGGTGAAACCCTATCTCTACTAAAAATACAAAAAATTAGCCAGGCGTGGTGACAGGAGACTATAATCCCAGCTACAAAGGAGGCTGAAGCAGGAGAATCTCTTGAACCCAGGAGGCAGAGGTTGCAGTGAGCTGAGATCAAGCCATTGTGCTCCAGCCTGGGTGACAGGAGCAAGAAAAAAGAGAAGAGGGAGGGGAGGGGAGGGGAGGGGAGGGGAGGGGAGGAAGGGAAGGGAAAAGAAGGAAGGAAGGAAAGGGAAAGAAGGAAAGAAGGAAAGGGAAGGAAGGAAGGAAAGGAAGTCACATTAATAGAATGAAAAAGAGGGCTGGCTGTTGATAATGAATTATGTTTAAAATAAATGGACTCTTGAAATAGAAAAATTGCATATACAAAATTCAGTCTGTGGTCTTATTGAGCTGTACAGCATGCTTCCACTGGCAGAGCAGGCTGGTGGAAGCACTTCCACTGGTGGAGCAGGCTGGTGGAACAGGCTTATTCATGTGGCTGGAATCCATGACCTTTTTGTTACAGGTTGAAAATATAGAGTTATAGGCAATTGATAAAGGAGTCTTAGTGGGTTGATTTCTTTGTTCACCCACCACTAGATTAATGGCTGAGGCTCCTGTAACAAAATACAGGTTAACAAGAGGAAAACATACACATTTATTTAATACAAGTTTACATGACATGGAAACCTTCAGAAATGAAGACTCCCCAACATAAAGTAAACTTGTATACTATTACGCTTAAGTTTGATGAAGAATGGACAGTTATAGAGAAATATATTTTGAGACAAAAGGGTAGGATCTAACAGTAATAAACTGAGGGAAACTTAGCAAGAACTGTTTGTTCATATTCTTCTCTGTGCCCCTGTGATTTCAGGGATAAGGAGGTTCTTTTCTTCCAAGTGTAGGGACGGTACCTCTCAGATGAGGATTGTATGACCTCCTTCAGCAGAGAAGGCCAAAAGAAAGAAACTAATCTTCCTAGACTTTCTTAATACCAAGGAACCATATTTGGGGGGTACCATGTCCCAAACCCCATAAAGAACTTTACCTATCATTTGGGAATAATTGACACTAAATATAAGGCCACAGGAAACCAGTAATCCTTGATTAACTAGAGACAGTGCAAGAAATATTTCTTTCTTCTCCTCAACAAAAGTCCTTGTTCAAAGATCCATAATCTGTATCAAATAATAAATTAGGAAGAAACTTCAATCCATTTCTGGAGAACTACCCATTCGTTCTTGTCCTGACCCTGGCAGAAAACTGAAGAAGTAATTGAGTCAAAGTAGCTCTAGATCCGTAGAGATTAAGTAATATGCTAAAATTTAGAAGACTAAATAAAAATGTGCATCAGCCTAAAATTTGTTCCCTAGACTGTTTTCCTTTTTTTCCAGCTTTATTGAGGTATAATTCAGAAATAAAAATTGTATATATTTAAGGCATATAAAATAATGTTTTGATATATGTATACATTATGAAATGATTAACACAATCATGCTAACTAATATGTCCATCACCTCACAGCTAACTTCTTAGGGCATGTGTGGTGATAATACTTGAGATCTAATCTCTCAACAAATTATAAACTCACAATATACTATTATTAGCAATAGTCATTATGCTGTACCTTATATCTCTAGAACTTATTCATCACACAACTGAAACTTAGAGGATCAGTGGAATAATGTAGGGAGATTTCAAACAGTACTGCCTGGGTTTCATCAATTTAAATGTCTGAATGTGAGACCTGTACATCAATGTTTAAAACAAACAGAATCTGTCTATTGTTTACATGGTACTTATGAGTCTAACCACCAGATGACAGATATTCAATGATACAGACAACAAGAAATGATGAAAAGGACATTACCATGTTAACTAAAGTTAAGAAAATATCTCAAGACTGAAGGACCTGAATTTCTGGATTGAATATGCCCAACAAGATTCTGGATCAGTGCCATTGAACAGAAATATAATGCAACAAGCCACAAAAAGGGACTTTTTCTAGCAACCATCTTTTTAAAAAGTTAAAGATGAAGTTAAATTTAGATTTTTCTAGTAACCATATCTTTAAAAAGGTAAAGATGAAGTTAACTTTATTCATTATTTTCTTTAACCTAATACATCAAAATAGTATCATTATCATTTCAACACGTAATCAATATATAATTAAGATATTTTACATTTTTAAGTATCACATCTTTGAAAGTCAGTATTTATTTTGCACTAACAGCCATCTCCATTCAATCTAGCCAAATGTCAAGTGTTTAATAGGCACATGTGGTAAAGCTACCATAGTGGACAGCAGAAATGAAGACTCTAGAGAATATTCAACATAATGAAATTTTTAAATTTTTTAAATTCATTTTTAATTCTACACACTAGAGTATATCATTAGTGAAGTTTCCAAGCTTCAGAAATACAGACAATCTTCAATTCGTCCATAGCAAGGAAAAATACAGGCCACATACATACAAAAGGTTAAGAATCAGAATGACCTGTGAACAACTGCAACAGTGGAAGAAGACACGAAGGAGTCAATGCTTTTAGATATATAAGGTCTTAAATTTTTACTCTTCTGCATCCTTTTTCAGGTGCTATTACAGCCTTTACTCTAACAAAATGAGAAAATAATTTAAGAAAAATGCAAGAATAAGATCCAGGAAACAGGGCTGTAGCACAGAAGATCAGCAAAGAAAATTCCCGGAGTAAGGTAAAAAAAAGTCCTAGCTACTTCAGAGTCTAGAGGAAAACAAAGACATGTTGCAGCAGGAAAACATATAACTTCAGGGTATGCTTCCAAAAACATAAAAGGAACTCACAGGACGGGCATGGTGAGTAACCTATAATCCTAGCACTTTGGGAGGCTTAGGGGGCTGGATCCCCTGAAGTCAAGAGTTTGAGACCAGCCTGACCAACATGGTAAAACCCTGTCTCTACTAAAATACAAAAATTAGCCAGGCATGGTGGTAGGTGCCTATAATCCTAGCTACTTAGGAAGTTGAGGCTCGAGAATCACTTGAACCTGGAAGGCGGAGGTTGCAGTGAGCTGAAGGTTGCAGTGAGCCGAGTTCACGCCACTGCGCTCTAGCCTGGGTGACAGAGCGAGGCTTTGTTCAAAAAAAGGACCTCATAGGTAATCTGTACCTCTTTTTATGTTAAGTAGTTTTTCAGATTGGTAAGAGTGTTGGAGGATGAACTAATGATATTTTCTTTTTTTTTATTTATATACTTTAAGTTCTGGGGTACATGTACAGATTGTGCAGGATTGTTACATAGATATACACATTCCATGGTGGTTTGCTGCATCCATCACCCCATTATCTACATTAGGTTATTTCTCCTAATGTTTTCCTTCCCCAATCCTCCCATCCCCAGCTATTCCTCCTCTAGCTCCCCCACCTCCCAATAGGCCCAGAGTGTGACATTCCCTCCCTGTGTCCACTAATGATATTTCCAAAGAAAACTGGTGAATTAATTTAAAACACCCTTACTTAAATCTACCCTGAAAAAAATAAACATATAAAAACAAATTACAAGCATAGAGTAGAGAATAGCCTTGTAAGCTTTTAACAAATTAAAACTGGCTAGCCAGAAAAAAAAACAAAGTTAAACCAATGAAGAAATATCAAAATTGCTTTCAAGAGGAAATGTGAAAAATTTTTAAATATTATATTTTAGTCACTTCCTCTGTCTCCGAGGCTTGATGCTGACCACTCAGTGCCAAGATCACAGCTCACTAGCCTTGATCTCCCATGCTCAGGTAATACTCCTACTTCAGCCTCTCCAGTAGCTGAGACCACAGTGCATGTCACAATGCCTGTCTATTTTATTATTATTATTACTATTATTATTATTTGTAGAAATAGGATCTTCCTATGTTGCCCAGGCTGCTCTTGAACTCCAGGTGCCAAGCCATCCCAACCACCATGCCCAGCCTGGAAGGTGGTATTTAAAAAGACCATAAACACTAACTTTAATAAACAAAATTGTCTAAATTTCCCTAAATAAAAATAAATGTGTAGATGTTAAAAGTAATTTTTAATAATTTTTAAAAGTATGTTATTTAAATAAATTACTATTATCTGAACTCCAAAGTCTGGTTTGATTTAAGAGATGAGGATTCTGCTGGAAAAGCACTCTGGTAATCACTAGCTGTACTACTTTTAATTTATAAATATCTTCAAAGGACTTGTCAGAGAAAAGTTCAGCCTCATATGAACCTATCATTACATAGTTAAAAAACAGAATAAATGCATGGAGTAAATAAATCATAAGAGGCTGGGAAACAGACCCTCCAAACCTCCAAAAAGCAGAAAGAAAAATAATAAGAAAATGTCAAAAGAATAGTGAAGTACAAAGTAAGAAAGCAGAAAATGGCTAAACTGTAAACATGAATTTTAGTAAAAGCAAGAATAATAAAATAAACTTCTTCTTCAACAAAATTAAGAAAAAAGGGAAAGAAATTTTAAGCCTCAACAAATTTTATAGGAGAGTTTCAGTAAATAGAGATTATAAAATTTCTATGGTGACATTATGTGAAAGTCTATGTTAATAAATTTGAATACCTTGTTATATGCCAGTGCACAATATAAAATTGATTCAAAAGTTACAATAAAATGAAAAGGTCAATAACTATAAAAAAAAGTATGAAAGCTACTGAAGCATTTCTTCCAGGAAAAAAAAAATGAATACTTTAGAATTTTTATTTGTCAGCTAATATAAAACAATAAAACAACCTCATAATCCAAAGATTGCTTTAGACCACAGTAAATGCTCTGAAACCAGTTCATCTCTGTTTAAATGAAGGCAGCATAACTCTGATATAAAAAACTAGCAAAGTAGTTAAATACTGTTAACTATTGAGTAAATATTATAACTAGAGTAATCCCTAGTGAATATGCCTAAATATAACAGAGCAAACGAAATATAGCAGTTCATGAAAATATTTTTAACCATTACCAATAATAGCTTCTTGCTAAAATACAAATATGTTTACTAAATTATGTTTGTAAATTAACACATTAATCATAAGTACAACTAAAATATTAATGGCAATCTCTATAAATGATAAAGATATTCAATTGTATTTAGTGCACATTCTTGAAAAATAATTTATTGAAAATGTATAAATAAAAGGTTTTCGTGAGCATAAATCCATTATCATTGTTAAGAATAAAAAAAGAAAATGCTATTAAAATGAGAACAGGCATGAAGAGTAAAGTTCTCACCAATTGCAAATACCTAACGAACAATTAGTTGCAAATCTCTTAACTGTAGGAGCATTTCCATAAATTGATTCAAGATAAAAAAAAAAGATTCAAAAATATTTTTCTATATTTATAGCATTAAAAACATACAACCACAGAAATCTGTCCCAATAAACTCTGTGATTTCTATTGAAGTTGTGATAGTCTCCCTTTAACTTTAGTGTCTAATAGTACTTTTAAAATTGCATTTGTGTTGTTTATTCTGAATCTTCATGAGAATTTTATCAGAAAGTTAAGAGGAAGCAAGCATTTCACAGTAGTAATGAGGATAGCTTTCATTATGAACATCTAGGCAGTTCTTTGATAACAGATTTGCAGATAATTTTAATTATTTGAACTCTAAAGCTAATATCAGAATTTATAAAAAGGAGCACCTGTATTGAAAGAGTAGGTTCAAGATTTTAAAAATGCAATGTATATTACAGAAAAACAGGTTTTTAATGAAGGGAACTTTATGTTTTGTTTCTTCAGTTTCTGTTTTTCTTTCAATTTGACAGCTGGCATAGGAGTGCCAGGACACTTGCCAAGTGAGGAGCCCAGCCATACTCAGATACCTTCAATCAGAATGAAAAGCCAATAATCTTATGGCCTCACTTTTAATAATTTGTAATTATTGGTTGGAAATGATTGTTTTTTCTTACATTTATTCTAAATTGCTTCAGAAAATGTTTCTTTTTATTATTTAAGAACATTTCATAAAAATCATTTATTATTATGGTGAGAAATAAAAGAGCTTTGGGGGATTATTTTCTTAGAGAGCCAATTATTGGTTAATGAATATGACTAAAACTGGGAGTCTTATAATTGTAAAATGATTTTTAAAAGAATTTTAAATTTATCAATATTAGGAAATAAAATTTATTTGCTAATTTAGTTGATCATTTAGAAAAGTTTCAGAAATTATATAAAAAGAAATGCAGAAGTAAATATCACATTATACATAAATGATTCCTTTATAATACATTTATTTGCATTCATTAATATTGTATTTTTAACTGATTAGATTTAATGAGAATCTAGTATCATTAACATTTGTAAAGATTATGTTTTCCAGAGCCTACAGATAATACCAAGCTTGTAATTTAACTTCTTTTAATAAATACCACCACTGGTCTAAACTGCACTTTAGGCATTTTAAAATAGTCTTCAGTTAATTTTTTTCTCAGTTAATTTTTTTCTCAGTTAATTATTTTTCTCAGTTAATTTCTTTTGTTCTGTTAATTTTTTTAAGTTTTATAAATGTACATAGCAAAACTTTGATCTCAAAAATGGAAAGGGGTGATAGATTTAAAAATATTAGTTGGCAATAAGCTTAACTACTAGTATTTTCATTGCGTATCAATGATTCATACTATCCTAAATGTACAGGGAAACTACACAGAAATGGAATTGGACATGCCAAAAACTAAGTTCCAATTTACAGTCACAAGAAATGATCAACAAGAACAATAAGCAATAGATAACTATAAATAATAGTAACAACTGATTGATATCATTCTACTAACAGGACAGTATCATTTTATTTCCTTTTCATATCTGTCCTTCCAATAAACGTACTTTTACTTGTGTAGAGCTAAGAACTTTCTTGTCATTGAGTCCAGCTTCCAATTTCCTGCTATTCACTGTGGCTCTTAAAGTTTGAATTCTGCCATCCCTAATTAGTGTTCATGTCAGAAGCCCATGGTGCACCATAGGTTATCAAAGTTAGAAGTGAGAATACCAGGAAGAACAAGTGAAGAGGCCTCGAAGCTACCATCAATACAACTCAATGTTTTCAAGAAAAGGCAATACTGGAGATGACTGGTTTGTGAGAAGCTAAAACTAGTGATGATGAGCATCACCACACAGGCTCACATATGTTATCTGGAAAACAAATCCTATTTTTATATCTCAAGATACTATTAAAAAATCACTTTCAAATGAACTTTCTACATATGAAAGGAATAACTATGATAATCTAGGATTTGTGTTATATTTTTAAATTAGTTTTTATTTTGCATTCAGGGGTTACGTGTGCAGGTTTGTTACATGGATATACCAAGTGATGCTGAGGTTTGGACTTCTCATGACCCTATTACCCAAGAACGTATACCCAATAGGCAGTTTTCAAGCCTTTATTTCCCTTCGTCTCCCTCTCTCTTTGGAATTTCCCATTATCTATTGTTCCCATCTTATGTCCACGTGTCCCAATCTTTAGCTCCCACTATAAGTGAGAACATACAGTATTTGGTTTTCTGTTTCTGTGTTAGTTTGTTTTGTATAATGGCCTCCAGAGGCATCCAAGTTACAGCAAAGAACATGATTTCATTCTTTATTATAGTCATATAGTATTCCATGGTGTATATGTACTACATTTTCTTTATGTAATCCACTGTTGATGAGCACCCATGTCTGTGCTATTGTGAATAGTGTCGCAATAAACATATGAGTGGAGGTGTCTTTTTGATAGAAGGATTTGTCCTTTGGGTATCCACCCAGTAATGGGATTGCTGAATCGAATACTATTTTTAGTTCTTTGAGAAATCTTCAAACTGCTTTCCACAGGGGGGTGAACTAATTAGCATTCCCACTAACAATGTAAGCATCCCCCTTTTTTTTCCCAACTCAGCATCTGTGGGTTTTTGGTTTTTTTTGACATTTTAATAATAGCCATTCCGACTGGCATGAGATGGCATCTCATTATGGTTTTGATTTGCATTTATCTGATGATTAGTAATGCTGAGCATTTGTTCATATGATTGTTGGCCCCTTACGTGTCTTCTTTCGAGAAGCATCAGTTCATGATCTTTGCCTGCATTGTAATGTAGTTATTTTTTTTCTTAAGTTCCTTTTAGATTCTGGATATTAATTATTAGTTTGATGCATGGTTTGCAAATACTTTCTTCCATTATTTAGGTTGTCTTTTTACTCTGTTGATTATTTTTTGCATGCAGAATCTCTTTAATTAGGTACAACTTGTCAATTTTTGGTTTTGCTGCAGTTGCTTTTGAGGACTTGGTCATAAATATTTTGTCAATGTCTAGAAAAATATTTATTATGTTTTCTTCTAGGAGTTTTATAGTTTGAGGCCTTAGATTTAATTTCCTTGAGAGATCTTGAGTTAATTTTTGTATAGAGTGAAAAGTAGAGGTCCAGTGTCATCCTTGTTCATATGGTTAGCCAGTTTTTCCAGAACCATTTATTGAGTAAGATATCCTTTCCCCATTGTTTGTTTTTGTCAGTTTTGTCAAAGATCAGTTAGTTGTAGGTGTTCAGCTTTATTTCTGAGTTCTCTATTCTGTTACATTGGTCTATGTGTGTATTTTTATACCAGCCCCATGTTGTTTTGATTACTATAGCCTTGTAGTATTATTTGAAGTCAGGTAGTGTGATGCCTCTGGCTTTTTTTTTGTTTTTGCATGGGAGTGCCTTGGATACTCAGCCTATTTTTTTGTTTCAATACGAATTTTAGAATAGTTTGTTTTTTCAAATTCTGTGAAAAAATGGCATTGGTAATTTGACAGGAATAGGCTGAATCTATAGGTTGCTTTGGGTGGCAAGAACAATATAATGATATTGATTCATTCAACCCATGAGCATGGAATGCTTTTCCATTTGTTTATGTCATCCTTCAGCAGTCATTTTTGTTGTCGTTTTGTTTTGTCATTAGTGCTCCTCATTAAGACATTTCACATTTTTTGGTTAAGTGTATTCCTAGGTATTTTCCATTTTTATGGCTTATGGTAAATGGGATTGTGTTCTTGATTTGGGTCTCAATCTGAATATTACTGGTGTATAAAATGTAACTGATTTTTGTATGTTAATTTTGTATCCTAAGAGTTTGCTAAAGTCATTTATCAGGTCTATGAGTCCATGGAGGAATCTTTAGGGTTTCCTAGGTATAGAATCATAAATTCAGTGAAGACAGATAATTTTACTTCCTTTTTTCCTGTTTGGATGCCTTTTATTTCTTTCTCTTGCCTGATTGCTCTGACTAGAACTTCAAGTACTATGTTGAATAGGACCAGTAAGAGTGGATATCCTTGTGTTGCTCTAGTTCTTAAGGGCCATGCTTCCAACTTTTCCCCATTTAGTATAATGTTGGCTGTGGGTCTGTCATTGATGATTCTTATTCCATCATTGCCTGGTCTGTTGAGAATTTTTATTATGAAAGGATGTTGAAGTTTATTGAATGCATTTCTGCATCTATTCAGATGATCATATGGTTCCTGTTCTTAATTCTGTATATGTGGTGAATCACATTTATTTATTTGCATATGTTGAACCATTCTTGCATCCCAATAATAAAACCTACTTGATTGTGGTGAGCTAACTTTTTGATGTGCCACTGGATTTGATTTGCTTGTATTTTGTTGAGAATTTTTGTGTCTACGTTCCTCAAGGATTCTGGCCTATAGCTGTCTTTTCTTTGTTGTTGTATTTTTGCCAGATTTTGGTATCTTGATGAAGCTGGTTTTGAGATTTCCTCTTGCTGTTGCTTCCTATTTTTTTTCTACTGTGGTCTGATAAGATGCTTGGTATGATTTCAGTTTTTTGAAACTTACTGAGACTTGCTTTGTGATGAAGTTTGTGGTCAATGTTAGAGTATGTTCTGTGTGCAGATGAGAAGAGTGTACATTCTGTCGGCTTTGGATGAAAGATTCCGTAGCTATCTATTAGATCCAATTGGTCAAGTATCAATTTAAGTCCAGAATTTCTTTGTTTTCTGCCTCGGTGGTCTGTCTGATTCTGTCAATGGTGTGCTAAAGTTCCCCATTATCATTGTGTAGCTGTTGAAGTCTTTCCTTCGATCTAGAAGTAAGGTTTTATGAGCAAGGGAGCTCCAATATTGAATACATTTACATTTAGGATAGCATCTTCTTGTTGAATTTAACCCTTTATCATTATGTCATGCCATTCTTTGTACTTTGTACTATTATCACTGTAAAGTCTATTTTATCTAATACAAAAATAGCAATCCCTATCCTTTTTTGTTTTCCACCTGTATGACAGATCTTTCTCTATCCTTTTATTTTGTGTCTATGTGTGTTGTCATTACATGTGAGATGGTTCTTCTAAAGACAACAGAAAGATAAATCTTTTTTGTTGTTGTTGTTGTTGTTGTTTTAAATCCAATTCATGAAGCTATGTTTCTTTTTCTTTTACTTTTTCTTTTTTTTTTTTTTTTTTTTTTTTTTTTTTTTTTGAGACAGAGTCTTACTTTGTCACCAGGCACCAGGCTGGAGTGCAGTGGTGCGACCTCGGCTTACTCCAACCTCTGCCTCCCAGGTTCAAGCAATTCTCCTGCCTCAGCCTCCCGACTAGCTGGGACTACAGGTGTGCACCACCATGCCCAGCTAATATTTTGTATTTTTAGTAGAGACGGGGTTTCACCATGTTGGCCAGGATGGTCTCCATCTCTTGACCTCCTGATCTGCTTCCCTTGGCCTCCCAAAGTGCTAGGATTACAGGTGTGAGCCACCACGCCTGGCTGTTTCAAAGCAACAAGAAATAGTATACAAGGCTTGTAGAGCAATAGCATACCCTAATAAGTTTTTAGATAAACCGTATTTATTATTTACTTTTTAAAATAAAAGTGAAGTACATTCTGAGGCAATCTAGAAAAATTCTTTTACTTTTTTTTTTTTTTCCTGCAAGCCTGTTGAGCAAAGGCATTCTTTGTCATAAGTGATTTTCACACACACACACACGCACACACACACACAATTCTTTCATAAACTATGTAAGCATAATCATATACTTAGTTTCTGTAAACTATATTTACCTCATTTCAGAAACATAACTTCAGAGACTTTCAAAATGTACAAAAATCTAAGTCTTTTTGGCCATAATTATAATTCTAAGAAAAGTTCCTGTTTTTATTCTGTAACTATAGAAAATCTACTGGGATTTGGGAAGATGAGAAGAACTTCTTTCTCCCTGAAAAGTAATATTTAATTACTGGAAATTGTAGTGAATCTTATGGAAATAATGACTGTGTAATAGAGCTGAACTTGACTTTCAAGAAAAAAAAAGTGAGTTTTGCTAGTTGTGCTCTTCACTAATGTTTCAAGAAAGGAACTTAATTATGTCAGAGAAATATGTCTTAAGGGAGAATTTAACATAGTGATTATCATTCATGCTTGTATTTTTAAAAAGTCATGTTTTTAAAAAAACTAGTATGCTATTAAATTCCTTCAGTTGGTTGACTTACCGGTTTAGATGGAAATCTTGGTGGTTGCTATCTTTCTGCTGATATTTCTGTTTTAGCCATTATACTTTTTGTTAGTTTAATTCACAAGGGAAAGATAGTAAGAAAAAAATAGCTGAAGTTTGAATCAATCAAAGGTTCTATTTCATTGCTGTTCCAGTAAAAGGTTTAATGGAAAAGGAGACTGCACCTATTAGCTAATCTCCAAACAGCATTTCGTCTCGGAATCCAATTTATTATCCCCTTACATACATAATCAAGATTTGACTACTCAAAAGTCATTGCCAGCATCCCATACATACATGAGTAGCATTCATCATTTCCTTTCCCACCATCCCCATCACACTCTGTGGCAGCACTATCATCCTTGCTTCTAGGCTTTTAACCTTTAAGTCTTCATCCACATTCCTCAATGTTTTTTGTCCTATCTAATGTATCCCCAAGAAACCTCATACTTAATTTTCAAGGTTGTCATCTCTTTCCTCTTTCCTATAAGTACAGCGCCTCTCAAAGCAGACTCTATATATAATCACCCATTCAATAGTACCCATGAACAAATCATATCTTATTTGTTCAAAATGAGAGGATTTTAAACAAAGGGTGGGAGGGGTGTAAGTATAATGCCTCTCAAAGCAGACTCTATATATAATCACCCATTCAGTAGGATCCAATAACAAATCATATCTCATTTGTTCAAAATGCTCTTGATTACTTTTTTTGTTGAGCTTTCTTAGAATAATCTACTCTTTCTCATTTAGGTACTTGAATTGTGAATATGGGTTTTAAGGAGACTGTGGATTCTAAGAAAACAAAAACCTCTGGCCAGGGTGAATAGAAAGGTACTGGAATCAAAAGCAGATATTCAAAGTATTAACTAAATCAGCATTGTGAGTCCTGAATCGAAGGAGGTTTGATGTATATTGAGCATGATATTGTACATGCAGGTGGATATATGTCCAATAAGTAGTTGAAAATTTACATTTGAATATCAGTTCAAGGTTGTAGCTAAAATTCAGATTGTGTAAGTATATATGGTCCTATTGTGATAACATTTTTTAAAAATATGAGAATGTTAATGCAAAAATATTTCATTTCCATGTAGTTTGCTAGTGGCTGAGATAAATTAAAAATTCAGACTTTTCTATTCATTCCTTTATACAAAACTTAGTATATTTATCATAAGAAAATAATCTTCAATTATTTTAGTATTGACAATTATAAAATTGTCAATTTTATAGGATTGAAAATAATGTTAAGGCAAAAAAATAATATTAAGCCATAATAAAACTGCTTATTTGCCTTCATCATGGTAGCAAATTTAAATCAGATTTAATAAATGACAGATGATTAAATAATAGATTTAATAAATAAAGATTTAATAAAGTACAAAGGAAGAAGTATGTGTATATGTAATAAAAAATGAGGTTCTGGTCACTTAGAAGGCTTTAAAAATTAAGACCCAAAGATTTTCAAAATTATACCTAATTTTACATCAAAACTCATGACTTTCTTTCTTTCCTCTTTCTCTATCACCATAAATAGTTTTATATTTGACTAGCTATTGTGGAAGTCTCTGTGAATATGAGAAATAAAATACATTTGAAATAAAACATATTGAGCTATCAGAGCAAGAATGAGAGAAATGTAGTACCACCACAATTCCTGAAATAGAAGAAAAAATATGGTGAGAAAAAGTTTGGTTGTCTGAACAAGCTGATTGTAGGAACGGGGTTGGAGAAGACTTTAGTTTGAATGAGTCACTCTCATCTCACATTTTAACACTTAAGTAGTACTGTAAGCATATAGCTAAAATATTACCCTATATTATTTTGTCATTATTTTCTCAATACATGTTTAAAACTGCTTAGAAATTATAGAGATTGCTAAGAAGGAACATCTTTTGCTTTTCTTTTTTTTTACTATTTTACTATAGGTTCTGGGGTGTATGTGCAGATCATGCAGGATTATTGCATAGGTTCATACATGCTAATGTGGTTTCCTGCCTCCATCCCCCCCGTCACCTACATCTGGCATTTCTCCCCATGTTATCCCTCTGGGACCTCCCCACCCTGCCACTGTCCATCCCTTGGCCTCCCGCAATAGAACACCCAGTGTGTGATGCTCCCCTCCCTGGGTCCATGTGTTCTCATTGTTCATCACCCGCCTATGAGTGAGAACATGCAGTGTTTGATTTTCTGTTTTTGTGTCAGTTTGCTGAAAATGATGGTTTCCAGATTCATCCATGTCCCTATAAAAGACACAAACTCATCATTTTGGAACATCTTTTTCTTTGTGAAGCTGCAGTGTCTGGGTTTCCAAGCCCAAATGTTATGCAACTCTCTAAGAACTACATGCTTGACAGTCCTTCTATGACAATGGAAGGAGGAGAATCAGAGGGAAAACTTATTGCAGTGCCAAATTTGAAGCCTTAGAAAACTGCTTTTGTTGATATTATAGAAGAAGTTGCAGAGCCACTTAGGGGATAATTCGGTCACTTCTCTCTTTTGTAGTGTGTACTTTTCAATTGTTATTGGAAATTTGCTTCCAGGTAAGCCTTCTGTATTTGTGGGCTGTGACAAAAAGCTTTACAAACTTGAGCAAGTAAACTGGATACTGTAATACCTTCCACAAAGTGCTGGGAAGATAAAAAATCAGGCTAAGTTTTCAGGAGTAAGTACATTTGTTAAATTCACTGAGCCACTGGGGAGAAGAAATCTCCTTGGGAGTAAATGCTTTCCTGAAAAAGTTACCAAATACATAGTCATTTGCATGCTAAAGTGCTACTAGTCAACAAGAGAAGGAACATGTGCAGTGGCATTTAAATGCTACTAAACTTTTGATGGACAAAAATTAATTATTATACAGGAATAGCATAGTGAGAAACACTCAACATGTTCAGACAGGATTGCAAAATGTCTACTGAAAACCAAGAATTTAGAGGAAAAATAGGCATTTCATATAGGATATTGAATAACTGGAGTCCATTATTCTAAGTGAAGTAACCCAGGAATGGGAAACCAAACATTGCACGTTCTCACATATAAATGGGAGCTAAGCTATGAGTATGCAAATGCATAAGAATGATACAATGGACTTTGGGAACTTGGGGGAAAGGGTGGGAGGGGTGTGAGGGATAAAAGACTACAAAATTGGATATAGCACATACCACTCAGGTGGTGGATACACCAAAATCTCACTAGTCACAACTAAAGAACTTACTCATAGTCAGGCACAGTGGCTGATGACTGTAATCCCAGCACTTTGGGAGGCCAAGGTGGGCAGATCACTTGAGGTCAGGAGTTCAAGACCAGCCTGGCCAACATGGTGAAATACTGTCTCTACAAAAATACCAAAAAAAAGTAGCTGGGCATGATGGCTGGTGCCTGTAATCCCAGCTACTCAAGAGGCTGAAGCAGGAGAATCGCTTGAACCCAGGAGGCAGAAGTTGCAGTGAACCAAGATAGCACCATTGCATTCCAGCCTGGGTGACAGAGTGACTGTCTCAAAAATAAATAAATAAATAAAATAATAAATAAATAAACAAATAAATAAAATAGTATTTAGTCCCCTGAAACTTCCCCTAGCTAACAGCAGTAACAATAATCAGGTTATGTTTAGCACGTGTCATATTTTAAAATCTATGACTTGCTGAAAAATTGTATTTTTGTTATCATTTTCAGCAACTAGTAACTGATATTTTAACAATATGCAATAAAATTATCATAAATGAAAATATGATTTGAAAGATGATAGTTGTTATTAATAATAAACACCCCCCCAAAAAAAAACCAGAGAATTTTAACAGCTAAACTTGAAATTTAAAGACAAGAGAGGCAATATGGAGAATCACAAACAATATTGTTGTTTGTTGTTGTTGATGTTGTCCTGGTTCAAGAAGTCATCATCTGCCTGGAAAAAAATTAGACTTTTATGGTGGGACTGGGGTGTACTGCAAATGAGGAAGGCCAGAGGCAGAAAGAATAGGTACATGGCTACTGCAATAGTCCCAGCAGGAGGTAATGGGATTCAGAACATAATGGCATATAGACCAGAAATAGGATGTGTAATTGTACTGCGAGAACATTTTGACTGAAGAAGAGGGCTAGTTTGGTGGCTACAGGAGTTATCTTTGAAAAAAAAGGAAGATATAAAATTAAGTAAAAGAGTGTCTTTGATGTTTGGATGTGACAGAGGGAGTAAGAATCCACCGAAGTTCTTAGCCATGGAGCGGTTAAAATACCTTGTGACTTCCATCACTGTCACTTCATGATTATCAGCTTTGTTTCATTATCAAAAGGCTTTAACCCAAGCTATTTCATTTTGACATGCCTACAGATCTGACATTCCTTGTTGCTACTAAAGGGTTAAGAATATATATTCCTCTTAGCTTGATTTCCCACCATAAATGAAATTTATAAATTATATAAATGCTAAATGTTTATGGTAGTTTGTTCTGGACATTACTCTCACATGTTTATTGACTACCTGGGGATTAGTAAGAATGGGCATTGATAAGCTTATTCTGTAGGTGAAAAGTACTGACTAAATAATATAAGAGCTATTTGCTTATCCTAAATTAAAATTCCCTTTTGCAAATGGCATAGTGGGCATATGTGAATGTTACCATGTGATATAATTAAAATATATAAATATAAGAGGGGTAAAAACGTCTACGTTAGCAATATTAATTTAAGTCTATCAGTGGTGAAAATATTTCTGGCTTTAAAAAGCACTTGTCATTTGGTTACATTAGAGAAATTCATAAAGTAAAATAAATTTTCCAAGATGAGAACAATAAAATTGAAAATAAGGTTAAAAGATAATTACAATGAGAAAAAATTCTGAAAAATAAATGCCATTCCCTTTGAAATATATTCACAGAAATTAAAAGCAGAAGCAAAGTTCAAATTTTGCTCATCACTTAACTATATTTAAACAGCTGCATGTATTTTTCAAGTCTTGACATTGGCAACTCTTCAATAGTGCAGAAATGAAAAGATTTCCCATAATACATTAAGCTATATTATTAATCAACATAAACAGCCCAAATATTAATACAATTTAGATCTTTAAAGACTAACAAAACTGTGACTAAATTAACATTGACTCATCTGTTGTACAGTAATTGCTAAATAACTGTAAAATACATTACATTCTGTTCATTACTGTTCCAATTATAATGTCCTTTTCTATGCATTTCTGTGTTCATCTACACTTATCTAAAAATAATGGAAAAACAGATACTTACCAAAATGGTGGTAACAATCAAAGAACGATTGGATAAGGAATCTGTGATGTTTGCTGGCTTTCCCTTTTGACTTTCTGTCATATTCAGGCCACTGGCTGGATCCCACGTTCCAATCTATAAAATAGCATATATACTTTGTAAATTGTCCATCAGGCACCTGGGAGAGAGTACTGCAAGATCAAGTTAAGACTGCTAACACTTATTATTCACCTCTGCTGCATTATCTCCTGTCATTAAAGTAAAGGCAGCTTGTTTTAAGCATGATTCACTGCTCTGTGAAGTGTGTTCAGTGAAGTGCAACATTAAAGAACAAAATGATCCACTGAACTTCTACAGTCAGCATGGGAGCTTAATTTTCCATTCAAGCTTTCATTCACCAAGATAAACCACATTTGATGATACCTTGATAGCTGGATAGAAACTCATTAATAGCACATATCTTTTACTGTAATGGATCTAACTCATCATCTCATTATAAATATAACATGCCATACAGACAAAGCTAAAAGATAAAGCAAAATCTAGGGATCCAAGGTAAATTAATAGGCAAAGGCAGGCTTACGGGAAGCATTGACTAGTATTTTGCACCACCCCTGGTAGGATAAAACTGTACCCAGAATTATCTCTGGAGATTTGAAAACACATCTTTTCACATTTTAAAATGCTCCCAAGAAAGGAGTAGACAGTAAAATCTCATCTGAATAATGCATTTCAATACCTTCTTCTATACTCCACTGAATATGAACTTTAATTTAACTACTACCTTCTGATAGATTAGGCCATATGTTCTCAGTGTTTAAACATGTTGTATTCACTAAACATAGCCTATGAGATAACACAGACAAGCCTCTTGAAGACATGTCACAAAATGCACAGATTAGATGGTTTAATGACAGTTGCACCATTGCTCTATTATATAACAATGATCACCAGTAAAGAAGAGCAGAGGCAAAAGAACATGTGAAATCAGTTCTTTTTCCTCACTGACTCAAACCTAGGAGTCATCAATAACAAAATGTGTCTTCCATACTTTCCTAGATAAGTATTCAATTTATTTTTTGCAAAGCAAAGGAAAGCTATCAAATTGTCTTTAAAATAAGTCTCTGTATATAAATTAAGTCTTTTTTAAATGACACTGATTTAGCAGGTGTTATTTACTCTGGTCTAATTAAATATGCTAACAAAGGTCCTGTCAGCATAACCTCTTTGCCATATTTCCTCATATGATGTTAATTTTCCTCTCACTATTAAATACCGTATATTCCTGATGTTTGTAAAATAATGCAGTACTGTTTCCAAACTAAATAACCTACTAGCCAATTATATTTCTTTACATTAGACTATGCTTATGACAATGTCCTAAAGATGGAGTCTAATTCTATTTCAGAGTCAATAATGAAAGGCTTCAGGGGCCAAGCAGGTCATATCAATGTGCAAAATGATCATGTACAGGGCCATAGTAAGAATTTCTATGCAAGGGTATGGAGTTTTTAAATTTCCCAAAATACCAAGGCACAGTAGAAAGTAGGGTCAAATCCTAATCCTGCTTTTCCCACAGCTGTGTGCTTGGGCTGCATGTTCCCAGAGTAGGTGCTTTAGTTGAGTCTCCAGTAAGGTACCACCAGGGCTAGTAGAGTGCCTGCTGGGCACCTGGGTAGGGAAGGACAAGGGGTGTCAAAACTAGAATGCCCGCTGACCTACTTAAAGTATTTCAAATTTAAAATCATTTGCAAATATCCTTTTGGCTAAACAAGATATATCTGTGGACAATATTTTGTGGTGAGTGACTGTCATTTTTCTATACCTGGTCTACAATTAATACTTATCATGCATTCATTCCCTCAGATTTTACTCCTTTTTTTTTTTTTTTAAACCATTGACCAAATAGCTTGGATTTTCGGATGTGAAGTTCTACCAGCCAAACCATTGACAAACATCATTTGCCCACTGTTGTCTATCTAATAAAATCTTAGAAAGTTTTCAACTTCCTAACCAAGTAACTAAAAAAAGAATTTCCCATTTCACATAATGCCACCATCCATGATTACTTTTATAAAAACAATTTAGCTAAACGTTCACTCATCATCTAAAAATACTTCTCTAGTTTCATTCTTGGTTAGTTGTTTTTCTAGTATTTTTGGAGTTCTGACACAAATGAATATTATATGAATCTACAATTTCCTATATTCACAACTATTTATCCTCTTTTGTAAATCTCAGCTTTCTTAGCATAATATTATGAAATTTCAGAAATATCAGTGGCTTTAAAATTTTAAGTCAAATACAATTTTATATATTCCTAGATTGTTGACTATAGGATTCAAAACTTTCTTCCACTGAGGAAATTGTCATCAGAGGTTTTGTTTTAATGGCAAAACCCATGGACTATGTAATGGCAAACTATTTTTCTCTATTTGGGAACCACTATTTTGTCATATGATTTGATCAAGTCTTTGAAGTACTTTTTTTTTTTTTTTTTTTTTTTTTTTAGCTATGAAATGAAATTAAGATGCCTAAGCACTGTTGACTTTACATAATTGTATTATGCATGGTGGCTCTACATCCTGGTTTGCCCAGATACTGTCTTCATTAATACTCCTCTCTTGTACAAAGAAAAAATGTAATGATTTGCATGATTTGGGTAATAAATTATAGGGTCATTCTAAATATAAGGATTCAATTAGATATAAGGAATATGAATGTGCATCAAAAGTCATAGGAGCTATGGAAAATTATGGTTTGTTCATCTTTATCTTATGTTCTGATTGGCTCTTTAATTTCCTCTTGTGGTCAGAAAAAGTATACATATTAATTGTCACCAAATTATAAAATATGCAAAAGATATAAAAAAAGATAAATTTAAACTCTGAACCTATGAATACATCCATAGTCAAACATCGTTAATACTGTAGTGCCCCTTTTTTCTGTTATTTATCTTTCTTTACACAGTCCTTGCATACTTTACATCATAGCCTTGTAGTTAATGGCCCAGCTTTTGGACAGGGGTTTGACTGCCTGGATCCTATTATATGTCCACCACTTACCATCAGGTGACTTGGGCATATTACTTCTTTATGTCTCAATTCTCCCATCTGTAAATGGGAAATAATAGTATCTACTTCATAAACTATAGTGAAGATTAAATGAAAAAGTATTCAACACAGTGTGTTTATAAGTATGCTATAATTATTATGACAATTACTAATTATATTCTGTACATACACTATTGTGAGTATTTTCTGCTGGCATCAAAGATAATCAAAGCCATAATTTTAATGACTATACAAAATGATCATATGAACATATTGTGATATAACTATCATCATTACAAGGCCTTAATACACACATTTATTTATAAATATTTGCTCACACATTTTATTTTAAAAACAAATTTCTAGAATTAGAATGACAAATAATCTGAGTTGTTAAGATTATCACTACATGTTGCCAAATACCTTTCAAAAATCATTGCTCTACTTGTGATCTTTCTTCTTACAGTTCGTGGTAGTTTCCTTAAGACAACTATATAACAATTTAGCTTTTATTTTTAATAGTCTAAATAACATAATCAGATTATGTTATAGAGGTTTATAATTGTCAAGTCTTTTAATTGTAGATGGTGTTTTTACTGATAAAAATAACTTTTTATTCCAATTACTTTTTACCTAAACTTCCTATATATATTATTAATCACACTTACTTTACTTCCATTATTTGGGTCTTTGAATTTGCTGATATATCATCATATGTATTTTCACTGTCAACGTATTTGTTTTATTGTTTCTTTTATAAGCAACACCTCAGTTGATTTTTTCAATGTCCTAACTTTTTATCTTCTTGAATCTTATTTTTTTTAGCCTTAATCCTTTCACGCTGTTTAGTGTTCACTATTTATTTTCTACTCCCAGAAATTTTCCTATGGTAATTAGGAGATAAAATACATTTAAGTCTATGAATGTATTTTATCAACTTCTGTTTGAAATATTACTGTCATATTGTAAAACAAATATTCAGGTATAAAAATTGAAAAATCTACTCTATGAAAATTATCTATATTTTTTCTCATTCTGCTACCACACATACTGATTCACAGTTTTAGTTAATTTTTTATTGTTGTTGTTTTTGAGACAGAGTCTTGCTCTGTCCCCTAAGTTGGAGTGCATTGGCATGATATCTCGGCTCACTGCAACCTCTGCTTCCTGGATTCAAGCAATTCTCCCTGCCTCAGCCCCCGAGTAGCTGAGATCACAGGCAACCACTACCGCACCCAGCTAATTTTTGTACTTTTAGTAGAGATGGGGCTTTGCCATGTTGGCCAAGCTGATCTTGAACTCCTGACGTCAGGTGATCCACCTGCCTCAGCCTCCCAAAGTGCTGGGATTACAAGCGTGAGCCACGGAGCCCAGCCAGTTTTAGTTAATTTAATTTGGAGTTGTAAACACTGCCTCTCTTTACTTTGCTTTGTGTATTATCAATCATTTTGCTACAAGAAAAAAGTTGTAATTTTGATATAATTTGTAAAGCCATTATCAATGCTCTTTTTTAATGCTTAACTGAATTTGATGTTTACTAGGATACCCAGCCACAGACTCTTCCTTATTGAGCATTGTTTTTCACTTATCATTGTTCATATACAAGACAATTTATTTATAAAGGATAACCATATGACATATTTTTATGGTTGCGGATTTAAAAGTATTTTGTTGCCTTCTTTTATAAAGGAAACTTAGCTACATAAAGACATATCAGCTTTCTTCCTTCAGAGCTAAGTTTTATTTATTTTTCTCTAGTATTAATCTTGCTCTAAAAGACTGAGAGCTACCTTATATGTATTTTGTTGGTGGTGAATATTTTTGCTTTAAGTCTTCAGTATTATCTATTTGGAAACACTAAATCTCAACAAGTACACATATGTGTATATATATGTATATATTTGTAGATGTAGATGTATGCATGTATCTATATACACAGTACATTTATGTATATGCATACATAGCTTTTAAGTAATGTTATATATGGATGTATATATCATGTATTAACTTTTTGCAAAATATGTTACCTAGAGATTGAGAGAGAAAAAGAAATAATGGTTCTTTTCTTAAATTGTCAGAAATATAATGCATTTCTTCATTTTCTGAACATATATTTTGTTGCTTCTTATAGTTCTCAATTATTTGTGTCCTCATGTATTCTATAGAAGGCATACTCTTTACATGAAATACTTTTCCACCTTTCACTACCTTATGCATATATCTTGATCACTGTTTTAAAACATAGGTAAAACAACTCCTCATCTGTGCAGCAATGGATGGCCTTTTATTGTGCTTCCATACAGAGCAACTTAGGTATGCTTTTACTGTGATAAGTATCCTATTATATTTTAATTGTTTTCTTATCTCTGTCTAGTAAAAACTGAATTTCCTGTGGATGGAGACTTTGGCATACTTATCTTTTTACCCCAAGGCCTTTGAATGTAGGACATCCTATGGGCTTTACATGTGAGATCTCTGAATATATTGGTTATATATATATTGGTTATATAAATATATCTGTTATGAATATAACCAATAAATATTTTATTTACTGAACATAAATAATATTTATTAAACAGAAATAAATGTTTTATTTTCTTCATCTCAGAAATGCCACTTATGTATTGCTTAGAATCAAAATTATATTTCATATTTATTCATCTTATTCTGTTGTGTTAGACTGTAAGTGCCTTGACAAAAGGAAACATACCATCAATCTTTAAATTATATAATAAATATTCAATGAATATTTATTGAATAAATGAATAGAGTGAGTGAATTTCTGTATGATAAAAACTTTCAGACATTTTAGATTGACTTTCCAATACCATTCATTCATTTGGCAAATGTCCAACATATATTATGTGTCTATTATTTTATAATTACATATTTTGTTTTTTATATTTTATTCTTCATGTTTTTGTGTTATTCTTAATGTTTTAAGATGTATCTCAATATTGTATTTAATGTTTGAAAATATTATGCCACATATCTTTACTATGCATTTCCATTTTTTCCAAATTACATTTTATAAGTATTTGAAATGAATATTTTACACCATATGTTTTGGCTTTTTTTGAAAGGTATAAATTCTTCTTCACATAATTTTGTTTTTTGTTTTTTGTTTTTTGGTTTTTTTTTTGAGACGGAGTTTCGCTCATGTTACCCAGGCTGGAGTGCAATGGCGCAATCTCGGCTCACCACAACCTCTGCCTCCTGGGTTCAGGCAATTCTCCTGTCTTAGCCTCCTGAGTAGCTGGGATTACAGGCACGCACCACCATGCCCAGCTAACTTTGTGTATTTTTAGTAGAGACGGGGTTTCACCTTGTTGACCAGGATGGTCTCGATCTTTTGACCTCATGATCCACCTGCCTCGGCCTCCCAAAGTGCTGGGATTACAGGCTTGAGCCACCGCGCCCAGCCCCGTAATTTTGTTTTAT
This sequence comes from Saimiri boliviensis, assembly GCF_048565385.1. NCBI lineage: Eukaryota > Metazoa > Chordata > Mammalia > Primates > Cebidae > Saimiri > Saimiri boliviensis. The sequence continues at coordinate 67,435,630 of NC_133452.1, forward strand.
AAATATATTTTCTCTTTGGTCTGTGTATTTTTTCTAGGTAAAAAAAAAAACAGTTTTCACAATAATTTTTAAATTATTTATCTTAATTAGTTGATCTTTTATTGTTTATTTATGTAGTTTTCTTGACAGTTTTCTCAGTATAAATTTTGTTTTATAACTCATATTACTACTTTAAATCCCCAAAATGTTTCCATTTCCTCTCTTGGGCTACATAATTGTTAAACCTCTGAAATTAACATCTTATCATTTCTTCTAAAGATGCATATTATTTCTGTTTTCTGTAAGCAGAATCAGTGGTGACATGTTTCTTATTATCTATGAAATTTAAAATAATAATCTGTTTCATATGTACACAAGAAACTTTTTCAAGTAGGAACAAAATTAATATTCTCGGTTAGGTTTAAAAATATTAGTTCCAAATACAATGAAACTTATTTTAAATTGAGAAATAATTTAAATTCTCCACTAAAAAATGCCTAATACAAACCTATCAAAATTCTCTTTATACTTTCTTACTGACATTGACTGACAAAATATTCACTGGATGTTGGTAGATGGAAATGGAAAAAGAAGCAAAACAGTTTTCCATTAGAAAACAATGTAAAGAAGAAAAATAGTTATTTGATTGCACATTGTTTTGATTAATGTCAGGACAATATATCAGCCTTGAATGAAAAATATAAGCCGTAATTTTCCAAAGAGAGCCTGTGTGATGACAATGAGAAACCACACTGTACATGTGTTTCCAACAATCTTAGCACAATGTGATCTCTTCATCTTAGAATAAGTTTGCTTAAAGAAATTTATTTTCAGTAATAAGTTGCCACCACTATACTATGACCCACAAAGTATAGTTTTCCTTTAAGTATATTGACTGCTTCTCTTCTCGAAAAAGTATGGCACCCCGACAATACTGTTTGGAGGAATTGAGAAATAGAAAGTATAAAGAAGAGATTCGTATTAAATGCTGATTTACATTTGAGAGATGAATATTTCCTGCAATTGATTGAAGATACACTAGTGGACTGCTTATTTCTCTTTTAATTCATATACCAGTTATTTCTGAAAACCCAGGTTTCTCAAACCAATACAATACATGAATACTGGGTTCAGAGATTTTTTTCAACAGAGTAGTTTTCTCACTATTAATGGGAAATTAGAGACTTTTGTTTTCCTTACTTCACCTCTTCACATGCTGAACAGTTAATTAAAAAGTAGAGATAGGTACTTGCATTACTGTCTAATAACCCTTGACATCAAAGTTTAATAACTGTTTATTTCCATTGAACTATATTAAAATGAGAGAACTTAAGCACTGGCACCTGAGCTCTGGAAAACAAAAAGAAATATTTTACAGCAACGCCTATGTGCTTCCTGCCAGCTAGAATTTAGAGTTCAGTACAATTGTCTGGGAACTGGGTAATCTTCAGATACAGGTTAATTGAGGGCCTATAAGGATAGGGAAAAGAACACTTCAGTAATCAGTGTCCTGAAACTTTCAACCCAGTGTCCACAGGATCTGGAATTTTACTATTTGAGTACTACAGTGCTAATATGAATACAACAAATCAGTAAGTATATAATCATCTCATGGAAAGGAATAAATAATCTAAACACCAATTTTTCTCATTTAGGATATTTATTTTAGTCTAGGACAAATTTAACCCTAAGCATAATTAAAGAGTTAACAGACAAGTGGTGAGTTTGGTTTTTAAAATAATGTTTGAATCAATGAATTAAATGTTCCCAAATATGAAAATGTGATACATTCAGTTAAAAACCATTTTTCCATAGATAAAAATATAATTCTGATTTGATTTTATTTGAAATCAAATCAATTACAATTATTTTTGTATATATACATATAAATGTTAATTTGAATTTAGTAATTAAAAGAAAAATATTCAATATTTAATATTCATTTTGGGGCCAAAATATTAGTAACACCACCAGTAGCATTGCTTTCCTACAGGAAGGCAAAAGAAATCTCAGTTCCTGGACAAGTTGGGATCATTGTTGCCATGGGGACTGGGTGTACCTATCAAATGGCACCAAAGAGACAAATAAAAACTGCCGTGCATCAGTTATCTAGAAATCTATCATCAATATAGCTCTCACTTATCTAAGGTAGATTTTCAGATTTAGATAAGTTTTGAGGATTGTAAATTCCATGCAGACACCTTTTGCATAGGAAGTTTAATGATGGCAGGATTCAACAAATAAAAGAAAAGTCAAACAAGCTTTATTTCTGGAACACATATGCCTATAAACTCAGGCAGACAGGGTTTTACTACCAATTCTTATCCTCCTCATATACTATCAAGATATTTGAGTTTTAGTGAAAAGTCTATGGATTACTGATACTAGTCTCTGTACTGGTAGGTACGAATACAAGCAGTGAATATTTTGAAAGCATAAGTGTTAAAAGTTAAAACAAAGCTTCACATGAAAGTGAAATATGACAAATTTAAACCTTTTAGAGGTGTATAAATGTGGAATATATTGCTTTATATTATTTATAAATACTATTTATAAGATATAACATTTTTACATTTATATTATCGACTATAGAAATTGACATATTTTATAAAATATCTTTTTGTATTTTTCTTTCTTAGATTTTCCAGAAGGATATGCAATTAGAAGCCGATATTATTACTAACCTATGCTGAGGCAAACACATTGTAATTTTTTTTTTATACAATCCCAAATGCTTCCAGGTCCTTCCGCACTATTTCTGTCCAAAGAAATTTATCAGTTTTATCCTTGTGTATTTTTCAAAGTTAGTATATAATATTAATACATGAAGCCAATTTTAATAAGGGTTTATTAGAGCCTATCTGATGAAGATATGGGGAATTCTATTCTCCAGTGTCTATTGTCATTTAAATATCACACAGGAGAATATCAACAAAATAATCAAAATGGCAAACTTTGATGCTAGGAAAAGGAGAAGAGAAGTGAACAAGAATAATTTTAATTTACACCTGTACTTAGAAACAAATATTCTGCAGTACAATAAAAATGATTTCAAATAACCAAGATAGTGTAACAGTAAAAGACTGATGTTTTTCTCTTGGAAAACACGTGAAGTACATTGTGGTCACATAGGAGAATTTATAAGAAAATTCAATCACGAGTTAAGATTTAGGGATTTTATTATTGCATTACAGTTTCCTATAAGAAATTCTTTTCTAAATTTAAGTGGTTGTTTTCTCAAAAGTGGCTTCTAGGTAGCTCATCTTGCAATGAAATTGCACTATTTTATATAATGTCATCAACCTATTTTGTGTGGAAGCCTTCCAATTCTTTTTGCTGTAAATGGCATCCTTTTGAAGTTATATTCTAAGATTTTCCTGAATATTTCTGTAACATCTTATGCCATTAGTTTTGCATTTTCTTCCCACTGAAGCTGGACTCTCCTAAGCACATAGCTAAGCTCAGATGACTAAGTAATAAGGATAAACCATTACCAACAATAAGTTATGTCCTGGTTACATATTCTAAACAATAAAAAGAAAAAAAAACTCAAAACTTAATTTTATTGTTGGTGATATTTTCATATTTCCTCACAAGCAAATTTATCTTGATTCTTTTTATTTTTGCTAATCTTCTCCCTCCAAATTACTCCCTCCAAAACCACAATCTCAGCGGTGATCTACCCAAAACAATAAGGATACATCTTATTACTTTCAGTTTCCCAATTTTTTGCCACCCTCTAAGTCAGTATCAGCCAGAGAAAGTCAAATATGCCCCTCAAACCCATTATCCAGGTGCCTTGCTTAGTTAGACCACCTCCAGTTTCCTCATGCCAACAACCTCATGTCATAGCACACATGAGATCTTCATTTATTTCCACTATAAAACTTTTCCACTTCCCGTCATGCCTTTGAATCCCTGTTTAACTCAAATGATGATGACCATCTCCCTTCCTGTAGTAAGCACTGAACAGTAACTTCTGCTTGTTCTCAACTGGATGGGCTTTGTTTATTTCCATCCTGTCAACTTATAAGGACAAAAAAGGAAAATGTATAAATAGAATAATGATTTTTACTCTTTAATATAATACTGGAGAGTCGGAGAGTTTTTAATTGTGCCATGAATGGGGCCAGATTTGCTACTGAAGCAATGTGGATCCTTGCAAGTTCAGACTTCAGGGTGACCTTCTGCACTCTAAAATCCCTTACCCACTTGAAACATTGACCCATGACCCCAACCCACTGACCCCTTGGCTATTGTCTTTCCCTGTTCTCACATTGAAGGTATAGAGCAAAGCTAGGAAAAACAACAAACTGTGCTACAGGAAAATAACTCTGCCTCCGACACTTGAGTAAGCATTCTGTTATAGTTTCCATAAAGATCCTTTATTCATTCAACAGTCAACAAATATTTCTTGAGTACATACTTTGTCCTGAAGACAAACGATACTTTGCAAAGCCTTAATATATAATGATGGAAAAGAAGCATATATTTTCCATCTAATATGTCTTGCACTCTGGCTAAGGAGATAGCCCTTTTTATAAAGTTCACATGAATAAATAATTATGCACTTTGATAGAGTCAGAAATAAAGTACAAAGCATTATGAGCAATTTAAATTTGATTAGAGACTTAGAGGAGGCCTATCTAAACAAGTAATATTTAAGATGATACCACCAGGATGAGTAGTAATTTTCCAAGCAATGGCACTGGGAATGGATATTCCAGCTGGGAAAACTGTTTCTATTAGTTATGCCAAAGTAATAAGAAAACTTTGTTTTCCTGAGGGAGTGGGGGATGAAAACTCTGTAGGTAGAGCATAAGAAAATATCTGAGAACATGATGAGAGGTCACTGGTGCTTTGGATTTTATTCATTATACAATGAAAACCTATGAAAGCATTTAAACAGAGGGATGACGGGTCAATTTTTTTAAAAAAAATATCTGCCTGGCTGCTGTGGTTCTGATCAGAATAATTAAAGCTGGGAAAATCACTTTCTGTTTTCCTTTTCCTGTTCTTGAGCACTCAATACCAGGCTCTCATAGGCAAAAGTATTGCCTGAGCTAGACACAGTCTGTAATAGCACCTACAGTATTTCCACCTTCTTCCCCTTCCCTACTCCAATGAAGGCACTGCCATGGTCCCAGAGAGCTTGTTTGGACAGAAGTGGCTGGCTGTATATATGGTATTAGATATCTTTTGGGGACCACAGTTAATTGTGCTAGATTCCAATTAAGGCTTTCACTATTATAGAGTAGAAATAATTCATTTGATCTATGAACACTATCTATGTAGAAAGGATGTCCATCTCCACTCCAGGCTCAGACACCTGAGCATGGCCCACCTTTTCCCATTCATCAGAAGCATACCTATTTATCCCTGGTTTGTCTGCTCCACAGTTGTAAACAACAGAAGCATGGACTTCCTTCCTGTTAAATGTTTTACTCCTAAAGTTCATGCTTCAGAAAATTATTTAAAATCTATCATGCCAGTGACATAGAGTAACTTTCTTTTCAGCACTTATTACTGCCTGGTCTTATAATCCGATAAGTCTATTGAGTCTATTTATTATTGGCAGATTTCCTCTTCTAGACTATAACCTTCAAGAGAGCATAAAATAGACATTCATTCTATGTGTGTTAGAGGATTAACCTGACAAATGAAGTGTGCTAGTCTAAAATGAGCAGTACAAAGTGAGAATGAAGAAAAAGCAATGGGCATGAGAAGAGGGGTAAAGCTAGCACTGTACATGTTTTCCTTATTTATTTTTGTCTCTCAGTCATGATAGAACATAATTGTTAAATTTTAATGATTAAATTTCTAGTCTCAGCTTCTTTCAAGATGTTACTTTCCGGTTCTTTTAGAGGGCATAGTATTCTTACTTCAGAGTGTCCAAGAGGGCAGCCATTTCTCCTCCACTTTTTTTTTTTTTTTTTTTTTTTTTTTTTTTTTTTTTTTTTGAGATGAGGAGTTTGACACAGATAAATTGGGTGGCAGGATGAAGTTCACACATTTAGTTTTGATGGAATCGGAATTGAAATTCAAGCCTCTTGGATCACCATCTACTGGCCCTTCTAAACTGAATTCTACCAAGGTAGGAATGCTATATTTTCCGTCTATGAGTTGGTAATTATACTTTCCAGGGGGAAAAAAGTAAAGTCAATAAGAGTCAGTCTTCATGTCTTCATGAGGCAGATAACTGCTATTGCCTCATTATTCAGTGTAAGACCTTGTGTTTTAGAGAGATTAATACATTTGTCCATAAAAAGTAAAGGGCAGAGTGAGAATTTGAGCCCAATTCTGTCAGAATCTAGACCTTGAGCTCTTAACCATTCTACTAAATTTAAAATGAGAACCTTTTGCTATTTAACAGCACTTTATTCATTCTAAGTCAAAATCAAGTCTGTCAAAATGGCATTTTCAATTTTTCTTAAGAACTGATTAAACTTTACCTCTGTCCTTTAGCTGATGAGTTGATGTACAAATTTTCTAGGATATTGAAAACATTTGATGTGAACTTTTTGTTCCCTTTCTCTTTAACTTACCTTCACCCATCCTCAGTACCTCACGCGTCTTTTCAGAGGAAGATTTATGCCAATTTCTTTCTACTATTAATCCTTCTACTTGCTAATTTGTTTTCCAATATTTTAGTTATGCTTTTATCCTTGGTATTCCCCCTTTTCCTGACTGGCTCCTCCATTTTTCCTTAAAAACATAGTCTAAATACTTGCTAGTCTTTGAACTAACAACATTGCTGATGGTCACCTCCACTTCCTATTAGAATGGTTTTAAATTCATGGCCTCCTACTAAAATGATTCTAAACTATATTATCTTCCCAAGTAACCCACAGACCTCTGGGCTATTCTTTCCTTAAACTCACATGTTATTCTAATACCTTGCAAATATCTTGGGCATGGTATTCATTTTATGACTAAAATCTAGCACTTTACCTTTGTCTCCCACTTGTTCTGTGTGTGTGTGTGTGTGTGTGTGTGTGTGTTTGTGTGTGTTTGTGTGTGTGTGTGCATATGTGTGTAAAGAATAAAATCAAATGCTATGTTTTGTGTTTCCCCATACTGTTACTTCCTTCTAAAATGACTCAATTTCTAACAATCAATAATTCAACATATTCAAAGGCTAATTCTAAGTACTCAATTGACTATGACTCTTGACTAATTATATCTTTTATCAGAAAATAGATTTTTATTGGTCTTTTGGAAGCTTGAAACATGGTTTTTGATAGTATTTATTCACAAATATGTATTATCACTGCACATGAAAAGCCCCTTAGGATAAGGACTGTATGCAATTAATTCAGCAAAATAAATTTTCAGATTTTATGAAATAATGTGAAATATTTATAAAATTTCAGAGCAACATGCACAACTCTACAACTCACACTGTTTTACCTTGCTTATCAATGTGACAGATCATTATATGTACTTGATAATCATGACAGTCAGGCGTATCTATGTCACAATGGAGCACAGAGAAATTTTGTAATGTTTTTATTTATTTTCAATCCAAGACAGGAAAAGATCTATCGTAAAGGCATTGCCATTTTTATGCAGATGTATTAAAATGTCAGCAGTGGTCCAAGTTCATCCTAGTTACTTGGATATTTTTTAAAAATAAGGTAATAACATCTCCAATAAACAGCAAAATAAACTCCTTAAGAGCTTACTAAACTCCACCATTATCAATGCCAGTCTTGGTCACAGACTAATTTTCTCATCTTGAGAGTGAAGTAGTTAGGAAGGGACTATCTCATGAATATTTGGGTTCCAGTTTATTATAAAATATTCCTGACTTTGCATGGTCTTGACAAAGTGTACAGTCTGAAATCCTAAGTGGCAGGAGGTAACAGCCCTATCAATTTGAGTCATCGGTTGGTCATAATGTACTTAAACTGTCTTGGGGGCATTATCAAAAATGTAATTTTACTCTCTCCTGGATTATTTAAATCAGCATTCAAATATGCTGTTATCTTCCAGGCTAAAAAAAAAAAATCCCTTCTTAGGACTTCAGTTTCTATCTAGAAATACAGCTCCGTGTTTCATTGTTAGGTGCAATATAAGATAGCTTGCTATCTTCAAACCAATATTATCTCAGTCAAATATAACTTTTCTCAAATTCTTATTAAAATACCTTGTCAATTATCAATCTATCAGAAAAATATCTAAATACACACATATGTATTTAAGAAAATTCACACTAAAATATTCATAAAGTATGCACATACCCAAATTCTGTGGGTACTTTGCCTCAGTCCCTAGCAACAGAATCAAGTAAAGTAGATTCAGTGTGATGTGTTATATTTACGTGCATACCCAATTTGCTGTGCATACACTAATTCAAATATTTTACTTAAATATCACTCAGATATGTAAACATACTTTTATATCTATTTTTAATGACATGCTCCAATTGGGAAAGTCTATGCAACCACATGTGATTAGAAGCTGCATGTATAAAGACCTATATTAAGCCAAATATTTTCTAATTGCTATATTAAACCTCAAGACTAGTTAAGATTATATGCATTTCAAAGATCATATGCATCAGAAAAACCTCTAGTAAGAAAATAAAATAAATAAAATATAAAATTGTCTTAAAATACCCATTATCCTTGAATCCTAATTGTCAATTATTATATTCAATATAACAAATTAAATATATATTTTAGAGTTACTCAATAAAGTTAAATGTCAATGAAATGTGACTATAAGAGAAAATATTTCTTTCTTCTTTGAGTTTCATTTTATAATTAAAGCAAGTAGCTGATTCAAATACCTTTTCTAGACCTTCTTCCTTGAGACTGATCACATCCAAATCAAAATCTGTTCGTAAGCCATTGGTTTTGTTGAAGGTTATTCTGCCTGTGAGGCCTTCCCAATGTGCCTATGGGAATAGAAAAAAAAAATTGATAATAAATAAGTGAAGAAAGAGGGAATCAATAATTTTTTATAAAAAATAGGAAACGTTTTCATTACTTTTCGTAGTTTACAATGCTAGAGATTTTTAAAATATTTTAATTTTCTTTTGAAATTTAAAGGATGTTTCTCCAAATAAATTATCCCAGTTTCAGTAGAAATTTAATAAAAAATTTTCATTTTACACAATGCATTTTCCAGTTATAATTTTCTAAGAAAAATTGTATTATTATGTTTTAAGTAGTGAACCTCTTTTAGAAAAGGAAGAAGAATTTAGTTACTTTTTGTGGTGTATGAGATACTGAATATCTCACTGGCAAATACAGATAGAACTACTGCTATAAAATCCCACTACTAAATTCATAATAATATGAAAAGAAACTTACTACAATAAAAGAAACTGAATCCACGAAAAGCTATGTTATGCTAACTCAATTATATACATTTCCCCTAGAATAATTAACTTTTACTTTCCTTTCCTTTAAGTAAGTCCAGGGAAAATGTATAATTACTTCATATCAAGATATTCTTCATGTAGTAGGAGATGGGAATATAATAATCCAGCTATATAATGTGTTCAACCCTGAAAGGTGAGTAAATATCTGGACTTTTTTAATGTAAAAATTTTTCCCAATCTGTTGGTATAGAATCAAAATTAGATGTTTTCCATTGTTTGTCTTTTGGAAATAGCTTAGAAAAAAATAGTTAAATATGGACATTTTAAATTATAAAATGTATGCTCACAACCAAAGTGTTTAAGATAATATATACCAACACCTAAAAGAAGTAAATCTTAGTAGATTAAGGGTAATATTTCAATAAGGACTGGGAATTAATATTACTAAATTTCTTAGGCTCCATATGAATTTTGACTTATGTGCAGGATTCTTAGTTTTCAGCTAATGATTACAAATGAAATAGAAAAATTATAATACATATCCAAATACATATTGTAACACGACTTTGCTAAAGTTAAACATGTGTTCACTGGCTTGTAATAAGGAAGAAAATGTATTATTAACCTAACAACTTCCAAAGAAAAAATTTCAGGTGACTAACAAAAATGCATAATAGTATAAAAGTAAACAAAAAAGAAGTACAATAACAGAAGTATAAAAAAGTAGAACAAATCTGGGATAGAGAGAGCATAAAGAAATGTATAAAGAAGAAATTTCACAAATAATTTTATCACAAATTCAATTCTGAACTTCCTAGCAACCAAAACAAAGAAGAAAATATTATAACAACACAAAATACAGGTTCTATAATTTAAGACATACCAGCTGCTCAGGAGAAACAGCTTTTTCTGGCACTGAGACCTGAGAGAAATTTCTCCTGTTGGTCCTCATAAGGGGGACACTGTGATTTAGTGGACAAGATTTTCAATTACACCCTACAATAAATACAATGGGGAATGTCATACAACTGCTTCTTTTAGGGCTGCTTGACACATGTCGTGGTCTCAATAATCTAGTGCTGAGTTCAGAAAAATCAATTCTTCATCTTGTCAGACCTGTGGACTATGTCTACAGCTCACAGTTTTGAACCAGAAGTAAATGTTAGACTATGGGGCAACCAATAAACAGCATATTGTTCAGAAACTATTAATTCACCTACCTGAGAATTTGATAAGAATTAGATAAAGAAAAGTCATGGATATTCAGAGATACTTAATTATGATCCTATTTGCACTTTTATTTTCATGATGAATAATTTATTACAAGATGAACTGGTGATTTATTTTAAGCCATTAATAAAAAATCTCATATGGTAATAATACCTGTGATATTTCAATGCAAAGATTAAGGCTTAGCTAAACTTTCATCTATGAAAAGTATTCTAAGCTATCAAAGGACTTTCTGTAATGACAGGAAAATATATATGTATATGTATTTTTATATATATGTATATATAATCTTCAAAAATTTTTCTTTTTCTAGCTATGAATACTCTTGATATATAACAGACATAATCAGAAATGATAAATGGTCATAAGAATGATTGCATTATATAATATGAAGTAAATTTTGCACTTTGATTAATCCATGTATTCTATTTTTGTTAACTGTTAATATAATTTAAATAACTAGACATATTTAGGGACAATTCATTTAAATAAGTATATTTCAAGCCTCACAAATTAGGTATCCTTTTACTGTAGTACAAATGATATTTATTTTAGAAATGCATTTATATTTTGTTGCCTAAAACATAAACATTCTTTTATTAATCTAGATCTCTACATAAAGAAAAAGTAATACATGTAAAGATTCAGAAAGGTAAAGGCTAACTTTCATATAGATATTTTGATAAATATTTTGTTTATAATGGGATTTTCCCCACCTTTTATTTGATATTATTTAGTAAAAGAAATATTAATTTTGCTTATTTGGATGGAGTAAGAGACAACATTTAAATTAAAGATAAAGTAAAAGGTCACTTTCTAGAAAAACTGCAATAATCTCATTTCATTCAGCTTGACAATAAAAGAGACAAGGCAAATGTGCTTCTCCTGACATACCTCTTTAATTAGACTCATAAAGCGGGTCCCGAAGCGCCATGGTTTGTGTCGATTACACTGCAATGAACTGACTGTCATCTGGGGAAACTGTTGGACAGCCACAGACACCACATGCACAGCATCATACATTAGAGCAGCGTCAGTCTGAAAGGCAAGGGAAAGGGAAATTTATAGTCAATATAACTTGTAGAACCTGTGGTAAATAGTTCAGAAGGAGAGAGAAGGAAGGAGCAAAGGAAATATATATCTCGTTTTGCTTTGTTTAAAGAAGAAAACATTATCTTCAACATGCTCTTGTTTTCTTAAATAAGACATTATTATCAAATTACTACATCAGCTCCATAAGAAAATTTTACCTACCCTCCTTTTCCTGAAATGATAACTCAATTACATATGGTCCTAGTATTGCTGTTGAAGTAGGAAATGTATGAAGACAGTCTTTTTACCTTTTTGTCACTCTCTCTGCTTCTTATTCTGTCTCACTACACACCCTCACAAACACACACACACACAATGACTACAATTTCTAACATTTTTAGTGGTCCCATAAATTACATATTGTATATAAAAGTAAGTAAACAGTTTCCTTGTATAGGAAGAAACAGATTTTAAGGGAGATTTACTTAAAACCTTAAACTCTTTAATTGTTTTCATCTTTTAGCTTTAAAAGATATAAACCCCAATCTTTTTCTTCAACTCAAATTTTCAAAAGATTCAATCTCAGAAATGATGGTACAGTTTTGAATCTCAATACTGTATCACCCTCTTTTCAAGGAACTATGCTTAATCTCTTGTTCTGTTTTCTTTCCCCAAGATTTCCATATGAATAAAATTTCATTTAGCTTCTCAAGTAAAACGAATATGAATTCTACTGTGTTTGCACCTGCTCAAATGACTGACCACTCTGGAAGTTGATGATAAAAAAAATAAAATGTTTATAAGTCATTACAAAACAGAGGCTCAGTGATTGTCAAATGCTGTGTTAAATGGACCCTCACATTGTGTGTGACAGATCTATGCCAGGCTTACTACCTAGAGAAGACATCCACACTGACAGTGCTGGTAGCAATGAACTTTGACCATCTGCTTGGCATGCTTTAGAATAAAAGCATATATTTTCTCTTCGCATTCACACAATTAGTGAGCTGTGAAATGAATTCCAAAATGAATAGGAACCCTGTAGATTATAGCATTCACCACAATACAATACAAAATGAGTAGACACAGCTTTCAAGCAAATGGATCCTAAGGAGCTATACCACATAAAATGGAAGATGGCTAAAGAGCACAATGCAATGATAAAACATAATAACAATACCATTTTATAGTTCATAAACCTCTGGGGAATATAACTCAGATTCCTAACCATCATTTTATAAATTCTACTGACTGTTTTCACATACTCTGATAGCTGCATAGTGAAAACTAGTAGTGGAGTCATAGAGACATACACCTTGAGCCTGCGGATTAGACTGATAGTTCTCTTTGGCCTGAGTTAACATTCAGAGGACACACTATGTATCACACAGGTGGTCACAAAAATCATCACCAGATTGGAAAGATACATTCTGAAAGTTTAAAATATCACTGTCAACAAAAGTATGCAGAAAGTGCAATTTTGTAGCAGAAAACATAAAAGACTCTTAAAATATTTATGTTTATTTTAACCCAGTAATTCCTCTTTCTGGAATTGGCATTAAGAAAATCAGAGATAAGAACAAAGGCTACATATCCACTTTTTTTTTCTTTTTTTTTTTTTAAGGGTGGAAATCTACTGAATGACCAAAATAGGGATATGTCTAAATAAATTCACAATGTTTTCTTACATAAGCACTAAAAAATCATTCTTTGAAAAACACTCAATTAGATTTATATTAAATACATCTTAAATGGTATTGTGTAAAATTACATTTAGATTATACAGAACTGTTTTTTCAGGACAAACCATTATATAAATATATAAAGTTTTTATATATAATATAAATATATAATATATAATTAATAAAATACTTACATATTGTAATATGTAGTAATATATATTATACAATCATAATATATATTACAATAATATATAATATATATGTATTACAATAATATATATTACAATAATATACTATATATGTATTACAATATAATTATATAATATATATTACTATATATTACAATATATAATATAAATACTATATTAATTATAATTATATAATTAATACATGTGCTACACATTATATTAATATATAACCATTATTTTACATGTTTTATATTTAAACAATATATATAATGGTTTATGCTGGAAATACAGCATAAATATATATTTATAAATATTTACACATATTTATAAATAATACATATTTATAAAGTAATAGAACAATAGAAAGCATTACTTTATAAGGCAATATACATATTTAGAAGTAAATAGAATATATTAAATACACATATATGTGTAATTATACATGAGTAATTAATATATATTACTTTCTTCTTCAAATAATAGTATAATGAAAATACTCCTATTGTTCATATTTTATAAACAAGGAACCAAGACAGGGAGAAGTGAAGTAACTAACGGAAGTCACAGAGCTCACAAGTGAAGAAGCCCAGCCTCTCTGTTAGGAATACTTTTAGCCACCTCTACATACTATATGAACAACAACAGTAGGAAAACATAATAACATAATAATGTTTAACTCCTGTAAGTTAATCATGAATAGAATTTTTATTTTACATTTATTTTCCACAGTTTTTTAAGATTAATATGTAATGTAGGAGGAAGATTATAAATACCCTAGCAGTTACTGCCAACATCAAAGTTTTGATCTATTTCTGGAAAAAATAAAGAATACAATATATATTTCTGAATCCTAGTTTTCATGAAGTTAGCTTTTCATGACTTATTGACATATACATGATCTGAAATCCTAGAGTAGTAACCTTATCTAATATGGCAATGCTGGAAAAGAATTTTGCCTAATTAAATGTTGGAAAACCTTTTCTGGTACAGTTTCAGTTTCAAGATCAGGGACACAGTAGTTGATTATAAATCTCTTTAAACCTGCTATTTTAAATGCAATTAAAAATAAGGCAATATTATTAAACTACAAGATCAATATAGCTGGGCAAAATATGTTACCTTCCCTGGTACTTGGAATGGTAAAGTAGGAGGATCACTTGAGCCCTGAAGTTTGAGCCCAGTCTGGGCAAATGGTGAGACTACTGCCTGTGACACTGAAAAATAAATCCTTGAGAAAAAGGTACAAGTAATTTAAAAGTTGCTGATCAAAGTACTTCTGAATTTTCCCAGTTTAAAATATGTTTACTTATAAATCAATAAACAGTACTTCTGAAATACTTTCTATGATATTTTCTTCAGTTTAGACTTTTTTTGTTTTAATTTTAGAGTATTTTTCTCTTTGTAATAATATGTAGTTTCTTTTATTAAAAAATTTCTTTTGATATATATATACATTAAAAATTATATATACACACACACACACACATATATACACACACACACACACACACACACACATATATATATATATATATATATATATATATATAACTGCACTTTAGGTTCTGGGATACATGTGCAGAACATGTAGGATTGTTGCATAGGTACATACATGACAATGTGGTTTGTTGCTGCCATCTCCCCTCACCTCTATCTGGCATTTTTCCCCATGTTATCCCTCCCCAACCTCCCTACCCACCACTGTCCCTCCTCTATTCCCCCCTAGAAGAGCCCAGTGTGTGACACTACCCTCCCTGTGTCCATGTGTTCTCATTGTTTAACACCCGCCTATAAATGAGAACATGTGGTGTTTGTTTTTCTGTACTTGTGTCAGTTTGCTGAGAATGACAGTTTCCAGATTCATCCATGTCGCTGCAAAGGACACAAACTCATCATTTTTTATGACTGCATAGTATTCCATTGTGTATCTGTGCCTTATTTTCATTATCCAGTTTATCGTCATTGAGCATTTGGGTTGGTTCCAGGTCTTTGCTATTTTAAACAGTGCCGCAATGAACATATGTGTGCATGTGTCTTTATAGTAGAATGATTTATAATCCTTTGGATGTGTACCCAGTAATGGGATTGCTGGGTCAAATGGAATTTCCATTTCTAGGTCCTTGAGGAATCGCCACACTGTCTTCCACAATGGTTGAACTAATTTACACTCCCACTAACAGTGTAAAAGTGTTTCTGTTTCTCCACATCCTCTCCAGCATCTGTTGTCCCCAGATTTTTTTAATGATCGCCATTCTAAATGGCATGAGATGGTATCTCAATGTGGTTTTGATTTGCATTTCTCTAATAACCAGTGATGATGAGCATCTTTTCATATGTTTGCTGCCCTCATAAATGTCTTCTTTTGAAAAGTGTCTGTTCATGTCCTTGGCCCACTTTTGAATGGGTTTGGTTTTTTTTCTTGTAAATTTGTTTGAGTTCTTTGTAGATTCTGGATATCAGCCCTTTGTCGGATGTGTAGATTGCAAAATTTTTTTTCCCATTCTGTTGGTTGCCGGTTCACTCTAAAGATTGTTTCTTTTGCTGTGCAGAATCAGTGGAGTTTGATCAGGTCCCATTCGTCTATTTTGGCTTTTGTTGCCAGTGCTTTTGATGTTTTAGTCATGAAGTCCTTGCCTATGCCTATGTCCTGAATGCTATTGGTTAGGTTTTCTTCAGGGGTTTTTATGATGTTAGGTCTTATGTTTAAGTCTTTAAATCCATCTGGAGTTAATTTAAGTGTAAGGTGTCAGCAAGGGGTCCAGTTTCTGCTTTCTGCACATGCTAGCCAGTTTTCCCAACACAATCTATTAAAGAGGGAATCCTTTCCCTATTGCTTCTGTTTGTCAGGGTTGTCAAAGATCAGATGGTTGTAGATGTGTGGCATTGCCTCTGAGGCCTCTGTGTTCTGTTCCATTAGTCTGTATCTCTGTTTTGGTACCAGTAACATGCTCTTTTGATTACTGTAGCCTTGTAGTATAGTTTGAAGTCAGGTAGCTTCATGCCTCCAGCTTTGTTCTTTTTGCTTAGGATTGTCTTGGCTATGTGGGCTCTCTTTTGGTTCCATATGAAGTTTAAGGTGGATTTTTCCAGTTCTGTGAAGAGGGTCAGGGGTAGCTTGATGAGGATGGCCTTGAAACTATAAATTACTTTGGGCAGTATGGCCATTTTCACAATATTGATTCTTCCTACCCATGAGCATGGAATGCTTTTCCATCTGTTTATGTCCTGTCTTATTTCCTTGAGCAGTGGTTTATAGTTTTCCTTGAAGAGGTCCTTTACATCCTTTGTTAGTTGTATTCCTTGGTATTTTATTCTCTTTGTAACAATTATGAATGGCAGTTCATTCTTGATTTGGCTATCTTCAAGTCTGTTATTGCTGTATAGGAATGCTTGTGATTTCTGCACATTGATTTTGTATCCTGAGACTTTGCTGAAGTTGCTTATCAGTTTCAGGAGATTTTGGGCTGAGACAATGGGGTCTTCTAAATATACAATCATGTTGTCTGAAAATAGAGACAATTTAACTTCCTCCTTTCCTAATTGAGTATCCTTTATTTCTTTTTCTTGCTTGATTGCTCTGGATAGGACTTCCAATACTATATTGAATAGGAGTGGTGAGTGGGGCATCCTTGTCTACTGCAAGATTTCAAAGGGATTGCTTCCAGTTTTTGCCATTCAATATGCTATTGGCTGTGGGTTTGTTGTATAGAGCTTTTATTATTTTGAGATATGTTCGGTCAATACCTAGTTTACTGAGAGTTTTTTTGCATAAAGAGCTGTTGAATTATGTTGAAGGCCTTCTCTGCATCTATTGAGATAATCATGTGGTTTTTGTCTTTGCTTCTGTTTATGTGGTGGATTATGTTTACAGACTTGTGTATGTTGAACTAGCCTTGTATCCCCAGGATAAAGCCTACTTGATCATGATGGATAAGCTTTTTGATGTGCTGTTGAAATCAGTTTGCCAATGTTTTGTTGAACATTTTTGCACCTATGTTCATCATGGATATTGGCCTCAAGTTTTCTTTTTTTGTTGAGTCTCTGTGGGTTTTGGTATTAGGATGATGTTGGTTTCATAAAATGATTTGGGAAGGGTTCCCTCTTTTTGGATTGTTTGGAATAATTTCAGAAGGAGTGGTACCAGCTCCTCTCTGTATGTCTGGCAGAAATAAGCTGTGAGCCCATCTATACTTGGGCTTTTTTTTTTTTTTTTTGGTTGGTAGGCTATTAATTGCTGCCTCAACTTCAGCTCTTGTTATTAGTCTCTTCAGGATTTCAACTACTTCCTGGTTTAGGCCTGGGATAGTGCAAGTGTCCATAAATTTATCCATTTCTTCCAGGTTTACTGATTTATGTGCATAGAGTTGTTTGTAGTAATCTCTGATGGTAGTTTGCATTTCTGTGTAATTGATGATATCCCCTTTATCATTTCATACTGCATGTATTTGATTCTTCTTTCTTTTCTTTTTTATTAATCTAGTTAGCAGTTTATTTTGTTGATCTTTTCAAAAAACCAGCTCCTGGATTCTTTGATTTTTTGTAGGGATTTTTGCATCTCTATCTCCTTCAGTTCTGCTCTGATCTTAGTTATTTCTTGTCTTCTGCTAGCTTTTGAGTTCTTTTTTAATTTCACTCCTCTAACTCTTTCAATTTTGATGATAGGGTGTCGATTACAGATCTTTCCTAGCTTCTCATGTGGGCATTTATTGCTACAAATTTTTCTCTAGACACTGCTTTAAATGTGTCCCAGAGATTCTGGTACATTGTGTCTTCATTCTTGTTGGTTTCAAAGAACATATTTATTGCTGCCCTCATTTCATTGTTTATCTAGTCAAGATTCAAGAGCCAGTTTTTCAGTTTCTACAAACTTGTGCAGTTCTGAGTCAGTTTCTTAATCCTGAGTTCTAATTTGATTGCACTGTGGTCTGAGAGACTGTTTGTTATGATTTCCATTCTTTTGCATTTGCTGAGAAGTGATTTACTTCCAACTGTGTGGTCAGTTTTAGAGTAGGTGTGTTGTGGTGCTGAGAAGAATGTATATTCTGTGGATTTGGGGTGGAGAGTTCTGTAGATGTCTATTAGTTTTACCTGGTCCAGATCTGAGTTCAAGTCCTGGATATCCTTGTTGATTTTCTGTGTCATTGAACTGTCTAATATTGACAGTGGAGAGTTAAAAGTCTCACACTATTATTGTGTGGGAGTCTAAGTCTCTTTGTAGGTCATTAAGAACTTGCTTTATGAATCTGGGTGCTCCTGTATTGGGTGTGTATATATTAGAATCATTAGCTCTTCTTGTTGCATTGATCTTGTTATTATTATGTAATACCCTTCTTTGGCTCTTTTGATCTTTGTTGGTTTAAAGTCCATTTTATCAGAGACTGGGATTGCAACTCCTGCTTTTTTGCTCTCCATTTGCTTGGTAAATCTTCCTCCATCCCTTTATTTTGAGCCTATGTGTATCCTTGCATGTGAAATGGGTTTCCTGAATACAGCACACCAATGGGTTTTGACGTTTTATTCAATTTGCCATCTTTTGATTGGGGCATTTAGCCCATTTACATTTAAGGTTAATATTGTTATGTGTTAATTTGATCCTGCCATTTTGATGCTAGCTAGTTGTTTAGCCCATTAGTTGACACAGTTTCTTCATTGTGTTAATTCTTTTTACAATTTGGTACATTTTTGGAGTGACTGGTACTAGTTATTCCTTTCTATGTTTAGTACTTCTTTCAGGAACTCTTGTAAGGCAGTCCTGGTGGTGACAAAAATCGCTCAGCAATTGCTTGTCCATAAAGGATTTTATTTCTCCTTCACTTATGAGGCTTAGTTTGGCTAGATATGAAATTCTAGGTTGAAAGTTCTTTTCCTTAAGGATGTTGAATATTGGCCCCCACTTTCTTCTGGCTTGTAGGGTTTCTGCCAAGAAATCCACTGTGAGTCTGATGGGCTTCCCTTTTTGGGTAACCAGACCTTTCTTTCTGGCTGCCTTTAGCATTTTTTTCTTCTTTTCAACCCTGGTGAATCTGAAGATTATGTGTCTTGGAGTTGCTCTTCTTGAGGAATATCTTTGTGGTGTTCTCTTTATTTCCTGGACTTGAATATTGGCCTGCCTTGCTAGGTTGGGGAAGTTCTCCTGGATAACATTCTAAAGAGTGTCTTCCAGCTTGGATTCATTCTCTCTGTCACATTTAGGTACACCTATCAAACATACATTAGATCTTTCCAAATAATCTCATATTTCTTGGAGGCTTTGTTCATTTATTTTCACTCTTTTCTCTAATTTTGCTTTCTCATTTTATTTAACTGAGTTGATCTTCAATCTCTGAAATCTTTTCTTCTGCTTGGTCGATTGGGCTATTGAAACTTGTATATGCTTTACAAAGTTCTCATGCTGTTCTCATGTCTCATTTTTCAGCTCCATCAGGTCATTTATATTCTTCTTTAAGCTGTTTAGTCTCACTAATATTTCATCAAACCTTTTTTCAACGTTCTTAATTTCTTTGCATTGGGTTAGAACATATTCTTTTAGCTCAGAGAAGTTTGTTATTACCCACCTTCTGAAGCCTGATTCTGTCAATTCATCAGACTCATTCTCAATCCAGCTTTGTTCCCTTGCTGGTGAAGAGTTGTGATCCCTTGGAGGAGGAGAGGCATTCTGGTTTTGGGTGTTTTCATTCTTTTGGTTTCTTACCATCTTTGTGGATTTATCTACCAGAGGTCTTTGTAGTTGGTGACTCTCAAATGGGGTCTCTAAGTGGATGTCCTTTTTGTTGATGATGAAGTTATTTCTTTCTGTTTTTTAGTTCTCCTTCTAACAGTCATGCCTCCCTGCTGTAGAACTGCTGGAGATCCACTCCAGACCCTGCTTGCCTGGGCATCATGGGCAGCAGCTGCAGAACAGTAAGGGTTTCTACCAGTTTCTTTTTCTGTTATCTTCCTCCTAGAAGGATACCTGCCAGGTGTCATCCTGAGCTCTCCTTATGGGGTGTCTCTTTGGGTATATGGGGGTCAGGAAGCTGCTTAAGGAGACAGTCTGACCCTTCTAGGAGCTCAAGTGCTGAGCTGTGAGCTCTGTTGTTTCGTTCAGGTTTGCTGGGCAAGTACGTTTAAGTCTGCTACAGCA
Source organism: Saimiri boliviensis (assembly GCF_048565385.1). Classification (NCBI taxonomy): domain Eukaryota; kingdom Metazoa; phylum Chordata; class Mammalia; order Primates; family Cebidae; genus Saimiri; species Saimiri boliviensis. The sequence goes on from NC_133452.1 coordinate 67,456,195, forward strand.
GAACTCATAACCACCTTTTATTACAGGTGCTCTGTCCTGGGAAGGTGGGGCTTTATTTATAAATTCCTGATGTGCTACTGCCTTTTTTTTTTCCGAGATCAATATATAGTTTTTTAAATTTACATTTACTATCTTGTCAGATTAAACTACTGTATTCTTCATAAAACTATGTATCTATAAATTCTTCCTTTTTTGAAATATTGTGAGAATATTTCAGTACTTCAAAAATGAGGTTTCTCATCTTCTCACAGGAATGCATATATTTGAAAATTTTTCTATTAATAATATTAATAACCAACATTGATTCAATATCTGTGTAAGGTATTCTCCTTAAATTAGTTCCTTTAATTTCCTTAACTATTATTCAGTTGCAAACCCATCATGTTTGTGTCAAATAGGAAACCATGACAGAGAGCAGTTAAGTAACATAAAAAACAAACCATAGCATATACAAGCAGAGCTGTATTTAATCCACATAATCTGTCTAAAGTTTATATCCTTTTCCCTGGGTTTCTCACTCAGCACTCTATAGTTAATAATCAAAGTAGTGAAGGTGGTTTTATAGTTATACAATATAAGAAATATCAACAAGCACTTGAATGCAAAAATCTCTATGTAATTTTTTCATAAATATTTACATAATGAAAATGCACTGCAAAATGAGAAAAGGTAGACATTGTAGAAAACTGGTAAATATAAGTTGGTAAAAAAGAAACACATTGTTGTATCTGGGGTATAGAGATCACCCTGTTCTACTTACCACAGCCTACTCCCATACAACCATTAGAATAGGCCTACACCACCTGCCACCATCCCCCAAGTACACAAGCATGCCACCCAGAAACCTGGGAACAGTCCTGACTTGTTCACCACTGCTGTCATCTGTGCACTTTTCCTGGAGGCTGGCCTATCCAGCCTGTTGCAGGCACTGCTAACACTAGTATGTGATGTCTGGGAGCCCAAGGGTTGTCCCATCATCACTACTGCTATTTCTCATGCCATGCATACTGCTTAGAGGTCCAGGAATTCACAACACACCTGCCCACTGCTGCCATTAAGGAACACAAGCAAGCTTCCTAGAGGCCCAAGAATTGGCCCACTAACACCAGTGCCTTTGTGTGTCACTCAGAAGCCTAAAGACAGGAAAACGTAGCCTACTGATATCACCCTAGGCCTGAGGACTGATTTACCTGGCATTCCTATTCCCAGTGAAATCTCAACACAGTCTCCACTAACAAATGCATTCTAAGAAACTGAGGAAATCACAGACACCACTGATGCTGTAAAAATCATACGAAGACTACACTACTGCAAACCCTAGAATTAAAGCTAAAATGTCCCCTCAACCAATACCATAGATACATCCATAGGACAAATTTTCTCTTATGAAAACCCATCCAAAAAATTGAAAAAAGTTGGCCAGGTGCAGCGGTTCACTCCTGTTATCCAACACTTTGGGAGCTCAAGGTGCGTAGAACATGCTGAAGTCAATAGGTTGAGGCCAGCCTAACCAACATGACAAAACTCAGTCTCTACTAAAAATACTAAAATTAGCCTGGTGTGGTGACCATGCACCAATAATCCCAGCTACTCATGAGGTTGAGGCAGGAGAATGGCTTGAACCTGGGAGGCAGAAGTGGCAGTGAGCCAAGATGGCATCCCTATACACCAGCCTGGATGACAGAGTGAGATGCCATCTCAAAAAGTAAAAATAAAAAATTGTTTAAAAATTTTGAAACAAGCAACTATTATACAAGATGTGCAGACATCAACATAAGGACACAATGGGACACAAGAAATAAAAAAAATCAAGGAAGTATGATACCTCTAAATGAGCACAGTAGTTATCCATCAAAAGAATCAGTTAAAAATCACTGAAAATGAGATTCAACATAATTATGCCAAAGAAGCTCAATGAGACACAGAGAACAAAGGAAAACAATACAAAAAATCAGGATATGAGAGAAAAATTAGACAAAGAGATAGATACAATATAAAAGAACCAAACCAATTGTGGAACCAGTATAGAAAACTACTAAGCCACAATGATAAACAATAAAAGAGAAAGAAGGAAACAAAGAATATAGGAAACAATAAAAAACAAGGACAGGAATAAGTCCTCACATATTAATAATAACCTTTTAATATAAACACAATAAGGTGTCCATTTAAAAGATATGGCTAGATGAATGGATTTTTTTAATGACCCAACTACATACTGCCTACAAGAAATTCATCTTGCTTGTAAAGACACATATAGACAGAAAGTAAAGAAAGGGGAAAAAAAAGATATTCTATGCAAATGAAAGCCAAAAGTGAGCAGGAATAGCTATACTTATATCAAATAAAAGAGACTTTATGTCAAAAAACAGTACAAAGAGACAAAGCACATCATGATATAATGATAGAGGGATCAAGTCAATAGAGGATAACATTTGTAAATATGTATGCACCCAGCAGCAGAGCACCTAGATATGTAAAAGGAATTTTATTTGATCTAAACAGAAAGACAGACTACAACACAGAGATAGATGAGGACTTTAATAACCCACTGTCAACATTAAACAGATCATCTAAGTAAAAAAATCAACAAAGAAATATTAGATTAAACCGCACTTTAGCCAAATGGACTTAACAGGCACTTACAGAATATTTCATCCAACACCTGCAGAATATACATTCTTCTCATCAGCACACAAAACAATCCAGGAAAGACAATGTTAGGCCACAAAATGTTTCAGTAAACTTTTAAAAATTGAAATCTTATCAAATATCAAACAATAAACAAAAAATAAAAATTAATACTAAGAATCTTTGAAACTGTAAAAACATGTGGATATTAAATATATGTACTCTTGAAAAACAGCATTCTGTCGAATGACCGTTAGATCATGGAGTTAATTAAGCAGAAAATCTAAAAATTTCTTGAAAGAAATCAAAATGGAAACACAACACACCAAAACAATGAGATATCACAAAAAGCAGTGTTAAGAGGGAAGTTTATAACAATATGTGTCTATAAAAAGAAATTACAAAGATTAAAAATAACCTAACAATGCACCTCAGGGAACTAGAAAGAACAAATCAAACTAAAATTAGTAGAAGAAAAAAATAATAAAAATGTGAACTGAACAGAATGAAATAGAGGATTAAGAATAATACAAAGAATTATTGAATTGAAAAACCTTTAAAAAACACATACAGACACACACACACAATTGACAGACTTCCGGTAAAACTAACCAAAAAAAAAAAAAAAAAAGATAAAAGACCCAAATAAACAAAATCAGAACAGAAAGAAAAGACATTACAATAGATAATAGTGAAATACAGAAAAAAAAAAAAAAAAAAAAAAAAAAAAAAAAAAAAAAAACCTGAAAGACTATTATGAAAAACTATGTACTACAAACTGGAAAATTTATAGGAAATGGATAAATTTCTAGACACATACAACCTACCAAAATTGAATTAGAAAGATGTAGAAAACCTGAACAGACTAATTAAAGAGTAACAAAATTGAATCAGTAATAAAATGTCTTCCAACAAAGAAAATCCCAGTACCAGAAAAGTTTAGTAAAAGCCATTTTTCTACCAAACTTAAAGAATTAACCCCAATTCTACTCAAACTACCTCTTAAAAAATAAGAGGAGATAATTCTTCCTAATTCGTTTTATGAGGCCAGTATTACCTTGATACCAAAACCAGACAAGAACACAACAGTAACAGCAACTGGCAAATATCTATGTTTTGCATCTATGTTCACAGACAAACATCCCTGGTGAACATAGATGCAAAATTCCTCAACAAAATACTAGCAAGCTATATTCAACAGTATATGCAAGAGGTACTACAACATGATCACAACTCCATGAACACTACAACTCCTGCAATGTATCCCAGGAGCTCAAGGATGATTCAACCTGCCTAAAACAATAAATGTTATATATAACACCAATAGAATAAAGGGTAAAAAAGTTTTTGACTTCAATATACACCAAAAAGCAATTGATAAAATTCATCATTAGTTCATAATAGAAACTCAACAAACTAAGCATAAAAGGAACATGTCTCAGTATAGTACAGGCCATATACGACAAATCTACAAATAATATAATGAATAGAAAAAAGCTAAACTCCATTCCTTTAAGAACTAGAACCAGACAATGATGCCTACTTTTACAACTCCTATTCAACATAGTACTAAAAGTCCTACCCAGAGCAATCAGACAAAAGAAAGAAATAAAGGGCATTGAAACTGGAAAAAAAGGAAGTCAAATTATCCCTTATTGCAAATGACATGATCTTTAAAACCTAAAGACTCCACCATATAGACAGACTCCAATTCTGTGGAACAAACCACCTTATTCTTCATATGGAACCAAAAGAGAGCCCACATAGCCAAGACAATCCTAAGCAAAAATAACAAAGCTGGAGGCACGAAGCTACCTGACTTCAAACTATACTACAAAACTACAGTAATCAAAACAGCATGGTACTGGTACCCAAACAGAGATATAGACCAATGGAACAGAACAAAGGCCTCAGATGCAAGGCCGCACATCTACAACCATCTGATCTTTGACAAACCTGACAAAAACAAGAAATGGGGAAAGGATTCTCTATTTACTAAATGGTATTGGAAAACTGGCTAGCCATATGCAGAAAGCAGAAACTGGATCCCTTCCTGACACTATATACAAAAATTAACTCAAGATGGGCTAAAGATTTAAACATTTGACGTAGCACCATAAAAACCCTAGAAGAAAACCAAGGGAATACTATTCAGGACATAGGCATAGGCAAAGACTTCATGACTAAAACACCAAAAGCAATGGCAACAAAAGCCAAAATAGACAAATGGGATCTAATAAAACATAAGAGCTTTTGTGTGGCAAAAGAAACAATCATTAGAGCGAACCAGCAAACAACAGAATGGTAAAAAAATTTGCAATCTACCCATATGACAAAGGGCTAATATCCAGAATCTCCAAGCACCTTAAACAAATTTACAAGAAAACAAACTCATTCAAAAGTGGATGAAGGATATGAACAGACACTTCTCAAAAGAAGATATTTATGCAGCCAACAAACATAGGGAAAAAAAGCTAATCATCACTGGTCATTAGAGAAATGCAAATCAAAACCACACTGAGATACCATCTCATGGCAGTTAGAATGGAGATCATTAAAAAAATCAGGAGATAACATTTTCTGGAGAGGATGTGAAGAAATAGGAATGCTTTTATACTGTTGGTGGGAGTGTAAATTAGTTCAACCATTATGGAAGATAGCGTGGTGATTCCTCAAGGATCTAGACATAGAAATACAATTTGACCAGCAATCCCATTACCGCATATATACCCAAAAGATTATAAACATTCAATTATAAAGACACATGCACATGTATGTTTATTGTGGCATTGCTCACAAAGGTTTGGAACCAATCCAAATACCCATCAATGATAGACTGGATAAACAAAATGCAGCACATATAAACCCTGTAATACTATGCAGCCATAAAAAAGGATGAGTTCATGTCCTTTGTAGGGACATGGATGAAGCTGGAAACCATCCATTCTCAGCAAACTGACACAAGAAGAGAAAACCAAACACTGCATGTTCTCACTCATAAGTGGGTGTTGAATAATGAGAACACATAGACACAGGGAGGTGAACATCACACACTGGGGACTATCGGGTGGTAGGTAGACTAGGAGAGGGAAAGCAGTGGGTGTGTGGATTGGGGAGGGCTAACATTAGGAAAAATACCTAATGTAGATGGCAGGGCGATGGATGCAGCAAACCATCATGGCACATGTATACCTATGTAACAAACCTGCGAGTTCTGCACATGTACCCCAGAACTTAAAGTATCATTTTAAAAAAAAATTTTTTAAAGACTCCACCAAAAACTCTATCTGGCAAATTCAGTAAAGCTGTAGAATACAAAATCAACATACAAAAATCAGCCATGTTTTTGTACACCAGCAAATAACCAGCTAAAAAATCAAGAAGGTAATCTCCTTTACAATATCTACAAAAAGTAAAAACCTTAGTTGTAAATTTAATTAAGGAGATGAGGAACTCTACAAGGAAACATTAAAAAAAAAACTGATTAAAGAAATTGAATTGGACACAGGAAGATGAAAAGACCATGCTCATGTTTTGGAAGGATTAATATTGTAAAAATAGCCATACTACCCAAAGCCATTTACAGATTCAATACAATTTCTACCAGTAAATCATGACAATCTTCACAGAATCAGAAAAGAAGAAAAAATGTCTAAAATTCATATGGAACTAAAATGGCCTGAATAACCAAAGCAATCCTGAGGGAAAAAAAAAAAAAAAAAAAAAAAAAAAGCAAGCTGGAGGCATCATAATACCTGTCCTTAAAATATGTTAAAAGGCTGTAATAAACAAAACATTATGGTACTCACATAAAAAACAGACATATAGACCAATGAAACTGAATAGGCAATCCAGAATTAAATCCACATATTTAGAGCCTACTGATTAATGAGAAAGGAGCTAAGAACACACATTGGAAAAAGAATTGGTTCTTCAATAAATGGTACTGAAAAAAAACAATATCTATATGCAAAGGAATGAAACTAGATTCCCATCTCTCATCATATACAAAAATTAATGCAAAATAAATTAAGTTGTTAAATATAAGTTCTCAAAGTATAAAGCTACTAGAAGAAAACACAGACAAACACTCTAGGGCAATGGTCTAGGCAAATACTTTGTGCCTAAGAACCCAAAAGCACAGGCAATAAAACAATAGACATATGGGACACAAAAAGCCACATGGGAAATAAAAAGCTTTTCTGTACAGCAAAGGAAACAACAAACATAATGAAGATACAACGTGTGGAATGGTAGAAAATATTTGCAAGCTATTTGTCTCACAAGGGACCAATATTTAGAATATAGAAGGAGCTCAAACAACTCAACAATTTAAGAAAAAAATCAGCTCCATTAAAAAGTGGGCAGAGTGTGTGAATAGACTTTTCTCTAAAAAGACATAAAAGTAGACAACAGGTATATAAAAAGCCATTATCATCATTAATCAACAGGGAAATTCAAGTCAAAACAACAATGAAATATCATCTATCCTGAGCTATAATAGTTCTCATCAAAAAGACAGAAACAAATGCAAATCAAAAATATGGAGGAAAAAAGGAACTCTTATACACTGCTCCTGAATGTATTAGTCCATTTTCACACTGCTGTAAAGATACTATCCAAGACTGGGTAATTTATAAACAAAAAAATTTAATTGACTCAGTTCTGCATGGCTAGAGAGGCCTCAGGAAACTTACAATCATGGCAGAAGGCAAAGGGGAAACAAGATATATCATACATGGTGGCAGCAGAGAGAGAAAGAGGGAGAGAGAGAGAGAGAGAGAGAGAGAGAGAGAGAGAGAGAGAGAGAGAGCGCATGCGTAAAGAAAACTGCCACTTTAAAAAACATCAGCTCTCATGAGAATTCCCTCACTATCATGAGAACAGCATGGGGAACACCACACCCATGAGCCAATTAACTCTTACAGGATCTCTTTCTTGAAACATGGTGATTACAATTTCAGATGAGATTTGGGTGGGAACACAGAGCTGAACCATATTATTCCACCCTTGGCCCCTCAGAAATCTCAGGTCCTTTTCACCTTTTCCAATCAATCATGCCTTCCCAACAGTCCCCAAAAGTCTCAACTCATTCCAGCATTAACCTAAAAGTCAAGTCCAAAGTTTCATCTCAGACAAGGCAAGTCCCTTCCACCTATGAGCCTGTAAAATCAAAAGCATGTTAGTTACTTCCAAGATACAATGGAGGCACAGACATTGGGCAAATGTACCCAGAACAGTCTGAGCTGTAACTTGACCACTTGTAGCTACTGCTAGAGCTGGAGTGGTTGGGACACAGGGCATCAAGTCCCAAAGCTGCATAGAGCAGCAGCGCCCTGGGCCTGGCCCATAAAGCCAAGTTTTCCCTCCTAGGCCTCTGGGCCTGTGGTAGAAGGGGCTGCTATGAAGGTCTCTGACATACCCTGGAGACATTTTCCCCATTTCTTGGCTGTTAACATTCAGCTCCCTGCTACTTATGCAAATTTCTATAGCTGGCTTGGGTTCCTCTTTAGAATACAGGTTTTTCTTTTCAACCTCATTATCAAGCTACAAATTTCCCAAACCTTTCTGCTCTGCTTTCCTTATTAAACATAAGATCCAATTTCAACCTATATATTCATGAACTTATATAACTGAATGCTTTCACAATAAACCAGGTTACATCTTGAATGTTTTGTTGCTTAGACATTTTTTCCACCAGATACCCTAAATAATCTATCTCAAGTTCAAAGTTACACAGAGGGCAGGGGCAAAATGCCACTAGTCTCTTTGCTAAAGCATAGCAAGATAGACCTTTACTCTAGCTTGTAAAAAGTTCCTCATCTCCATCTGAGACAATCTCAACCTGGATTTCATTGGCCACATCAATATCAGCATTTTGGTCAAAATGATTCAAGTCACTAGGAAGTTCCAAACTTTCCCCCACCTTCCTGTGTTCTTCTGAGCCCTCCAAACTGTTCCAACCTTTGTCTGTTACCCGGTTCCAAAGTCACTTCCACATTTTCAGGTTATTTTTATAGCATTCGTCCACATTCAGTTCGAATTCTCTTTATTAGTTCATTTTCACACTGCCCTAAGGACACTAACTGAGATTGGGTAATTTAAAAACAAAAGATGTTTGACTCACAGTTCTGCATGGCTCGAGAGGCCTCAGGAAACTTACAACCATGGCGGAAGGCAAAGAGGAAGCAAAATATGTCTTACATGGTGGCAAGAGAGACAGAGAGAGAACATGCATATGGGAAACAGCCATTTTTAAAATCATCAGATCTCATGAGAATTCCCTCACTATCATGAGAACATGGGTAAAACCACTTCCATGATCTAATTATCTTGCACCAGAGCCAAACCATATTAGTGGGAATGAAAATAAGTACAGCCATTATGGAAAATAGCATGGTGCTTACGCAAAAAACTAAAAACAGAACTATTATGTGATCTAGCAATCCCACTACTGGATATTTATCCAAAGGAAAGAAAATCAGTATATCAAAGGGATACATGTATGCCTATGTTTATTGTAATCCTATTCATAATAGCCAAAATGTGGAATAAACCTAAGTAAGTGTTCATCAACAAATGAATAGATAAAGAAAATGTAGAATATATCCACAATGGAATATCATTTGACCATGAAAAACTATTGAAATCATGTCATTTGCAGCAACATGGATGAAATTAGAGGTTATTATAGTAAGTGAAATAAGTGAGGCATAGAAAGTAATATCAAATTTCTTATTCCGGTGTAGGAGCTATGGAAAGGTTGGTCTTCTGGAAGTAGAGAGTAGAATGATAGCTCCTGAAAACTTGGAAGGGAGGCTGAGTATAAGAAGGACAGATGAGGAGAAGCTCGTTAATCTGTACAAACATGCAGTTAGTTAGAAGAAATAAGTTCTAATATTTAATAGCATAGCAAAATAACTAAGTTAACAACAATGTATTGTATATTTTAAAATAGCTGAAGAGACCATTGAAATGCTCCCAACATAGAGAAATAATAAATGCTAGAAATAATAAATGCTAGAAGTAATGAATATCCTCAATTAGCTGACTTGATCATTACAGATGCTATGGGTATAACAAATGATCAAATGTACCCCATAAATATGTACATACATTATGAATCAATAAAATAAAGGGGACTCCAGAGAACTCTCTGTCCCTCTTTCTGCCATATAAAGATACAACGAGAAGTTGGTTGTCCAAAACCTAGGAGAGGGCTCTCATCAGAACCCATGCTGGCACTTTGATCTCAGACTTTGAACCTCTAGAATTGTGAGAAATAAATTTCTGTTGCTTTAGGAAAAAAAAATGAATGTATGAATAGGGTTCAATAATAGGTGGGTTAGAAAGTTAATATTAACTAGAAACAATTTCATGAAAAAATATATTTCTGAACATATGAAGGATAGTGGGATAGCATAAATCCAGAAAACTGTATTTTTAAAATATTTTAAAATGTAGAAACAGAAAAGGCAAATATATATACACACATATACAAACATGTATCATGCATGCACATATACATATACATATGTGCGTGTATGTTTGTGTATGCCAGAGGTGTCAGACCACATTATGACCGGTAAATGCAGTTTTCTAAAAAGATTAAGCACTTTGGCAGGCAACACTAAATTGATAGTATACCCCCAATACATATCTCTACAAATCGAAGGTTATCAGGCTTAAACATTATTTGTCTCAAGGAACATTGAGGTATAATAATTTAAATCATCAAGTATGGACAGGAATGGTCATATCAGGAACCCACATTTCCAGTCACTGGCCTGGAGGGAGCCATTACACTCCTTTTAGAGGTTCATAATGTCACCGATTGTGACCAATTATTAGTGAAATCTGATCAGTATAAGGATAAGAAAGAAGTACCTATGAATGATTATATAAAATATATAAACTATAAATATGGAATTACATAAAGACCCAACAATACCTAGAAAAAGATAGTTGAAAAAATAATATATGAAGTAAATAGAAAAAATATATAAATTAGACTACAAAAAGAAACTCTAGCATCGATATAATTCTACAAATACTGAACTGAGCAGATGCAAAGATTAGTTCAGAAGGACAAAGTAAGTTTAAAAAGTGGCAATTTTAGTTTTTATTTCATGAGTGTCAAAGGACAGTATTTTAATTCCTACCAATACAACACTTTTTAAAGCCCTTCTTCAACATTCTAGTTTTCTTCTATCCAGTTGCTGCTTGGAAGATTTTCAAAGGGCAAAGGTCTTACAGTATAGTTCAAGCTGGGGCTTAAGATGTATCTCTTACACCCAAATCTAGAAATTGATTTATCAATTTTTGCTAAATCTTCATCCTCTCTTACTGAGTCTATAATTTCTTGCCTTGACTCTTCTGTCAGTAGAAGAAAACAGGAGAAAAGAAGTGGGGGTAGAACAGAAGAGGAGAGACGTGCAGGGGAAACACAGGTTAAATTATCTTATCATTTTTATAATATCATTATTATAAAACCATAATTATTTTAATTCAAATTATATTGAATGCTTACTTTGTGCCACAGAACTGTGCTGATTTTTTTACATGCATTATCTAATTTAATTCTCCCAAAGACCATAAGTTCTAAATTATATTACTACAAACATTTTTTGAGAACAGGAAACTAAAGATTAGGAAGGTTAAAGTAATTCTTTCAAGGTTTCATCAAAGGTTGGCAGAAGTAAGACTCAGGCAAATTCTAACCACTGTCTAAACCATCATAATCCCTGCCTCCTCTAGGCCATATTCTCACTGAAACTCTGAAGGGCAAAGGAGGAGAACAAGTGGGAGAAGACCTTGTAGTTTATGGGGCATCTTATGAATACCAGGCTAGTATGGTTCCACAGACCATAGAGAATATGTCTCTGAGCTGGATTTCCAATAAAAATTATTTTAGTTCCTAAGTAAAATCTTAACTTTTTCTTTATACATTATAGCTGTTTCTAAAGAATGCATCAGGGTTCAACAAACTATAACCAATTAAATTAAAACTGAATATCAATACAATTTGGTTATTAAAATCCATATGAGGCAGTTAGATAAACATGTGGTCATTTACATCCTGAACTACAAAGGCAAGACAAAAGTTAAACAGGGGTTGGTAGTAAAGCAGTAATGAACACAATCTTTTCTATTTTCTCTCTTTCAACTAAAATTATACATATATATATATATTTCTCTCTTCAAGTATAATATATATGTGTATATACATGTATAAATTATATATATGTGTATATATGTATATATATATATATATAATATAATACACATCTGCATACATACACACATATATATGGGCCACACTTACTGGAAAGCTAGAAGAGAATATCTGCTCCCTCTGAGGGTATAGTGCAGAAGAAAGCTCAGATTCGATGGGTACTGACCAGACAGGCTATTGTGACAGCTAAATGCAGCCCTACATGTCCTTCACTGCTAGTTCAAACCTCTGTCAACTGGAACGTGGGCTGCCTTTCAGAGCCTACGTCGGACTAGATTGGTGTCGGAGCTTTATTTTCTTTCCAAAATAAGTAGCTAACCCACAAAAAATTTTGTCAGCCAAAAACTTGTTTTGTTTTGCAAAGCTTTAAAATTGTGCAATATGGTCCTACACATTTTAGTAAAACTATAGTGATCTTTCCAAATGGCTGGCTTGAAAAGAACATGAGAAATGTCTGTAAATATATTTAAATATCCATTAACCTTCTTATTAACTTATTGCTTGATGTATCTTATACCTAGTCAAATTATTTTTAAGAATGGAATATGTAACAGAGAAACAGGCAGAAGAGTGATGAATGCTAATTTCTGTGGTTGAGCTATTGCCATAGAAATAGGCTTAGTTGCTCAGTACTATTCTGTGTATCCTAATTAACATCATGACTGATGAGACTTTATAATATTAAAAGAACTGTAAAATCTATATATGCTTACATTTTTCTTGTACTCTGGAAAAATTCAGTACATATTTTTAAATAATGGAAGAATTTAAGAAATTAGACATTCTAAAAAGTTTCCAATAATAAAAATTGACATTGTTTAATATTTTTATTTCACATATAATTAAAATATCTCCCAATATAAAAAAAAGAAATAATGGATGCCGTGAATAGTTAAAATATTTATATGTACTTAGATTTCATTTACAGAATAATCTGATACTAACCAGCAATTGCCAAGTTATCAATGTCCATGTTTAATGCATATGTTATTTCTGTTTCTGATTCCTATCACATTATACATTTCCTTTGTAAAGCTCTAAATCGGTGCTTCAAAAGTTACACAAAAGATTAAAACATAGCTTTTATTTGAAAGAAGCATGAAGAAAGCAAAAACAAACAATTCCAAACTATGTAGAAACACAGAATATTAGTATGTAAAATTTCTCAGATATACTAATTTTCTCAGCAAAAATCCATCAAAAATGTTTATTTTTTCTTCTGGTAAGAAGTCATTCTTTTAGAATGACTTTCGGACACCTCCATTCAATACTGACCAGGAGAATTTAGAACACAGTCTTTTCTGGGTTACTCTGTCTATTGTGCCAAGCAGGGTTATATTTGTGATAATATTTCACTCCTAGCTCAAGACTTGTTGTTTATTAGCACTCTTGGCCTGAGCTACAAGTGCTCCCAATGTTATATGCAATGATGTACATATAAATATAATTACTCTTAAGAGTAATTTATATATGAGCAGTTTATAATGTGTACATTTTACTCTAATATATCTATTAAAAGTTAAAGAGTGATTCTGCATTTTTCTTGGAAGATAGTCCACTGATTTCATTTTATTCTAGAACTATCTAGAATCCTAGCAAATTAAGCATCACTGATCTGTATCTTTTTTCTTTCTTTTATATTCTAGTTTTAATAAAACTGCTTATATTTTTCTTGCCTTTTATTTTTCCAAAAGCATCCCGTGGATAATAATAATGTCTATCTTTGTAATACCTCAAATAGCATTTCATACATTGCCTTGCCTGTAGTAAGTGTATAAAAGTGCTTTTCAATAAATGGATAAATTCAACCACAAAGTTCATTTAAACAATAAAATAAATAGGTATTTGGGAACTCTGAATAACAATCACACTTTGCCATCTACTAGAATGTATTACCTCCCAGAGGTACAGTGAACCAAATCTGTCAGCAGCTCAGACCAGGGAGGAATGTGAGTACAGCCTCTGTCTCGTTTCTAAATGAATTTATAGTAACAGCTCCTTGAACACATTTATCTTTTCATTAAATAAGTGCAGGCAGGTCCCCTTTGAGATCTGAATGCTAACTGGCAGGTGGCAGATCCATTCTGGAACTTCTACATCTCAGATTTTGCTCATTTCTGAATTCCCATTTGAGGTACAGTGCATAACAAAAGGAGCTGCTTAGTCTAATAAATAGAAATTTATGAATTCTGAATCTTTCATTGACTTAATCTTTTAACTAAAGCAAATAATAAAAAAAATTAATCCCTATTGTCTTGTTTCCTCATTTTATAATTGGAAATTTAAAACGATGATCTGACGATTTTCTTGTTTGAAAAATTATTTTAAAAATCAGATAGCTTCAGAAAAAAAAAATGTTGTTTCTTTAGTTAGAAAATACAGATATTAACAGTGATGGGCAAAGGGGTAGATCCTGACCTCGGGATCTCCCTTGCACAGTCAGCACAAGCCTAAATGGGACAGACAATCGCCCATCCCACAGAGCAAGAAGTTGGGGGTCACACATGGAGAACAGGCTGGTGCTCGCTCATTCAGCTGGCAAACTGCATTGAGCACTCTGCCCGGCACAGAGCAGGTGTGCGGTAGCTGCTAGCCGAGCTGAGGGACTGATGAAGAAATGCCCTCAGACCCAGTCGGGAGCCAATTGTCAGAGACAATTCTCCCAGTTACACTGCAGCTGCCATTATGCTTTCTCTGTTGCTGGCTCTTTGTGTTAGTCTGAAACAAAGTTCTTTACCAGCAGCTGCGTGGACTGCACAGACTGCATGAGATAATACATTAAAGCAGTTTGCACAATTCCTGGCACACGGTGCATAGGCAGGTGTTGGACGATGATGGTGATGATCACCAGAAGAGCGGCAATCTCTTCAGATGGATACACTCCAGAACAAGGAACCAGTTTAGAAACTATAATGTTTCAAATCTTCTGTGCCCATTGTTAGCCAAAATGGGAGAACAGGCCTCATGCTGTTTTAGACAGCATATCAGGTTCTAGAAGGCAAAGGAGCAAGAAGGATATTAACATATAATAGCCTGATCCCTATACAATGTGGTATGTACATGATGCTATAATTCAATTGAAGTTGGAATGCAGAAAAGAAAAACAATTGAGTACATATGAGTTACTGACAAATTTGGAATTCAAGAATAAAAATAAGTGGTAAAATATTATAATGTCTTGTATTTAATATAAATGAAGTGCTGCTATTGGACAGATAATTTCACTCCAGCATGTAAACTTGAATAAGTATGACTCTTATTTTTTTCTGGTCTTCAATTTCTTCATCTGTAAAAGGAGGGGATTGAACTAGGTGGATTTTAAGGTGTCCTGTGGCTAACATTCATATTACTAGAGAAACCACATTTTATTCTAATTTTATACTAGTTTTATAATATAACCATAATACTTATTTTTCTTTCTTCTCTCCATATTTATTCTTTACATTCTACAGATGTCTGTCTCTCTCCATAATTCTTTATAATGTTGTGTGCTTGCTTAATAAACTATTGCATCAACATTGCATACAAATTAATAAGGGAAATCAAAAGTCATTATTCTTAGTCCACTGCCTGTGTTCATATCCTACAAATTACTACCTGAACCAATAAAACCTGCCAATATTTATATTATAGTTTTTTCTTTGTCATTTCACCTTCAATACTGTTAAACTTTTCATGCACATAGTCTCAGCCTAGCCTCCTCATTCTCTGAAGAAGAAGACTAGAATTCTTTCTTTCCTACCCAAAGTCATTCTCCGATATTAAAGCATTCTACCTTCTTTTGCCTCCTCTTACACAGAGAAAATATGAATCTGCTTATGATTTATGTTTTTGAACCAGAGAAATGTTATTACAAGTTAAATTTTTAAAAATTCAGAAATCGCATTGATGGAATACCTTTAAAAATATGTGGATATTTAGTAAGCTAAGATTACACCACTGCACTCCAGCCTGGGTGACAAAGTAAGACCATCTCTCTCTCTCTCTCTCTCTGTATGTGTGTGTGTATATACACACATATATACATATATGAAGGGTTTTTTTGTCTCTACATGTATGGCAGTGAGTACCCAGGTGAGCTGAAAGGAAGAGACAAATTGATGAGTTAGGAAGAATATTCAAACTCAGCAATGCTGTGAAGATCTAGTAAAGGAGACAGCACTGAGTGACAGTGGTTGCTGGGATTCAGATAAGAAATGGTCTGGGACAGAATTAATGCCATGAATAATTAACAAATCCATTTGTTTAGTGTTCCTGTGAATTTGAATAAATGTCTATGTCTCTCCAAAGCAGTGCTCTCTGGCTTAAGCTGAAAGCTACCAAAAAAATAGTGACCGTCAATTAGCTTATTTTGAACAACAACCAGTAAATACAGCCTAAAATGTGGCTGCTACTAGTTTTAACAATAAGAGTTTTCATTGGCCTTTTATGTTTATCTTACACAATTATGGGCTTTCAGTCTTTCAGAAACTCTTGTTAGATGCCATTTTCTTTAACAACATTCAGCAAGATTATATATAAATAATACAAGCAGTATTATTTCCCCGTATAATTTCAAAGCTTCATCAGGAATTATGTTCAATACATGAAGTTTTAAAGTTACAAAAGGTAAAGCTTCAGAAGATGACTACTTTGCCTTTTTTCCAAGAATAGTATGTACTTACCATACATATTTTCTCTATAACTTTTCTTTCTGTCATATGTATCTTTTAAAGTACCATTCTCCTGCAGAAAGTCCTATTTGTTTTTACTGCCATGCTATCTAAACTCCCTTAAACATTTATACACAAATTCCAAGATGTTTAGACAATTTTCAAACATCCGGTACTCTTCACTTTTTAAATGTAAATGATTAAAGGATAGCTGTGAAGCAGGTTAGAAAATGCCAACAGGTTTTCAATTCAAAGTTCCATTTAACTAATGTAATTATTCTTACCTAATTAAATTTTTTTCACTAAGATAAGTCCATTGAGATATCTCATTCTGTTTTAAAATGTTACACGAAGCTCTTACTAATGTCCATGAACCACGTTGTATTGATGAGATTGTTAATGAACTCTCTAACAACAATGCACTGGCCTTAATAATTTAGATCCTGTTAAATCTTGCCTGCTTTTTACTACATTTGGAACTGCTATTGATTTAGAGAAGAGTCAATATCAAGGACACGTATTCTTTGCACTTCCAGCTGGTCTCCAATAAATTCAATTATCTTGATATTTGCAGCTCAAATTAGCTTCTTGCATCTAAAAATTTATATTTACCGATATTGTTTATATTTATATTTTTCAATATGATGAATTAAAACATTTTTATGGCTTTAATAGACTTTGATTTTTTTTCTAAATTTGGAACCTAGATTTATGCTAACCAAAAATACACTAGAAATTTGGGTTCATTAGTTCAAATGTTCATGTAAATATTAATTCCAAATACCTATAAAAACTGATAACCTAAAAAATTAAATTATACCAAAGGCCTACTGTAAGTATGATTTGAAGATGACTTAAAAATTTAGACAGATATTTCTAAAAAAACATAAAACAATACATATGCAAATAAAACATATCAATATGTATCCTTTATGACTTTTTATGTTCTTATTGTATGTTTAGATTTTATCTTGTGCTCATTATTCTATAAAAACTGTAATAGCAACTTCTCGCAAAATTTCGGAAAAGTATAATTTTCATAGAAAGATTAGGATATTTGGAGTTTTAGCTTTGTAATTTCTTGGTGGCAATGGGAAGTCATGCTATCTTTCTTAGCCTCATTTGCCTCATCTTTAAAATAAGTTAAATAGTAATCTACCTCAGAGTTGTAACAATAAAGTTAATTTATAAAAGCATGGATTATTAAGCTCTTTAAGTATGTCATAATTATAAAACAAATTAACTGAAAACCTCAAGTATGTTAAAACGTGATAATATCAATTTAGATGGGACAGAGGTTTTTGGTTTCATTTTTTAAATAAGGATTGATTTACACACTCATAATTATACTGTACCTCAGATTCCTAACTTAAAGACCTTCCATCTCATCACTATTTGTTTTTGAGACAGAGTCTTACTCTGTTGCACAGTCTGGAGTACAGTGGCATGATCTCAGCTCACTGCACCCTCTGCCTCCCGGGTTCAAGCAATTCTCCTGCCTCAGTCTCCTGAGTAGCTGGGACTACAGGCACCTGCCACCACAGCCAGCTAATATTTTTTGTAATTTTAGTAGAGAAGGGTTTCACCATGTTAACTAGGATGAATCAATCTCCTGATCTTGTGATCCACCCACCTCGGCCCCCCAAAGTGCTGGGATTATAGGTGTGAGCCACCGTGCCCAACCTTCTTCATTATTTTAATTAGCATATTTTTCCCTATTTTGAAAATATATTGCTTTAACTAATTATTATTTTATTGCAATGAGGAAATGTCTCTGCTTGCTCAGGTCTCTTGAATATCCTTTCTCCACATGAACATGTACTTTCTCATTGTATTATTTCCTTTGTAAGTGCATTACAGTTTGATTTGGTCATTCAACAACATTTATGTTATTAGTGTGTTACTAACAACAAATATAATTATTTGCTTGTGCAATAAAACTTGGAAATCAAAGATAATTTAGACCTTTGAGGTACTTAGAGTAGGTGAGTGGGACAAACAAGCAAACCAAAATTTTAATACAATGCCATATGCAAGGTAGTAGAAGGGTATTTAACTTCATCTGGAGTAGTTCTGATCTATTAATGTTAGAAAGTAACCTTTGTTTCAAAGGTTTTTCAATCAACATAATAGCTTCAAAAAGAAAAAAAAAAAGGAGTGGAAAAAAGCTAAAGAATCAAAAGTTGAGAGGAATGGTGGCATAAGGGAAAAGGTCAAACCAGAAGTTTCACTAGTTATTTTCAAGATTATTCATTTTCTGAGATTCCTAACATCTGCTTTCAGGTTATTAAAATATACTTTTCCTTTTAGAGGATAAATATTAAAGGATTTATTTAAGTTCATTCTTATTTCATCTTAGATGAATGATTCATGTGAAAGACTCAAAGAGTAGAACATGGAACCCAGAAGACCAGGAGTATGATCCTGGTATCGCAGTAGCATCTTTGGTGGGAACTGTTGTTTTGCCTTCTCAACATCTCTTCTTATTGCAGCAGAATCCTCTTCCACTTCAGTCCATTTCCTGCTTTCATCTCCTAACTCCAGGTATAAACATATATTTCAGGTTTTGTCACAGCTATTGCTTCAGGTGTGTCCCAGTGAAACAAACTCGGCTCATTGGTTAAACCCAGGCTTTTGGAGGAAGCCATTAGGAAAGAGGTACTTTCTTTCTCGTGGGATCCCAGACTGGTGGATTATAAACCTTGATGCCACCTTTACATCTCTGTCTGAGTGAAGCCAGTAGAGACAAAAGAGGAAGTGGGAGAAGAGGAACTGGTTGATAAGGACTTTCTCTGTGCATTTGGACCCAGCTGTATTTGAAGACAAATTATCCTGTACTTTAAAAGAAAGATAACTAATATGCTTATTTTTGCTATTAACTATTTTTAATAAAATTTTGGACGGCTGAAAGTAAAAGAATCAAATAATACAGGCTTAGAGTTTGGTTTCTTCAAGGCAAAGTGAGATCATTACTTTTATCTCCATATAGAGTTGGAATACACATTTAAGGAAAATGAGAAAATGTGTATAAAATCAAACCATAAATAATTATGCATTTGAAAGAACTAGAGAAGATAATAGTTATATAAAATAAATTTCATTAATATATAATTATCTTCTAATTATTAAGACATATTTTTTGCAGAAAAACATTCAATTTAGTAGGAAAATTTTAGATAATCACTAAGCTGTTCCTATAGCTTTGTAAAGGCATAAAATGGAACACATTTGAGTTGGCACAGGAGAACACACTATACCTGCCAAAAATGCATGGATTTGAATTTTGTTTGAATCAACACTACTCTTCCTATTGTGATTATGCAGGTTCAGGGATAATCAGAATGTGTACTGAAGCAAAGAACTTTAATGGTACACTGCTGTGAACACTAATAAGAAAGAAATCATAGAGGACTCCAGAAACAAATGCAAACTAATACTCTACAATGCCCTTTTAGCCAGTAGGTTAATAGACTGACATCAAAATTGGAAATGACCGATTAAGTTGTATCAGTTAACTCTTGACATTTATACTTCTGAGTTTTATACTTGATGAAACACATTATACATCACCAACCAGGACATAAAAACTTTCATTACAACAACAATTTTTGCACTGAATCGTTTGTCATTTAGGAAATTAATTCAAAGCAGACAAAGAGCAGTAGGTGAGGGTGATGCCACTTTACTCAGGAGAAATAATAGTTTGATAACCTTCACCTGCTGATCTGATGACTGAACAGCTGCAGCCCAGGCAAGACAGGATGGTGATATATGCGCAAGGACTCAGAGGAAAACCAGAATGAACAGCAACTCCACAGATAAATAAGAAACAAGGGGATGTTAGAAATGTTTTTAAAAACATAAGAATCATTGTTAGAAAAACAAAAGGAAGTTTCCAAGAAAACAAGGCAGTAACAATAGACTTGTGAAAGGTGTCAAAATCAAAAGAGTCACTAATGTTAAAAAATGAACAAACAAACAAAAAGATCTGACAAATAGAACCAGGGACAGCCTTAAAGGGAAGATTATCATTCTTGTATGCCTGATAACTAAAAAACACAACAAAAACCACAATCTTGTACAAAGGCCATCAGACTCTTACACAAAATATATTTCGACAAGGGCATCTGCCCAGTAACTGCTTGTCTAAACTCAGATTGGTGGCACCCTAGTTATTGATGTTTATAGCCAAAAATAATTGTTTCAGAAGAATTATATAATCCTTCTGCTTTTTGTCTTTGAAAACCTTTGTCTTCCTTTACCTCCCAGGTTTAGATGAATTAACAGGAATATGTTGTTTTTCATAAAAGATTCGCACTATTTCATCTGGCCAAATTTCTTAAACCTTGAGAGAACAAAGAAAAAAAAATTCCCCTGGTTACTTAGTTAATGGCATGAGATGAATTCAAATGGGAATTGATCTGAGTAAAAAAATCACAGATGATTTTGATTGGTTAATAAATTGAATAAGATGCTAACTTCCATATAGTAAGGAAAATTAGATGAGGAATGTGTATCTTCTGGGAGATATAAACATTCATAATGCAAACAGCTAGTTATTTTATGTTGTTTAATCAGATACCAGCAGCTAACAAAGAGTGACTAAGACCTATATGCCATTTCTAGAAACCTCACATTCAGAGTGGTTTTCAGAAATGAATGAATTAGGACAATTACATGACCCAGAGCTTTAGTAACCAGGAAATCACTCAGTTGTTAAAAATAAATCCTGCTACTCCAATGTTCTTACCATACTGTCATCGAATCAAAGCAGTAGGGACAGCCACTTTGATTTTCTGCCAAAACCCTCAATCTGTACATTGTCCTTTTGTCATTTCTTATTCCTCTGGAGGATGGCCTTGATGTTCTTTGGAACATTATTTCATTTGTACAAGAGCGTCTCCAAGGAACACCCAGCATGATTTGTCCTGGCACTGCGGCCCCTTGTAGACAGCCCTGAGATCTATACCTGCTGCTGAGACTGTCTTGGCAGACTCTAGGAGATACACAGTCAAAAGCTAGCTCTTAAGTCTGATGATTCAGTCATAAAGAAGTTTCTCAGCAAAACAAATACATGAAAAAAATGTATTGAAAACATCACACTTTGATGGTCACTTTAGTTTGCTTCTAGATTAACCTCATGGGTATCTGAAACTGGCCTGCCTAACATATGTACTATTTAGCTGAATATTAATTGGACAAGAAAGCTGTAATTAGCAGTTTGAATTAGAAAAAATAAATAAATAACCTTCAAATCCTGTCAAGGCACGTACCTAATGACACTATTTTAGACAGAGTCATTTATCAAACTAAACCAAACAATGTTGGTCTTGTCACTCTGAATACCTAGATTCAAAGGCAAATAAGAAACTAAGTCATTCTTTCTCATTCAGAAGTAATTAGGAAGGACCTAATTTTAAAAAGGAAGAAAGAAAAAAGAAAGAAATTGGGGCCGGATGGTGACTCACACCTGTAATCTCAGCACTTTAGGAGACTCAGGCAGGATTGTTTGAAGCCAACCTGCACAGCATAGCAAGACCCTGACTTTAAAAAATAAAAATAAAAATAATTAGCCAGGTTTGGTGGCACCCACCTGTAGTCCCAGCTACTTGAGAGGCTGAGATGGGAGGACCATTTGAGCACAGGAGTTTGAAGCTGCAATGAGCTATCACAGCACCACTGCACTCTAGCCTGGGCAAGAGAGCAACACCCTGTCTGAGTAAGGGAAGGAAAAGGAAAAGGGAAAAGAGGGAAAGGGGAAGGGGAAAGGGAGAAAGGGGTATTATTGTAAAATTTGATTAGGTAAAACCTTTGCGTCCGGTTTTCTTAAAAATATAACCTTGAAATATCATAACCAGAAAAGCTTACAGATTGAGTTTGAAGAAGAAAGGCAAAATATCTTAAGGTCCTACTCTAGTTAATAATTGTGTAAGATACAGATTTGTGGCTTCAGTGTGGAGTTATATTGTGGGAAAACTGTAAAAACACAGCCAACAGAGATAGTATGTGTGCTATTATGAGCTCCGGAGAAATGAAGGGGTGGGGCCACAATTGCAAAATATTGTTTCCCCTACTGATTTCCTAATGAGTCAGTTATATTTGTCTTTAGGGTAACCTGTATTAACTTAAAACAGCTTCTGGGGCGGGGGGTGGAGAAGAAATGGCAGATGAAATCATTAGTCATGCAGACTTAAGTTCTCTGGCTTCCCTTCATTTTCCTTTGTTAGTGCTCAGCACCAGACATACCACAAAGGCTACGCAACGATTCATATCGTTTCCATTTGTAGCCATGTAATTCAATGACAGTGGCCCTAGAGACTATTTCTGTGTACAGGTATGCTTGAAAAGACTAATGTGTGACCCATCAGTCCTCTTCTCCCTGAATGCTAAGGTCTATTTATATGGAGTCAAAAGAGAATACTCCACAGTTGAGTTTCTTTGGTCATTTAGCTGTCTTTGAACAATTTCGCTCAGATTCATTTCTGAATTATCACTGAGACTTCATGTCGTGTCCATCAAGTAAAAGCTGACATTTCATTCTTATTACTATTTAACATGTATTAAGTATCTCATGTGAGGCCAACAACACACAGCTGTCAAAGTCAAGAGGCGAAAAATTAATTTTGTATGGCAATGTTAACTTTTCATAGATTGTACTTGCTAAGCAAAAATCTCAAAACAGTGCATAGCTTAAGAGGCATAGTTTTTGTTAATCTTGAGATTATGTGTGTGTGTGTGTGTGTGTGTGTGTGTATTAATTCTATAATATCATATGCATTTAATTAAGTATCACTGAATTCATATTTAGGTAGTTTATAAAAACTTTCACAAGTATTTCATCACTCAACAATGTTAAACATTTTTACGTGTAAGTATTTTTGTTTAAAAAACAAAGTGCCACATTTATCTAGCTAATGATTACTAAAAGACAAATCTTTTTTATTTTTTAAAATCTTATTTTAAAACAAGAAATTATTATTGAAATTATCCATGGATTTTTAATAATGACAAATAAAATTATGACCATAATAAAATTCTTTATATCCTTAAAAACTAATATTCAATGTTGGCTGCTTAATACATAACAAAAGGTTTCACGGTTTTTTATGAATTGACCTCAGATGACCATTGCTGAATCTGTTCTGCACTTAACAGTCATATGTCCTCTGGTAAACACTTAACTCTCCTAACCCCATTTTTCTCAGGTATAAAATAGGTGCAATAATATCTGCCCTACTTACTACTCTGGGGTATAATGAAGCTCTATGGAAACAATGTGTATGCAAACACAGTTAAATCTCTACACACTGAATAGTTCCTGCTGTTTTGTTACGCAAATAAAGAGACATCTAGCTTTGGGGAAGCCTCCTTCTTTTAATCAGAAAATTGTTGGACTACCCCTACAAAAAAAAAGGTGGGGGGAAAAATTGCAATTATAGGTCTTACAGTTGAGAAAAATTTCCAAATGTAACTCATACTTTCACTAGCATGTTCAAACTGTTTAATGCTTCTTTACATAATTTAAAAGATAGGGAAAAATAAAACAAATTTTAAAATAAAATACAATATTGCCCATTTCAAGTAAAACTCCAATGGAATCGATCATTATAGATGCAGAGAATATGCCCAAGAATTTTTTAATATGCTACTTGATATGCAAAAATGAAACTCTCTGAGACAGCATGTTGTCAAGCATCATTTAGTTTGGGAGGACTTTAAATGAATATTACAAAAAGCAGATTGGTCCATTTTCCCTGAATGCAAAATACTTTCACTTACAGTTTAAAATATTTTAGCCATAATGTCGATAAGATTTTAGTAGAGTTACTCTTTGAAATTATACAAATAAAGTTAAACAAAAGCTTTTATTTGTTTCACATTTATTTATTTTGCCTCTAAAAAGCTTTCCTATGTAAGACAATTATTTCCAAAGAATGAATTAAGAATAAACAGCTTTTCAAAAAAAGAATGATTCCTCCAGTTTATCAGGTAATAAAATCTATTACCCCTGAAATCATTTCACTTAATTCTCACTTGCTCTTATATCTCATACTCTATTCTGCTGAGTGAAATTTAATAAATCTCTCAGTTCAGGATTAAATTTTACTGTTTTATGAACTGTTAAATTGCATTGTAGTCTTATTAAAACTGGTGTTCTTTTACTCCTAGACACATTCTCAACTCTACCCTGGGGCACAATTACACAAACAGCAGAGATTTTGCTTTCACCATTGGAGGATCTTCCAACAGGGAGCAATATATGAACATCGGCAAGTCATTTAACTATAAACAATGTGCGCTTAATAATCCACATATGCTTTGAATTACATAAACTATATTTTAAGGAGGATAATATATCAAATGAATAATAATCCCCACTTCATAAGTTCTGGCTTAGTTAAAGCAAGATTAAGTACTGAAATACACTGAAAGAAACATATTAAAATGCTTTAACTCATCATTTATACACTATACTTTATATGCAATTTATTTTTAATTTTAATTTAATTAATTAATTTATTTTTAGGCAGGGTCTCATTCTGTTGCCTAGGCTAGAGTGCAGTGGCAGAATCTTAGCTCACTGAAACCTCCCTATCCCAGGCTCGAGCAATCTTCCCACATCAGTCTCCCAAGTAGCTGGGACTACAGGTGCCCACCACCACACCAGGCTAGTATTTTTTGTAAAGATGTTGTTTCACCATGTTGTCCATGCTGGTCTCAAACTCCTAGACTCGAGCAATCTTCCCACCTCAGCCTACCAAAGTGCTTGTGCCACTGTATCCAGCCATGGTTATTTCTTAAAGTCAAAAATAAATCTAACATTTATCATTCAGATGCCAATTCTAAACAGAAAAGATTACTAAAGTAGATAGACTGAAGTAAGTAAAAGACAAAACATTAGAGAAAATGCTTTTTTAAAAGAGATCAAGAAAATGTTCTTTTCCATTTGCAGACCACTAGAGTATACTTTTCGAACTGTACGTGGGAGGATCTCAATTCCATTAACTCAGGATCTCCAGAACCCATGCCCAGATTTATGAAAGAGAGGCCTTAGTAACTTAGATTGTGAAATTACTCAGCTAGGAACCCTGACTTTATTGTTTGAATCTGGACTCTGTGTCCTTAGGTGAATTGCTCATCCTGTCTGAACCTCAGTATACCAATCTACGAAATAGAATGGTAATTGTATTTACTTAATTTGGATGAGAAAATAAGTCAAATTTATTATCTCTGTAAAATTTAAATGAAATAATGCATGCAGAGTGCTTCACTAGACTGAACATTCAGGGAAACGTAGTTATTATCACTATGTATAATTGTCCAATTTTTGTTTATATTTTAATAATTTAACTTTTAATTTATAATTTAATAATTTTTCTTCCTTACTACATTGTGTGTTCCATGAAGACCTGAACTTCTAAATTTCTTCCACTACACATTGGGTACTATATAAATTTTAATTGGTTTATTTGTAAAATTGTTGCCTAAACCTCAATCCTCATGTATAAAAATATATTCTTTTGATAGAAAATGTAACAAATGGCTCTAATATTTATCAATTCAAAGGCCACAAAGCATAATAATCCAACAATACAATATCAATGACAGGGCAAATGTTTTCTTTTCTCATTCCATGCTAACCATGTACATGCCATCAGCTATTTAAAGCAGCAATTTTCTGGAATGTGAATCTCAGCCACTAAAGTTTTTAGCAAGTAATTACTTACAAGTTTTAGAAGGTCACTTTTCAAAATTAAATGCATATCTAATAAGATGTCTTTGCTTTTAAGAATATCCATTTGATTCAGAGATTGTGAAAACTAATTCCTAGTGAGTACAATAGCAAAAAAAAAAAAATGCCAACTTTTTATCAGACTTCATGAAAATTGAGCAAATTCATAAATATTGACTGGCAGACAAGGCAACTCTATTTTAAACTAATACACTTAAAGCCTACTTATCTAAGAAGTTGCGGTACCCTTACATTTGCAGTTAACTCAAGACTAAAAAGAAGACTTACTTTTCATTTCAAATGGTCATTTGAACAAATGGTTTTCAGAAAGAGCTTGAATGTTGATTTTTATACCAAGTCCTTATAAACTTGTCCTTTGTGAATAGTTTGTGACAACCTTCAAAATGACATTTAGTAGAATAGCCTCTGAGATTCATGCTTGGGATGAAGGCTTTGGTTAGGAGAAAACGTATCTTTTAAACAGTGTTGGAATAACATGTTTAAATGTTATAAATGTAACCATTTATAAATGTTGATTATTGCAGGAATAGGAAACTTAATTTCCTAACTCACATTTTCCAGATTCTGTTCAGGACATTGGAGGGAAGGCCACGCATTAAACTTTGTTCTCCATTGGTTCTTACTGCTCCCTTTTGTTCTTATGTGTGTTTGGTCTTGACTCTAATTTGTTTTCTAAATATCCCTGTGCCTCCCTCAGTTTAATTAATTTTCTAACTACTCCCTTAGGAAAACTTAACTCTTTCGCTTGTCTTGTCTGAAACTGTTTAGCAGCAACACTAACAAGGAATGGCATCATGTTGGCCTCAGAGGTTATTGAAAAACACAAAACCTGGAGGGAGGGAGTTTTACACCACCTATAAAAGTCCTCTAGTATAAAACCTTCCTAATGAAGTGCCCGCATGCCCACTCTTAACAGAAAGTATTCCTTACAAACATTTTCCCCCAGGAGTTAAAGTCTTGGCATTCAACAACTAATTGAAAAAACACAATTTCCATTATAATAATGTTTCATAAAATTGGTTTCCTAGGATGAAATGTACTATGTAAATCAGTTTTGTCAATAGACTAGACACACATCTATAAGAGAACAACGTATTTCACAATATTTAGTTACCAAATTGTCATATTTTATTAACGTTACTATAGTGCTGCATCTGATATTATTCTGTTCCAAATGACAAAAAACTTGTCATGCCTACTTGGTAGATACACTTAAAATTACTTTTTTATTAGTGTGTAGTCTGACTCCTCATATATCTGACAAGCTAAGGCAGATAACACACTAGTTTATCTGGAAGATGGGACTCATTTTCTCCCATTATATCTCAATGAGGAAAAATCTTCTTGAAAAGTCTCTGGAGTCTAGACTAGGTAGAAGAGATTTTGAACTCATGTAATATGGCTAGAAGTGACTTTAGAAATTATTTATGCTAATCCCGTCATAAGGAACAATGAGTTTAGGTGACTTGTTTTCACATATTTTCTTCTTGTTCCTTGCTTTCAGGACCAACCTTCTGGTGTCAACCATTAGGTACCTTCAAGCAGAGTTAATTTTAAATGCCTTCAAGAGTGCCTCGGCCGGGCCCAGTGGCTCAAGCCTGTAATCCCAGCACTTTGGGAGGGCAAGGTGGATGGATGACGAGGTTAAGAGATCGAGACCATCCTGGTCAACACGGTGAAACCCCGTCTCTACTAAAAATACAAAAAATTAGCTGGGCGTGGTGGCGCGTGCCTGTAATCCCAGCTACTCAGGAGGCTGAGGCAGGAGAATTGCCTGAACCCAGGAGGCGGAGGTTGCGGTGAGCCGAGATCGTGCCACTGCACTCCAGCCTGGGTAACAAGAGTGAAACTCCGTCTCAAAAAAAAAAAAAAAAAAAAAAAAAAGTGCCTCATTGCTGAAAGGATAAAGTCCATATTCTTCCGTGTGGTTTATGAGGCCCTTCATAAGAAGTCTAGCCTCCTTTCATCTATCTCTGCTTACATTCTGCTATCCCTTAGTCCTTTGATCTCCATGATCCATCCATGCTGAATAACATTTCATTTCCTCACAGGAGCCAGGTTTTCTTACCTTTGAGCCATTGCATATATCATTCCTGCTATTTGGATCATTCATACCTTGTCCTCGTGGTCCAGTTCCTAGTTAGCATAGGCTGCACCTCCCTGATCACCCAGGATGTGAGTGAGGGGCTCAGGTTTGTGCTTACCTAGAGCCCTGTCCCTTACATAGCTCTCATCACATTTTATGGATACTAATTGTACATGTGTCTATTTCCTTCAGGAGAATGAAAGTTCTGTGAGGAAAAGGATTAAAGCTCTTTTGGTTACCTTTACATTATGATTGGGTAACATAGGTCTGCTGTAAACGCTTACAAAATGTTAAGCAGGTAATTGAAATGCCTCAGATCAGAGAGCCATGTAGGTCAGAAAATCTGAACTAGAACCCAGACCCCATATTCTAATCCGTTTTACCATCTCCTTCAAAGTAGTAGTTTTGTTTCCTTAAGTAAATTTGAGATAGAACAACCTAATTATACACAAATGTATCTTAGGCACATATTACCTTTCAAAAGAGATTTACTTTGATACAAATTAAGGTACCTTCTGGGATAAGTTTGTGCTTAACATTTGTAAAGACTAATTAAATCATATGAATACTTTTACAACTAGGTCTTAAATTCTGAAAATACATAATAAAAGATGATAAATCAATCACTTTACCAACATAAATCTTATATCATTAATACTATATACTTACAGGAGAAGAAGTAATCGAAGAATATTGTGAAATGTCTTCTCTAGTAACTATTAATTAGATATTTTCTTCTCTTTTTATTTAAGAAAGGGAATTTATCTTTATACTTCATTCCATAGCTAAATTTATATAAATTACAATATTTGATAGCTTCAATTTAATTCAAAAACATTAATTAAAAGTTTAAAATGTAATATGTAGAACATTCTTAAAAATTTATATAATTTTAATTAACAAAATTATTGCATCTAGTAGCTTGACTATATTTCAATTGATTTTATTTGTACTATTATTTCAATATATTCTATACTATTAATATTTTATATTACTCTACACAGTAAAAAACCCAAGCAACACCTTATTAATATGTCAGAAAACTATCAATTATCATGCAGCAGAACCACAAACCACAAATTTTCACTAATTTTCTGTTCCTTTTGTTTCTTTTTCTTTGCCCCATTAATATTAATATAAAACTTAATTGGTTGGTAATTATTAATGTTCAAAGAGTCCTTTAAAAGTAAAGCCACAGAAATAAGACGAGAGTTCTTAAGTATATCTGGCAACAATTAGTTACCTTTTAGGGGCTGTATTCATAATTATGCATCTAATTCATTTTCCCCAAAAGACTTTATCTTCTCCATAACTTATAATGCATCAGATTATATTGTGAATTTAAATTCTAGATCTTAAGAAAGAATAAAATTATTTCCCTCTTGAAAATCCCCTTGCTTCTTTGGAAATTTTGCTATATTCATAGGAATACTGCAACAAAAGTGTTTTGGAAGTTGGACATGGTGGTAGTCTTGTTTTCTATCTTGATTTAAAATGTTCAGTTTTACAATATTGCAGACCAACAATTCAAAATTTACCTTCTAATATAAGTTACTGTGTCAGTTTGTATCATATGTCTAACAGTATTTTATCTTATGGAGATTTGTGGAAATACATCCAAAGTATTTTCAGGATAATATTTTAAAACTACTTAACTTTGTACAAAACTTTGAATTTACAGTGTACTCTTACATATACAATATTTTTGGTCATATTTATTACTGTTGCAACACGTTAGTGTTAGGTATTGGTATTCTGAGACTCTTATGTTTGTTTCTGAAATAATGCAAATGACTAGATGATATTCTCATTCTACCACTGCTGTTTCAATGAAAACCCTGACAGTGAAAACAGGTTTTCAACGATAACAGAAGTGTTAGAATGAGAATATCATCTAGTCATTTGTGTTATTCCAAAAATCTTGTAGTTCTATTGAGAATTCATGAACACAGGGAGGGGAATATCACATACTGAGGCCTGTTGTGGGGTGGGGACTTAGGGGAGGGGTAACATTAAGAGAAATATCTAATGTAGATATGGGTTGATGGATGCAGCATATCACCATTGCACGTGTAGACCTATGTAACAAACCTGAATGTTCTGCACATGTACCCCAGAACTTAAAGTATAATTTTTTTAAAAAAAGAACTTACTCATGAAACCAAATACCACTGTACTGTACCCTAAGAACCTACAGGAAAATAAAAAAATGATTAAAAAAAAAACTTGTAGTTCTAAATTTGAATTGGAATTATCAAAATAAACTCTTAATGGCTTTCATAATTTAAAATGAAATGTAATGAAATATTTTCCAGCTTTGTCTACAGAGAAGCCTATCAATTTTGACTCACTCAATCACAATGAGTACCCCAGTGCCTATATTATAGTTTTGATGTAACAATTCCCACCAAAAGAAACCAAGCTACTTTGATAAATTGCTGACTTTAGGGCTGGGGCAAAAATAGATACAAGATAAATCTGGAAAATTGTGTTAATACTCTGAACAAAGGACACTATCAATTAGAAATAGATCAGAGACAAAATTATTCTGAGGCACTCTTGAAGAGATTCACAATGACCAAAATAAAATATTAAACATCAAAAAGAAAAATCATAGTAATGGATTGAAGTGCAATAAATATATTTAAATATAGTTTGTAATAATACAAAAATAAACATAAGATATTATAAAATGATAACAAACCAATTTATCATTTTGAAGAGTAGTAAATAAAAAAAAATAAGCATTTATTTTTTTCTTTCCGACATGAAATTGTATGAATGGGAAACCAAATAGTAGATAGGGAAAGTTTTTCTTTCAGAAATATTCCAGTTAATAAGTGAGGTAAAAGTGAAAGAAATACAATCTCTTCATTTACCCCCTAATGAATTGATGGATCTAAACATTGATCATCACCGGTTCCTAACATCACAAGAGACACAAACATTAATACCTTCTGATGGAAGACAATATCATCTATGAAGTAATTTTGCACAAGAATAAACAAACATATCCAACATAAGTGTGATTAAGTCTCTAGAACCAACCACCAATTTACAGAAAATATATAGGGCAGATGAACATGTTAAAGCTTTTCATGGGGATGCAATCAGCAAAATTCAGGTGGCAAAGTAATGTCAACCTATTGTAATGATGGACTTTATTTGAATCCCAAATCTAAAAGCCCTAGGGTAAAAAGGAAAAAATGAAATTTGTAAGGCAATTGGAAATTAGAACATTGTGTATTTGATGAGGTTAAAAACTTACTATGTAGTTAATTTTAGGTAGTATACTGGTATATATGTTTTTAACCATATATTGGTTATATATTTTTTTGAAGCCCACATTTTTAGTAGTAAAAGTATAATATGTATCAATAATATGTATCAATAAAATGTATAATATGTATCAATAAAATGATGTAATATCTTGGATTTACTATGGTAAAAAATGGAAAAGTAAAGTGAGAAGGGACAAAGAAATAAGATGGCATAATGAGTTGATAATTTTTGAAACTGGGTAGTGTACGTGAGGGTTTATTATTACTATTTTGTCTACTTTTGTACATATTTAAAATTCTCCATAATAAAAAGTTAAAATTTTAAAAAAAAGATATTTAGAAAATAGTTGGGTGCAGTGACTCATGCCTGTATACCCAGCACTTTTGGAAACTGATGTGAGAGAATCACTTGAGCCCAGGAGTTTGAGATCAGCCTGGACAGCACAGCAGGACCCCATCTCTACAAAAAATTTAGAAGAAATAAATAAAGGAATAGGAAAAAAGAAATTTTGAAAATAGAGGTGACCTTACAAATTTACAGGTAGTACATGGTAAAAGAAAGTCTCAATGTTTTGCTTTGAAATACAGTACTTTTTTCACTGTACTAAAATATCTCACAATGATGAGAGAATTTAAAATTACCTAGAAATTAACTGGCAGTATCCTTTTGGAGAAATAGTCTTGAACCATTTGCCCTGTTAATTCTAGAAAAGCCATGAAATGTAAGTTAAAAAGCAGTGAATGAAATAGTCAGTGGGCCTGAATGAAAGGACATGGAAAGTCTATCATTCCTCTACCACGCTCCTGTCCAACTGCAGCTAATCCACAAGGCTTAACCAAACTATATACAGCTACAACACCTCTCTCTTTCTCTCCCTGAGCATTCGGCTACTAACTTTCCAAAATCAAGACGCCAGTAATTACAGAAAAATAATTGCATCATTCTCCCTCAATGCTTTTTCTTGATGCCACATTGAGACACTGTTGAGTCTTGTTACTATAACTTGTGCTATGGATATGTGCAATAGGCATGCTACTTTGTCTGCCATTAATCAGCCGCCCATGAAAGAAATACTAGCAATGCCACTGAGAGGACAAAGGATTCCTCTACAAGGGTTGATACTTTCATTTATCATACAATTTCCAATGGGTATGATTGAATAATTTTCAAACACATTTATCTGGGTCTCTGTAAGAAGGGTAAAAAAAGAAAGCATCATGGATATATCACGAAATCTGGCTCTTCAGAAGGGCAGAAATATTTATTGTGATTGCAGAGAAGGGGCTTTGGAGTCTGAGAAACTTATGTTCAAATCCTAGCCCTGCTACTTACCTACTGTGTAACCCTGGCCAACTTGGTCCCTCTCAGCCTCAGTATATACAAGAGCAAAAGGGTAAAAATAATACCTCAACCGAGTAATTATGAGGGTTACATGAGGCAACTCTAGGTAAAATATTTGTAATAGAAACTGGTACACAGTGCTGGGTGTGGTGGCTCACATCTGTAATCCCAGCACTTTGGGAGGCCTAGGTGGGAAGATCACTTGAGGTCAGAAATTTAAGACCAGCCTGGCCAACATGGTGAAACTCTGTCCCTATCAAAAAAATACAAAAATTAGCTGGTGTGGTGGCAAGCATCTATAATCCCAGCTACTTGGGAGGCTGAGGCAGGAGAATCACTTGAATCTGGAAGGCAGAGGTTCCAGTGAGCCAAGATCGAGCCACTGCACTTCAACCTCAGTGACAGAGTAAAACCCTGTCTAACAAAAAAGAAACACACAGACACACATACAGACACACACACACACACACACAAAGAAACACACACACACACAAAGTGTTCAACAAGCAATAGTTAGCTTGTGTTGCTATTGCTATTAAAAGAAACTAAGCCCTGGTATAGTGGCTCAACGCCTATAATCCCAGCACTTCAGGAGGCCAAGGCAGGCAGATCACTTGAGGTTAGGAGTTCAAAATCTGACTGGCCAACATGGTGAAACCCCCTCTCTACTTAAAATACAAAACAATTAGCTGGGTGTGGTGGTGCAAGCCTACAATCCCAACTACTTGGGAGGCTGAGACAGTAGAACTGCTTGAACCCAGGAGGTGGAGGTTGTAGTGAGCCGAGGTCGCACCACTGCACTACAGCCTGGGCAACAAGCAAGACTCCTTTCGTCTCAAAATAAATAAATAAATAAATAAATAAATAAATAGATAGATAGATAGATAGATAGATAGAAAAAGAAGCCAAAAAGTTAGAAACATTGAATAGTTGCCTTGATTTAAGAGTCTTGCTTATTCACCAAGAAGAAAAAATCATTTTTCTCTACACGGATCATATAGAAGTAAAATGCATAAGTACATGAAACCTGCCCAATTTTTAACCGTCGTTGATAGACTACTACATCATTTTTAGGAAGGAAACTAACATGTTAGGCTTCATTGCCAGACCTCAGGCCAGGTTTTATGCCAGGCTCTGGAACTAGGAACTGGATAATGGCTGTGGACAATTTATCTAACTTCTTAGAGTCTCAGTTTTAAAATCTGTTTAGCAAAAATAATACTTTGGGTCATGCACAGTGGCTCATGCCTGTAATTCCAGCAATTTGGAGGGCCAAGGCAGGTGGATCACTTGAGGTCAGGAGTTCAAGACCAGCCTGGCCAACATGTTGAAATCTTGTCTCTAAGAAAAATATAAAAAGTATCCAGGTATAGTGGTAGGTGCCTGTAACACCAGCTACTTGGGAGGCTGAGGCTGGAGAATCCCTTGAACCCAGAAGGTGGAGGGTCGTAGTGAGCCGAGATCACACCATTGCACTTCAGCCTGGGTGACAGAGGCAGACTCTGTCTCAAAAAACATATAAATATATACATAAAATAATACTTTTATAAAGTATAAATTTAATAATGTACATAAATTTATATTTCTTATTCTAGGTACTTAATTAAAGTTAGTTTCTTTTCTTTGCCCTAATTCAGTTCTTTTAAAATAAGAAAGATAAAAAGCCAGATTTAAATTAGTACTTTTGTTCTTTTCAAGCACTTGCAAATTTAATATTTACTGTCAGGCTAAAATATTGGAATTTTTTTAAGCCAATGTCTTCTTCCTAGACAAAATAAAACTATCTTTAAAAATGTTTAATATATGTATACATGTTTTATGACGTAACACATATAATGAATTAGAACGTAATTTGTAAGTCAATACATGTACATACATTTGAATAATAGTCAATCAAACTGCTGGAAACAATTGCCATGGAGAATAGTTTCAGTTTCTTATCCAACATTTTTTCAACACCTACAGAGTATCACATACTGTGGTATATACCAGTGATACATACATCGATAATCCTGAACTATCAGGATTCACAGTTTGATGGAAAAAGAAAAAAATTATATCAATATTTATAATGTAAAAAATGAATTAAATCCTACTTAAATTGAACCATATGTAATTATAAATATCAACCATTTTTTACTAAAAAAATGGCAATTTTATATGGTTTAATTAATATACTTAATATCCTTTTTAATGTCTTTTAGCTGTCCTAGAATTTCCCAACATTAATTTGTCCTTTAATTTAAGAAGGATGGCTAACTCCCAGAATACAAATTTTATCACCACTAAATAATTTTTATTTAATTATCTGTTTTGTGCTAAACTGATGAAAGGAATTATAGAACCAAATTATGACTGTATTTTATGACTTTTCCTAACAGAGAATGCATCTTAGTCTGTTTTATTTCTAAGAATCTCTATAACAAAAAATAGCTTATTCCAACATTTTTATTAATTTGACTACATGAATGTCTTTCAGATATGCACTTTCCATTTTAATATCAGGCTATAACTTAATCCAACCAAGACTGTCCCTTGTTTTACATGGTAAAGACTTCACTAACATCATTTTACTGATTTTTGTCTAAAATATGAACATTTTCAGGAGAAATTCTAGCAATCACAATGCCAGTTCCCTTTGGCTGCTATCTCTTTCTGATTTGGTACTATTTGAAATCCTCCTGCAGAGACTCTGGCTGTTGGCCTCTATAGCACATGGCCTGCCAGCCATTGAACAGAGTAAGGTAAAATTGTTGTGAAATAATGCCCAAAGATAAAGTCTGTTTCACAGTTTTCTATCTTTCATGAGCTGTGACTGCAAAGATGGCACCATATGGGATGCTCTTTCCCTCTATTCTCTATCTAATAAGTTTAATTCTTATTCAGTAATTCAGAGGTAATTTAAACCACCCAAGTAACAGTGAATAGTGCATCTACCAATATTAATGTCTAGATTGTTCTTATAAAACAGTGCTATTAATCTTTGAATTATTTCTGAAATACATTAATATTAACTCAATAAATTAAGACAGTACATATATCTAAACTTTATTTATTACAGATATGAAACATGAAAATTTCAAAAGATCCAAAAATTCAGATATTAATTACTTAGGATGAAATAACAGTTTATTTTCAGAAAAGAATGAAGGCTATCTAACTGAACAAAGCTAGTCATTCACCAAGGAGAAAGAGTAAATTTTATGTAGAATTGACATGGCCTAACAGATAGGGCACTGTCTTTCTGCAGTATGTATCCAGGACATAATGGAAAAACTGCCGAGCCTTATCACACCTGCTGACAACACCCCATGCCTGCTGATTCATGATGGTATGAATGATGCCATCATAATAAACATCCAACCCATTTTTAGAATTCATGACATCCTAGGCAGAAAGCTAAAGGGTTCCTGGGACCCACATGTTGTTTAAAATTCTTCCTCCAATTCAATGTGTGATTTAGGAAAGGAAAAAATGTTGAGCAGTTGGTTAAATAGATGGTGGCAGAATCATGATTTAAAATACCAAAATTGTTAGGGATTTGTGACTTAGCAGGATCCCTGGTGAAATACTAATTCAGAAGACTTAAACATAAAATTTATGGAAAAATAAAAATATTATTAAAATATTAACAAGGGTAATAAGAACATTATAGATATGACACATAAAGACATTCGGGAA
Organism: Saimiri boliviensis; assembly: GCF_048565385.1. Classification (NCBI taxonomy): domain Eukaryota; kingdom Metazoa; phylum Chordata; class Mammalia; order Primates; family Cebidae; genus Saimiri; species Saimiri boliviensis. The sequence goes on from NC_133452.1 coordinate 67,492,857, forward strand.
TCTCCCAAAGCATTCGTAGGAGAACATAACTGTATTACAGAAAATATCTTTGTCCTCCAACAACTATATATCAAGAAGCATTACAATAAAAAGATATATGGGTATGTTTGGGAGTATATGTGTATGTGCATACACATGCACATATGTATTTATCAAGGGAAATTGAGGGATTCAATATTAGAAAGTGGCAGTCCAAATGTACATCTTAATAGAACAAACAAATCAGTTTGAAGAAGAAAAGGGATAACAAAATCTGTCTTATCCACTGAGACAAAAATTTGAAGGTAGGCCCGGCGCAGTGGCTCATTCCTGTAATCCCAGCATTTTGGGAGGCTGAGGCGAACTCATCACTTGAGACCAGGAGTTCGAGACCAGCCTGGCTAACATGGTAAAACCTCATCTCTACCAAAATACAAAAATTAGCCTGGCACAGTGGAACATGCCTGTAATTTCAGCTACTCGGGAGGCTGAGGCAAGAGTATAGATTGAACCCAGGAGTCGGGGGTTGCAGTGAATCAAGATCGTGCCACTGCATTCCAGCCTGGGCAACAAAGAGAGAGTCTATATCAAATAATAATAATAATAATAATAATAATAATAATAAACATACAAAAACTGAGGTGGGAGGATGTTAATAAGACTGTAATCTAAGTTGCACTATTTGTGAGGACGATATACACTAGCTGGTTATGTGTTTAAAATAGATGACTATTCTGTATTTACAACCCCAAATGTTAGAGGAATTACTTAAACAACAGAAAGGAGAAAGTTAAAAGAACATTCAGTTCTCCTTGAACTATTATTCTACTAAATAAATAATTTATTCACGTGCCTAGCTGGCAATTTAATGCCTCAGACACCAGAGAAAGCAGTGAACTTACTTTGGGTCAATAAGAAAAGACTCATGATGAAGTTGGAATGATGAGACTCCATGAATATAACTTGTCATCTTGACATAGTGAATTATCTTGTGGAAGGGTAGTTAGGAGATGAGAATTGTGGGATATAACAACAATTTAATTCAAGCTTTAAGTCATATTTCAAAACTTTCAGAAAACAGAAAGACCTAAGATTCTTACAGGTGAAATAGCTCAATCACAAGCATTAAAATGGAGTTCTTTAAAAACTAAAATGTTACAATCATTAATGATTCTGATGAGGAGGGAAACTGGGAAATATCTAAAAATATAGCTCCATGGAGAGCACCCTGAAGAGTTAAGGTTATCATTTTGTTTTTGTTTTTTTTCTTTCTGATTTTTTTTTTTTTTTTTGAGATGGCGTCTCTCACTGTAGCCTGGGCTGGAGTGCAATAGCGTGATCTTAGCTCACTGCAACCTGTCTCCCAGGTAAAAGCAATTCTCCTACCTCAATCTCCTGAGTAGCCGGGATTACAGATGCCCACGACCATGCCCAGCTAACCTTTTTTTTTTTTTTTTTTTAGTAGTGTTTCTCTATGTTGGCCAGGCTAGAGTGAGACTTTTTTTTTTTTTTTTCTTATTTTTAGTTTTGTAATGGGCATGAAACTTTGAGACTAGTTGAAAGAAAACTAAAATTTACACTGTGATTTCATATTGCCCATTTATTATTCACATATAAAATGTTTCTCAATCCATCTCAACAAGAATACCAATAAGCCTTTCTTTCTCTTTCTTTCCTTCCTTTCCTTCTTTCTTTCCTTTCTCTTTCTTTTCTCTATTTCTTTTGTTCTTTCTCTCTTTCTTTCTCTCTCTTTCTCTCCTCTCCTTCTCTTCTTCTCTCTTTCTCTCTTTCTTTCTGAGATGGAGTCTTGTTCTGTTGCCCAGGCTGGAGTGCAATGGTGTGATCTTGACTGCAACCTCTGCCTCCCAGCTTCAAGAGATTCTCCTGCCTTAGCCTCCTGAGTAGCTGGGATTAAAAGCACCCATCACCACACTCAGCTAATTTTTGTATTTTTAGTAGATGGGTTTTGCCATGTTGGCCAAGCTGGTCTCTAACACCTGACCTCAGGTGATCCACCCGCCTCAGCCTCCCAGTGCTAGGAATACAGGCATGAGCCACCGCACCTGGCCACCTTTTTAATATGTATAACTTCTCTAGGTGCTTTTTAAGCAATACCTGACTGTATTGGTAATCATCAATAGAATTCCAGGCCCATCATGTTCAGCTGTTTTTTATGAGACTCTAGTCAAAAGTCCAGCTCATATAACTGATTCTTCAAAGAATACTCAATGTGATGTGAAGACTATTCATTCTGATATACTCCCTAAGTTGTATAAATCTAAAATTTTGATCTCCAACTCTAGATCAGGTTTATAACAATTTGCACTACCAATAGTTATCCTTTCCTTGAATAATAAGTAGATATAACCTCAGCTTTTTATCAAAAATTTATAAAACTAAATTACTATATGAAGAATGTTAAGGTCATGTTGTTTGATCATACTTATGTTATCATTCATTTAATAAATTTGTACAGTATAAAAAAATCTTTTCAAATGAACAAATATAATAAATAATTTTCCTTTAGTTATGTGAATTGTCTAAAATGTTCTGCTTGATTTTTGCCTTATCTACAAGGATGTATAGAATTAAACAGTGCTCACAATCTGCAAATGCAAAAATATGGAACCAGCTCCTATGCCCATCAATCAACAAGTGGATAAAGAAATTGTGGTGTGTATATGTAGATATACATATATATATATATATACACACACACACACATATATATATGCACCATGGAATACTACTCAGCCATAAAAAGGAAGGAAATAATGACATTCACAGCAACCTAGATGGAATTGAAGACCACTATTTTAAGTGAAGTAAGGAAGAAATGGAAAAATCAAACATCGTTTGTTCTCATTCATATGTGAGATCTAAACTATGAGGATGTGAAGGCATAAGAATGACACATTGGACTTTGTAGACTCAGAGGAAAGGGTGGGAGATGGCAAGGTATAAAAGACTATACATTGGGTACAGTTTACTTACCACTAAAGAATTTATTTATGTAACCAGACACCACCTGTTCCCCAAAAACCTATTAATAATTTTGTTTTAATTTTTAAAAATTATATTAGTGCTCATATTAAGCAAACATAATGGTTACCTCACACTTGCTTTAAGTATCTGTAATTTTTTATTGTTTTTAAAGTAAGAAAAAAATATGGAAGTGATAGGACCTACTACATAGGGCACTTGGTATTATGAATGAAATTGAGGGTTGGTGTTACTGTTAGAAACAGTAAGGGGAATAGAAGACCACATAACTCCATTCTGATTACTTTCTCTGTGGCAAAGAGAAAAAGCTTTAGATAAAAGACAATGGAAAAGACTATGGAAGGAAGCCTCTAAAAGCCAAGATAAAGAAGCATTAGGAAGACAGCTATTAGCTGGTCTAAGTGAGTTTCCCTGTGGAAGTAAATCACATCTCAATGTGTTAAGAAAGTTTTCAGATAAGATGGATTAAGCCCTTCTTAAAACAAGAGCTTATCTGATGAGCCCTACCAAACTTAACCTATCTGGCTTGCTTTTCATTGCTTGCTTCTAGTTGATTTTAAAACCTATGTTGCTAAAAGTCACATAGCTGAGTGATATAAACTAAACTTCTCCTAACTTTCTCATTAGACAACATCTCTGAAGTATAGGTCACCATGGTAATGGTTGTTTAAGTTGTTTTTCAGGAACTTAGGGTCAGCTTTTGTTCAATGCAAACTGGCTGAGACCACTAACTCTCCAATTGGGCCCATGTAGCTGTCCAATAGTTGACCTTTTGATATCCATGCGCTAAAAACTCTACCCTAAAATCATTAAAACACTACCATTTTGTATACATGATTCCTGGAAAGAGCCATGAAGCTTGACTATGCTTGTATAGATCGCCATTTACCTCACTTTTCCTTAACTTCTGTAAACCAAAAATAAAATTCTAAGCCTCCCTTCACCCTCTATGAGGATGTGAAAGCATAAGAATGACAAATTGGACTTTGGAGACTTGGAGGAAAGGGTGGGGGATGGCAAGGTATAAAAGACTTACACATTGGGTACAGTGTACAACGCTCAGGTGATGGGACAACCATCTGAATGGACTTCCTCCTCAGCCAGGGGTCTTAAAATTTAACCTGAGAGACTGTTTCAGGCTGTGACAGGAAGTGGGGGTCTAACATGCCTCATTTTACCTCAACACAGACTTTAAGTCTGATAAAAGTCATTTTACAGCCTATTCTCTTTGAAGCCTGATAGCTAAAAGCTTCATTTGCATGGTTAAACTTTGGTCTCTACAACCTCATATTTTAACCCAGACATTCCTTTCTATTTGATCCCAAGTCTTTAAACAAACTCAACCAATTGTCAACTAAAAAATGTTTCAATTTATCTACAGCTTGGAAGCTCCTGCTTCAAATTGTCCTGCCTTTCTGGACCAACCCAATATATTTCTTAAATGTATTTGATTGATGTCTCATGCCTCTTTAAAATGTATACAACCAAGCTGCACCCAACCACCTTGGGCATCTGTTCTCAGGAGCTCTCGTGGGCTGTGTCATGGGCCACAGTCAGTCATATTTGGCTCTGAATAAATCTCTCCAAATATTTTACACAGTTTGACTCTTTTTGTTGACACCTCAATCACCTTACACGAGACCTTAGTCCACCATGATTTTTTATCCCACAAATATCCCTAAACCAGGGATCTTCAGGAGGCAGATTTGAGACCTGTTCTCTCACCTCCTCACTTGGCTGCATCATGAATAAACTCTTTCTCTGGGGCAAACTTGTCACCTCAATTCTTGGCATACTGCCAAACAGGCACACCAGGCTTGGTTCAGTATCACTGCTAAGAAGCTAAAAACTATTAAAAAGATACATACTTGCTTTTTCCAAAAATAGAAACAAGTATATTCTGATAATCTTCTCAAGCAGAATTGTATGATAGCTTATTAACCTCAGTAGAAATCTAAACAGAGGCAGTTACCGATAGGGCATATTAAGAACGGTGTGGTATAATAGAGTGTTGACCTAGGAGTCAGGTAAACCTGGATGTGTTCTGAGCTCTGCTATTTATTAACTGTTGACTTTGGACACTTTACTTGGCCCTGGTGAACAGAACTGGGACAGAATGAGCACTCAGTAATGCCACACTTAAATTATTTGCTTTTTTGATGCAGTTATGTGTCATTCTCTCATTTTAAGTTATCACATGTAAAGGGATCACAGTTTGGCATGGAGATCACTTTAAAGTGAAGACACCTGAGCTACAGAAAATGAAAAAGAAATCTTATCTGAATTTCCCTTATCTGACTAGAGCAGAATGTCCTGAAAATATAGCTGCCATTAACCCCCCTGCAAGGCGTTTCTTGTGAATTCAGCTGCCATGGAGACAGGTTTCCTATTCTCATTAGCATCAAAAAGCCCAATAAACCTTCCATACGTTTCCATTGATGTCCTTTAAAAAACACACATGCACACATTTTGTTAAAATGGTATATAAACTGTTATTTTTGAGAATTCAGTGAGTTATTCATCAATGGATACTCCTGAGGGTTTGCAATGTATATATACATAAACTGTTTCTTTTTTTTTTTTTCCTGCTAACCTATCTGTCATCAGTTAATTCTCAGGAACCCAACCATTTGAACCTTAGATCATAGAGGAAATATTCCTTTCTAACAAATGAATTCTGCAGACAAATATAGCTAGATTTCAACAGAGAATCTGAAAAAACTCTAGTAATTGTTGGTCTATCTGAGTGGATTTCTTATTATTTAAGTATGTGGTAGTTCTTGATCCTATTTCCCATTAAAATCACTTGGTGAATTATTTAAAATTCCAACACCTCAGCCATACCTCAGTCCAAATTATACAGTCAAGATTGACAGCCAGTGTCATCAGGGAAAATTTCTAGTTGCATACTTGCATGCTTGTGGCTTTCCCTAACCCTGTCCTCCTCAAAGTAGCGGTTGTCTTTTGTTTCTGTCTTTTACCTTGAGTGAGAAACACAAAAACCAATTAATTTTGCAGATGTCAGGCTGATATAGATTGGATAATTGTCCCCTCAAAATCTCATGGTGACATGTGATCCCTAATGTTGGAGGTGGGATCTATTGGGAAGTGTTTGGGTCCGCGGGTGGAACCTCATGAATGGCTTGGTACTTTACCCATGCCAAAGAGTAAATTCTTCCTCTATTAGTTAACAGGTGAGCTGGATGTTAAAAAGAACCTGGCATCACCCTCTCTGGCTTCTTCTCTCGCCAGCTAGCTCCCCTTCCTTTTCTGCCATGACTGAAAGTTTCCTGAGATCCTCACAAGAAGCAGATGCTGGCTAGAGCCGAGCTTCTTATACAACCTTCAGAACTGTGACCCAAAGAAGCCTCTTTTCTTTATAAATTACCCAGCTTCAGGTATTCCTTTATTAAAAACACCAAAGAGACTAATACCCAGGCTGAAACATGAGGTCAAACTCAACATTAGGAAAAAAAAAAAAGCAAAAACAAACAAACAAAACAAAACAAAACAAACAAACAAACAAAAACAGGAGTAAAGGTTACATTCTAAACATAGTTTAAAAATAAAGTGAAAATAACTACTGCACAATTATAGAATGCAATCATGAAACTTTAGTTTCATAATTAGTTCTCCTCTCCCCCTTTTCCTTTGCTTTTTAAAATTGCTGTTACTGGGTATCAACAAAAATGAATATTTCCGTTTACCACAATTAATCCTCACAGCAACCTCAGGAACAGGGAATATAATGCTATTTTACAGCCAAAGAACCACTCAGAGACATGAAGTACTTGGGAAGGATAAGCCAGTGTAGAGAGCAGGGATTTAACACCAGATCCTGCCAGCTGAACCAGGGTCCCACACCACAAAGCCACAGCGGGTTCGGACTGGGTTGGATCTGCCAAAAAGCTGCTGGGAATTTAGACTCCAACTTTGAGTCCAGACAGGCATTTGACTCCAACTTTGAGTCAAACATGAATTCTCAATTCAACAGGGGTGGGAGAAAGGGCAATTGCTTTCCTTCTCTCCACCATATCACTCTCAGAGAGCAAAGTTGATCCTGGGGAGGGCAGGGGACAAATCTGTGATGTTAGCATTTCATAGGTGGGCAACTACAAAAACAATGTCTATAAAGGCTCCTTGAGGGTTCGTGGGGGGCGGTGATAATGAAAAAGAGACTCCCTACTCCTGAACCACAGATTTAAGAACCTTCTTGTACTTTTCTGGTTAGGTCACACATCTTACAGAAAATTGCATTAGGTTTGCAGTGAAACATGACACATGCTGGCAAACTGGAGGGAGATTTGCCAGGATAATTCAGGGGCCAACAATTTTTAAGTAGGTTAGAGGAGAAGAAATATCAAGTGATGGAAAGAGTGACAATTGTGCCTCCTTGGCTTCAAGAATATCTGAGACATATAAATCTTCCTTATGTTTACCTGATATTTTAAAGAAAAAAATATAACATTTTAAAAGATGATCTTATATTTACTATGTCATTCCTTTATTGAAAACAATGACATAAATTAAGAAGGTAGAATAGTCCACATTTAAGAGGAGACGCCCAGAGGTGAAGGGCTTTTCCCATGTCCTCGAGTCAGTCCTCACAATTCTGAAACCCACAAAAATGGCAGACCAGCTATAAGACAGATTAAATAATATAATAAACAAAAATTAATGGAATGGTTTTAAGTAAATGTACCCTCCAATCATCCACTGAGGGCCTATGTGACTTATTGATCTTTGTGTTCTCCAGTGGCAGAAACAAGACAGTAAAATCAATAGCATGCAATAGTCCATTTGAAATTATTAATTCTATCCAGTTGAGATACTCAACATATTCAAAAAAAATATCTTACTGTGACTGTGACATTTTGTAAATAGTGAAGAACCAGAAACAATTTAATCATGTAAATAATACATCAGGCTCATGCCTTAATTGGTGATTTTATGAACAAGTTCTCAGTGAACAACAGACATCTGTTAAAAAAGAGAAACAGGAACTTTAGGAGGCCAACACGGTTGGATCACGAGGTCAAGAGATCGAGACCATCCTGGTCAACATGGTGAAACCCCATCTCTACTAAAAATACAGAAAAAAAAAAAAATTAGCTGGGCATGGTTGCATGTGCCTGTAATCCCAGCTATTCAGGAGGCTGAGGCAGGAGAATTGCCTGAACCCAGGAGGCTGAGGTTGCAGTGAGCCGAGATCATGCCATTGCACTCCATCCTGGGTAACAAGAGCGAAACTCTGTCTCAAAAAAAAAAAAAAAAAAAAAAAAAGAGAGAGAGAAACAAGGCTTCTACGTCTGTGCACTATGCAGACTGCTCTCCTTGAGAAAGCTTGGAACCCTTGCTTCTGTTACCTCTCTTATCACAGTCCCATTTTCTATTTATATCACTAAGATTGTGTTATGCTATGTTTCTTAATTGACTATTTCTTCCCTCTAGAACCATGGTTCTTTACAGTAGGTGATTTTGCCACCCAAGAGACATTTATTCGGGCCCTAGCAGCATCTACTAGGTCGAGAACAGGGATGTCACCAAAAATCCTACATTGCGTAGGACAGCCCCCTCTCAACAGCAAAGAATTATCGAGCCAAATTGTCAATAGTGCCAATTCTGCTCCATGATGTACGATTTATGAAATAGAGACTATCTCTTTCACTTAATATTTACCATATAAATGAATGAATGGATGAGTGAATGAATGAGATCAGTATTTCAAAGGGTTAAGCAGGAAAGGGATAAAAAAGCTGTGAGGATCGGGCAGGTGGAACACTAGTACAATTCTCAGGAGAAAAATACAAAACTGCAATTTGTATTTTGCATTGTACTGTACTATAGCATCTAAGTACAAAGTCTGAAAATAGGCAAAAATTGACATTGTAATAGCAACTACTTAAGAAATTTCTCCATGTAATTTTAAGCTGCTTCTGGAAAGAATTAAAGAGAGAGATGATTTTCAACAGCATATATACATATATAGGTCCTATTCAAAGTGTTAATTATGCATTTTTTGCCTATGTTAAGATAATTTCCTATTCCTTGCAACAGTTTATATCAAGTTATACATTAAAGAGTTTTGTCTGTTTTTCTTCACTAAGAAAAAAAAAGAAGACACATGTCTCAATCTCTTTCTTCTTAGGCCTGATATTTGTAAGTAATCAATAATTCATTTGCCTCCAGAGCTCATTTAATTATGCTCATCCTAAATATCCTGTTGACATTGGAAATTTTTCCTGACTTTAATCAATTCTGACATAAATTGATTTTTGTTCAACCTTTTCTTTCACAGTGCACCATTCTCTTTCACATCTAAAGCAAGAAAAACCAAAAGCCTATGAAAAATCATTTTGTGGACAGATGTAAAAATCAACATAAAAGCAATAAAAGTTAAAACTCTAATAAAAACATAGTGCAAACCTACAGATCAAATGTAGTCAAGGTTTCATTACATTTTTCATCATACCATGTGATATGGTTTGGATCTGTGTCCCTGCCTAGATCTCAACTTGTAGCTCCCAGAGATACCACGTGTTATGGGAGGCACCTGGTGAGAGATAATTAAATCATGGGGTGGGTCTTTCTCCTGTTGTTCTTGTGATAGTGAATAGGTCTCTTAAGATCTGGAAGTTTCCCTACACAAGCTCTCTCTTTTGCCTGCAGCCATCCACGTAAGATATGACTTGCTCCTCCTTGCTTTCTGCCATGATTATGAGGCTCCCCAGCCATGTGGAATTGTAAATCCATTACACACCTTTCATTTGTAAATTTCCCAGTCTTGGGTATGTCTTTATCAGCAGCATCAAAACTAATACTGTAAATTGGAAATAGTAGAGTGGGGTGTTGCTGAAAAAATACTGAAAATTTGGAAGCGAGTTTGAAACTGGGTAACAGAAGGTAGAGCAGTTTAGAGGGCTCAGAAGAAGACAGGAAAATGTGAGAAAGTTTGGAACTCCCTAGAGACTTGCTAAATGGCTTTGACCAAAATGCTGATAATGATATGGACAATGAAATCCAGGCTGAAGTGGTCTCAGATGCAAATGAGGAACTTGTTGGGAACTGGAGGAAAGGCGAATCTTGCTAGGTTTTAGCAAAGAGACTGATGACATTTTGCCCTGCCCTAGAGATATGTGGAACTTTGAACTTGAGACAGATGATTTAGGGTATCTGGTAGAAGACATTTCTAAGCAGCAAAGTGGTTAGAGGTGACTGAGGTGTTAAAGGTATTCAGTTTTATAAGGGAAGCAGAGCATAAAAGTTCAAAAAATTTGCAGCCAGCCTGGCAATGCAATAGAAAAGAAAATTCCATTTTCTGAGGATAAATTCAAGCCAGCTACAGAAATTTATCTAAGTAATGAGGAGCTGAATGTTAATCCCCAAGACAATGGGGAAAATATCTCCAGGACACGTCAGAGGTCTTTGCAGCAGCCTCTTCCATCACAGGCCCAGAGGCCTAGAGGAAAAAGTGGTTTTGTGGGCCAGGCCCAGGGTCCCCATGCTGTGTGCAGTGCAGGGACTTGGTGCCCTGCATCCTAGCTGCTTCAGCCATGGTTGAAAGAGGCCAATGTAGAGTTCAGGCCATGGCTTCAGAGGGTGTAAGCCCCAAGCCTTGGCAGCTCCCATGTGGTGTTGAGCCTGTGAGTACAAAGAGGTCAAGAACTGAGGTTTAGAAACCTCCACCTAGATTTCAAAAGATGTATGGAAACACCAGGTTGCCCAGGCAGAAGTCTGCTGCAGGGGTAGGACCCTCATGGAGAACCTCTGCTAGCACCGTGTAAAAGTGAAATATGGGGTCAGAGCCCTCACACAAAGTCCCTACTGGGGCACTGTCTAGTGGAGCTGTGAGAAAAGGGCCACTATCCTACAGACCCCAGAATGGTAGATCCGCTAATGGCTTGCACTGTGCACGTGGAAAAGCTGCAGACATTCAATGAAAGCAACTAGGAGGGAATCTAAACTCTGCAAAGCCACATGGGCAGAGTTGCCTAAGACTATGAGAACCTGCCTCTTGCATCAGCATGACCTGGATGTGAGACATAGAGTAAAAGAAGATTATTTTGGAGTTTTAAGATTTGACTGCCCCGCTGGATTTCAGACTTGCATGGGGCCTGTTTCTCCCTTTTGGAATGCCTGTATTTACCCAATGCCTGTACCACCATTGTATCTAGGAAATAACTAACTTGCTTTTGATGTTACAGCCTCATAGGCCTAAAGGACTTACCTTATATCAGATAAGACTTTAGACTGTGGACTTTTGTGTTCATGGTGAAATAAGTTAAGCCTTTGGGGGACTATTGGGAAGGCATGATTTGTTTTGAAATGTGAGGGCATGAGATTTGGGAGGGGCCGGAGTGGAAGGAAATGTTTTGGTTCTGTATCCCCCCTGAAATCTCATCTTATAGCTCTCATAATTCCTATGTGTTGTGGGAGGAACCTGGTAGGAGATCACTGAATCATAGGGATGGGTCTTTCCCACGCTGTTTTCATGACAGTGAATAAATGTCATAAGATCTGATGGTTTTAAAAAGTAGAAGTTTCCCTACACAAGCTCTCACTCTTTGCCTGCTGTCATCCACATAAGATGTGACGTGCTCCTCCCTGCCTTCTGCCATGACTGTGAGGTCTCTCCAGCCATGTGGAACTGTAAGTTCATTATACCTCTTTGTTTTGTAAATTGCCCAGTCTTGGATATGTCTTTATCAGCAGAGTGAAGACAGACTAATATGCTATGTTTTCTAAACCCTGATATTTCTGAGCTATCATATAAATGTTGACATATTGAATATAATAGGAGCAAAAAAAGAAAAAAAAAGTTGAGGGTACCTCCAGGTATTCCCTTCATTTATCCATCAAATCCTGGGTGCCTTTTCATTAGATCCTTTATCTCTACATTCTTTACATTCTCTATCTAGGAAATCTTGGCCAGTTACAACATGTAAGTCTACCCGAGACGACAACTCTGGACCTCAGACCTGCACCACTTAAGCTTCATAAACCTGAAACTAAAGTCATCCCTCTTCTCCAAAACTTCCTCCTTTCTTCATTTGTGATAAATAATACACTCCAAAGATATTTGCTAAATCTAGCCACCAGACACCATGATGAACCCCTTCCTTTTATTCTCTCCTCATATCAAACCAATCTCTCACTATATTTCAAAACTCTCCCCTCTTCCATGAAAACAAGTTGGACCAAGCTGGAACTCCACTTTCTTCTCCATGAAGACAAGTTGATATCAAACCACAATTTCTAAGTAAAATACTACCTTCCTCCCTGGCTTTCCTCTCAACAACCTAACCCATCTTGTCATGTCTGTTTTGTTTTGTTTTGAGACGGAGTTTCGCTCTTGTTACTCAGGCTGGAGTGCAATGGCATGATCTTGGCTCACCGCAACCTCCGCCTCCAGGGTTCAAGCAATTCTCCTGCCTCAGCCTCCTGATTAGCTGGGAATACAGGTATGTGCCACCATGCCCAGCTAATTTTTGTATTTTTAGTAGAGATGGGGTTTCACCATGTTGACCAGGATGGTCTCAATCTCTTGACCTCATGATCCACCTGCCTTGGCCTCCCAAAGTGCTGGGATTATAGGCGTGAGCCACCGTGCCTGGCCCCATCTCATGTCCTTTATAAAAAAAAAAAAAGTTTATCACTTTATCTTATTTGCCTCCTTAAAATTCACCAATAGCATGCCATTTTCCTCAGGACAAGTTCCAAATTATTTAATGCCTCCTTCAAGGACCTATAGGATCTGCTCCATCCTCTTCCTCTAATTCCTCACCTCCCCTCACCCAAGGTCTTTACCTCTAGGCTCCTTGTGATAGTTAATTATATGTGTCAACTTGACAGGATCACAGGTGCCAAAATACTTTGACAAATATTGTTCTGGGGTCATCTGTGGGTGTGGGTGTATTTTTGGATGAGATTAACATTTCAATTAGTGGACTGAGTAAAGCAGATTGTCCTCCCTAATATATTACAGGTGGTTCTTATCCAGTCAATTGAAGGCCTGGCTAGAGCAAAAGGGCTGACCCTCCTGTGCTGAAAAGGGAACTTCTCCGGCCTGACCACCTTGAGCTTAGACATTTTTTTTTCCTTCCTTCTGAGTCAAGCTACAGTATTGTCTCTTTTTAGGTTTTGAGACTGCTGGCTTTTAAGCTGGAACTGTAACAACAACTCTCCCAGCTCTCCAGCATACCAACTACAGATCTTGGAACTTTTTAGTCTTCATAACTTCATGAGCCAATTTCTTATAATATATTATCTGTTCGTATTGTTTCTCTGGGGAACTTTGACTAATACAGATTTTGGTACCAAGAATGTGGTGCTGCTGTAACAAATACCTATATATGTGGAAGCATCTTTGGAACTCAGTAGTGGGTGGAGGCTGTAGGAGTTTGAAGTGCAAACTAAAAATATGGGCATTAATTCAGTGGTGATAATAGGAAGCTGAAACAAATTTTAAAGGAACATAAAAATATGGGTGTTAAGAGCAATTCTGGTGGTGTCAGATGGAAATGAGGACATATCAGAAATGGTAGGAAATGTGATTCTTGTTATATATTAGCAAAGGATTTGGCTGAACTGTGTTTTAGTGTCTTGTGTAAGGAAGGACTATGAACAATGAAACTAGATAATTAGCTGAGGAGATTTCTAAGCAAAGTGTTGAAGAAGCAGATAATTTCATTCCTCCTGTCCACTTATAGTAAAATACAGAAAAAGAAAGAGAGATTAAATCAGGAATTTTTCAAGCAAAAATGAACCAGAAGATTTGAAGAACCAGACCTTGAAGATGTCAAAAATTCTCAGCCTACTCATATTGAGAGAGGAAAGAGGAGAGAGGAGAGAGAAGAGAGAAGAGAGAGTGCGAGCGCATGCAAGGGAGAGCTTATTCTAAAGAGAACACTAAAGATGTGGCTAAATCTTTAATAAAGAGATCACGAATGCTTAATCAGCCATTCCATCAGAGTCTAGGAATAAAGACAGGATTATTTCAGCAAAAACACTGCCAGTTTGAACTAAAAAGAACAGAGAAACCAGGACAGAATGAAGGAGGCCTAAATTTGCCTTGTTAGGGTTCGGGATTGCTTGGGATTCCCCCATCCCTTTCTTCTGTTCTATTTTTCCCTTTTGAAATAGGGATGTTTATCCTATGCCTGTTCCACCTTTGAAATAGGGATGTTTATCCTATGCCTGTTCCACCATTGTATTCTGAAAGCATATAATTTGTCTGACTTCACAGGTTCATATAGAAAAGGAAATTTTTCTCAGGAAATAGTCATAATTTTGAGTCTCACCCATATCTGATTCAGATAATATTTAGATGAGACTGAACTTTAGAGTTGCTGCTGGAACAAGTTAATTAAGTTGAATATTTGGGTGAAATGAATGTATTTTGTATGTGAGGACATGAATTTTGGGGTGTCAGGGGCAGAATGTTATTGACCGACTTGTGTTCTCTCAAAATTTATATGTTGAAGCCTTAATTCCCCAATGTGATAATACATAGAGTTGGGGACTTCAGAAAGTCATTAGATTTATTATATATGATCCTGAGAGTGGGACCTTCATGTTAGAATCATTATCCTCATAAGAGGAGATTCTAGAGACCTTGCTCTCTCTTTCTTTCCACCATGGGAGAACCCAGAAAGAAGCAGCTGTTTGTAAGCCAGGAATAAAGCAAGGAGTGGAGTGAGGAGATAGGGAGAATGAGTCTGCAGAGGGCAGATCAAGCAGAGCGTGGTAGACTTCAGTAAAGAAGGCGATTGAAGGGGATTGAACAGGAAAGTGAATGCTCAGATTTACTTGACTTTTTAAAAGGATAATGTAAGAGAAAGGTTTGGATTTAGACATGCTTCTTTCCAAAATGCAAATATAAACAAATGTTATGTTTTAATAACTCCATTAATGAAAACACAGAGGCAAAGTATAAATATTTGGCCAACTCTATCAACTGATCTTTTGTGTTGGGAAAAATTTCACAAAGCATTATTTGCATTACAGTTTTTAAAAAATGAAACATGAAATAAAGATACATATATATATTGCTTTGATTAAAAACTTAACCCTTAAAATAGTAGTAGAAAACAACCAAGTCTTTTCTTTATTGAAAACTAAAAAAAAAAAAAAAAAAAAAAAAAAAAAAAAAAAAAAAAAATTTAATCACTTAATATAAAAATCTCAATAAAGTAATGGTTCTTAAAAATTGAGTCTAATTAATTTTAAAATAATACCATTTCCTCTACCAAGAACTCTACCATTAATCAAACCCTTACATATTTCTTTAAAATCCAAATAGGAGGTTAATTTGCCTCATTAGTAGAACAAAGAAAAGACATCATCTCAAAGGACTAGATCAATTGATTAGACTATATGAAATATTAAGTTTGATGTAAAAGGAATAACCAAAACATAAAGCAATGATCATACTAGGAAAAAGTAGGTGTATGTGTCTGTGTATATAAACACAAGGAACTGACAAATATGTTATATAATAATTTTTATATTTAGGGTTTCTATCTTTTATCAAGATATGCTGTTCACTACTCATCTGAAAATGATAAAATGGGTACTATTATGGTTCTCTATGTTCTTAACCTTACTATTTTAGAGAAAAGATTTGTAATTCAAAGAAACACTATGTATTATCTATAGCACTCTTGGTCTTGGCAGGGCAAGATTACAGTTCTACGGGATATAGTTTAAGACTCTGTAAACTGTAGGTACCTGACACATACATAATTTTTGTCTTATCTGTTAGAGGTTCTAAGTGACTTTCATATGAGTTTTTGTGGAAAATATTTTGATGCCATTTACATATTCTTAGTCTACACATTTGTCTGTTCCTTAGATTCTTTTTTAAATTGATTATAACATTTGTGCCTGGTTCCCTTGAGTTAAATAAAACGTTTAACATGTCATTTTTATATCTGCATAAGACTGGTGATTTATAGCTTTTTATTTAAACACCATTATCTATTTCGTGGCTTATATAACAGATATGGTATAGTTTATTTGCCGCCAAACTCCCTAAAAGAAATCCTATGTGCAAATGTTTCTGTCGTTTGTCTCTTCAGAGTTTTATTCTAAATCTTACACTCTATTTCATTATATAGTCTTTGAAATTGTTCATGAA
This sequence comes from Saimiri boliviensis, assembly GCF_048565385.1. Classification (NCBI taxonomy): domain Eukaryota; kingdom Metazoa; phylum Chordata; class Mammalia; order Primates; family Cebidae; genus Saimiri; species Saimiri boliviensis. Next base: position 67,508,977 of record NC_133452.1, read on the forward strand.
TTGTATAATCATGTTTACCTTATTTTCCCAATTATGATGAACTAGGGCAGAGACTGTTTATACTTTATTTTCACTCCTTCCTAAAGTTCTTAGTACAAAGAGATTTTTGATGGTCGTTCCCTTTGTAGCACTCAGCAGAAAAGCAATAGAGTAACTGAGGGCAGGCATAAAAAATAAAGAAAGAAAAGAAAACAGTTTCTTTAGCAGCTAGGTTAGGGTGGAATTGTCCACTGATCAAAGAGACACAATTTCACTTTTAGTTTAAATACATTCCTTCCTAAAGATGAGTAGTACTTTCTTCACTGCTCAGATAATTTCTAAAACTTAGCTACTGAGACTAAAACTTTATAGAAGTACTTGAAGAGCTGCTCAGAAAGTAAGTTGAAGAACTATGAATAGTAATCAATCATCTACTTTGCATTTCAAAGCAGTGATAAAATTTAATATCACTTTGAAGACTATTCAAGCAAATTGCAAGTATGTGAGAAGCATAGTTTACTAACACTTCAAACTCAAAACAACTCTCTTCCTCCTCTCTCTTCACTCTTTTTAAATACTAACTTTGTATTCTTATTCTCTGAAATCATGGTTGATCCTCTCAATTAAAAAAAAAAAATCTGAATCTTGCCCAGCTGTGAAGCATGTTTCTCTCTTTTTCTTGCAGTTCCTCTCTCTTTACCTTTTCTCTGTTATCTCTTTATTTTTCTCTATTTCCTCCCTTTCCACTTTCACTTGTTTCTTTTCTGGCTTCTGATCTGTATCAAGACTGTGACACACACACACACACACACACACACACACACACACACACACAAAGAAAGAAAAGAAAAGAAAAAAAGGAACAAAGTGAAAAGTGACCAGCATAAAACAATTGCACATATCAAGTAGTACATAACAATTATTATACAGCAGTAATAACTTAATTATAACTTTTCCATTGGGCAATAATTAGTACACGTGCCAGCACTGCTTTTGTTCATTTGTTTCTCTTTTTAATTCAATAGTACTGGTGGGGAAAAAAATGTAATTGAAAAATCCAGTGAGAAAGTAAATAACTCTCATAGAGACTCATCAACCTTGAATTCATGAGGCCATCGCCTGGCTGCCCTACGGGGCAGGACTGGAGCAGGTTTTACTTTATGTATTCTTAATTCATATCTCAGTCTTAGTTTCATTCTTACTGACACATAAATGCACAAATATCCTTTAGCATGTGACTTTTACTTCCAGGTGATCCTTTGTCAATTTAGTCTACTATTTAAGGACTAGGGGCTTTCAACAGAAAGTTCTTCACTACTTCTGATTTGAACATGATGAAGTACATCAGCATATCTAGATTCTGCCAAAGTAAACTGTGCTTTTCTCTAACGAGATGAAAAACAAGCTAATAAAAGACAGCCTGGTTTATCCTTATTTAATATTAGGAATGTCTCTAAATGACATTTCATTCATTGAAATTTATAGATCTATAAAACCTAAGGCCATTTATAAATAACTTACAAATAATTATGTAAATATTGACTCAATAAATGAATAATTGCAATTCGTCATTGGTGTTTAGCAGAATTATGATGTAGATAATGCCTGTTGTCTTCAACTGTTTTTAAAAATATCGTTATTAAACATAATGCTTAAAAATTCCAAATGTTCTATTTCTGAACAAATATTGTTAGACAAAACTATCTTCACAATATTAATAACAGGACATATCATCACATCAAAATTATGCTTCTATTATTAATCTTTTATGCACGAGAATGAGAAAGATTGGAGTTCTCATTCTCTCTTCCTCTCTCCCCACACCAAGGTCTTACTTCAGTGATTGGTAAACTAAATAGTTCAGGATATGACAATTATTTGGAATGATAATAAACAAGTTATATTTCAGTTAGTAAATAAAGACATTTATTAAGGTAAAATATAACATATCTAGAAAACCTAAAAAACAGAAAAATAATTCCTATATGTGCAATATGCAATTTGCTTATATTGAGTAACAACATATTCAATAATTTTATAATGAGTAGTTTCTATACATACTCCCTGGAGCAATTAGCCAAGAAATTGTAATGATGGGAAAACAGTAAAATTAATGTCTAAGACAAGTTTTGTATAAATCTGCGCGTGTGTGTCTATGTGTATGTGTGTGGGTAGATGCATAGATAGGTAGATCTATAGATAGAAAAATTAGGAAAAAGAGGAAAACATACTTCTCTAAATGAATGCATAATCATGGATGCTGATCCATGTTACTGATGCTAAATTGTTTTTACTTTAATGAGCCATTTTAAATGAAATGGTTGCCTGCAATTAGACATCTGCAATCCAAGGAAAGCAAGCCAACACTATAGTCTAGCTGCCAGAATTACAGTGCATTCCTCAGCAGGACAATGAAGAGAAAGGATAATTGTAATTATAACATATACATCTTTAGTGTTCTGTGGTTAGAAGAGTTTGCAAAACAAGGCTTCTTAATATATTTAGTTGCTGACTGCTAATAAAGGGTTGTCAAAAAAAAAAAGTTGCTTTTAATGCATCTTTATCACATTAACAATATTGCCAACCAAAGTCATAAGACACCTATTGCAAGGCAGGAAACTGCGTAGAAAGAAATGATAAGTGACTCTTAACTTTTATAGCCTCAGTTATTAGTTTGAGGTTGGGCAGGTTATGGTTACAATGTTCCTGATTGGAAGACAAATAAAACATTCCTCAAAATATCCAGATGAATATAACAGAGTTATATTTGTCATAGATATTTCAGTCAAGTAAGGAAACAAATCTATCCTAATAATAAAAATATTAAGTGCTTACTTTGTGTATTATTATCTCCATGTTATAAATGAGATAACCCAGCCTACAATGAGTTAAGTAACCAAGCCTACACAGCTAGTATATGAGTGCTTATCAGAATTCAAATGTCTGCTTTTCTTTAGAGCCCATGCTTTCAACCACTGTATTAAGTACTTAACTAATTTCATTTTCTCTTTTTTAAAATAAATGTCACAATGTCAGAGATACAGCTGCAAATTTTGGCTGTGGCATTCTACTGTGTGATGTGGGTAAGTTCTGTTTTCTCATGTATCAAGTGGAAATGCAAGCGTCTACCATGCAGTGTTGTTGATATAATTTAATGATATGATACATGTTTTATTTAGCTCATAGTATATACTCCATGGTTTGATCTACTATTATTACTTAGTTGATGTCAGTTATCTGACTCAACTTACACCATACCTGGGATAAGTTAACCAAATTAGTTTCAAATATCTTCATTTTGCTTTTAAATTAGATACTTTTTAATACTCAATAAAATAATTATATGAATTATTTTTAAAATCAACTTTTTCTACATTTGGACAGGTTCCATCTGGCAATTTATTCATAATCATCTGCAGGAGTCATTTCTTAATTAAGCTTTGATATACTTAATAAATATAAATGCTTTATCATTTTTGTGCTAATCATTAGCTTGATACATTTACCACCTCCAATATATCTCATATGCACACATTGCTTCCCATGCATGTAGATAACTCTCAATTATCTATAGGCTATAAAGTCTCTATACATGTTTAAGCCCTCATTTCTATAATAGAAGCCACATGGTCTTTTTTCCCCTTAACTTCTCACTTCATATTATCACCTCTTCTCTAGTGTTGTGTATTTTGTGTTCTGTAAACAGCCCAATGGGAGGTGGACTGCACCCTCATTACAAACTTCTGAAACTAAACTTTCCAATAACTCCACTTTGCTCACAGGAAATGTAAAAATGGGACAGAAAATTATTAAAAGATAAAAAGCTGAAAGAGAATGTACAACAAGTGATATGCCTATCATGTACTTGTCTGATGTACAGCTTTCTGAGCTGTAAGAAGCTGACCAGCAGCACAGGAGAACCAGGCCAGATTGCCTACATGGAATGTTCGAAGACTTGCTGTCCTGATAAGGTTTCTAGGCCTTCGGAGAATTTATTTCCTAAAGTACATTCCAATAGGAAGCAGCCTGCTGTATTTTCTACTAGCTCTGCTTACTGGGGACAGTATACTTGAAATATGAAGTATAGCATCTATTTTCCTCTGATTGTTTGTTCTCCAAAGGGTTGCCTATTTCTGTATATCAAACATAAAGAGCACATAAATCAGAATTAATAGTCTCATAAGGTTAAATAAACATATCTTGGGAAATTAATGTGTTCACTTGTCAAATATAGCTTAGTTCCTGGTTTTCAATAAATATTTAAGTGATTGTGTGTGTGTGTATATGTGTGTGTGTGTATATATACACACACACACATATGAATGAATTGATTAAAATGTTAACATTTTACCACAGCAAAATAGTATTTGATCTGAGAAATATAAAATGTCTGATACTAAAAACTAAGAGAAAAATGCAATTTAGGGCAAATATTGTCAAAAATTAATATATGTATTACTTTCAAACAGGTAGAGAGTTTATGTCTCAAGAAGCCAGTCAGGCCAACAGCATAATAACTTGAGAATATAATATTACTTTGTCTGCTTTCATGACTTGATTCCTATGTTGTGGAGATGACATAAAAAACAAAATGATTAACAAGTACAAGTTTTTATTTAGAAATATAAACTTATTGTTTTGTATCATCTATATTGTTTTACGTTTTTAGCATATGTAAAACCCTTGCAATTTGACTAAACAGAAGATAGCTGTGCACATAAGATGCTAAAAATACATACTGTTCACATAATTTTATAATATTCGAATGTACATTGTTCAAAACTGCAATCTTTTTTTGGGTATGTTTAACAGTATGTTACTTTGGAAGCATGTTCTAATTTCTACTTGTCTTCATGTGTAGATACTCTAATCATCTATATATCTGTCATAGGTTTAGTTTTTATGAAAGCAAGTGATTATAAATGTTCATGCTCATTGCTGTCCCAATTGATTCCTGTTTATATGCATATCTGAGTTACAAGTGTGTTATCAAAACAGAACTATAAGCAATTCGTGAAGACATTATGTATTAAGTTTTCTTTAAGCATTTTAAAATGAACCAGTTAGATTATCAATTCATTTTAGTAACATTAGCTTCTGGGAAATCACTGCTATAATCTTCTGAATCAACAGACTCTATCTTTGCACTAGCAAGTCTTGATTTTCCATTAAACAAAAAGGCTAAGCAAGCATAACCACTTTTAATGAGGATGATCTCTTTTCTCTGGACACTATTTGTACAAGGGGTCATCCAACACATGAAGATTATTCTTCAAATCTTCTACGAAGAGAAAATTACAATAATTACCTAAGGCTTATCTTAGCATTGTTTTATATATATGTGTGTGTGTGTATATGTGTGTATATATATATGTATACACATACACACACACATATATATATGCAGTTTTTAGTCTTTCTGAGGTTTTAAACATCCTGAAAAATCAATGACTGTATTTTAAATTAATTGTTTGACTTTAAGATTTAGATATTTTTATTAATTACATTTACACAAAAAATTGTTATAAACTAATCTCAATTAAACTTTAGGCAATCACCATGTAATTTATATTATGAAAGGCAAACGAAAAATTCCCTTATTTAAGGATATATAGAATAAATATTCATTTTCCTTGTTGAGTCAAACATTCAGGTGAACACAATATGTTGTTTGAAAAACATCAAAGTTATAAAGTCTTTGGATTGTCAGTGACCAGTACAAAATGGTACTCTCTTGAATTATGTCCAAAAACCTGGAAGCCTGTAGATATTGAAGATTAAAACTGTACATTTAATCTTAGCATAGCTAAGGTAAACATGTATTTAAGTCAAAACTAATCCCTGAGTCATTCTTATAGTTATGCTACCTGTAACATAAAAATATCACATCTTTTCTCCTGATTTCCTCATGAATATAAAGGAAAAATGAGTTCTACACAAAAAACAGTGAAAAATACTAAATCAACATGTCTATTGTTCCACAGACATACAAGGCAAATACAGATGGCCAAATTAGGATTTCCTGAGAAATTTCCTTAATATTTGAATAATATCTTCTCCTATGATAAGGGTCAGTTCATATTCAAGTAGAGGTAGTTTAAAGAAGGTAGTTCAGAAATTATAATAGAGAGGCCTCTAGAATTAACATTTATGGAATCTCACAGAACTAAGGTTGCATAGCCTTCAAAGTTCATTGCAATCAATTACTAAAGTGTTTTCCCAATGGTGTTGCTCTTGGGAAATCCAACATTATGGTAAAAAAGGTACAAGAACTAAGGAAAGAAATCAACAGCTATAAAAGTTCACTTTGAAGGACCAGATTAGTTGAACATAAGGGCAATCACTTAATATATGAATGATTATTACCCGTGGAAAGCCATAAGCCTGGATCATTGTCACAAAGTAGCCAGTAGATTTATTGTATTCACAAAGTAAAAGAAAATACAACTTTTATGAGAGTTTAATGCTATAGGCAATGGGAACATAGCAGAGACACTTACAGAGAGCCATAGAGTGAACAAGAGACAGAAAAGCCAGGTTCAGGTCACAGGAGTCCTTCAGTGAGATACCCAAGGGGTAAGAAAATGTTAAACAGAGTGGAGAGAAGATGGAAATGCTCATCATTTCAGCCCTCAAGGCTCCTACTTCTCAGAACTCTTAGATTTGTGAGCCATATCACTTATTCTGTCACTTAATTCGGTAATGTTTTAAATCATTTAAAGTATGTATTCTCTCCTCAACCAGATACCAATTTCTAAATACTGGAATTGTGTCTGGATCATCTTTCATTAATGCCTTCTCACCTACCAAAATGATCTTATTCACAGTTTATGAATCCCATAAACCCATTTTAAATGGTGAATAAAGACTATATCTAGCTCTCTATCAATAGTGGATGGGATAAACAAAATGTGTTACATGTACACCATGAAATCCTAGATAGCCGTAAGAAAGGACAAAATCATGTCCTTTGTAGCAACAGGATGCAGCTAGAGGCTATTATCTAAAGCAAATTAACTCGAGAACAGAAAACCAAATACCACATGTTCTCACTTATAAGAGGGAGCTAAGCATTGGGTACACATAAACTCAAAGATGAACACAATCAACACAGGGGACTACCAGAAGAGGAAGAGAGGGAGGGACACAAGGGCTGAAAAACTACCTACCTACTGGGTACTACGTTTACTATCTAGGTGACAGGATCATTTATACTCCAAACCTTAGCGTCACACAATATTTCCATGTTACAGCCCCACACATGTATCCCCTGAATCTAAAATAAAAGTTAAAATTATTTTTTAAAACGATTATACCTCGGCAAGGGTAGCCATACAACTTATATCCAAACAGAAGTATTTTGTAAAGCAGAAGGAGGCATTATTAACAACTACACTAATGCAACCCGAAATGACCAGGGCAAAACAACATCCTATCTTCAATCTAAGATAAATATGACTACTCTAAAACTTTGCTGAGAGAAAAGAATAGTAATTTCATAAAGTACCTAAAATATATTGGTGGTTGTACAAATACATTTGTAATGCTGCACAATCTAAAATGAGAAAAAGATAGCAAGAAGAGGTAGGGAGGGTTTGTATTAACATATGTTAACATTATCTTTGAGAATTTCCTCCGTAAGATATGACAATCAGTTACCAAGAGAGAAGTCTAAATTCTCCACTAGCCATCTTAGTTGCCTAACAGTAAAGTCATATTTAGAATGTGTATCTATTTAGTCTTTAATAAATAGATGTTACTAACTTTCAAACATATTTTATTAGACTTTACTTACTATTTATTCATTAACCAGCTTAGTTGTTAGATACTCCAGTTGTGAAAATAAGAGATTAATCAACTGATCAATAAGGTTCCTTCCAACCTAGAATTACAGTCCTAAAATTACAGGTATTGCAGTGCAGTGCAAAATGTATCTTACAGCCATGGAGGAAGGCAGTTGAAAAATATTTCTTGGATAAATATATATTCCAGTTTCTAGTAATTGGCCTACTCAAAAAATGTTGCAAGGTATTTTGCAATCTACTCTTATTTTTGAGATTACTATTTTTTTTTTTAAATCTCAGATGCTACAGTAGAAAAACTTGTCATTTTGCCACTATGAGTCATAGTTGTACAATGTCTATAATGGAATGGATAAACACTGTCTTTTAGTTGTCCATATATGAAAATTTTATTTTTCAGTTTATATAAATTTATTGTTTTGTGAAACACTAGACCTGGAGAGAAAAAGATAAGTCTTTGACATGAGTCACTTCTTTATCAACCTTGGCCTTTGGGGAAATTACTTGCTATCCTTTGTATTTGAAGATGACAATACTGACCCACTCAAAGTAGTGCATATGCTTTTAATTCTTTTTTCTAAAAGTGAGCATGGATTCTACCTACCTACTCATTCTTTCAGTCTTACCTACTCCAGGCATAACTAAGCACAACTTTCTATAAGATAGACATCTTTCTATAAGATAGACATCTCTAGTATCAGAAAGCAATTTCTAAATATGATGCTTTTAAAATGGGCAGATGTATCCCCGATAAGAAGGGCTGGACCCCTAAAAGTACTGGCAGTAAAAATGAAAGCATCCTCTCCCAGATGATTCTATACTGATCACATCTTAAATCTTTTGCTCTTGCATCTTCTTTGTTCTTTTCTCTCAGCTTTGGCCCCAGACTTCCGTGGTATCTGACTCTGTTTCATCATCTTACATATTTCCTTAGACTAAAAATTAGACATTTCCCTCCTTTCTACCATCTCATAGCATTTTATTCCTTTAGTCCTCATCTTGCCAAACAAAAACACATTCCAAAACTGGTTTTTACAGTTGGCATCTATCCTTGTTGGGATATAGTCCAGATACATTGTCTGAATGAGAAGGAGGTGAAGCCTTATAAAATGGAACTAAACATTTAGTTTGAATCACTAGTCTTGTGCTCATTAACACTATATATATAAATTCCAGAGGTATGAGTTATCAAATCTATTTACTATATTTATACTAACAACCTCATGAGTAAAAATTGTGAAAGACATAAGTGTAAATACAATTAGATCATGTAGATTCAAATGCACAGATATTACTTAGATCTGAAAGTCAAAGGAAGATAAAGCAGTCATAATTAGTACAATTCAATATAGCACTATAAGGTCAAGTTACAGTAGTGATTTTTTTTAATGGACCATCTAATAGAAAGATTTAGTAGATATCAGTTCTGGCCTACTCCTGCTATAGGTAAACATCAAAATCTTTAGGTAGTTACTAATCTCTTTATATCATAATTTTTCTCTCTTGAAAAGAAGAATATTACTAATCACTATAAATCTTTCAGAAATATTCAGGATGTAGTTGAGAATAATAACAATTATAAAACCACTATATGTAATTCTCCTACTAGTATATTTAATGAAGTAGAAAAATCATTTCATTACTCTTATCCTCTTTAATGAGGTTATTAAAGCACAGATGTATTGAAGTATTTTTAAGAGTTGACATAGATTCAACTTTCTTGCAAAAATAAATCAGAAAAGAAAGACCTAAGTGTAAATATTGAGTTCCTTGAAAAGAATGAAACACATTGAAATTTAGAAGTAATTTCTTAAAGGCAAGTAAAATAAATGATATATACATTTAGTGAATTAAATAATGTATGGGTTGCATGTAAGTATGTCATAATTCTATAGGGTTAAGCAAAGTCAATGCCATGAAATGCAAATAACAGAAAGACCAGAAAAAGTGGTATAATTTTAAAAGAGGTAATAACGAAAAATGAAATGTAGAAAACTTATTAAATAAAGAAGAGAATATGCAATAAAAACATATTTATTTATTTTTGAGACAGGATCTTACTCTGTTGCCCAAGCTGGAGTGCAGAGATATGATCATGGCTCACTGTAGCATTAATCTCCCTGGGATCAGGTGATCCTCTCATCTCAGCCTCCCAAACAGTTGGAATTATAGGAATACACCACCAAACCGAGCTAATTTTTACTTTCATTTTAGTAGAGAAGAGAGTCTCCCTATGTTGCCCAGTCTGGTTTTGAACTCCTGGGCTCAAGTGATCTGCCCGTATTGGCCTCCCAAAGTATTGGGATTACAGGTGTGAGTCACCCTACCTAGCTAAAAACATTTTTATAGTTTAATTGTTACTATTTGTTGCTGTAAAAATTGCCTTTTAGGATAGAAAAGAGACATCTGCTCTTGTGTCAGTTTGCTGAGAATGATGGTTTCCAGGTTCATCCATGTCCCTACAAAGGATGTGAACTCATCGTTTTTGATGGCTGCGTAATATTCCATGGTGTATATGTACCACATTTTCCCTATCCAGTCTATCATCGTTGGGCATTTGGGTTGGTTCCAGGTCTTTGCTACTGTAAACAGTGCTGCAATGAACATTCGTGTGCATGTGTCCTTGTAGTAGAATGATTTATAATCCTTTGGATATATACCCAGTAATGGGATTGCTGGGTCAAATGGGATTTCTATTTTTAGGTCCTTGAGGAATCGCCACACTGTCTTCCACAATGGTTGAATTAATCTACATTCCCACCAACAGTGTAAAAGTGTTCCTATTTCTCCACATCCTCTCCTTGAACAATGAGAACACATGGACACAGGGAGGGGAGCACTACACTCTGGGGTCCGTTGGGGGGAAATGGGGGAGGGATGGGGGGTGGGGAGGTGGGAAGAGATAGCATAGGGAGAAATGACAGATACAGGTGAGGGGACGGAAGGCAGCAAACCACACTGCCATGTGTGTACCTATGCAACAATCTTGCATGTTCTTCACATGTATCCCAAAACCTAAAGTGCAATAAAAAAAAAAAAAAGAAAGAAAAGAGACATCTACAAGTTCTGACAGCAAAAAGTGAAGCAACAATCAATAAACTAAACTGTCCTGAGTATCTATAAAGGAGCTGCCTGATTAAAGTAATTTTAAAAATTATTAAATATTTCTCATCCTGAAAAGCAAATGGACATATTAGATAGAACAACTAATCTGAATGATCACATCCGTATGTTCAGTGTTGCTATGCTTAATCACCAGCTTGCATAATGAACAATCTTCCAAACCTTGGCATGAACTGTATTTTTTTTTTTTTGAGAAAGAAAAAAAGAATAATAAAAAGAATAAAGAAGAGGAAGAAAGAGAAAGAGAAAGAGGGAGAGAGAATGGGGGTATTGCTTTATTGCCCGGGCTAGAATGCAGTCTAAATATGGGTATGCCTATAATTGTCCTTAATAATGGAGACATAAAATAAAATGAGGGAAGAGAATAACAAACAAGGAGCCAACCAACATTTCGTTTAAACTTCTAAGTTGATATGATGTGGTACTGATAAGAGTGTATATTTTGTATATTTAAAGTGGAGAGTTCTATAAATGCTAATTACGTTTACTTGTTCCAAATCTGAGTTCAAGTCCTGGATATCGTTGTTAATTTTCTGTCTCATTGATCTGTCTAATATTAATGTTGAAGTCTCCGACTATTATTGTGTGGGAGTCTAAGTCTCTTTATTAGTCTTATATGTCTGGGTATTCCTGTATTGGGCACGTACATATTTAAGATCTTTAGCTCTTCTTGTTGTTGCATTGATCCTTTTATCATTATATAATGTCCTTCTTTGCTTCTTTTGATCTTTGTTGCTTTAACAACTATTTTATCAGAGGCAAAAATTGTAACTTCTGCTTTTTATTTATTTATTTTAGCTCTCTGTTTGGTTGGTAAATCTTTCTCCATCCCTTGTTTAGAGTCTTTGTGTATCCTTGAATGTGAGATGGGTCTGGATGCAGCATACTGATGGGTTTTAGTTTTTTATCTAAATTGTCTGTCTGTCTTTGAATTGGGGGATTTAGTCAATTTAAATTTAGAATTAACAATGATATATGTGAGTTTAATACTGCCATTTAATATTAGCTGGCTATTTTGTCCATTAGTTGATGTAAATTCTTCATTATATTGATGCTCTTTTTGGTGTTTTTTAGAAAGGCTGATACTGTTTATTCCTTTCTATGTGTAGTGGTTCTTTCAGAAGCTCTTGTAAAGCAGGCCTGGTGGTGATGAAATCTCTGAGTGCTTGATTGTTCACAAAAAACTTTACTTTTCCTTCACTTATGAAGCTTAGCTTGGCTGGATGTGAAAATCTGGGTTAAAATTTCTTTTCTTTAAGGATGTTGAATATTGGTCCCCACTCTCTTCTGGCTTGTAGGGTTTCTGCTGAGAGATCTGCTGCAAGTCTGATAGGCTTCCCTTTGTGGGTAACCTGACCTTTCTCTTTGGCTGCCCTTAGTATTTTCTCCTTCATTTCAACCCGGGTAAATCTGACGATTATGTGCCTTCGAGTTGCTCTTCTTGAGGAATATCTTTGTGGTGTTCTCTATATTACCTGGAGTTGAATATTATCTTGCCTTACTAGGTTGGGAAAATTTTCCTGAATAATATCCTGAAGCGTATTTTCCAGCTTGGATTCATTCTCTTCGTCACATTCAGGTACACCTATCAAGCGTAGATTAGGTCTTTTCACATAGTCCCATATTGCTTGGAGACTTTGCTCGTTCCTTTTTATCCTCTTTTCTCTAATCTTGTCTTCTTGTTTTATTTCATTGAGTTGGTCTTCGACCTCTGATATCCTTTCCCCTGCTTGATCAATTCGGCTGTTAAAACTTGTGCATACTTCACGTAGTTCTTGTATTGTGTTTTTCAACTCCATCAATTCACTTATATTCCTCTCTAAATTGTGTATTCTTGTTAACATTTCGTCAAACCTTTTTTCAAAGTTTTTAGTTTCTCTGGATTGTGTTAGAACAAGTTCTTTTAATTCACAGAAGTTTCTTATTATCCACATTTTGAAGCCTGCTTCTGTAATTGGAACACACTCGTTCTCCATCAAGCCTTGTTCCGTTGCTGATGAGGAACTGTGATCCCCTGCTGAGGGAGAGGCGTTCTGATCTTGGGTATTCTCAGCCTTTTTTGGCTGCTTTCTTCCCTTCGTTGTAGATTTATCCATGTGGTCTTTATAATTACCGTCTTTGTAATTGGGTTTCTGAGTGGACGTCCAACTTATTGATTCTCAGCGCCGAAATCTGAGCAACCCACTGTGCCGACTAAATCAGCGGCGTTAAGATTGATGGTGCTTTTCTGACTCTGCACCAAGAACCAACGCTTCGAGGCACGGGCAAAACCGCCTCGCCGGTCACAAGAGTCGTGCTGGCGACCCGTGGGGCTCCTCTGCTGGGAATCTCCTGGTGCGTGAGCAACAAGAATTCATGTGAAGGTGTGGCGTCCTCTCCTTCTTTGCGCTTTCACTGGGAGCTACAATCCCGAGCTGCTAGTGATCAGCCATCTTGGATCTCTCTCATCGGCATGAACTGTATTTTTAAGATGAAGGAACCTAGACTCAAAATAATGCATATCTGACATAAGAAATGCAAATGCTAAGATCTGGCCTTAATAATTTATAGTATTTGAAAATAATTCTGACTACAAAACCATTTCATCCAGGAATAAAATAAGGGTGGGTGAAGTACAGTTTTGCATTTTATTTTTTTTAGTAGTGTTCAAATAAGTGAGTTTAATTAAAACTTTTTTTTCCTACTACGATCTTGTAAATGTATCTTACTGTAAGGCTATTTGAAAACTAATATTTCTATACCTAAGCAAATCTTGGATGATTGAATTATTACTTGTCTAATTTTCAAAAGCACATAAAAATAGATGTGGTATGACAGAAAATGATGTTAGTAAATAAAGACAGTCTAGAATGCCTTTGTAGGAGAAATACCAATGCAATGGTCCAAGGTACTTTCAAGACCTATTGCAGAAATGCTAAGAATTATTAATAGACAACACTACATTTATACATTTTAATTTTAATTGAAATAAATCAAAATTCTGTTTGCTAAAGAGAATATTTAAAAAGAAACAAATTAACTGCTATGCTTAAACAAATGGTGAAATGAGATAAGCGAGTACATTCAACCTACATAGTATGAGAATATAAAACACATAAAAGATAAAGAAGAGAAAAATGAATTAATGGTGAAATGTTTTAAATGGTAAAAGTATATTGGCTATTTTATATCCAAATGGCAGTCTGAATGGACAAACCCTTTTTATTTATGTATTTATTTTCTGACAGTGTGAGCTGTGTCTGTCTCATAATCACGTTGCAAATACGTTAAAAATTCAGTACTTTTTTTTTTTTTGTAAGTTTGAAAGAGCTCCCTAGAAGATGAATGACACAAATGAGGGGGTGGGAGGAGAATGGAAAAAAAAGAAAAAGAAATCATCCTGAACTATAATGAACATTCAATAAAAACAAAAATAAATACCTTTTTTTTCTTAAAATGAATAATTGAATCAATTGCATTTTGGTATTCTTTCTCTTTTTCTTTTTCTCTCTCATCTTTTTTCTTTCTCTTTGAAAGAAAATGTATGACCTCAAATATCTCGGAACAACTTGTGCTTCTTTGTGAAGTGAAAATAAAGAACAGCACCATCACCACGGTGGCTCTAGGAGGAGAGTCAATGGACTATTAAATGGGAAATCATCTGTTTTCAGATTTTACTTTGCTACCATTACATCCCTCCAGTGAGCTGTTATCTGGCAGAGGGGGCCTTAATCGCCTCCTATGCTGGCAGAAAACTTCCATGCATTTAGCACAGCTATTCATATCATAATGTGCAATCACCTCCACACAAAAATTCCAAATAAAATATATGTTTTCCCAGCACAGCAGTGCCATTAGTGCATCTAACTGCCCACCGAACTCCATGGTCCTAATGTTATTATATTCCAGCTTGTTGAAGGCTGATTATTTTCTCTGAGCCTATTTGTTGGTTCACAGTTACTTAGTTATTTTTTTCTTTTTTTCTTTCTCACATTGGGTGAGACATACACATAGTCCCTTGGTGTAAGACATACACAGACATAAGTAAATGACATAAAATCAAATATTATCACTAAGTTGTGTATATGGTTTGGCTAGCAATGAAAGTATATTTTGTTAACAACTCCTCTGCTCTAGCTGCTGTATAGTTAATGGTGAGAGAACATGAAAGCAAAACAGCAACCAATGGGCCTGGAGAAAATGCACTTGATACTTTCCCCAAACAGCTGCTATTTGATTCAGGAAATCTGCCATGCAACAAATTAAAATGGCCTCGGACAATTATGTAGTAATGAAAAAAAAAAAAAAAAAAAAAAAACCACCCTTGAAACATGTTGCACATTTCAGAAACTACATATAAATGGTCTCTTTATATTCAAATTTGAAACATCATATATATTGTTCTTGGGAGGAACACTGAGAAAATCTTGGATTTCAGAAAGAGGAGATGGAAATACTGAGAGAAACACACGCCTTGTAGATCCTTAAATTTATATTCTGCTTGCTTAATAATTGCAGAAACTTTCCTCCATTTGTATTTTCTTTTTTCTTTTTTTTTTTTTTTTAGACGGAGTTTCACTCTTGTTACCCAAGCTGGAGTGCAATGGCACGATCTCGGCTCACTGCAACCTCAGCCTCCTGGGTTCAGGCAATTCTCCTGCCTCAGCCTCCTGAGTAGCTGGGATTACAGGCACGCACCACCATGCCCAGCTAATTTTTTGTATTTTTATTAGAGGCAGGGTCTCACCATGTTGACCAGGATGGTCTCGATCTCTTGACCTTGTGATTCACCCGCCTCGGCCTCCCAAAGTGCTGGGATTACAGGCGTGAGCCACCGCGCCCGGCCTCCATTTGTATTTTCTTTACAGACACAATTGTGTTATCAGATAAATTGCATAATAAAATGATGACTTTATTCAGAGCATGAAGATACCAACTCAGGGCTGAAACCCTCACTTGCTTGAAAATCACATGTCAAACTTGGTATCAAATCTTCCCTTCTAAGAACACAACAGGACAAACTCAAGTGTCCTCTGCAGACCTCAGTGTCTTCCTGTAAGAGCAAAGGTGGTGAACTGTTTGATATCAAAGGCCCCCACCTGTTGCAAAAAAGTAGAATCCTCGACACATTGGCAACATGATCTCTCAAGGATTTTTCACAATACACTGGAAGGGACATAGTCTAGGTAAGGGAGGGATGACCGTGGTTGGGAATATGGAATTTATAATCTTTTCTCCTTCAAAAAAATCTTGTAGCATGGAGGCAATTTATAGTACTTACATACTTTTTCAATTACTCGGGATATCAGTATTCAGTAATAGTAAAGATTTTTTTGTATACAAATTAAGATCTGAATGTCTGACCTTTTCTCTATATGTGATATTTGCAACTTTTCCATAGAAGTGTTTATAATAAAATGGTTCTTATAATTTATATAATTTATATCTGACACTCAATGGTTTTCTAGTTATTTTATGCTGTAAAGATTCTCCATTCTCCAATGTGTTATAATCACCTAGAAAATAGCCAAGATGACTTCTCTTTATTTTTCTTAAAGGGCAACCAGAATAAGATAAGTGAATTTGCCAATAGCAGAGTGGATCCTTCACAAGGTATTCAATCAGCATCAGTTTTCAGTTATTTTATTATATACTAATAAATAAAGTATAAAAATAAACATTGTAAATCCAAAAATAGGTGGTATAGACAATAATATAATACCTTGCGAAGAAACATAGATAGGAGGGTAAATAATATTTTATTATTAAATATGTTTTCATTATTAAGAAGAATGGCTAATATAACTTAATATGGCATTGTCTAATTTATAAGAACTAGCTGTTTATGAACCTGGGTAGTATAATTTAATAAAGACACAAGGCTTTCCCCTAACACATACAACAATATTACTTATATATGGACATTTTGTTAAATTCATAAAAACATATTGCTAGAGGATTGTTAAAGATTTAATATATTATTGTG
Source organism: Saimiri boliviensis (assembly GCF_048565385.1). NCBI lineage: Eukaryota > Metazoa > Chordata > Mammalia > Primates > Cebidae > Saimiri > Saimiri boliviensis. Next base: position 67,525,846 of record NC_133452.1, read on the forward strand.
AATCTCAGTTGCAATAGTTTCAATGAAAAATTTAAATGGACACCATTTACTTCAGGTACTTCATATTCAATTCAGTACATAGTAAGAACTGAATTGCTGTTCACTGGCAATTATTAAAGATAACATTCAGGCAACTGCTTCAGTCCTATCATGGAAGGAAGCTAGTATATACACTCCTTGCTTCTAATAACACTAAATATATATAATGGCAAAGCCATATCTTACTAATTCTAATTGCAACAAGTGACTCTTTCCTAAGGGAAATTCTTATAATATATTCAAGAAATTAATTTCTTCCCAAGTAAGAGCATGTCCAAAAAATTAGCAGTTTAGGCTTAAATATATCCCTTTTTGAAAAATATATTCTCAGTGTTAACACTGAAGTCTGAGAGAAAGCAGAACTTTCTTAAAGTTTTATTTTACTTAAAAAAAAGTCTGTTATTAGAGAAAGAATGAAAGATGAAAGGCAGTTTACTTTCCCCTGAAGGTTTGTCAGTCATTACACTTAAATTTCCTCAGCCAACCCCGATTACTTTTTTCTCTGCTTTCATTGTTTGCTCCCACTCTCGACTCCTTTTTCCATACCTCATTCACAAGGCTTGCTAAACCACAAACACCCCCAGAAGAAATCCAAACACTTTCCATTCTTCTTTCAGAAATCATTTCCTTCACAAAGCTACTTAATTAGATGGAAGTAAAGTGCTAATTTGCTAAGGGGAAAAGATCATTTGCATATCAATTTACACACTTTTCTCCAAGTATTTATAATTAGACAGCAATCAACAAGCTTTTGAAGGCTGATAGAAAAGGGGAAAATGATTCCCGCAGTGATTAAGGAAGCAGTAAAGTATGTATAGGAATGGGCACTGGAGCCAGAGGCCCTCAGGTTGAGCAATTAATTTAACCTTTTGGAATCTCAGTTTCTTAGCTATAAAATGGGAATGCGCTTACTTTAAACCTTTTATAGGTTCTGAGGAGTATACTCAACATGTATAAGGGCCCAGTACAAAAGCATTGTCTCTCCATAGGTTGTCAGTGGAGTCAGTAAGAAACCATTCTTTTAACCTGTTTGGCTCACATACCTTTCTGTATAAACAAGAAACAATTTAGCTACTCAGGATGGTTGAAAATTTAAACACGACCAAATATTTAAAATATCTGACACATAGGAAGGAATTCATAGATAGTATTTACAATTGCTATTTCAGTTCCAGATATTATTTACTGCCTTCTTTCATTATAGTGTATCTTTCATCTTCATTAGATCTGCCAATGAACCCAACTATATTTATTGTCACAGTCCCTTAGATTTACCTCTTTCCTTTTTCCTCCTTTTCCGTTTTACAATTAATTGACTATTAAACACCATTCAGATATGGAGAAATATAGTCTGAAAGAACATTAGAAGTTATCTGGATAATAATTTCCACAATATTTTATGAAGCCTTAGGTTTATTCATAGACACTCAGGAGCTGACATAGGAAGATAGAACAAGTAGAAACACAGGCAAAGGAAGACAGAAGGGGAAGCAGGTAGAGAAGGTGGAAGTGGAGGAAGCTATAGGATGAAGGAGGTTGAATTTCAATATTTCTTTAAGCATTTCCAACAATGACACCGTATTTTTCTCTCTTGACTAACACAGTTTCGTTAAAACACAGACTACATATCTAGGCCAAATAGTATTCTATATTTAGAAAATATAGGATCAATGATGACTTGTGAAGAATACGAAGCAGGCTTATAAACTAAACTGGAGTTAGAACCAAAATACCAGGGCTCCCTTGCTGTGGTTCTTCCATATTAAACCACAGTCGTTATTTCCGGTCCTCTTCCACCTTCCTTCCTTCACTTGCAAATATGCTGATTTGGCAGCAACATGAGAAATAATTTTTTTTCAAAGAATTATTTTCAAAACATGGGATTAATGAAGATTACCACAAAAACTCCCACATATCTAGAACATTTATGGGCAGTTGTTTAGACTGTATTTTATTCTTCGTATATTTAAAGATACCGGTTTGATCTTTAAGTCCCTAGATGTAGACCAAACTAAACTGCGGGCAGTTTCCTAAGTATTTTGTGCTGTTTTATGTCCCCATGGCTTTGGACAGTAGTTTCTCTGCCTACAACACTCCCCATTAGTCTTGCTTTTCTTTGTTCCTGTCTTCCAGGGAACTCTTCATCTTCCAAGTCTCAGGTTAGTCTCAAGTCCTCTCTGGGGACTTTCTTCAGGTCAGCTGGGGCATCTCTAGACTGCTTCTCCCTATCATGACCTGTATCTGGATAAGCACTTAGCATCCTGAATGACATTTATTTGTCTTCAGGACTGTTTATGCAGGGTCGTAACACCTGGAAAAAATATTACATTATTTCATCTTCATTTAGTCTCTGCCTAGCAAAAAGGTGAGCAAATATAAAAATTTTAATGACATTTCTGAACTTAAACAAACTGAGAAGAAACTTTGTAATCTTCATGAACATTTCTAAATATCACTTATTACACTTCAGCAAAGCCTGTATCTATTTTTGTGGTATTTTATATGGTTCCTTTCCTGATTCTGGAAATAAATTGTAATAAGTTTTTATATGAAATAATACTAGAGTCAATATTGAAGCTATTCAAATGTTCTCTTAATATCAGTTTTACTCACATTTAACATATTTTACATTAGTGCATTTGTTTATATTATAATTGCCATTTAAAGTTGAGAAAGGCTTCAGATTTTTAATGTATTAAATATAATTTGTTTGCATTTTAGACTATTTTAAAATTAATTCCTCTGATTTGAAATTCAAAGTAACAATAATTTCTAAGAATTTTAACTGCAAAGGTAAGCCACATTAAAGGCAAAATTAAGCAAAACAGCCACAAAGCATAGGACTTGTGACAAAGAAAAAGGAATTAAAAAGTGAAATGTTAAAAGTTAAGTTAGACATTGCACGTGATAAAACTTATGTGAGAACATGAGAGCAAGTGCTTTATCTAAGGCAAACAAGCAGTTTTGTGTGATCATCTCTAAAGTGAGCCTCCAGGGACAAAAATCCAATGGATAACTCAGAAGACAGTATTTTAAAAGTTGATATGGAGGGACGGGGGAGGGGGAGTGGAGAGGTGGGAAGAGATAGCATGGGGAGAAATGACAGATACAGGCCAAGGGGACGGAAGGCAGAAAACCACACTGCCATGTGTGTACCTATGCAACAATCCTGTTAAACACTCTTCTTAGAGAAAGTAAAATAAGAAAATATCAATTTATTTGAAGCACGGTAGTCTGGGAATCCAAAAACATATTCATTTCTGATTGCTCATGGCCCACCAAATAAAGATTACAAAAGTCTTGTGGGAAGTATTTCCAATAGGCATTGTAAAATTTAACTCATGAATTCATTTTAGTTTTGGACATATGATTTACATTTTAATTTTGGAAGTATGTTCTTTTGGTTCTCCTGACACTAAAGAAGAACTTTACAAATGCTAAAGTGCTTTATCAGCTCTGGAGACGCACTCTGGTAACCTACCTCTATTCTATATGACCCCTGCAAATAACAAATGCACATTTTACTTTAAAATATATATTTATTTGCATTTTCATATAAGAAAGAAGAGTGGATCTTTATTTTGCTAAAAAGAAAGCATATTTTGAAAGCAGCACATTTTACCTGACAATTTAAATAAAAAGAGTGTTCTAATTTTAACTTACTCTAATGTGAAGGAAAGAAAGCAATTCCTAATTCAAGCTTAGGGTAAAAACATAGCATATACTTCATTTTTATCTCATGTTCATATTTTAGAGAATAGAAGATGAGGAGAAAAAGGATGGCTAGGTTTTTCTTACTGGTTCAGGATAGAGATATATTTAAAAATACTAGTATTAGAAGGTTCACCTTTCTGTCACAAATGTAATTATAAGTTTATTTTTATTTCTATCCAAATCATTATAAAAAATGTTTAAAAGTCCTGATTACCAAAGAGAGTTTAAATATTATTACAGAAGCTAGCAAGAAATAGTTGTTTGTCATGCAGACTTAGACTGAGTTGGAATGAAAATGTCAAAGTAGCTTCAATAAAGAGAAACTGATTTATCATCATCCTTTACTATCTTATTTTTCCTAATAGACTTCATGCTTGAAGATGATAAAGCCCACCTTGAATCTTTCCTTTGATAAACTTACTTCTTGAGTAATATCCATCTTTTATTAAACAGAACTAATCAATGACATTAGGTATTTGTAAACAAGTAATGATTTTTGATCTTCACTAATTGAATCACGTGAAGAGAATTAGCATTCAGAATTACCAGGATAGCCATAGTACCATTTCACAAGTCCTTAAAAAAAAAACAGAATTCACCTGAGTTATACAATTTAAAAAAGAAAAGGTCGGGAGATTTTTTTCATGCATTCAAATCAGTAATGATGACAGTCACCATGTCTCTAAGTTTATTAATGGTATAATTTTTTAAACAATGAATGGTTCTCACAAACTAAAAGACAGTAGATGTTGACCTTTAGTCATATTTCCATCATTTTCCTGACAGCCTGCCCACCTACACTGAGAAAGAGGTACTGCTTTCATCTCTTCTCCTATTTTTTATTCTTTGTGACAAGTCTACACTGTGAAATGAAAAATTAGAATTTTTTTCTTGTCTTTACCAAACATCTTTAAAGGTATATTTTTGTTTATACACTCAATTCAATACTGGTAGGGAGATAGGCCTAATCTTTTGACGAACTCTACTTTTTATGAGATAGCATGCAAAATATTTGAGGAGAAAGAGTCATGACTAAGTGATTGTGCCTTTGTGTGGAATTCAAAGCCTACAACAGCTTCTTACCTAAAGTCCAATTGGAAACTGTAAATAAGATCTAAATAGTATTCTGTTGAACAATGATTTGAGCAAGAATATTCTAGTCAGATAATTATATTAAATGCATTTGAGAATGCTGTGTTCCTCAATGGTGATCAAAGTAAAAATTCAGCTCTGATGCCTTATTTCTCACGAACACTTTGCCACTTTAATGCAGTATTTGGATAATTTTAAATCTTTACTAATAACAAAAATCAACACCTTATTAGTAGAAAATAAAATACATATTGCATGGTTCACTCTTTGGAGTCTGGCTTTCTCAGACTCTTACATATATAAATAGCATAATGAATATTTGACATTTTATGACAAAATTAATATTTTTATTGCAGTCCACCTTACTAAGTAAATTACATTTATTGCGTGTAAGAAAAAAATTAAGTATATAGTGATGTTTTAAATCAATGTTTCTCCAAATTAGGTGGGCATATAAATCACTGAGGATCTTGTTAGAAGGCAAACTGATTCAGTAAGTATGGGCTAGAGCCTGAGATTTTGTACTTCTGCACTGACATTGATGCTGCTGCTCAGTGGACCACACAGAGGGTAGCAAGGTTCTAAAAGATAGCAATAGGCTGTGATCCTATGGCCCAAAACGGAACTTTAATGTGTTGAGGAGCTAAGCATACATTTTTCTATGATTAGCTCCATTCAATTTCAAATACTTTTTATGATTAAAAAAATCTAATTTCGGGTTGGTTGCAAATTTACTCAATTATTTGGGGTAAGTAATTTGATCTATATAGGGGATCTTTTGTAGTTCTTATTTTACCGCTTGAAGAAAGTTTGAGATACAAAATAAATACAATTTTTAAATCAATTGTTAATAGGAATACTGATAGAAACAGCTACAATAAGAAGCTTTTCTAAATGTCATGTATAATGCCACAGTCTACTATTTTTGAGGAAAAAAATCTTGTTTGCTGGCTTTCATCATGTAACAGTTTGGCCAATTGTAGCTGATTTGTGTGCCCAGAATACATGAAAATGCTACTATATATATTTTAGTTATACTTGAGTTCAGACCTTAACAGAATTTTCTACTATTTTGATTTATCTGTCATAACACACTTCCTCTTTTGATCTTACATGTATGTCAACAGCACTCTGTGACATTTAAATTCTCATCACAGCATTTAAAACATTTTATTTCAATGATTTCCTTCAGAGGGTTTGGATACAGGTTACTGGTTTCCCAAGGAAGTAAAGTATAAGTAAGAACAAAGCTATTTAAGCTCAATCATCTTATTTAATACAAATTATTGCATTATCAAGTTTATTAATAATATTACAACTACATATTTAGAGAGATCATATCTAAGTAGATGGTCATGAATATTACTTTCCAGATTTTATATTAAAATAATGAATTTTTGTATCTCAAATTATGGAATGAAGTTTAGGATACAGATGGACAAAACATTAGTTTCAAATATTTTAAAAATATTATTTTGTGGGCATTTATATTTGGCAACATTTGCTATACAGTCAGTGAATTTTATTATCACATCGAATTTCTTTTAAATAATGTTTTTAAGTTTTTCTAACTTTAGTCATAAACATTCAGAGTTTATCTTCTAAAATTTAGCAACCAATTAAGCTACCAACATAAAAAACAGAAAATGTTAATTGGGATAGACAGGTGCAATTACAAAAGCCAACACAGAAAAGGTGTTTTTCTCTTGTGAACTTCCATGCATTGCCCTAAAGATTCCTACTGTTCCAAAGAATCCTTATGTGTACTCATCAAGGGGTAAGTGGCTATTTTAGGGTGTCCAGAGAGCCACTTCAGCAAGGTTTCATCCACTGAATAACAACTTCAATGTTACCACAGACAGGTGTCATAGTCAATCAAAATAAAAAGTTTGAGTAAAATAAAATAGCTCTTCATAAAAGCTATCCAAAGGCTTAGAAACCAGATATGAACTTACTTATTTAAGTAACTTTTCCCATGGCAGGGTGCGGTGCTTCACATCTGTAATTCAAGTACTTTGGGAGGCTGAGGCAGGTGGATCATGAGGTCAGGAGTTCAAGACCAGCCTGGCCAAGATGGTGAAACCTGTCTCTACTAAAAATACAAAAAATTAGCTGGTGTGGTGGCGGGTGCCTGCAATCTCAGCTACTTGGCAGACTGAGACAGAGAACTGCTTAAACCCAGGAGGCAGAGGTTGCAGTGAGTTGAGATCACACCATTACACTCCAGCCTGGGTGACAGAGTGAGACTATAAATAATTGAATGAATGAATTAAAAATAACTTTCCCCTTTTTATCTCAATTTCCCTCATCTTTTTCATAGAAAATATAATGTTTCTGCCCTGGTGCTTCAACAAAGCATAGTACTAAGCATGGCAAGGAAGTCTTGTAACCCCAGGTGAAGACTGAGCCTACACGGAAAAAAGGGAAACTGTAGAATTGAAAGAATGGATGAGCTACAGGAGTGGCTATGAGCAGCCCTCAGTGATAATACTCTTTTTTCCAAAGCCAGCCCCAAATCGACAAATTTTTAGTTATTATAAAGGTGTTTGTTTTTTAATCTTTAGATTAAATTTGATGAAAAGATTTATAAAAGAGAGAATAGAAGTTTCAAAGTCCCATCACTCTTGATTCAAACTATATTTTGGGACCTGAAAACATTTTTCATATATTTAACACTAGATTATTTCCATAGTAATACACATGGTCACATTTGATCTTCACAATCACCTTTTGAGGTATACATTATAAGCCCATTTGACTGATGAGAACACAGAAGTTCAAGTTACCATTCCAGATGCCCACAGCCAGTAAGCAGCAAAGCCACAACCGGAATGCAGGCTTCTGACTACAAATCTCCTGTTCTACCATCTCACCTTTCCTACCTTACACTCTGAAACTGCCTTGTCATCCCAGGAGATGACATTTACAGTACATTCTATTTGAAAATAACTCCACAATGAGGAACATCAGAGGGCTCGTCTTGTACTCAAAACACAGTAAATGTCATTCTGATCAAATCAACCTAAGACCAACCATGTTTAACAGTGGCATCGATCAATGTTTTGTAGGAGTTTTTGCCTCTCATGATATAATCCCCAGAGTTAATAATAAGCCCAGAACATTCTTGAATTGACACTGTCAGAAAGCTATTTCCCATTTAGACCAACGGCATATTTTAGCAGTGAGGCAAACCGCTATGAGAGAAAGGCTGAACATTAATGGCTTCTCTGACTTCTATCTCATAGAAATGGCAGATGAATCTGTGCCATCCTAGGTCTGTGCCAAACCCTGAAGCTGAGAGATAAGAGGCTAGCCAGAAAATAGAAACATGCAGTTTGAACCCTGCAATCCAGTTACTGCTATAGCTATAAACTTAAATACCTACTCTGCGAAAAGCCCGGTTATTTGGCTGGGAGGATGACACCTGAGCTTAGCTTTCTACTTCTTTAATGGAAGATTCTTTTCTTTTTAAAGCATTTTTTTTTCTTTATTAACTAGAGAATAGTTGCTTAAATTATTTTATAAAACAAAGTAAAGGATTAACAGGTATGTTGGTAAACAGACAAATATATACAAATAATGTGATAATTCTCTGCCTTTTATGTAATGATCTTTATTTAATTTTAAATGTATTAGGTATCTTTGTCATTTTACTTTTCTAATGGACAGAGTAATAAAGTAGTGAGAATGCACAGTGGTGACTATGAGGATAAAGAAGCTCTCTTAAACGCTAGAGGTGGTTTTTAGTTTTCCTGGACTGCCTTAACAAGTTAATCACAAACTAGGATGGCTTAAATAACCAACATTTGTTTTCTCAAGTCTGGAGGCCAGAAGTCTAAACTAAGGTTTCTGCAGGGCCATGATTTTTCTGAAGGATCTGGATTTGTTTCATGTCTTTCCTGTAGTTTCTGGTGTTTGCCAACAACCACTTACTGGCTTGCAGTGATGTAATTCCAACCTCTGCTTCCCTTTGTACCTCGTGTCCTCCCTGTTTGCTTGTGTCTTCACACAGTGCTCTCCTTGTGTGCATGCCTGTGTTACAATTTCCCTCTTCTGTTATAACAGTCATTTAAAAATTATTTTTAAGATTTATAAGTTATAAATTGACAAATTATAGTTAAATATATTTATGGGGTATAAAGTAATGTAATAATTTATATAAGGAAAAATCAGTTATATTGGATTAGGGCCCACCCTAATGAGCTGATCTTAACTGGATAACATCTTCAAAGAACCTGTTTCCAAATGAAGTCACTTTCATAGGTACCTGGGGGTCAGGATTTTAAAATATCTTTGTTGGTGACATAATTCAACCTATAACAGAGGAAAACTGGAAAACTATTAGACAAGGTTGGAATAGCCATTTGAAAATATATGTCAAAAAATTAAAATATGTAGAAATTTTGATTAAGTGTACTCTTCCTAAAAATTTCACCTAAAAAAAAAAACTTTTATAGAGATTTGTAAATATAAAAGTATATTCTTCTTAGAATTGTTTATTAAGTAATGGAAGAAAATCTATATATTTATCAGTAAATTAGCATATGCCCATATACTATAGTAATTTTACAAGGTAAATTTTAAAGAATGACAATGGGCATGAGAATAAATTTACATAAAAATGTGTGGATAGATTTGCTCACTAAAACTTATCAAATCACTAACAGAAGTATCTTTGAAGAGTTATATTATACAATTTTATATGTCTTTTTTTAAAATAATAATGTAGTATCCCAAAAAGCAACTGATTAAGATAATTTTAAAGATATAAAGTAAGAAATGTTGAATAATGCTGATTTCCTTTTTTTAAAAACAATGAAATTCATCAGAGATATTTTTATTGTCTTTTAAACAATCTGTATCTCAAGTTGAGGTCTATAATGCAGAGTTCGTAGTGCAATCCATTAAGGAATTCAACAGTATTAAATGTGGAATAAAAGATTCCATCTACTAAGAAAGATTACACAGCTGCCATCCAGTTCCATTTTGGCACTTATTTATTTTTTCATTCATTTATTTTGTTTGTTTCATTTACTTATTATTGTATCCCCAGCGCCTGGAAAAGCAATTGGGAAACATATATTACTTTTGTTTAAGGAGTGAATGCATGAAATTTTAACTAATTAACATGGGAATGGTAACACTTGATTTGCTTGCCTTTGTATCAACGTTACCCAACACAATGCTTGGTATGCAATGAGCATTCATGTAACCTGTTACTGAGCTTTCATCTATGTTACTGATCAGTGATAACTAGTTCAAAAATAACAATAAGAAATTCTCATCTAGATATACTGAGAGATCTTGCAATCTGTTTTTTTTGTGTGTTTGTTTGTTTTTTGGCTGAGAATCAAAGACTTTATAAATCAAAGGCTAAATTGTGATCGATTAATTAACATTAAGTAAGTTGAGCACCTTTCCAGAGCTCACTGAGTATGAGTGCCTATTCGCTCTTTTCCCACTTGTAGACTTTTACCTTCTGGGGGACTATATTATCACAATTCATATATATATATATATATATATATATATATATATATATATATAATATTACACACATAAGTAATATGGCTATTCTTAACTCAATTATTAAATCTATGTACCTTGCTGTCTGATTGTACTGTTTTTCATACTTGCTTACAAGTTTTTCTCTCTATTTTATTGAAAATTGCTGGCATTCCTCAGTGAAATACAATAACTCTTACAATTATACATTTGTTTCTTAACAGCATTATGAGTCAAATTAAAATGTTCTTATTCAATTGCAAACATATACAGTATAAGCCCATACTGCCCCATAATCGAGACATATATTTTGAGATTTGATTTAGTAAAGTTTTTGTTGTTGTTTTTTAAATTCAGAGCCTATGATACAGCTACAGAATCCATCGACATTCTCATGTATTTAAACTCTTATAGGACATGGCCCATCAGAGTGAACATATTAACTAAGAAAATTAAGAAAGAAAATATATATCCTCTTAACAATAACTTCATTGAAAGGCCCAAAATACATATATTTAATGACTATGCAGATGCCCTGCTCAAATGGCTCCTGGGAACATAATTGAATGACAGCCTCCAGCTTCTGCACCTTTGCATACACCACTGTGTTCAATGGGCTGCACTTCAATAGGCTGCTTCCAGCCAGTGATTGAGCTTGGCAGCTTTGCTAGAGCAAGACCATTCCTGTACAAAATTCCTCTAATGAAAAGCTGTGGCTCTAGGAATCCCCACTGGCCTGGCTATGAATTTTGGCACTGTGGTCTGAGACTCTTTCTATCTAATCCTTTCTTTCCTGTCTCCTTTTACAGGTTTCAGACCTATATCACAGTCTGAAAACTGTCTATTTTAACCTCCTGCTTGTTTATCTTTCACAGGCATATCTGCCCATAAATCTGTTGTGAATTTAATCTCATCTTGTCATTTGTTTCTTAAAGAAGTAAAACATAGACAATATTTGATGATATATTTGATATTTGATGATATATATTTGATGACCTATTATGTCCTCATAATAATACAAAATAAAATTTTAAAAGCAATCAATGTTTGAGTAGTACAGATAGACATTTGTAAATATACAACAATATGAGAGAGGATATTTGAATAACAAATATCCCAACCGACATGTCTCAGGTGGTATATATTTACAGAGTGTGATGGCACACACCTACTTGATTTAATTTTATTATGCATTGGTTAATATTCTCTAGCATATTCAAAAACGTTTAATTTTTTAAAACTATTATGTACATAGCAATGTATTTGGTAGAACAAAAACAAGAAAATTTAGCTTTCACTATGAGATCTGAAACAAAACATGATAAATCTGTCTCTGGGTGATGTCCTCATGATGGTCATCTTTTTATTTTATTTTATTTTTTGATTTATTTTATTTATTTATTTATTTATTTATTTATTTTAAAGACGAGGTTTCACCATGTTGATCAGATGAACTCCCGACCTCAGGTGATCCACTCGCCTTGGCCTCCAAAGTGGTTGGATTACAGGTGTGAGCCACCACGCCCGGCCATGATGGTCATCTTTGAACTAATAACAAAAATGAAAACTTGAAGCACATTCACTGATTTGTAGCTGAGTCATTTATAGGGCAATACAGAACTACTAAAGACCACAGAAGCATATTCTGGCCAGCTGTGTTATTGTGGGTACATTTTGATAACAACAAAATATTGAATACAACAGCAACAAGAATATTAAAATCTGCATGTCTCCTCACATACTTTTTAACATTGCTGATTTATATTTTTATTATTGGACTTCTTAAAGAATTTATTTTAAACAGCTCATTAAATAAACAGAAACAATGCAGTTTAAAGAACAGTATATCAACATTTTAAATTTAAAGTATCAAAACTGAGAGAGAAATTAATTGGTATGCAAAATATTTTTATCACACTTAGCTTAGTCATTTGATGACAATTATAAATGATTGCTGTTTTACATTGATAGCAATAATAAGACAGCAGATTTGGTTGCATTAACCATCACTATTTTAATTTATTTGATGCATTGACCAAACTCCATGTTTCCTCTAATTTCAAGAAAAATTCCACCGCTTGTACACATACATTTTCCATGGACCTATTCCTACCCCCTCCAAAGTAACACTTACGTCTTATAAAAAAAAACTGTCATTAAAAGAAAAAGTTCTAATAAGCAATGACCAGTCAAGTTCAATACCCAGTTATAAGGAGAGTTCACATGCATTTCATCTAATGATGTGAGGATAAGTAACACAGTATACAGAGAAAATTAAGAAAGAAAATATATATCCTCTTAACAGTAACTTCATGAAAAGGCTCAATATATATATATTTGATGACTATGCAGATGCCTTATTCAAACTGCTTCTGCGAGTGTAAATGAAGGACACCCTCCAGGGTATGCACCTTTGCATACACCACTGTGTTCAGCGGGTTGCACTTCTAATAGGCTGCTTAACAATAAATACAGTAAAATAAATATAGCAAATATTAGCAATAAATATAGTAAAATTTTTGGCATTTTTGTAGGACTTTATATATGTTTCACAGTAAAAAGGAATTACCAAATAGGCTACAGTTTTTTTTTTTTTTAAGAAGACTAACAGCTGAATTGAGGTACACTGCTTTACTAAGTAAGCAAGACAAGGCTACATTTCTTAAGGAAAGAAAAAATAGTTCAGGTTATGTTATAACATTAATGCCAAGTTACTGCTTCCAAATTAAAAGCCACGTTAGAAGAAAAGCAGTCTATGTTTAAAAATCTATGACATGGTTGCTCAGAAGGAGATAAAATTCTGCAAAAATCTGTATTACATTTTAACATTCATAAATATATGAATATATATAAATATATATGAAAGTTAGAATGTGGATTTAGATACATTTTATGTATAAAAACAAAATAAAGTCCAATTTATATTTATTAATTTTAGCTGTTGAGATAATAGTTTAAAAATGAATATGATAGAACTCAATGTTTCCTTGTTTAGTTACAATAAAATGCCTGATATCTTTGAAGTATGAATAAATTATGGCTGATAAAATATTAGAGGCTCATATTTAAAAATTCTACATTTGTTTCATTGATAGAACCTCCTTTAGTATTACTGTTTTCACTAGATGGGTTTTTTTCAGGGGATGGGTAGAAGGGAGGAGGCTATATATTCTGAAAAAAGACGAGTATATCAATCAATAGTGAGATTCAATTCTATTTAAATTGTTAAACAAATAAGTCCAAATAACTTTCTAATAATTATTATTGATTTACAAACATAATAAGTAATAGCATGGTACACACTGGAGAGTGAATAAACTGGTCCAGAAATTTTAGAAGACAATTTAAAATTATCTACTAAAATTTAATTGCATCTATATTTTCACCCAGCAATTATTCTGCATGTAGCTCATTTTTAACCCATCCCCTATTCTCCCAGTCCAATGACTCACATGACCCTATTCCACTTATTTTTCACCGCCAGGGAGAAATTCAATCCATATTTTCACTGTCCAACACCTCACACATTCCCTCACTTCCTATCTAATTTCTATGGTTTGGTATTATGATTATTTGTTTATAAATACCTGCATCTCTTTTTCCTCTTATTCTCCATCATGGTCTCTCAGAGAAATTAAACTCATTAAACTTAACTATTTGCTGACTTAACTGTCATTCTGGGTTTAGCAGGATACCGTTAACTGAACTCACTTAACATTTATGGCCCCTAATCACAAGTGGGCTATAACCCCAGACAATGTTCTATATTTCCCTAGAATATTCACTTTCCCACTTTCCAAAATGATAATTTTGCTTTTATTGCCCCTTCTCAAACCTTGTAAATTTTTCTCCCAATTCAACGTCATTTCTGCTGGTATACTCACTTCAGTTTTCACTAACAAAATGGAGAAAATGAGTCAAGATCTACTCAGCTGCCCTGCCCAAATTTACTCACCTCCCTGCATCTGAATTTTCATATGCTGCCTTTTCTTTTCTTATAAGGGAAAAACCAATCCCTGTTGCTAACCAAGACTAACTCCCTCTAAGTGTCCTTTCCTTAGAATTCAGCTTTGCAAGTATGTCCACTGTTTTCTGCAAATATTAATTTTCCCTCATTACTGGAATATTTATACCTGTATATAAACATGCCTTGAAAACTCAACATTAAAAAAAAAAATTCCATGACTTTATGTGTCTCTTCAGGTTCATTTCTATGATATCCTAAATTGAAACCCCATCAAAATAGCTGTTTAGACCTGATGCCTCTTCTCTCTCACCTCACATTCCCTCAATACAGTCCAGCTTAGCTTTTGTCCCCACCACTCCAGACAGACAATTGTATTAAGGTCACTAAGAATGCTTACATGTCAAATGAAAATGATTAGTTCTCCAAACTTACCATAATTAAGCAGTGCTCATAGCCTGATTTGACAAAACTGACCACTGTCCTTCTCAAAACACTTTCTTCTTTAAGCTTCCTGAAATCAGATTCTTTTTTTTTTTCTTCTACCTTACTTCACACCTTCAATCACCTTTGCTTCTCTTTTTCTTCTTAATTTTTAAGGTCACTCTTTGGACTTCCTCTATGCACACTATGTCCTTGGATGATTTTATCCAGTTTCTTAGCTGTAAATATTATTTATGTGCTAACAACTGACAAATTTATTCTACAATTCTTTCACCTGAGTTTTAAGTGCATAAAACATTACCCATCTCAAAATTCTTCCTTTGCAAAATAATTTATTCCTTTATTCAACAAATATTGATTGAGTGCCTATTAATGTGCCAAATACTGTTAAAGGCTCAAAGAATAAAATAGTGAACAAAACCACATATTTCTGCTTGCATATCTAATAAGCAATTAAAATATAATGCATCAGAAGGATACCCTTAATTTTTTTCATTTCAAATTGTGAAAGAAAGATAACCTGTCAGTGTGCTGAGTTATTTCTTTCCCTCAGATACAGCTTGCTTTTTCCATCTTAAGAAGTTTGCACTTACTCCTTCTACCTGAGATGCTTTTCTGATAAATCTTTGAATGGTTACCTATTTCCTGTCCTTTAAAGACTTATTCCACATATAATTTTCTCCCACAATGTTATCTAAAGGGCCCTCCACACTCCTAAATCACTCTCCATTTTCTTATCCTAATTTGTTTTCTTTCATTGTTTATAGATTCTGTATACCACATAGAAGGTGAACTCTATCTCATTCACCACTATAGCTCTATTCCAAAACAGTGCCTGAGACATAGCAAACTTTAAATAAATGATAAATTAATGTAAGAAAACGTTAAGCAAGCTGTGTATACCATAAGACCCTAGTTATAATAAAATATGTACAAGGGCACAGAAAACTTATTATAAATAATTTTCTAAAGTAATCAAAGCTAACATTTGACCAGTTAATTTAAACAATTAAGGCACATATACTTCAAATTTATATGTTAATGTAAAACATCTAACTGTAAATGTATTCCTAAATGTATTAATGTAGAGCCAAGACCCTTTTCATGGGTCTGCTGATTGGAATTCCTCTTGTTCTGCATAAGTTCCAAACATGATGGATTATCTATGATTTTCAGCTTGTTTTTAAGTGAAACAAGAATAAAGAGATATTTACAAAGTACCTTTGTCATTTTTTTCATGCAGTCATTTGAGTTTTCATAGAAACAATGTTATGCTTGCACTTGTATTTAACTATTTTATGTGATGTTTAATTGAGTTATAAATTAGTAGGTACAACAAGCATAACTGGTTATAGAAAAAATAATACTGACTTTAGAAAAAAAAATTACAGTTTAGGTTCTGAGGTACTTGTGCAGATCATGCAGGATTGTTGCATACATACACACATGGCAAGGTGGTTTGCTGTCTCCATCCCCCCGGTCACCTACATTTGGCATTTCTCCCCATGTTATCCCTCCCCAACCTCCTCACCCTCTGAAGTCCCTCCCCTACCCCTCCCACAACAGACTCCTGTGTGTGATGCTCCCCTCCCTGTATCCGTGTGTTCTCATTGTTCAACACCTGTCTATGAGTAAGAACATGTGGTGTTTGGTTTTCTGTTCTTGTGACAGTTTGCTGAGAATGATGGTTTCCAGATTCATTCATGTTCCTACAAAGGACACGAACTCATTGTGTTTTATGGCTGCACAGTATTCCATGGTGCATATTTGCCACATTTTCTTTGTCCAGTCTATCACTGACGGGCATAACACTGACCTTTTTTAAGAATACCAAACCATGGAGTCAAAATACAGAAACATGACAGTAGCCTACTGATGGTGAGTCTTCTGGTTTCTGCAGATGTCAATCAGTATATTTTAACCAGCGGATGCAGAGCTTTGGTTACTCTTACCAAAGTTAAGGGAAGGTAGGTTAAGAGCAAGCATTTCTACCGGTCCTTAAAATGGTAATTATCATTTTCTTTGCTTGGTATGTCTATTAATGGAAAATTTTAATTTTCTTCCACATATTTTTATAGCTTACAAATTTTCTACAGTATCGTCTATATAATAAAATATAAATAGTATTCAAATTATGATGTTTTTAAAAGTGAATAAGTAACATCTATATTATTGAGATTTTCACTGTTTCAAATTTTAGTTAAAATAACATTTAAGTAAGACTTTAAAATAAAAAATCTATGCAAATTTTTGTCAGTTAAATTTATGTGCACCTGCCTTGGGGGCTAGAGTAGTTCGTATTTTAAAGATATCTTGCAGTCTTTCATTTATCACTTATTCATTTCCCTTTTCCTTTTGATTTAGTAAAAAAAATTGGAAATAGAAATACATAATTGACGGCTGCAAATGAAACCTGAGAAGTTTATTTTATAGACAACATTTAGCAAGAGTAGTATTTTGCTTGAAAGCCAGAACCAGAATTCAGATTAACATCTCTTCTCCCAAGGCATTACTCCTAAGATGCCTGAGACACGCGATATGGAGCCACAGGCTGTTCTGGAATGACTGCTGAGAAAAAAGGGCACTAAAGTATGCAGTAATTCTTTGACATTCAACACTACTTAAAAATTCTCTCAGTTTCTGGAGTCATTTAGTCTAGGTGGCCAAAGAGGTTGACCAAGTCTTTTTCTCTGAAGGATTGTAAACCTATGCTCCCAAAAGTCTGAAATGTTTTTCTCCATTTCTGAAACAAACAGAAAACTGAGCTGTTATAGAAATGGCTTATAAAATTATAGAAACAATTTTTCAGTTTCCATTTTTTTGTTGGACCTCTCTTCTTTTACGGTATTACCATCACCTTAAATACTTCATGTTTGCAATCAATACCATCTCCCTTTCAAGCCACCTGCTTTTCCAATAGCCCCCTTTCTGTGAAAAGCAGTAGAGTCCTCCCAGTCACCTAAGCTGCAAAGCTCTAAGGCCTCTTTTGTCTCTGTATTATCCTTCCCTATCTCAAAAAGATCTTCCCATTCCATCATTCCTTTGAGCCCCCCGTGCTCTATACCAGTCCTTATTAATGCAGGCTTGAATTGCTGCTTCCGGCTACCTGCTGGAATGTGTCTGATGCATTTGCACAGAGCCACCAGATATGTCTTCCTAGAAGCAGGACAGAGCAGGAAAAGCACTAGTTATCAAGTTAGAAGGACAGATCTTAAATGCTCAGCCTCAACCTTACTAATTAAATGTCCTTGGGCAACATTCTAAATATACTGGCACCTCAGTTCCATCATCTGTAAAGTGAGAAATAATGCTCATCTTATAGCATTTGTGTGAGACTTAGAATTAGTGTAAGACAAACATCTTTATATAATCAACACAAATTGCACGATATTTAGCAATCAATCGTAAATGATATTACTTTTATTGCACTCTCTTGTTCTAGTATCTTCAATGGATTTCCATGATCTTCCTAGATGGCCTTCCTACTCTCATCAATTTTTATCAAAATGCTATTTTATGTTCATATTTATAGTCAAGATCCAGTTTGAGCCCTATCTCCCCCCAACTTTCCCAATGACACCAAACTGTCAATTTTTTATAACATTCATAGCAGGGGTGCCCTGTACTTGACGATGCTACAATAATAACAATAAAAATTAGTTATTATTATCAATTTAGCTTTATGTCAAAAGACAGAAACATCAAATTCTCTTTGTATAGGTTTGGTTGGTTTGTTTTGTGAGACAGACTCTCTCTCTGTCACTGAGGCTGGAGTGCAATCGCATGATCATGGCTCCCAGCAGCCTCAACATCCTAGGATCAAGTGATCTTCCCACCTGACACTGCCAAAGAGCTGGAACTACATGCATGTGCCACCATGCCAGGCTAATTTTTTCCACTTTGTAGACAAGGAATCTCACTATGTTGCCTATGCTGATCTTAAACTCCTGAAATCAAGCAATCCTCTCACCTTGGCCTCCCAAAGTGCTGGGATTACAGGCATGAGCCTCCAAGCCCCCTTGGGGTAGGTTTTCATACTGTGAGTAGATCCATCTAGTCACTTTTTTTATTAAGTAGATTAAAGCCAACTCTGCACCTTCTCTCTGACGGCCACATGTATTTGGTTTTTACCGAGACTGCGCTCTCCTCTGTTTCTTACAGTGCAATTGTATACATGGATTTACTACACTGCTCTGTCCTTCACTCCTTAGCAGTACCCAGGACTTGAAAGTTGCTAGGAAGAAAGCAGAAAAATTTATCAAGAGCCAAAGAAACTCCTAGGGAAAAAAAAAAATCAAGACCACAATCCAGGCTACCTTTGAGGGACTGAGGATGCTCAAGTGGAGTTAGGTAAGAGAACACAATTCTCAGCTGAAAGTGAGTACAGTGTAGACAAGGCCTGAGAGTTTCACAGAAGAGCAGGATCTGGAAATAGCTTTTGACTGATAAGGGGCTCCTAACTAAGCCACTATGGGCAGACTCAGAGGTGCCTTTTGTTGCATGAACTAAAGAATCAGATAACTGAAAAGCTGAAATAGTGGGAGTCCAGGTCAATTTGAGGGTAAATTTGAGCCCTGATTCTAGTGGTGAGTGACCAGACAGGATGTGGGGAGACAATTTGCAAAAACAGCCTTCAACCCTCAAGGCAATGGAAGAAAGAAGGAACAGAGAGAACCACTTGACTGCCATGTTTTCAGCAGAAATACCAGGAGCCTGGGTCTGGCAGTAACTAGGATTGTGGTAGCCTTTTTGGAGTACTTCAAGTTGGTGGCAGCTATGAAATTCTCTAGCTTGAATAGAGTACGTAAGTACTGAGCATCTTACAATTAAACCTGTGGTTCTATCAACCAACTTACTCAAAATGATCATGTTTCTGAGTTTCTTTATCACAGGAATATAGATTTTTCCAAGTCCAGTGAGGTAACTACAAAGGAAGTGAACCACTCTTTTTGTTAATTGGGTACATCACATTCTCATGTTGTGTGTTTATGTAAAGTTATAATTACAGCCTAAACAAAAAGTAGATAAATATTCATCTAAATGCATTGTTTTCTATACACATTTCTCACTGCCTGCTAGCATTTTTTTTTCAATTATTTAAGGCTATGTTTCACTTTTCTTATTAAACTGATGCAAACATCATGTAATCTATCTATTTATTTATATTTTTCTTATCCTTCACATAATATAATACCATACACTACATAGAGTAGATGTTCAGTAAATATTTGGAGAATAAATGAATGAATTGCAATACATAGGAATTTTGTATGGAGGATTGATTTGGTACCATTTCAACATCTGTGTCTCTTTAATAATTTTACTTTCCTCTTCTGGTTCAATTTGGTCACAGGGTATTCTGAAGATTAATGAATAAAATATGTATGAGTTCTTTCAGAAAGGCAAATGAAAGAGCAACATAATATTTCCTCTCTGCATAACAAAGCTGGAGAATTCCTAATATCCTTTAGGGAAATTCACCTAAAAACTCTTCATTTCATTTTTGTCTGAAACATTCTTCTGATTTATTAATGTGAATTTAAAAAGTATTGGTCAAGCATATCTTGGAAATTAGTGCATCAGATTAAATTCTTAACCATTTCTTAGGCCTTTGATCACAAAACTGCATAGGCTACACTTTTTCAAATTTGTCTTTCTAATGTAAATATAATTACTTAAATAACAGTGTCATGAAAAAAAAATCAACAATTTGATATTAAAACTAGCTATGAGTCATGTTCATTCATTCAGTTAATCTCACCCAGACCATTAAAATAAGCAACTACCTACTCTTAGATTTAAAAGTAAATAAATTAATATTTACACAATTACATTCTTATTCAGTTGTCACATTTATACAAACGGGAATCAAAAGATCCTTTGAGAATGATGAACTGTACTCAGAATATAATAGCACTTGCACTAATGTGCAGAAATGGCACATTTGTGCAGAAATTAGCATATTTATCTTGAAACAAATGGATGCCATTTATGGAGGATCCACTACTGGCCAGGCATTGTATTCAAGTGGTGTCAAACTTATATATTTAATCTTTACAGTGACGCTGTGATGTAGGCTGGTTTCTTGAATAGCTAAGGCAACTGAGGCTCAGAAATGTTAAACTGTTAGCAGAAGTTTACAGAGGAAGTAATAAACAGACTGTTCTCAAGAGTTAAGTGATTCTGATTACAAATCTTTTGCTCTAAGGTGGAAATAAAATAGTTTTCCATGGCATACACAAAAAAAAACTAAGAAAACCCCATCATTCAATTCTGTGTCCAACAAGCCATCTTCTTAACCCATAAACAAAATGATCTGCCATTGAGAAAAAAAAAATGACACATACCATTTTCAACTTAAATATCTGTTAAATAGGGATACATTATTCTAATAGCACATTTCAAATTATTGTAATTGGGCTCATTTTAAGCTTGAATCTAGAAGACTACTAGATTTGAGTTTAAATATTCTGTATGAAAGCTTCTTATGATTGCATCTAACACATACACACACACACACACACACACACACACACACATACACACACACACACACACACACACACATATGCCCTAAGTATCTACTACAGTGATTTTCCATACAACAGATGATAAATAATGCTGAAATAATGAATGGATTAATTAAACTACAAGCACTCTGTCAAATTCTATGCCATAAGTCACAGGGCCTTTAAGATATGGCAATAATATAATTATAAAAAGCCAAGTAGGTTTTCAACATTTTATATGTGAATTCACTATCCCTTTTGATCCTTAGGACAACTCACTAAAATGTATTTCTTCTATTTGACAAGGGAGGCTCAAAGGGGTTAGGTAACTTGCCTAAAGTAACAGCATTAGAAAGGTTTGGGAATGAGATTCAGATGTGGCTTCTGAGCTCTATTTATGAATTTAGTCTGTAAGGAAAAGAAATAAGAAGGTTTAATAGACCAACTAGCTACCAACTTACCCAAAACTGGTGTGAAAATCTATAAGGTTAAAAAAGAAGCACAAAATCTGACAGCATATCAAAAGTAATTTTTTGTTTCGGGTTTCCAATTCATCTTGCTCAACTTTTTTACTTTAGATGCTTAAGGATTATTTTATATTTAATTCTGACAATAGTTTAGGTATCTTACTTTATATATAATCTGCCTATTCTACATATCTGCATCTATAAAATGAGGATGATAACTGCCCCATGATGTCATGAGTTAATAACAGGGAGACAGCAGTAAAATGTAGTAAGCATTAAATACAATTCACAATTAGGTTATTTATATTGGATGTCAAATACAAATAGTTACATTTGCTGGTAGCTAGACTCAAAATTTATATAAAGTCATTGTTTAGGTCACTATTCCTAGGGATACTGTACACATCCTAACATCCTTAAAATTCATATTATTTATATATGCATATGCTGTTATTTCTAATAACAGAGTTGAGTACCTTTTTGGATCAATTAGGCAGAAGAACTTCTATATTGGTGGGATCCAGAGGTAGATAATTTAAAACAAAAAGAATGAATATATCTACTGAGGTATATATTTATATTAAAACATGAGACATAGAATTATTGTGGATTGTATGTAATATAAATTCTATTATATGCTAAGTTCTTTATGATAGTTTTTGGCATCTCTATCTTTAAATAAAATTTTTCTAAAATTGAGCATGACTTTAAAAAGCTGCAATGTGTTCATTATAAAGTACATTAGAGAAAAATTGTTAAATTTTTTACAGACATATTGAGTCTAAAATTGATGCAATCTACAGTTAAGAGTGCTATATGTTTTTTAATAAATACTTTTATAGTTTATAGCTATATTTAATAACAAAAATACACCAAAATGTAATATCCTACTTAACGATGGTTGAACTTCTGATTTTTTACTTTCTGATGTTGCAAAAGCCATATGCAAATAGTAGAAATTGTACTTCAAGTACCCATGCAACCAACCATTCTGTGTTTCACTTTCCATACAGCATTCAATAAATTCCATTAAAGAGTCAACAATTTGTTGTAGAATAGGCTTTGTGTTAAGTGATTTTGTCCAAACGTAGGTTAATGTAAGTATTCTGAGCATGTTTAAAGTAGGTAAGGCTAAGCCATGATGTTAGGTACTTTAAGTGTGTTAAATGCATTTTTGACTTGTGATATTTTCAACTTATGATGGGTTTATAAACATGCAACCCTGTCATAAGTAAAAAAGCATTTGCATATATTGAGTGTGCTGAGGCTATATTTTATAAATGCTTATCCTATTAGTATAGTGACCAGTGACACTGTCTTTCTAGTAAGTAAATGTGAGTATAGATATGTATGGATAGTATAGTGTAGTACATAGATAAAATGAGTATGAATATTATTAAATAGATAAATATGAACATTGCCTACTATTCACAAAAGTGCCTGCTATGGTTCGAATGTACCCCTTCCAAAATTCATGTTAAAACTTAATCTCCAATAAAACAGAATTAAAAGGTGAGGCTTTTGAGAGGTGATTAAGTTGTCATCACTGC
The DNA here is from genome assembly GCF_048565385.1 of Saimiri boliviensis. Lineage (NCBI taxonomy): Eukaryota > Metazoa > Chordata > Mammalia > Primates > Cebidae > Saimiri > Saimiri boliviensis. Next base: position 67,549,130 of record NC_133452.1, read on the forward strand.
ATTAAGCACTCATGAAAGAGATTAGCATCCTTATAAAAGAACTCCAGGCTGAAAGTAAGCCCTTTGGTTTCTCTCACCATGTGGGGACAGGGAGTTTCTGCCCTCCAGAGAATATAACAGATTGCCATCTTGAAAGCAGACAGTTGCTTTCCCCAGACAGCAATCCTGCCAATATCTTGATCTGGGTTTCTTGGCTACCAGTACTGTGTGATAAATTTTGTTTCTTATTAATTTAGCTAGTCTCAGGTATTCTGTCATAGCAGCACAAACATACTAACATATTACCTAAGATAATATGAATTTATATATAAATAATAATTAGATATTTTATATATTTATTTTCCTCTTATTTTATATTATTTATATTTACATAAAATCATATGCAAGTATTCAATTAAATGCAAAAATTAAAGACTGGTGGGGCCAAGGTATTTTTTATCTGGTATCGATTTTAAATTTTTTTGGGAGAAAGCCAAAAACAAATTCCAAAAATTATTCATAAAATTGAATTAATATAGGAAAATCTATAGTTTTAATAATTGCCACCAGTCTCCTCCCTCTCAGTTCATCCCAAATACAACAGATAGCTTAGTGTGGTGTATTTTACCCTGAATGCAAACAAGTAGCCAGAAAACATATTTTATGCATTTTAAAAATAGATCAATTCTTCCTTCTATGATAAGAATGTATTTTAGTTGCAGTAATAGTTAAACTTCCTTAGCTAGAACTTTGCTGTAGTATATTGTGAAGATTTAAATAAGATTTCTTATTTTTAGGCCTCAATTCTATCTCTTATTCCTTTTGAATAATTTCAACCAGTACTTTATGCTCTTTGCTTTTCTATGTTAGACTATTTATAAGTATTTGTTAATTCATTAGCATGAAAATATGTTATCCTAGATTTAGATCCCACTGCTTCCCAATCCACTCCTTTAACGTATGACATTGAACACTACATCAAACTTGCTGTTAACTTCATTCTAACCTGAGTGTGTACTCCAGTGAAATAATCCATCGCTTATTTTCTTGACCCTGCTGTATTTTCTTTACTTTCTGAAGTTCAATGCCTTGTTACCTTAATAACTCTCTTGGCATTTTTGTTTTTCAAGGTCACATTCATTGCTTTTAACAACTCTACCTTGATGCCACAGTCCAGATCCAGATGTAGAGTCTTAAATCTCAGAATGTTGCCAGTTCTCAGACTTTACAAAATTAGGCTTTGTACTCTTGTCTGGGCATTGGGAATCACCTCTTCTGGGTGTCCCTGACATTGACTATCTCTTGAGGGGCCCTCCTTCATGAACACTGCAAATTTCTGTCTAGCTAGACTTCCTCATATCATTGGTGATTGGTCATATCCACATAAAACTATATAGCTGTTGAAGGAGGGTTCAGGATATGCCACCCCAAAATATGCCATATGTGTAGGATCATATATATGTGTGTATGTGTGTGTGTGTGTGTGTGTGTGTGAGAGAGAGAGAGAGATTAGTATATATGACACTATACATGATTAGTATATATGATACACGTGATTATATCACATATATATAACCCTACAAGTGGTGCATATATATATATTTAATTTTACATTTTTATATGTTATATTTATATATCTACCTGCTCATAATTTGCCACCTAAAACCCTAAATCACTTTTCCTTTGTCTTGTCACTTTTCTAAAAATATATTGTTCTTTATTAAGATGCTATATAAGGCCAAGTTCTAACCATCCCTGAGCTATTCATATCTGAGTTCTTCATTGTGAGTGGGTACTGCATACTGCAATAAACTTCTGTTATTTTTTTCATGTTAGTCTGTCTTCTGTCAGAGGCTCCAGACAATGGACAAACATGACAGGTAGAGGAAAGGGTTTTGGTTTATTTTTCTCCCCTACTTTGAGACTTAAGAAAATCATGTGCAGAAATGTATTTATCCTTTACAATTTTGTGTTGCATAATCTTGTATCAATGCTTTGAAGCTACATTTTGCTCTTCAGGGTAAAGGGAAAAAAAATTTTCTTGATTTAGCCTTACTTTTTCCTAATGGAAAATTTGAAAATTGACCTATAAAAATAACATGACCATTAAGATAATGCTTCACTGCAACTGCTATTTTTCATGTAAAATATAATTACTTAAAACAGAAATTCCATCTTTTTATCAACTTTAGATAAATGCTGCTTATTTAATATGCCAATGAGAAAAGGCAATTAGATGAAATGTTCTGTTAATAAAACAATGGAGGTTGTTAGGTCATCTCAATTATTTGTACTTAGATTTAACATGTAGCTTAGTGCATCTTAGAAGATTAATAGGTACATAAAGTAAAGAAATACAGTGCCACTCTGTTATTCATGCTCCACGCTCCGTGTCCTTTTACCATTCACTAAATCAAGTACATATAAATGCAACAAACGTTGTACTTATGAGTTCATTACATACTCTAAAATATGTAAATATTTCTGCCATATTTTATTATATTATGGACCCCAAATTATTTCTTCTGTGGTAACAATGAAAATAAGGTTAGTTATAACATTTATGTTAATAAATTTTGTGAAATGTTACACATTTTTTGACAAAATACTAAGAAGTTATGTACAATTCCTGGTTAATATATGTGTATCTTGCTACCTTAAATGATCAGAGAAAACAAGAAATTTTAACAAGAATTTTCAGGAAGGCGGGAAAGAAGTTAAAAAAAATACAAAATTAAGACATAATCAACATCACATTTTAAACATGATTTTTGTACCAACAAAGATTGAGATATGGTCAGAAAAATAATTACCATATTCTGATTTTGTCAATTCCCTTAGTACACTGATAAAATAGAGATATTGTCTTCATCAGCAAATCCTGAGTGCCTAGTATCAAATCTTGTGTGTTGCATACAATACACACAGTATTAAAACTGATTTTAAAACAGTAGTTAATTCATTATGTTGCTATTGTTTTTGTTTTTTGTTTTTTGTTTTTGAGACAGAGTCTCACTCTGTTACCAGGCTGGAGTGCATTGATGTCAGGTCACTGTAACCTCTACTTCCCAGGTTTAAGTGATTCTCCTGCCTCAGCCTCCTGAGTAGCTGTAATTAAAGATATGCACCACCACGCCCAGCTAATTTTTATATTTTTAGTAGAGATGGGGTTTTACCATGTTGGTCAGGCTTGTCTCAAACTCCTGACCTCATGATCTGCCCACCTCAACCTCCCAAAGTACCGGGAATACAGGCATGAAATACCACACCCAGCCTCTTTATTCTTTTATTTACATTATTTAGTGTAATATAAGATGAAGCCAAGTTTTTCAAAATGCTTCAGCGATTTAAAAAATTTCAAATTGTTTTGATCTATTGCTTGCCAAAACCTTATACTTATATTCATTTCAAATGAATTAAAGAAAAACAGCTACAATTAATTAAGGCAAGCAAATGGCAGCAAAGGTGGGCTTGTAGTTCTGGCAGTAAATGAAAGCCTGTCTGTTCATCCTTTATTTCCCTATGGTACTATTTCTATTGCTTTTTCTCAAAGTTTTTTAGAAAACTTTTTTTTTACTTTTTACTTATGTGCCTATTAATCTTCTAAGATGCACTAAGCTACAAGTGCATTTCTTTTTGAGATGGGGTCTTGCTTTGTCACCCAGGCTGGGGTTTAGTCACCTAGGCTGTAGTTAGATGAACACTGCTCCCTTCAGCCTCAACTTCCCAGGCTTAAGCAATACTCCTACCTCAGCCTCCCAAATAGCTGACTGTAGGCCTGCCCCACCACACCCAGCTATAAAATTAAATATTTATACAGTGACAAATGATTACTTGTGTCCCCTTAGTAAATGAGCTAACTTCCTGCTGTAAGATGTACATAAAAGATGTCAATCTTTAATTTAAGATACTTAAAAAGAAAATTATAAAGTCTAATGGCTATGGTCTGTTGCTATAAAGAAATAATTGTTAGGAGGGCTTTAAACTAAAGAGCTTCTGCACTATCATCAGAGTGAGCAGGCGACCTACAGAATGCAAGATAATTTTTGCAATCTATCAATCTGACAAAGAGCTAATGTCCAGAATCTACAAAAAAACTTAAACAAATTTACAAGATAAAAAAAAACAACCCCATCAAAAAAGTGGGCAAATAAATGAACAGACACTTCTCAATAAAAGACATTTATGCAGCGTACAATCATATGAAGAAAAGCTCATCATCGTTGATCACTAGAGAAATGCAAATCAAAACCACATTGAGATACTATCTTATGCCAGTTATAAGAGTGATCATTAAAAGGTCAAGAAATAAAAGATGTTGAAGAGGATGTGGAGAAATAGGAATGTTTTTACACTGTTGGTGGGAGTGCAAATTAGTTCAGCTATTGTGGAAGACAGTGTGGTGATTCCTCAAGGATCTAGAATCAGAAATACCATTTGAACCAGCAATCCCATTACTGTGTATATACTCAAAGGATTATAAATTTTTCTACTATAAAGACACATGAATACATATGTTTATTGCAGCACTATTCACAATAGCAGACTTGGGACCAACCCAAATGCCAATCAATGACAGACTGGATAAAGAAAATCTGCCACGTATACACCATGGAATACTATGAAGCCATAAAAAAGGATGAGTTCATGTCCTTTGCAGGGACTTGGATGAAGCTGGAAAACATCATTCTCAGCAAACGAACCACAGGAACAGAATACCCAACACTGCATGTTCTCACTCATAAGTGGGAGTTGAACAATGAGGACACATGGACACAGTGGGGGAACATCACACACTGGGGCTTGTTGGGGGATGGGAGACTAGGAGAGAGATAACAGGAGAAATAACTAATGTAGATGATGGGTTGATGGGTGCAGCAAATCACCATGGCATGTGTATACCTATGTAACAAACCTGCTCATTCTGCACATATACCCCAGAACTTAAAGTATAATTAAAACACACACACACACACACACACACCCCCTCTCATAAACATTCTCCCTTGCTTTGTAAAAAGAATGAGAACTACTCTTCTAACTTACTATGCTTTCACTATTTAATCAAAAGGATTTCTAATGGCCAGGCATGATGGCTCATGCCTGTAATCCCAGCACTTTGGGAGGCCAAGATGGGCAGAACACCTAAAGTCAAGAGTTGGAGATCAGCCTGGACAACATGGCGAAAACCCATCTTTACTAAAAATACAAAAATTAGCTAGGCATGTTGGCATGTGCCTGTAATCTCAGCTACTTGGGAGGCTGAGGCACAAGAATCTCTGCAAACAGGGGAGGAAGAGGTTGCAGTGGGCAGAGATGGTATCACAGCACTCCAGCCTGGGTGACAGAGCAAGACTCCAGCTGAAAAACAGTTGAGACTAGCTTCATTGAATCTTCCAAATGATTAGATATCTTGATACTAAAGTACAAGAGGATAAATAAAATGCTCTCCAACATGTATTTGGGGAAATGAGAGGAAACAGTGATTAGAACATAGATGTAGTATGATTTAAATTGATTAACAAATACATTCATTCAACCAGGCAGTCACTCCCTCAGTATAAGCTCCTTCAGACATTAAACTAGGTATAGGGACTTCAGAGATGACAGTATCTAGTTCTTGCTTCGTAAGAGCTAGCAGTCTATGAGAAAGTGATGTTAAAACAAACTAAAGCACTACAGTTAAGTTTCAACATGGAACTATACATAAAGTGCATAAATAAAGGACCACACATAAAATATCTGGAAGACTCAGGGTACATTAAGTATAAAAGGTGACAGAAGACTTGAAAATTAGAGTACAAGTAGGAATATGGCAAATATTCAAAAAAAAAGATAGGTGGTTCAAACAATGGAAGTATCCTCTGCTGGAATAGATGATACATGATGAGTAATGACACATCAAAGGGGAGATGACGGGGTAGCTTGGAGGAACAGGGATTAAGCAAATATGAGGCAGGACAAGTTGGAAAGAGCCAGATCAAAGAAGGCTTTTCAGGTTTGGCAAATGAGCTCAAATTACCCCTAGTAAGTGAAGAGAAGCCATGAGTAAAGTTCTGAAAAAAAATCATACTAAAAAGAAGGTGAATGTAGGAGAGAGACATTAGGAATAGAATTTCAATGAGGAAACTATTACAACAACCAGAGGAAAGATCATAACTAAGATAAAGCTCCAGGTGGAAAAGAAGAATGTAGTTAAGAAAAATACTGATACAGTAAAATTGACAGTGCTTAATGATTTTTGAGAAGAATGGAAATAGAGAGAGCAGTTGGTGTTCAGGGTTTAAACTTCTAAAACAGTAATATCCCTATAGAAATCCAAATGATACAGTCAACCAATATGGTTATTATTGATTTGTGTGATAAATTTATATATCAGCACAAGAAAAATGGTATTGATTATTACTAAGCTACTGGATGGATTACAGGTATGGTGGTATTAATATGTATATGTATACTGGAATCACTGAGAAGGATTTCTGGGATACAGCTAGATGGTTTAAAATGTACCCTGAGGTGTTTGTATCTGATTTTATTGTCTTGATTTGAAATTGCTGTAAACTCAATAAATCAGTTATAAGTATCACCATCGTCAGGCTCTGATTGACACTGTTTCAAAAGTGAATTCTCATCTTTTAATAAGTATAAAGACAGACAGTATCTGGGCAGAGGACTGGGGAAGACGTTATCTGATTGTGCAGTAAAGAACAGTAATATTGCTCCCTGAAAGATATTTGTTCACCTTCAGGAGCATGAAAAGATGGGAACACAAGATAGAACACTATCTTGATAGTATCGTGTAGGAATGGAAAAAAGTGGGATATCACATGTTAAAAGAAAATCCTCATGTGTAAAGGAAGAATGTTGAGCTTTATTTCTTCCTCCTTAACTAGGTCAGGCTTGGAAGTATTGTGTGAGTTTGTTTCTTGGTTGGGTTTATACCAAGTAAAACTAAAAATTTTACTGAGTTACTAACATTAACATCTTTAATATGATGACCCCAGACTGTAGAGAAAGAAACTACAGTTGCAGGAGAAGTGGTTTTGTATTCAGTAGTCATTTAACTGATGAACAGTTATCTCAAGGGCCAATTAAAATCCTAACTCAACTAGAAAAACTCTCATGAATTCAATTTACTGTTTCCTTTTATAGCTCAAACATGAAGAAAGGATGTCAAAGTGTAAGAACTATGATCTTATACAATGGCAAATGATTACGATACTGATGATAATAGGTCTTGCTCCAAGCACTAGAGACTTGGCTGATAATCCCATTTTTTATGGGACCATAGTGGGAAAAAAGAACAAGAGATACATAAACACTGAGATCTCATGCATTGACTGAAGGGAATGTTGCCAATACCACAATGCCAGGCTATAATTCTTTATTCTTTTTTATCTAACTAGAATCCTCTTAATTTACTGACTATATTTGTGCTGGAAATAGCCTATTAATTTCTTTTCCTAAACATTTAATAACTTGTGAAAATGCTTACAATACAATTTTAAGTAGAAAAAAGAATACTTATATAAGACATAAATATGGCAATATTTTAATATAGGACTCAATTGTTTTTATTTTAATAATTATATGCTATTTTATAGTTAAGAATTAATGTTATGTAATGAAAATATTTTGTAATTTTTGTATTTTTGCATAATGTTAAATGATGAAAAAATTTAAAAATGTATTAGTCTTCCAAAAGGGAATTGTGAAAACAAAATCAATATTTTGAAAGAAACTTTTATTTTAATGATAAACCTCATATCTACTTTAGATTTAAGGACTATACCAAAGGGAAGAGTATTGCATTGAAAATTCTTCTACATCATTCAAAATCCATGGTTAACATACACCACCCAGGATTTTTAATAGACACATTTTTTTATCGTCCATTTTTATTTTAACATTCTTCCCCGTCCCAAGAAATCATCTGCCAGTTCAACAGGGCAGGACAGAAGAGGAATAGACTCATGGCTAGAAAGATAGAACCCAAATCTGTAATTATTCTAATACCCTGTCTCCTTTTCCATGTTGCAGAGGTTAATTCCTTCTAAGAGCTTCTACCTTGGAAATCAATACCTTATTCCTTGTATTTTTCTGTCTTTCAATAGTTTACATAAGTTACCAGAAATAAACTTCATTTCAGGAGATAACGAGTAAAGTGCTAGAGGGACTCACATAGCTACACACAGAGCACCCAAGTGAAATTGGATACTTTTTATGATTCTTATACATAAAGAGGAACACTAATCATTGGACTTATTTATCTGTGGAAGTCAATATATAAAAATGTAAAATTGTCCTAACAGCTACAGATTTACTTTTATTAAACCATTTAATAATAGTACTGAAAATAAATAAGATATTTATGCTGAAATCAAAGAATTGTAGGAAAGATATTATAGAAAAAGTATAGAAAAAAAAATTCCATGATCCTAACAACAATTTAAAGGATAGTATGCATTGTAATATTAAAAATCACATTGTCTTAAGTTTCAAAAGTTTGATTTACCATATTTAAATTGGTAATAAAATGTAACATATATTTTTTCTAGATTGCATTTTATTTTAAATCTGGCTCCACTTTGAAGGAAAATATTTTCATTTTTAAATTATTTAGGTATTTTCCTCCCAATATAAATTCTCAAACATATTGTAAGTTAAAACTGAACTACAAGAACTGGTCAACTATCTCTATACGCAAACAAATAAAATTTCCCTTATAGTGTTTCTTTTAAAAAAATTGATATGGATATATTTTCAAATTCTAGTAGGTTATTTTTCTCTCAAACAGAAAGCGTATTTTTCTTTCCATCAGAAAGTTGATGCCTTTAGGCTAACCATTTCTTCTTCATAATCTCTACGAAGGCACTCAATTTGTATTACTAAATCTTCTAAGGGTAAAAAAATCAAATTTTCCTTTTATCCCTGCAATATCAAAAATATGCTTTGAAGCCCATTGAAACAACTAATGGAAAAATTACAATCATAATAGAAAAAGCTTTTCCACAGGTAAGGATAGAGGACATTTTTGTTAATAAATTATCCATTTAGACCAATACTCATTAAAAGCAGGTGGTAATTACTTATGAAATGTAAATATTACCTGACTGCTAAGCTATTTCCTTAATTATAGTGATACTTTGGTCTGTAGAAAATTGATTTAATGAGAAAACATCAGGCATTTAAAAAAATAACATGATACATACTTACCTGGTCTGATAAGGTAGCCACTAGCCACATTTGGCTACTACTGAGCAAATATGACTGAAATGTGACTACTCTGAATTAATACGCATGATGTCAAATACATACCATCTTTCAAATACTTAGGAAAAAAGAATATAAAATGTCTCAGTCATAATTTTTAAATTTATTACTTATTTTAAAAATAATATTTTTACATAGTAGCTTAAACTAATAACATTAATTTTTACCTTTTGGAGGGCATGTTTTGTATACAGTATAAGAAAACTTAAAATTATGTATGCCTTGCCATTAGATTTTCAGTGTAAGCATTGGTATAAACAACAAAAGTTGTTTAGCATAAACAACAAAGTTATACAAGAATATATCCTTCTTTTATAGCTTATGCATTAGTGCATAAGGTTTAAACTGGGACTTGAAAATGACAAACATGATTATTGATTAGTCTTCAGCCTTAAAGGATGAGTAAGCTCAGGGGAGAATTTTGTTTGACGTAAGTCATTTGCATAACATCTGATATCAGAAAGCATCATGTTGAAGAGTGTTCTAATTGGTAGGTGAGATCAGAAGGATAACTATCAGATTAATGTCTTCTTTTCAGTCTCTCATTTCCCGTGTAGGGCACTAATTAATTTTATAGAAATTCCTATGTTGTAGTATCCTATTGATAGTTGTAATGCCTTTTAAGATACTTGGATGGAAGCATAAATTTTTCATATAAAATTGATTTAGAAAATTATTAATAGAATTATTTGCATTGTGGTTCTGATATTATGCTTTTAATGTCAAAAAATTAAAGTTTGGACCCAGAAGTTAATATGTATACAATACTATTTAGAAACACACAAACTGATCTTTAAGTGATATTCATACCGTCATAAATCCATCCAGCAAACCTGAATCGGGTTTCGGAGGTGCCTGCAATCGTTCCATCGACCACTTTTCAATGATGGAGGAGACTTGGGTATTTTCTGTATTTAATATTCTGAATCCTGTCATATTAACACCACTGTATCTGTAGGGCTCAACATCAAGAGCAAAGAGGTCCTGAAAGACAAATGTTATTGTGTTATTATTGACAAAGTATCTTCACAGCATGTGTTAATGAAATAGTCACTTATTCTTGCCTCCCTTAGGTCACTTAACATCATTGTGTCAAGTGACGTTAAACATCACAAATCACCACGATTCAAAGAGACTGTCATCATGCTTTGGCATTGCAGAGACATATCCTCTGTATGTAAAAATCATGTATATATTTTATTCTAAAAACACCAGTGAAACAATGGGCTATTCCATAACTTATATCTAAGATTTGCAATAGCTTCTCTGTTAAGGATAGTTTGCCCTTATTTTATGTATTCACCCTTATTTTATGTATTCATATTTTACTTTAATTTTTTCTTTGCCCTGCTTCGCTTCCTTGCCTGGTCATTGTTATTTTTAATATTTTGTTTTGTCAGTGTTTGTTCCTTTGTTTGATTGTTGTTTTAGAAAGCCGGTCACAAAATACAGCTTCTACCTAATGAAACTATACAAAAGGTTTGGAAAAAACGTTAAGAAGAATAGTCGTTTTGGTTGCAGAAACAATACAGTTCTTTTATCTCACATCTCACCTAGGAACTTCACCATAAGTTCCTAATAAACATTTTCTTTCTGTTGTCCTTTCTAGTCTGCATATAGTGAATGTTCTTGCTCTGCCCTTTAGCTTTCCCAGGAGACATGAAGCCAAAGCTATCATGGAATGGATGCCACCATGAACACATGCAGCATGTCAGAGTTTTGCCCTCTTTCTGGTTGGCATAGCTAACTCTCAGATATTATTGACAATATTGAGAATCAAGGCAAGATTAATGCCATCGGTTCTATGAACAGCTTGCCTCAGACTTATACAGCTACACAGGCGAGAAAATAGAAATACAATTTAGTGGAAAGCAGCTGGCATTGGCCTGAGTTGTGGTCTGTGCTATGAAAAACATAAGGAATCTTTAGTTTTTTTTTTTTTTTATGTTTACAATCTAGCCAAGGAGATAGGATATATTCAAGGAGTACATAAATAATGCACGACAATGTATGCTAAGTGGTAAAAGAGTAGAAATCATAAGTCCAAAAGAAGTCAGAAGCAAAGCCGGTCACTTTCAATTTTCATGGTCAAGAAAAACTTCACAGAGCAGATGTGATCTTAGCTGTCATGGGGCTCAGAACATACCACCCCCAAACATGGTACTTGGCTATAGGACATTGAGAAGACATAGAAGCAGGAAGATCACTCTGTGACCTTATCCCACCTTTCTCCCCTGAAGTGGGCCATAAAAGAATTCTCTGACCTACCTCCAGAGAAAGGAGCTTGTAAGACTCTCATTCCAGAGGGATCCTGCCCTATACCTGGAGGTCAAGAAGAATCTGAACAACTTAGCCTTGCTAAGTTTTCTCAATTTATTGCCATTAGATCATTACCTCCCTTTGTTCAATCTTTTTCCTATGTAATGACTTACTCTTTTTCAAACAAAAGCATAAATACAGCCAGATTTTCCAATTTCTTTGAATCTTCATTTCTGATGGCTTCTGTGTCACATAAAATTTATATTAAATTTTTACGTGTTCTCTTGTTAACCTGCCTTTTGTTACAGAGATCTCAGGCCTGAACCTCATGATGCATGAGGAAAAGAAATTTTTGCTCCCCTATAGCTGCCATTAATAATGACTAGGCTATTGACTGGCAAAAAGAGAATTCAAAGTGTGAGTGGAGATACAAAAATTAGAAGACATAAAACCTAATCAGGAGACTGATCTACATCAGTTCAGCTATAAAAGAGAATTCATAAAGGAGAAGAGTAGCAAAAGGAAATGGGACATTTTGGTTAGGATCAAAGTATAAAGGTCTTTAAATATAGGCCTATGAGTTCTATGTATCTTAATCTAGTTGTTTCGTTTCTTTTCCTATTGAGAGATAGTTTTGATTTCCTCAAAATCTTATGCTTATGCTGGAGCTGAGTTCTAACAGCATTGAGATATAATTTGCTGATAAGGGAATGCTCTCCACCTGCCCACCACTAAGTTTCTTACAAGCTGCAAAAAGTTGTCTGCTAGGAAATAATGTAGAAGTATAGCAGAGCCAGCTTTTGTATTTATAAGTAAAATACATCTTACTGCATGAATAATCTCCTTTGGAGGTAAGAGTTGTCATCACAGGAAGCTATTGCAATCAATTACATATCAGTAATTTGATCTGGTAGCTTTAAGACTCCTAGAAGCAAGGAGACTAACTAGAAGAATTTCAAGTTAACAGAGAAAACATTGGTTAGACTGGTTTTTATGGGAATGGAGAAGATAGATGCTAGAGACATTACTAAGAGAAAATCAGTAAAATTTTGATGGTGATATAGGAGTCAACAAAAACAGCAGGAACTTTTAAGATAATCAGAAGGTGGTCAATTCAGAGGACATTAAAGTTTAAATATTTTGAAATTGTCTAATGCCACAACAATTAAAATTGTTCTGCAGTATACAGTAATTCATGAATTACATGGAACATTTAGACCTCATGGGAACAAAGGCACTAACTGAAGCTCTAAATACAAACCAGTTCTGAAAAAAATAAATCAGATCTTCAAAAAGTGAATAGAGCTGAGATAACATAAGAATTAGTGCTTTTTTTTTTTTTTTTTTTTTTTTTTTTCATTGAGATGGAGTCTAGCTCTTTCACCAAGGCTGGAGAGCCATGGCATGATCTCGGCTCACTGCAACCTCCTCCTCCCAGGTTCAAGCAATTCTCCTGTCTCAGCTTTCTGAGTAACTGGGACTACAAGCTCCATCCACCACATCTGGCTAATTTTTGTATTTTTAGTAGAGACAGGGTTTCCCCAAATTGGTCAGGCTGGTCTCGAACTCCTGACCTCAGGTGGTCCACTCGCCGTGGCCTCCCAAAGTGCTGGGATTACAGGCATGAGTCACAGCTCCTGGCTGAATCTGTGCTTTTCTAAAGCATTGATTTCTCAGCAAACTAATTTTAAGATCCATTATATTCTGAAAGTTCTCTAAAGCAACATAAAAATGAGACATGAAATATTTTGAATTGATATCTGAAATGACATTATTTCAAAATCATCAGCTTCTATTAAGAAGTTATTAAGAGTTATTTTCTCTGATAATTTTGGGAGGTCTTATCAAATTAAAATATAACTACAAAGGAATAAGTCATAATACTTCTTACTAAACAACCTATTTTTCATCTGAAAAGTCATAATAATAAAATCTAGAATATTATGTTTTAATATAGTACTTACCAGAGTGGTAAAGATATAATGATAGTATTCTGTCATCATTCCCATAGCTAATGCCTAATAAATAAAAAAAAATAACAAAAAACATTACTGAAGGTACATATTATAGGAAAGACAGTATGTCAATAATACAAGTGAGAACAAAATATAGTAGGATGTGATAAAGAATCAACCTACAATATTCATATTACATCCAATTAGGTTAAACTAAATCTTTTCCCAGTAGTTAAAGATTAGTGGTTTCTGAAGGAATTTCTGAAGCAATTCTCTAGATAGAAAAACTGTTAGTTGAATGTTTGCAATTGTAAAGCTATGGCTTAACACATTAAAGAAGGCATTAAATTTGACACAAAACCTGAAATTAGCACATCTTAATTTGTTACATTTGTAATGTCTTCACTACATATACCCTAATGAGGAACACCATTTTATTTTAATGAACAATATTACTGAATTAGGGGAAAAGTGCTGCAAAACACAATGCCAACAAGCATTTATTGTAGAACTTTAGAGACATTTCCATAGCATTAATGAAGGAAATGTAAATCACCACTCTTATTTAAAAAGTACATATAATTAAAGAAATGTTTTTGTTTTTAATAAACTAGTCCCAAATTACAATGTTTTATTTCACTCTTCTACAGTCCTCATCAGTTTTAGACTGTCAATTTTAAAACTAGGACTTTTGGATTCAAACTTTCAGTGATACAAATGTCCATGTCATTTTCTCTCTGAAAATAAGAGAATGCTTTTGAAACAACTGCTTATCAATGAACAGCAGTTGGCAAGGGTAATTAAAAAACAACATATTTTTAGTTGAATGAAGACTTCTTAGTAGGAAACTATTCTCAGGTTCATCTAATAGTCTTCCACAAGCCCTAGGTACAAAAAATCAGGAAGTAGCTGCCTCAGCTACATTCTGTCTATGGAAATTAATGGGTACAAAAAATAGAAGGAAAAAGATCTAGTATTTGATAACCCAACAGGCTGACTATAGTCAATAATAATTTAATTGTATATTTTAAAATAACTAAAACAGTATAAATGGATTGTTTGTAACATAAAGGATAAATGCTGGATGGGTGCAGTGTCTCACACCTATAATCCCTGGACTTCTGGAAACCAAGGCAGGAGGACTGGTTGAGCCCAAACCAGCCTCAGTAACATAACTAGACCCCATCTCTACAAAAATATTGAAAAAAAATTAGCTAGGCATGGTGGCACATGCCTTTAATCCCAGCTACTCAAGAGGCTGAGGTTGAGAGGGTCGTGTGAGCTCCTGAAGTTGAGTCTGCAGGGACAGAGTAACACCCCAACTCAGAACAAACAAACAAAAACAGGGATAAATGCTTGAAGTGGTGAATATTCAATTTACCCTGATGTGATTATTACATATTGCATGCCTGTATCAAAATATCTCATATACCTTATAAATATGTACACTTACTATTTACCTACAACAATTAAAAATTTGAATAAAAATAAGAAAAACATTATGCTCATAAGTTGGCATTAACCAGTTAGGTAGGATCAAATTTGCAGTTCTTCAACATGAGCTGTTTAAGAAGGAACAGATATTTATGAAAAAGTTTGTAATGTATAAAATTTATTTTAAAAGGGAGAAACATTGGTTAACAAAAGGTGGCATCAAAGAATTGAGCACAGGAAATTTAGGTATCAAATTACCAAATAATATTTCTTGAATGGGTAATAATTATATAAACCAAACATTCTGATTAAATTTTCATCTCAAGTAGAATAGGACAGAATTTCCCTTATTAAATACAAATTTACAAGATTATCTTTGTAGAAGGCATTCATTGTTCCTGATGGACATGTTCAGATGGCTCCCTATCTCCAATACCATTCAATGACAGCTCAGTATTATCTTTGGCATTTTTTTTTTTACTTTATCAACTCTGTACGTATAGAAATAGAGATAAAGGTAATTGAAAGAAATAATGATTCAGAAGTATAACTAAAAATAATACTTATATAATGTTTAAAATGTGTCAGATACTATTCTAAGCACATTCCATATTTAAGTTTCATAAAAACCCTAGAAGTCAATCCTACTATTATGTTCATTTTACAGGTGAGAAAACTAGGACATGAAAAGAATGAATAAATTGTCCAACAAAGTGAGATAGTGAGTGAACATGGACTCCAGGTCTTTAATGTAGAGTTTGGGATCTACGTCATTTTCAAAAGTGATATATTTCATATTCCCACAGATGTGGAAAAATTTTCGACTCTATGTATTCTAAAATTTTTGCCTGTTTCTTCCTTGATAATCTGAAAACATGGACATCTCAGGCAAGTACATCAAATTCTGCTTTGGTGTAGGGGAAGGAGTTGAGATGGTAGGGAAAAGATAATTAGTTCTGACGTATGTATTTCCAATGGCTACAGGTTTTTTCTTCATCACCTTGAGAAGAAATCAATAAGGGTGTTTGGAGTCTGTCTGTGGCTTTCATTTATATTCTCTCAGTTTTTGATTTTGAAAACAAGGATCAGTTATGTACCATGATATATCATGTAGAAAAAGCTAGAGGTAGAAATAGTAGCTATTTTTAACTACCTACACTGTAACCTTACTCAAAAAAAAGTTCACGACAGGAATATTCACTTAAAAGATTAGTTAATAATTTCCAGTAGAAATTAAAAAAAAAAAAAAAAGGAACTTGCTCTGGACCTGCTTTTAATTATTTCATGTCTTACTGCTACTTTTGAATGAATTGTACATATATTTCAAACACATCAGAGGAAATAAAATCAGTATATTTTATGCACAAATAATAATTGCCTCAATATAAAAGTAGTTATGATATCAGCTCTGCTAAAAGAAATACTACAGATTAATTTTTCTAAGATCAAAATATTATTAGAGATCCCAACATTAAGCTGGTGTCCTGTTAACAATGTGATATGACAAATTAACACACACAGTTATCTAGGCAGGTAATTTGCAACCAGTTTATTTTTCAGGTAAGATTCAGAAATTATATTGCTCAAGGTCAACAATAGTAATGGGCCTATAAGCATTTCTTTATTTTTTATTTTATTTTACTTCTTTCTGCTGTAGGATTTTATTAGCATTTTCTTTTATATTTTTTTCCAGGCTAAAAGTTTTTATTTCACACTTTCTGATCTAAACTTTGAAGTTCTTGATTACTATTTTTTCCCTGTGATAGAATGTCCTTGTGAGGTTTTACTTCAGAGAATCTTGGCTGTGCCCTAGGGTATTTGCTTTGATAAATCTGGATGGAGGTAGAATCATCTGCTATGGAGGCATGCATGCCAATTAGTGTACTCAACTTGCCTCAGAGGAAATTTAGTCAACCCTAAGCTCCACTCACTTTTAAAGCTTTCTAGCAGGAAAACTTCAAATTCACTGTTGTTCAATATTTAGTAAAAGCTCAATCAGTTTAAATAAATAAGTTAAATAAATTACACAAACAAACACACAAGAGTAAACTGATTAAGGCCATCCATTTCTTTTTATGGAGAGTCCAAATATTCATTCTTGAATGAAGCCAGAATAGCTCATCTATTTTTGCTCAACTTCTATACCATGTCTTGGGAGTTTCAACATCAGTGAATGTTCAGAAATCTAAGAAAATTCTCATAAATCACATAATAGGTCCCTATTAAATGCACTGCTGAATTTCCTAGAAGCTTTCTTCTTGGTTTCTAGAGTAATAGGAAAATTCATATGTGAGACAAAGTTAAAAATAATATCACCACATTTGTGGTCTTCCAGTTTAGGACCTCAGAGGATGCATTCTGTATAATAATGTCATTCTGGCTTCATCTTAACTTTCATATTCTCATTTTACTCATTTTCTAATTTTTCATCTATTGACTGTTAAAATTACATTTTTCTCTTATATGTATTAAACATTCTATTATTTCTGTTTTTTGTTTTGCAAACAAAGCATGTTTGCAAAGAACACATAAGAAAACATGTATAAAATAATAAATACATCTAGTAGAAGGCAGAATGAAAATTATATTTTTAAAAGTGATGTGCTTCTCACCTTCCAGAAAGCAAAATAGTCAGAGTTAATTCTTTAGAGAACAGACAACTAATCATTTACATACTTATTAGAAGCCTAGGGAAAGCAGACCAAAGCTCTGTCACTGAAATAGCATAGGGCTAACTCACTCTAGGAGTAAAGGAAAGGGTTCCTTTTCAAGCCTGTGTATTCTAAAAATGAACAAGAATTGTTTGGAAATTACGTAAAAATAAATCAGTTTTAACTCTAGATTTCAGTGGTTGTTTTAGTGCATCATTTTATTTGCTGCAAAAAAAAATCATATGCTTTATTATCCAAAGATAAAACTATAGCAATTTTTCAAATCTAATTAAATATTTTACTGTTAAAATCAACATTTATATTGAAATACTGGACAAGCATCTGCTCAGTAAATTAACCATGCTAAAACAGGGATTTACTATTGGCATTTATATTCAATAGGATATAACTTGACATCTGAATCTGCATAACTCTCCAGTAGAAATATTTTATCCTATACATGAAAGGGTTCTAAACAGCTGACTAGTTCCAAGCTACCAAGGTGTGAGCTCAATGTGCATAACAGAGTTTAAGAAACAAAATCTAAAAAGTTGTGTTCAAATGTACGTTCTACTACATAGTAAGTGTATGGCCTTGTTCTGACCATTTAACTCCCAATTTCAGTTTCTTCATCTGTAAGATACGGACTTATAACAATTTCTGTTTTCCAGTTTGTTGTTAGGTCTGAATAATGCTGACATAATGCTAAGGGATTTCATAGGTACAAATTGTTTTGTTTGATAGATTTTTAATTTTTTTATTTTTTTATTTTTATTTTTATTTTTTGGCAGGCAATGCTTTATTCTGGAATGAATACTTGTTAAAATCACTAGGTTGGATATCAATCCCTCTGCTATGTTCTGGATACTGGACATGGTTAAGTTACTTCTTCATTTTGGGACACACTGTGTTTTTGCCAGTAAAGTAGATAGTTCCTACTTCTTTTGGTTGTAGTGATGATAAAATAAGATCAAATATGTAAAGTCTCTTAAATTGATACCAGGTAAATGGTAAATCTATTACATCTTTTTCCTACTGGTTGATTGCGATGAGTGAGCTGCTCAATTGTTGACTCTTAGTTCCTTCCCTCATTTCAGAACAGAAATAACTGCCTCATTAATCAACTATCTCATTAACCAACAGCATTGCAGTCATTTGAAAATAACTTCAAAACTTCGAACAACGTGTTTTGAAGATCATCAATATTTACTTTTCTTTGAAGACAATTAAAAGCAACTGTCAGACTTTCTATCATAAAATTGCATTAATGTTGTTATAATTGATTGTATAACAATAACATTTTTATTTAAAAGATCATATTTTAAGTGCAAGTTTATAAATAAAGCAAGAATTCAAGTAATTTAAAGGTTACCTGTTTTAAAATGCCTGCTGCCATTTCATGGCTACAATCAAAGATTACATGAAACTCCTTGCCTCTTTTCATTTCTTTTAGTAAGGGTTTTGCATCCTTTGTATCAGCAGGTAGCTGACGAATTTTGAGTCGTAGATTGTATCTTGATGGAGCTTTGATGAGCTCTTGCAAACGAATGAGACCTTTAATTAAAATGGGGAAAAAAGAATATTAGAGATAAAAAATAGAATAGGCTATAGAATCAGAACACACTCATTATGATGCATGATTTTCTTCTTTTTTTAATTTTTGTGGGTACATAGTAGGTATGTATATTATAAATAACATGACATAGTTTGATATGGCCAATAATTCATAATATTTTTACCATTATGTGTATTTAATGGTGCAACTGTTGAAATTCCTGTTTCAACAGAATTCCATATCCTCTGTTGTTTTTGTTAAAATAAACATTTCTCAAATTCTTTAAGGCATTTTTCAAGTTATGAAAGAAACACATGAGTAAAAGTTAATATAAATAACTTAAATGTATAAAAAGACATAAAGTAAAATAATCTCCCTTTATACCCCAGTTCTATTCCCCTGCAGGTTATCACTATTAACGGCTTGAAATACTGCTCTTCCATAACATTTTCTGTGCATTTACACATGTACACACACAGCTTTGTTTGGTATTGTATTTTACACTAATAGTTGTTTTGTGATAATGCCTTAGAGGGCATTGTAAGTCAGTTATTATTATTCTAGTTTGCCTTTAATGAACACTCTGTTTTATCATGTACCTAATTTATGTAACTATTCCTTATTATTATAAAGTCTGGTTACTTTTTTCCATCTTAAGTAACAAGTAATGCTCTGGTGAATAACCTGAAAGCATAAGTTGGTATAAATGTAACAGTGAAATAATTTCCTTAATAAAATAGATGTTAAACAACCTGAACCATAATTATTTTAAGAAATGAAACTAACAATTTTTGTACTGTTTTCTACTTAATAACATTAAATTCAAAAGTAAGTATACCTGCACACATTTATGAAGTAAGCATTCTCCTAGAGAAATAGCTGCTAATTAAGGTAAAAAATATATCATATTAATAGATATATTTTCAATAAGTCATATAACTGTGATGAATTTTAAAATAAGATACAAATTATTGAATGTATTCATTTACACAATCTTTAAGTAATGAAACACTTTTAAGAGCTGACACAAAAGAGCCACTATGTTAAACAGTATGAAAAGAAAAAAAGATCATCCAATTATACTGTAGCTTGAATCAAATTAAGCAAGTTTCTTTTCGCCTTTGACTCTTTCTTCTTATCTTTTTAAAAATGTCAACTCTATATTATTATCTATGTCTATTTTCCCTGAGAAACTACCTTCAGTACAGAAGAAACAATGACAAAGCAAAATATTTGTAAATAATCAAGAAATATGTTTTCCTTTCTCTTTCTCTCTAGTGTGAGTGTGTGTGTGTGTGTGTGCACATGTTGTCTGTATGTATGTATACATACTTGTTACTAGGTTTATTTGGAAACAGATATAAATATACATCTATAGGACTAAAAATCTACTGTGTATCAAAATAACAAAATCTTGAAAAGAAAAATCAAATTCTGGGAATTTTTAATTCAATTTTAAATAAATATTTTAACATATGTAATGTCATATGCATATTTGTAACATAGTTAATATTAATAAAATTAACTTAGTAAGTTTTTACTATTTTTATCCTCAAATAAGACATGTTTTAAAAATACGTGAATTCATCAATAGAGTGAAAAGACAACCTATAGAATGAGTAAAATATTTGCAAACTATAGATCTGAAAAGGAGTTAATATCCAGAATGTATAAGAAACTCAAACAACTCAATATCCAAAAACAAATACCTGATTAAAATATGAGCAAAATGCTTTAACAGGTATTTCCTAAAAGAAGACATACAAATGGCCAAGAGTTTTGCAGAAAATGCTCAACATCACTAATCATCAGGGAAATGCAAATAAAATCACAATGAGATATTATCTAACTCTAGTTAGAATGGCTATTCTCAAAATGACAAAAAATAACAATGTTGGTGAGGATGTGGAGAAAAAGTAACCCTCACACACAGTTGGTTGGAATGTAAATTAGCACAGCCATTATGAAAATGGCATGGAGGTTCCTAACAAAATTAAAAATAGAACTACTATATGATAAAGCAACCCCACTACTGGGCATATATCCAATAGAAATAAAATCAGTATGACAAGGAGATGTATGCACTCCCGTGTTTATTGTGGTAGTAGTATTCATAATAGCCAAGATATAAAATCAACCTAAGTGGTGTCTAACAATGAACAAATGGATAAAGAAATGTGGGACACACACACACACACACACACACACACACACACACACACACACACTCAAATGCTGTTCAGCCACAAAAAATGAAATCTTGTTATTTGTAACAATATAGATGAAAATGAAGTCATTATATTAAGTGAATAAGCCAGACACAGAAACACAAATACCACATGTTCTCACTCTTATGTGGAATCTAAAAATCTGATCTTATAGAAGTAGCAAATAGAACTGTGGTTACCAGAGACTCGGGAGGGTAGAGAGAAGAGAGGGATAGAAAGAGGATGGTCAGCGGGTACAAAATTACAATGAGAAAGGAAGAATAAATGCTGGTGTCTTATTGCTTAGAAGGATTACTATAGTCAACAATAGGGTTTTATTTACCTCAAAATAGCTGGAAAAGAAGATTTTGTCTGTTCTCACCACAAATAAATGATAAATGTTCTGGGTAATGGGTATTACCACATGTATATAGTAATATATAATTACTATATAAATATAAAATTACTCTAATTTTATCAGTACATATATAGATATATCAAAACATTACATTATACCCCATAAATATGTGAAATTATTATGTATCAATTAACAATAAAAAATGTAAAGTTACAAATATACTTAGTATATTTTGTTTTAAAAATGCAGGGTCCCATAAAATTGCTTCACTGTAACTTATTTTAGAATTTTGCCATGTAAAATTCTACATAAACAGCTTTGACATATAACAGCTACAAAAATGCATGGCAAAATAGTACTAACAGATTTTGTTTTGCAAATTTAAATATTTACTAATGATAAATAAATACTACATTAAAAAATTGATATTAAACGTATCCATTAAACATACTACAATAAGTTCTAGAGAATTAACATGTGTTTAATGAGCACAGGTGTTAACATTGAGTTGTACAAAAACAAAAATAGATATTTGAACTTGTAACACCTGCTAGAGTTTAACATTGGGCTGACATGCTTCCAAACACGTATGTACAAAAAACTATATGTTCAGAAAACTTTATAAGATCATTGCTGCTCCAGGGAAGGGTATTTTCAGTAGGTTGCGGGTAGGTTGTTATGCCATCAGTGCGAGGGAGGTGAAATACAAACCTCCACTCAAAATCATCTTCATATATGTCCATGATACAGTTTTAGCATCCATCCTAACCATAGCTAATATACTTGTAGGAAAGTATCAGTCCCTCTCTAATCGATCATCAGTAAGAGATCCATAGACACCTTAATTTCCATGTCTTCTAAACGAAACGTTTATCCAAATCAGCAGATCACGAAGTGGCTCCAAAGACACCTGTACTCTTTAGGAGGGTCCTTGCGGTCCAGCTATTTTTTTAGTAATAATACTAAGTAGTTCTTTTTCTTTAACTTTCATTCTCTCACACATGTGCAGTGGAGTGTTTCAGACATTACAGGATATGTGATGTTACAACAAATTGAATGAGGAAGCACATATGAAAATCTAGCTGCCTCTCATTAAATTAAATATGAAAGAGACATATAAAATAATGCTACCCTTCTCACTATTTTTTTTATTTGGAAACATCTAGATACTTATCATAAAAATATAATATTTATGTGAACAGGTAATTAGTTTATTGTTATTAAATAACAAATAATAAATTTAATGTTCTACTTTCTAATGCTAATGTGGTATCAAGAAATATAGCATGTATTTTAAATGCTTTTAGAGATTTTGATTAACTATTAAGGATATAAAGTGCTACTAAAACTAAAACGTCTAAGAGTTGTTAATTTAGATTACCCGTAAAATGTTTCTATTTTAAATTTCTTTCATTCTCCAAAACTATTTCCATAAACGCAGAATAATCAAATAGCAACCCTAGCTGAACAAAGAAAATAAAACTGCTTTTGTCCTATTTACCTCACAAGATTTTGTGAGTCAAATGTAAATTTGGGGGATTTAATCTATTATAGCTGGGATGTTGGGTTTGAATCTCAGTTCAAAACTTTACAATCTGTGTGACTTTGTGCAAGGCATAGTATTACTCTTAGTTTTGATGTATTTTTCTCTATAAGAATGTAGAATCATCTATGGTTTAACATGTAAAACACTGAAAAATAGACTAGCATATATTAGACCTTCAATGAATGGCAGTTTGTCCTTATCATTTTATTAGCTAACATGGGAAAAGAGTATATTAAAAATGTACTAGCTATTACATCTATTTTTGGATGATAATCTGACACTGATTTAGACAGAAAACCTAACATAAGACTTTTAAAAAATATTTTAAGAAATTAACTCATTACCAAAGAAAAGGAGCTATACAGTTACATATTAGCTCATCATTTTTGAAATGAAAAATCTCAACTGATCTTAAAATAGAAATTTTCTGAAAATAATATCCACAAACAGTTTTTGTTGAGTTCATCCTAAGGATAAATACTGTCAAGTATTTTCAAGTCTCTTAAGAGATCATGTGGATAGTCCATTGAGCCATCAGGTACAATAAATGTTTACTTATTCTCTTCACACTTATACATCTCTGCTGGTATTAATGTAAAAGATTTCAGTTTGCCAGCTTCCCTCGGGAATAATACTGAAGAGTGAAAAAAAATAATAAAAACCTCACTGCTAGTAGGACCTGCCATCTCCTGCTTGAAAATTGGAGTAAAATGTTGTCTTCATTCATTCATTCCACATATATTTTTTTGACATCCACTATGTGCAAGACACTGATTGTAGATAAATATAATGACTGGAATAATAGTTTTTATTCAGTCTTCAACTGCATTAGATACAGTTTGACTCTGCATTTTTTAATACAAAAGTAATTTCTACAATACTTTTCACATTCAATGTTTTAAATAAAAATGATTCACTGTTTCAATCAGACAGAAACAGTCTAGAGAACTGTTTAAATACAGAGAGTAGAATCATGATTTTTAAATTATCACTTTCCTTCAACTCCTGCACCAGGAGTTACTTAGAATCTTCTCTTAGCTTCTAAGTCTCCCTTGTTCTGTCCCATGTTATTATTTCTCATATACCATATTTATTTTCATTCTTGATCCTTTGCTTTTGTTTCGATACAAGTCTCTGAATTCTATTATTGAGCACACTCTGAGAGAATGGAAGATGGCTGACAAAATGAAAGATGCGTTGAAGACATCCAAAGAATAGATGTTTACCCACCCAGTTTATGTGAAATATTTGAAGGCATTCCTGTAATATAACTTGTGTGGATGAAGTTTTTTATCCAAAGAAGTATGGACTTAAGTAGCAGCAATTTTTTTAAATTACATGATTGGCTGCATACTTATTTCTGTGGGTCCCTATCCATGTTTTCACTCTCCCATGTCTTCTCTTTGCAACTCATCATGTTCTAAAAATGCCAATTTCAGAAAAGATTGCCCTAATCAAACACATTATACACAAGCAAATATGCATACTTTGTAAAATGAGAGGTTTTCTTTTCTTTTTTTTAGGAAAAAAAAAGTCTCTCAAAATGAAGAAATTAATGGACATGTTGATTTGATGAAATATAAAGGCAAAATTCATTTTGCTGAAAATGTGGTCAGTAATTTGCAAACAAACATTTTCAGAATTATTCTTTATTAACTAATTTCATGCCTAGTTAAATTGTTAAATTATTTAATGACAGAGGAGAATCCTTAAAACAGCCTTTTAATTAAAATATTCCCTTCTTCCCTAATGTAATTAATTGATGTAGTGATAGTAAAAAAAAAATAACAATAATAATCTGCACAGATGGGCTCCACAAAATTTAACCAAAAAAAGGCACCACATTGCAATTATCTCTGTATTTTGGTGGATGAGTAACATTCTATTACCTCTAATTCCTTCACTAAGAGTACAGTACTGTTTTTTTTAAGCTTTTTCTACTTTCACTTATTTCAGTCGTAGCTGAAATCAAGGTTTGTCTTTATCTTACAGGAACAGAGATCTGAGCTGCTCTTTTCAGAGATTGCCATCAATTTAGCTTTTAAGGAGAATCCAGAAGGAGCCATTTATACACACTGCAGCTGGCACTGTCTTCTAAAGAGATTAATCACACCGCCTCTACAGCAGGCCTTGTCTACCCTATCTGCAGGAATGGAGTCCCAGGTTTCCTCCCATACCCAGGTATCCATTTCAGCAGCTACACAAACTAGTGATTTGCCACCTGGCTTAATCATTAGGCCTATTTATTATTTCAGTCAGTCTTTGTGCAAGCTCAGACTCGACCCAAAATGCATTGTATTATAAACTATACAAAAATGACTCATGTACATTTCATGTTTCCTCATCATCTTTTTTTTCAGTTGAGAAAAAACAATTTATTGAGAGGCCAAAGTATGGCATTTCAAATAGTTAATTTTATTAGAATGTATGTGGGCTACAGAAATATTTTAAGGCAAACTAAATAGTGTATATGTACCAGCTATGGACTTTGTAATGTATGGTAATACTGTAAAAATAGAGATAAGCACTAACTATAATGAGAAAATTTTAAATTGTTTAGACATGAGTAGTAGATTGGCACTGAAACAAAATCCAGTCTACAAATTTTTATCAGTCATTCAAATTCCTTGGGAGAGTGAGGTGGATTTGTTCAGTACAGAGAACATTGAAAACAGAGATAATTGGAGCTTAGAGAAAGAAGAGAAGAGAAAGAGAAAGGAAAGGAAACCTTCAAAGAGTTTTTGTAACTTCTCAGAGGAGGAAAAGAAAGCTATGCAAAACAGAATTGGAGGACTAGTCTCCTTGGGACATACTCAAATCCTAACCCTAATTTTACAGAGATATTGCCTTCTTTCTTTGAAATTTTCTTTATTTTAAAATTATGATATAACCTAGTACACTGAAGACTCAGAACATGTTAAAACATTCTAGCTTGATACATTATAAATCAAGTGGCAAATGAGTTTTAATGTGCATGTCAGGGTCAATTGATTGTTTGTAGCTAAATGAAGCCCTGTGCCAAGAATGTTTTGAGTCCAGTGCTGTGTCTAGTTTCAATATGGAATCTGACCCCAGTTGGTGAGATAGGCATGGTGTCATTATATAATGGTTATCTCCATATTAAAAATCTCTTGCTCATTTTTAATGATATTAAATCATATTGTTTTATTGATGGTAAAGTTCTTCCATGATTTGTAACAAAAAATAATGATAATACAGTATAAGTGATACAGTCTAGGCACTATGTTCTCTTTGAAGCCAGGACACACATGGTAACTTTGAACCATGATACATTCAAATAAATAGCATTCCAATAGGAATTCTGGCCTTTAAAATCTCATGAAAACATTTTAAAAGCATACAAATTTATAAACAGATGCAACTAAAATCCTGTAGTTTTTTCTCTTCTCAAACACACCCAAATCCTGAAAACACACTTTGACACTTAATACATGCACATGTGTGTATACACTTGGAAACATACACACACACGCTTCCTTTGCCTCTATATTCCTAGAAGTCTAATTTACCTCCTTCCACAAGAGAATTAGGCCATGATGTTTTTGTTTTTTCTTTTCTGCTCCCATTTGTAAACTTCCATACCAGAAATGCTCACAACCCTAATCTGGCAAAGCAGAAGCTTCCCAGGAAAGCCTAAGTGGGAGAGTCACTAACTAGACAGGCTTTTGTTGGTAAGTCCTGGAGAGAGGCTGAAACCCACGGGATGATCTTATATGTAGCATAACAATGTCACATTTTGGAATCATGTCAGTGGCATGGCAGTCTGTGGCAGGCAGATTCGGGCTGAATCTCAGTTCATTAACTCTCTCCTGAACAAATACAGACAAAGGTATTTAAATATTCTAAACTTTAGTTTTCTCCTTCATAAGCATTTGATAATAATTATTATTACCATATAGGAAAAATCAAATGAGCTAATGCATACAAATCACTTAGCACTGTGCTTGGCACTTGTTAACCCTTTTCATTGGTTCTGTTAACCTCTTTTCCCTTGGATCCCAGGGTATGCTGGTATAGATATGCCTCAACAGGCCGTATTTGATCTCAAAATCTTGCCTGCAGTCCTGTAAGGGGTGTCTTTATCAAAATGTTTTCACTAAAACCATCTAAGTGGATTTTACTCTTTGCTAGCACTCTAATACATTGTCTATACATTGGTATACCTCTTACCAGTCCACTTTATTGAACTCTAGAAATGCCTAAGTTCACTTTTCTATTTGACATCTGTGTAATAAAGAATTAATTTTACCTAAAGAAAGATCTGGCCTTTGCCATTAGCTCCTGGGAGATAATCTCTAAGCCTTTGGCATGTCCTATCTAATAAGAGTGCTTTTGTTTACCTGGGTACCTTGGGCTAACAATGTGATTCATTCAAGGCATCAGCTTAACCTGTGGAGGGGCTGGAGACTACAGGTCAGCCGGGTGGGTGGCTAGTCATCTCTACATGATCAAATCCTAATAAACACTTTGGACACTCAAGCTCTAGTGAGCTTGCCTTGTTGGCAATACTACATGCACACTGTCACAGGTCATTGCCTGGAGAAGTGAGCACTGTCCACAAATCCAGTGGGAAAGAACAACTGAAAGGTCTGAGCATGGACCTCTCCTGCACTCCGCCCTATCCACTCCTTCCACTGGCCAATTTTAACCTCTATTGCTTGGCTGTTATAAATTGTATCTATGAGTGTAACAGCTTCCAGTGCATTCTTTGACCCATTCATGCAAATCATCAAACTTGAGAGTGATCTTTGAGATCCCTGAATTTGCAACTGGTGTCAGAAGTGAAGGTGACCTTGGAAGCCCTTGAATTTCGCAGCTGGTGTTAAAATGAGGGTGGTCTTCAGGGTGCCTAAACGATGTTACATCTTTATTTTGATGGTTAGTAGATACTACAAACAGTATTCCAAAACTAAGTCTCCATCTCTGTACTCTCCATTGCTGCTCCTCCCTCAGTCATCTCTAAGCAGGATAATGGCAACTTACCTTTCCAATTACTCAAGTCAAAAACACAGATGACACCTTTGATGGCATTCTTTCTGACACAAGCCACATCCAGCATTTTAGAAAATCTTATCTGATCTATCTTCAAAAATACCTAGAAAATAACCTACTTTTACCTCTTCTAGCATACTGGACTAAGCTACTACAATCTCTCAAATGGATTCTAACAAAAGCCTCCTAACTAGTATTGCTCCTATATATTTGTATATTCAGTAGCAATTCATAACCTTTAAGGTTTATTTTTTAAATATGGTGAATTTAGTGACAGAAACATGGGTATAAAGAAGGCAGGAACTTGCTAAGGAGGTTTTGATGTAGTATTAAATACATGAAAGCAGCTAGGTGAAACCATATTCAGTGTTCTTCCAGTATAAAATTTTAGATTTGACTCAATATATAATGAACTCCAAAGCAGAGATACAGTATGACAGTGGCTATTCTTCTCTTGACCAAGTGGAGGGAGTTACTGTGATTCCAGACAACCAGTCTTTTCATAGACAATTGTACAGAAAACAGCATGGAGAATAGACTGCAGTCCTACTAGGTGGTATCTTGGTGATATAACCAGAAGTCTCCGGTTCTGGATGGGGAAAGTAGTAGGATTAAGGAAAATGAGGTGGACAGAGAGTGCCAGAACTCCCATCACATGCTTGATGCTGGGTCCAATATAAAAGACTAGCTCTACACCAACCCCATGGTCATGGCCAGGACTAAACTAAGGTGTTAGACGGAGTGTATCTGATTCCAGCAGAGAAGTGTTAAGGAAGGCAAGGGCTATGATATTGTTTAGCTGTGTCCCCATGCAAGTCTCATGCAGAATTATAGCTCCCATAATCCTCACATGTCATAGGAGGGGCCCCGTGGGAGGTAACTGAATCATGGGGGATTTTTCCATACTGTTATCATGATAGTAAGTCTCACAGGAATTGGTTTTATAAAAGGGCTGTTCCCCTGCACACGCTCTCTTGCCTGCCACCATGTAAGATGTGCTTTTGATCCTCCTTAACCCTCTTCCCTGCTTGTGAGACCTCCCCAGTCATCTGTGAGTTCATTAAGCCTCTTTCTCTTTATAAATGACCCAGTCTTGGATATGTCTTCCTTAGCAGCATGGGAACAGACCAATACAGGCTACCAGCCTGATAGTTAAGTATAAAGTCAATACAAAAATATGCTGTTTCTGTTTTTACTTTCACTGATATGAAAAAAGCAATTATGCCATTATCAAAAAGTAAACAGTGCTTTTGGTCATGCCAATGCTAAAAGCCTTTAGCTTCTCAAGCTTTAGTCTAAGCTCAGCATGTGCTAAGATCAATTTTCTGTTCAGAATATTTTGGTTTGTAAGAAACCAATAAAATTACTGTTGCATTTTAATTCTGTCTCTTTGCTTATTGCTGTTAAAATTTGCTTGCATCTCGATCATGAGAGAAATAAGCACATTAGTGACTAATGTAAGAGCTGTGCTTACTGGAGCACCAGTCATGGACAGTGGCTTAGTTCTTTGTTGACTAAAGCCTGGGCTCAAAAAAGAAATTATCTGTTTCTTTTTTGTCCTATTTATACAGCTGCTTTGTGTGGGCTTATATTTGATATAATGAGATGGTAAAAAGTTGGGCAGGTAAAAAGTTGGACAGTTTAATGAAAAAGCATTTGTATTTGCCAGGACTCTTGGTAAAATGTGCAGGTCCAATTCATACTACACTAAGCAAAACTCACTGTCTCTCATAATTAAGAATAAACTCCAGGCATGGTTGAAACAAGGAATGCTTTCTTTGTTTCTCTGTTCTCTTTTCCTCTGTTACCTTAATTACTCCTTCCCTTTTTCCCATTTGATAGCACAAATGACCAACAGAATTTCATAGGCATAAAAAGTTATTTTCCTCAAAAGTTCTGTTAGTATTCTAGGAAGGCCTCTGTCTCAGACTGGCATGATTTGGTGGGAGTAGAGAGTTGTAGTTAGGTTAGCTGTCTCCTGAATGGCATGAGTGGGTGACTAAAGAAGAAAATCAGCTTTGCCTGAACCATGTGGACTAAGAAGATTCCCTTGAAAGGATTCTGGGCACACAGACACCCACACAAACACAATTCAGAAATGCATCACAGCAATGTTTTAGAAATTCTTTAAACAGGATTATTGTAACTTCAGTCTGTGTCCAGAATTTGGTAATATTTTGATTCAATGGTTGTTTATAGTCAGTCACTCTTATTTTTCACCAAACTAGCATCTTTTTAAGAGCAGAAGACATAGAGGTAGTTGCTTCATAATTAGACGAAGACAACAAACATAATCGAGGAACATTCTGGGCAAACTGGGAGTTCTGTGTATTTCTCCTCCTACTTCACAGCACACTTCATACTTCATCATACATACTTCATCACCTACTATCTTGTCGGTGTGACTGACTCACCCTCAGTGGGGCCGACATACCTCATTGTTCAATTCTGACGGCCACTTTGCAGGCACCTTTGTATCCTGACAACCTGTTCAGCTGTACACCTGTCTTTCTGTCACTCTCCCTGCCCTCTCAGCTTGTGATAACCCAACTTCAGCTCTCCAGACAGTGGCTGATTAGGTAGCCTGCTGTTCTTTAATCCCCACTTGTGCTCAAGTCAATGCCATCATGAACAGCAAATGATCCTTCACAGCTCTTATTTTGGCCCTGTCCCAGGATGCTGCTGTTATTGGTTTTATACTGGCACTTAATACATCAAATATGATTTAAAGTTGACATTGATGAAACAGCTTATGATGCTTTATGTTGCTGGGCTCATGACTAACAATAATTATCAGAACCTCTATGTCCTGGTGGGAATGCCAAGTAGAATGTAACTCTTTAGAATCTCAGGTTTTCTTTTATCTCTTTGTCCCAGAAATAATATCATCAATCCCAAAGTCTTCAGTAATTGTGCTTATTGAACATACATCTTATGAATGATTAAAAATGTTAGTGTATCAGGAATATATGACAGCAAATATTTTATAATTTGAATTGAGAAAACAGAAGTGAAATTCAAAAATATAAACAGTAAGTGTTCACCACCTGTGAGATTATAGGTGAGGCAGATATACAAATCAATTTTCTTCAATGATTTATGCACAATAATGTAAGAATCTTCAAAGCACAACAGAAGTGTTCAGAATAAAATGCCTAAGAATGGGCAACCATTTAGCAAGTGGACAAGGATAGGTAACCAGTTAGCAAGTGAACAAGCAAAAGTACATACAAAACACCATTGTATGAGAATACAGAAAGTTGAAAAAGTCTTGTGTGATGTTTGCTGAATAGCTGGGGAATCAAGTAGAAGCTGTGACATAGTAGGAAGTGAGGCTGGACTAGTAGTTGATAAAGACAACTTATGAAGAGCATCAGGTTAGATTGCACTTTCCAAGAGAATGAATATAATAGTTGAAATTAGTTTAAAAAATAATTCAGGCTTAAGTTTAAAAATAATGTCTGCTTAAGCAGAAAAATCTAGGCAGTTTCATGAAACACAAGTGTGGGAATTCAGTAAGTCCTTAGAAGCAGAAACAAGGAGTTTCTAGTTAGAAAGAAACATTATTTTCTTTCTAACTAGACCAGCTTTCTCTGCTACACAGTTCACATAGATGACATGGCCATTATTCAACTACTGAGTCTAGCAGCTGGAAGAGAACAACTAATCTCTCTTCATCACAATTCCAAATTTCTAGAAGAAAGAATATAATTGGCCCAGAAGTTTTAACTCTTGGTCTAATCAACTGTACACAGACTTACTTTAATGTATGAAATTACATTACTCAGTACCAGGCCCTACCTCTGAGGGTGAGGAAGCTGGAGTATTGCATGAGTTAGGTAAATACATCCCTTGCCCACTGTGAAATCACTGAAGAAATTATGAATGATATGAACAAATTTTCTTGTTAAAAGATCTCTTTGGCAGCTGGCAAGATGGCTGAAAACAAACAACTCCAGTCTGCAGCTCCCAGCGAGACCAATGCAGAAGGCAGGTGATTTCTGCATTTCCAACTGAAGTATCTGGCTCATCTCACTAGGACTGATTAGACAGTAGGTGCAGCCCACGGAGGGTAAGCCAAAGCAAGGTGAGGCATCACCTCACCTGGGAAGCAGAAGGGGTCAGAGAACTCCCTCCCCTAGTCAAGAGAAGTTGTGAGAAATTCTGCTGTGAGGAATGGTGCATTCCAGCTCCAACACTACACTTTTCCCATGGTCTTTACAACACACAGACCAGGCAATTTCCTTGGATGCCTACATCACCAGGGCCCTGGGTTTCAAGCACAAAACTGGGTGGCTGTTTGGGCAGACACTGAGCTAGCTGCAGGAACATTTTTTCATACCTCAGTGGTACCTGGAATGCCAGTGAGACAGAAACATTTGCTCTCCTGGAAAGGGGACTGAAGCCAGGGAGCCAAGTGGTCTAGCTCAGTGGATTCCACTCCCACAGAGCCCAGTGAGCTAAGATCCACTGGCTTGAAATTCTCACTGCAACACAGTGGACTGAAGTCAACCTGGGATGCTCCAGCTTGGCTAGGGCAGGGTGTTTGCCATTAGCGAGGCTTAAGTAGGCAATTTTTCCTCTCACAGTGTAAACATAGCCACCAGGAAGTTCAAATGGAGCAGAGCCCAACATAGCTCGGCAAAGCCACTGTAGTCAGACTGCTTCTCTAGATTATTCCTCCCTAGGCAAGTCATCTCCAAAAGAATGGTAGCAGCCCCAGTCAGGGGCTTATAGATAAAACTTCCATCTCCCTGGGACAGAGCATCTGGGGAAGGGGTGGCTGTGGGCATAGCTTCAGTAGTCTTAAACGTTCCTGCCTGCTGGCTCTGAGGAAAGCAGTGGATCTCCCAGCACAGCACTCAAGCTCTGCTAAAGGAACAGAGTGCCTCCTCAAGTGGGTCCCAGACCCCTGTGCCTCCTGACTGGGAAACCTCACCCAGACAGACACCTCGCACAGGAGAGCTCCAGCTGGCATCTGGAGGGTGCCCCTCTGGGATGAAGCTTCCAGAGGAAGGAACATGCAGTAATCTTTACTGTTCTGCAGCCTCTGCTTGTGATACTCAGGCAATCAAAGACTGGAGAGGACCTCCAACAAACTCCAGCAGACCTGCAGCAGAGGGTTCTGACTGTTAGAAAGAAAACTAATAAACAGAAAGGAATAGCATCAACGTCAACAAAAAGGATGTCCACACAGAAACTACATCTGAAGGTCACCAACATCAAAGACCAAAGGTAGATAAATCAATGAATCTGAGGGAAAAAAAAAAATTCCAAAAACCACAATACCTCTTCTCCTCCAACGGATCACAACTCTCGCCAGCAAGGGAATAAAACTGGATTGATAATGACTTTGATGAACTGACAGAAGCAGGCTTCAGGAAGTGGGTAATAACAAACTCCTTTGAGTTAAAGGAGCATGTTCTGACCCAATGCAAGGAAGATAAGAACCTTGAAAAAAGGTTAGAGGAATGGCTAACTACAATAACCAGTTTAGAGAAGAACATAAATTACCTGATATAGCTAAAAAAAAAAAAAAAAAAAAAAAGCATGAGAACTTCTTGAAGTATACACAAGTATCAATAGCCAAACCGATCAAGTGGAAGAAAGGATATCAGAGACTGAAGATCAACTTAATGAAATAAAGCATGAAGACAAGATTAGAGAAAAAAGAATGAAAATGAATGAACAAAACCTCCAAGAAATATGGGACTATATGAAAAGACCAAATCTATGTTTTATTGATATACCTGAAAGTGATGGGGAGAATGGAACCAAGCTAAAAAAAAAACATTCTTCAGGATATTGTCCAGGAGAACTTCCCAAATCTAGCAAGACAGGCCAACATTCAAATTCAGGAAATACAGAGAACACGACATAGATACTCCTTCAGAAGAGTAACCCCAAGACACATAATTGTCAGATTCTCCAAAGTTAAAATGATGGAAAAAATGTTAAGGGCAGCCAGAGAGAAAGGTTGGGTTACTCACAAAGGAACGCCCATTAGACTAACAGTGAT
This sequence comes from Saimiri boliviensis, assembly GCF_048565385.1. Taxonomy (NCBI): domain Eukaryota; kingdom Metazoa; phylum Chordata; class Mammalia; order Primates; family Cebidae; genus Saimiri; species Saimiri boliviensis. Next base: position 67,583,379 of record NC_133452.1, read on the forward strand.
CTCTCTGCAGAAACCTTACAAGACAGAAGAGAGTGGGGGCCAATATTCAACATTCTTAAAGAAAAGAATTTTCAACCCAGAATTTCACATCAAGCCAAACTAAGCTTCATAAGTGAAGAAGAAATAAAATCCTTTACAGACAAGCAAATACTGAGAAATTTTGTCACCACCAGGCCTGCCTTACAAGAGCTCCTGAAGAAATCACTAAATACAGAAAGGAAAAACTGATACCAGCCACTGCAAAAACCAAATTGTAAACAGTATGAAAAAACTATATCAACTAAACGAGCAAAATAACCAGCTAGCATCATAATGACAGGATCAAATTCACACATAACAATATTAACCTTAAATGTAAATGAATAAATGCCCCAATTAAAAGACACAGACTGGCAAAATGGATAGTCAAGACCTATCAGTGGGCTGGATTCAGCAGATCCATCTCACGTACAAAGACACACATAGGTTCAAAATAAAGGGATGGGATAATATTTAACAAGAGAATGGAAAGCAAAAATAAGGCAGGGGTGCAATTCTAGTCTGATAAAACAGACTTTAAACCAACAAAGATCAAAAAGACAAAGAAGGGCAGTATATAATGGTAAAGTAGTCAACATAACAAGAAGAGCTAACTCTCCTAAATATATATACACCTAATGCAGGAGAACCCAGTTTCATAAAACAAGTTTTTAGAGACCTACATAGACTCTCACACAATAATAGTGGGAGGTTTTAACACCCCCCTGTCAATATTAGACAGATCAATGAGACAGAAAATTAACAGGGATATTCAGGACTTGAACTCAGCTCTGGACCAAGCAGACCTAATAGACATCTACAGAACTCTCCACCCCAAATCAACACAATATACATCCTTCTTAGCAGCATATCACACTTATTCTAAAATTGATCACAAAATTGGAATTAAAACACTCAGCAAATGTAAAAGAACAGAAGTCATTACAGTCTCTCAGACCACTGAGCAAACAAATTACAACTCGGGATTAAGAAGCTCACCCAAAACTCCACAATTACATGGAATGTGAACAACCTGCTCCTGAATGCCTACTGGGTAAATAACATAATTAAGGCAGAAGTAAATACGTTCTTTGAAACCAAGGTGAACAAAGACACAACATACCAGAATCTCTGGAATACAGCTAAGCAATGTATAGAGAGAAATTTATAGCATGAATGCACAAAAGAGAAAGCAGGAAAATCTAAAATCGACATCCTAACATGACAATTAAAAGAAGAAGAGAAGCAAGAGCAAAAAAAATTCAAAAGCTAGCAGAAGACAAGAAATAACAGGTCAGAGCAGAACTGAAGGAGACAGAGACACAGAAAACCCTTCAAAAAATCAATGAATTCAGGAGCTGTGTTTTTAGTAGATTAACAAAATAGACTGCTAACAGACTAATAAAGAAGAAAAGAGAGAATAATCAAATAGACACAATAAAGATGATAAATGGGATAGCACCACTGATCCCACAGAAATAAAAACTACCATCGGAGAATTATATAAATACCTCTATGTACACAAACTAGAAAATCTAGAAGAAATTGATAAATTCATGGACACATACATCCTCCCCAGGACTAAAATAGGAAGAAGTCAAATCCCTAAATAGACCAATAGTAAGTTATCAAATTGAGGGAGTAATTAATAGCCTATCTCCCCCCCCAAAAAAAAACACAAAAAACAAAAAACAACAACAACAAAAAAAACAGAACCAGACAGATTCACAGCCATATTTTACCAGAGGTACAAAGAGGAGCTCGTAATATTCCTTCTGAAACTATTCCAAACAATAGAAAAGAGGGACTCCTCCCTACTTCATTTTATGAGGCCAGCATCATCCTGAGAGCAAAACATGGCAGAGACACAACGAAAAAAGAAAATTTCAAGCCAATATCCTGATGAACATCGATGGGAAAATCCTCAATAAAATACTGGCAAACCGAATCCAGCAGCACATCAAAAAGCTTATCCACTATGATCAAATCAGCTTCATCCCTAGGATGAAAGGCTGGTTCAACAATCACAAATCAATAAACAGTACCCATCACATAAACAGAACCAATGACAAAAATCATATGATTATCTCAATAGATGCAGAAAAGGCCTTTGATAAAATTAAAAATCCCTTCATGGAAAAACTTAATAAACTACATATTGACGGAATGTATATCAAAATAATAAGAGCTATTTATGATGTACCCACATCCAATATCATACTGAATGGGCAAAAGTTGGAAGTGTTCCCTTTGAAAACCAGCACAAGACAAAGATGCCATCTCTCACCACTCCTATTCAACATAGTATTGGAAGTTCTGGCCAGGGGAATAAGGCAAGAGGAAGAAATAAAGAATATTCAAATAGAAGAGAGGAAGTCAAATTGTATCTGTTTGTAGACGACAAGATTGTATACTTACAAAACCTCATCAACTCAGCTCCAAATCTCCTTAGGCTGATAAACAACTTCAGCAAAGTCTCAGAATACAAAATCAATGTGCAAAAATCACAAGTATTCCTATAAAGCAATAACAAACAGAAGCCAAATTATGAGTGAACTCCCATCCACAGTTGCTACGAAGAGAATACAATACCTAGGAATACAACTTACAAAGGATATGAAGAACCTCTTCAAAGAGAACTAAAAACCACTGCTCAAGGAAATAAGAGAAAAAATAAAATAATAATAAAAAAAAAACACTCCATGCTCATGGATAGGAAGAACCAATATCGTGAAAATGGCCATGTGACTCAAAGTAATTTATAAATTCAATGTGATTCCCATCAAGCTACCACTGACTTTCTTCACAGAATTTGAAAAAAAAAAAAAAACTTCTCTAAATTTCATATGGAAATCAAAAAGAGCCCATATAGCCAAGATAATCCTAAGCAAAGAGAAAAAACCAGAAGTATCATTCTACCTGACTTCAAACTATACTTACAAGGCTTTATAACCAAAACAGCAGGGCACTGCTACCAAAACAGATATATAGACCAATGGAACAGAACAGAGGCCTCAGAAATAATGCAACACATCTACAACCATCTGATCTTCGATAAACTGAGGAAAACAAGCAATGGGGAAAAGATACCCTATTTAATAGTGTTGGGAAAACTGGCTAGTCGTATGCAGAAAACTGAAACTGGACCCTTTCATTATACCTTATACAAAAATTAACTCCAGATGGATTAAAGACTTAAATGTAAGACCTAAAACCAAAAACCCTAGAAAAAACCTAGGCAATACTATTGAGGATATAAGCATAGGCAAAGACTTCATGACTGAAACACCAAAAGCCATGGCAACAAAAGCCAGAATTGATAAATGGGATCAAAATAAACTAAAGAGCTTCTTCACAGCAAAAGAAACTATCATCAGAGTGAACAGGCAGTCTACAGAATGGGGAAAAATTTTTGCAATCTATCCTCTGACAAAGGGCTAATATCTAGAATCTACAAGAACTTAAACAAATTTACAATTAAAAAAAAAAACACCCTCATAAAAAACTGGGCAAAGAATACGAACAGACACTTCTCAAAAGAAGACATTTATGTGGTCAACAAACATGAAAAAAAACTCATCATCACTGATCCCTGGACATTAGAGAAATGCAAATCAAAACCACAATCTCACACCAGTTAGAATGATGATCATTAAAAAGTCTGGAAACAACAGATGATGGAGAGGATGTGGAGACATAGGAACACTTTTACACTGTTGGTGAGAGTGTAAATAAGTTCAACCACTATGGAAGACAGTATGGTAATTCCTTAAGGATCTAGAACCAGAAATACCATTTGACCCAGCAATCCCATTATTGAGTGCATATCCAAAGGATTATAAATCATTCTACTGTAAAGACATATGCACATGTATGTTTATTACAGCACTATTCACAAGAGAAAAAACTTGAAAACAACCCAAATGCCCATCAATGATAGACTGGATAAAGAAAATCTGCCACATATACACCATGGAATACCATGAAGCCATAAAAAAGGATGAGTTAATGTCCTTTGCAGGGCCATGGATGAAGCTCGAAACCATTATTCTCAGCAAATTAACACATGAGCAGACAATCAACCACCACATGTTCTCACTCATAAGTTGGAGTTGAACAGTGGGAATACATGGATACAGGGAAGGGAACATCACTCACCAGTGCCTGTTAGGGGTTAGGGGGCTAGGAAAGGGATAGCATTAGGAGAAATACCTAACATAGATGGCAGGTTGATGGGTGCAGCCAACCACCATGGCATGTGTATACCTATGTAACAAACCTGCACGTTCTGCACATGTATCCCAGAACTTAAAGTATAATAAAATAAGTAATTAATTTTTTAAAAAGATCATTTTGATTGTATATTTAAAGGTGAGTTGACAAACTAGGGTATATTGAACTAGGGCATGATATTACTAGAAAGGAGGTCATCTTGCATTTTAGCCTCTGTCAGCGTGAGAAAAGAACAGAGAGAATTCTCTCTACACTCTACCTTATTCTATATGTGACTGATGCCCTACCATGTATCTATATGCATTCTCTATTATTTATTTCCCTGGAAATAAAATTTCTTATATAAAAAAGAATTTAGCCGGGCACGGTGGCTCAAGCCTGTAATCCCAGCACTTTGGGAGGCTGAGGCGGGTGGATCACAAGGTCAAGAGATCGAGACCATTCTAGTCAACATGATGAAACCCCGTCTCTACTAAAGATACAAAAAATTAGCTGGGCATGGTGGCACGTGCCTGTAATCCCAGCTACTCAGGAGGCTGAGGCAGGAGAATTGCTTGAACCCAGGAGGAGGAGGTTGCAGTGAGCCGAGATCGCGCCATTGCACTCCAGCCTGGGTAACAAGAGAGAAACTCCGTCTCAAAAAAAAAAAAAAAAAAAAAAGAATTTAACTGAAGCAACATGTTGAATTTTTGAATCTTGACATTAGCTCAAAAGACCTTTGGGTTGCTATGAAACATATGCCACACTGCTAACATAATAGACTTAAAACAATCTAGATCATAAGACTGGCATATAACAGTATAAATCCAATCCACTAATTTATAATAAAAATATAACACTATTTTGCATGGCAAAACTCAAATGGGCCATTGCATTCTCAAGTTATGCAAGAAACTGTATCATAATCTGAAGATTGCTTAATATTCATTTGAAATCAGAATAAAGGGAATTGGCTTATTGTATTAGTCTGTTCTCACACTGCTGTTAAGATACTACCAAAGACTGGGTAATTATAAAGGAAAGAGGTTTAATTGACTTGCAGTTCCCCATGGCTGAAGGGGCCTTAGGGAACTTAAAATCGGCACATATTACATGATGGCAGGAGAGAGAAGTATGAGGAACAAAGGGAGAAAAGCCTCTGATAAAATCTTGTGAGAACTCACTCACTATCACAAGAACAACATGGGGCAAATTATCCGCATTATCCAATTACCTTCTACCAGGTCTCTCCCTAGATTCATGAGAATTAAGGGTATTACAATTCAAGATGAGATTTGGGTGGGACACAAAGCCTATCCATATCACTCAATAAAGGTAATAATCATAGGTAACATTTATTGAAAATGTGTATTTTCCTACACAGGACACAAATTCATCATTTTTTATGGCTGCATAGTATTCCATGGTGTATATGTGCCACATTTTCCCTGTTCATTCTATCATCAATGGGCATTTGGGTTGGTTCCAGGTCTTTGCTATTGTAAACAGTGCTGCAATGAACATTCGTGTGCATGTGTCTTTGTAACAGAACAATTTATAATCCTTTGGATATATACCCAGTAATGGGATTGCTGGATCAAATGGAATTTCTATTTCTAGGTCCTTAAGGAATCACCACACTGTCTTCCACAATGGTTGAACTAATTTACCTGGAAACCATCATTCTCAGCAAACTGACATAAGAACAGAAGATCAAACACCGCATGTACTCACTCATAGGCAGGTGTTGAACAATGAGAACACGTGGACACAGGGAGGGGAGCATCACACACTGAGGTCTGTGTGGCGAGTTGGGGGACTAGAGGAGGGACAGCGGGGGTGGGGAGTTGGGCAGGGATAACATGGGAAGAAATGCCAGATATAGGTGATGGGGAGGAAGGCAGCAAACCACACTGCCATGTATGTACCTATGTAACATTCCTGCATGTTCACATGTACCCCAAAACCTAAAATGCAATATGTACACACACACACACACACACACACACACACACACATATCTATATCTAATCTATATCTATATCTATCTATATCTATATAAGCAAGTGTGTATTTTATCCACAAGCACTCTATGCAGATGCAATATTTTCAGCCCCATCTGCAGATGAGGTGAAAACACTGATATCTGGAATATTTTTTTTTCTTCTTCTTTTTTTTTTTTTTTTTTTGAGTCAGGATTTCACTATATTGGCCAAGCTGGTTTTGAACCCCTGACCTCCAGTGATCCGCCCACGTCAGCCTCCCAAAGTGCTGAGATTTCAGGCGCAAGCCACCACGCCTGGCAGTGGAATACTATTCTCAAAGGTCCATGGCTATTAAGTAGCAATGCCAGATTTAAACCCTGGAAGTCTTTCTCCAAATCTAGGACTCAGTCTTTGCATCCAGAGTGCAATATGACTGGCCTTATTGGTAGTAAATCATAAGGATCTATTTCCCATTAACAATTTTTGGAGAAGTGTTGTCTTTGGTTTTCCCTGCAACCCTCTGCTTTTACGAAACTTAAATGTCTGACTTAAGTTAAATTCTCTTTGTGATAGATATATTCTTTCTTCTTTTTTTGGTCATATTGGTACCTTCAGTCAAGATATAATGAAGTCTTGCTTAACTGGGAAGCTTTCTGTGTTTTTTAAGGTAGCTTTGCAACTTTTCATAGTTACTCATTATGTGTCAGTTTCACAGTTTAACTATCAAAGGACAATTTAAGTTCCAAATGCTTCCAAAATAGTTTACTTTTGTCCTTAACAATGACAATGGTTACTAAGTTTGTGCTGAAGGTTGAATTTTATCTATCCCTATGTTTGGACAGTATAACTGTAACTATCCTATTTGCTGAAATAAAAAGTCTAGCCTTGTATTTAAGCATAAATCCTTTTTTTATTTTTAAACACCTATTCAAAATATTTTTAGAATTTAAACTTTTAAATATTTTCTTCATTAGTAGTGTCTTTAATATTTTTCTCTTATGCCTTTCTGATTGTTATTTATCATTTCTCTCTTTTTTTTTTTTTTTTTTTGAGATAGAGTCTTATTCTTGTTACCCAGGCTGGAGTACAATGATGGAATCTCAGTTCACTGCAACCTCCGTCACCCAGGTTCATATGATTCTTCTGTCTCAGCCTCCCGAGTAGCTAAGATTATGAGCATGTGCCACCACGCCCTACTAATTTTTGTATTTTTAGTAGAGATGGGGCTTCCCCATGTTGACCAGGCTGGTCTCAAACTCCTAATCTCAAGTGATCCACCCACCTTGGTCTCCCACAATGCTGAGATTACAGACATGAGCCACCACGCCCGGTCTGTCATTTATCATTTCTATCACTTTTCAAAGCTTTACCACTTTCCCGTAAATAAACTAACTTAATTTTTCAGTCCTAATAAGAGAAGGGTCCATCTCTACTAAGTTCTTCCAAATAATAAGCTGATACATTGCATAGCCTCTCTCATAATTGATGTTAAACAGTAGTCCTTGTAATTCTGTCAGGAACTCTTGAAAACTGGAGCTATTTAGCACCCCTTCCCATGAACATTTAGATAGTTATACATTGTTGCTTACTCCTATATCCTATCAGCTTTATGTTATCTTGTCATGCCCACTGGTTGGTACCTTAAGTGCATGTTTATGGTCCATTGTGTTTTATTCCACATTTTAAAAAGAAAGTAAAAATAAATCATTCATTATTTATTTTTGCTTTAATGCAACTCAGGAGTTTTGAGAATGATATTTGATAATATTTATGACTTACTACATGTAAGTGGTTTTTTTCTCTGTGTAGGAAAATGAGGCACAGAGACTTGAGCAAACTGAAAATTAATAAGTGGTAGGTGTATTGTTAAGAATAGGTAGAAATATGAATTGAATTAGGTTGGATTGTCTTTTTTTTTTTTTTTCTTTTTGCCAAATCTGTCAAAATATCTAGATCAGGCATCCCTAGACTTTTTACACAGAGGTCCAGTTCACTGTCCCTCAGACCGTTGGAGGGCCACCACATACTGTGCTCCTCTCACTGACCACCAATGAAAGAGGTGCCCCTTCCTGAAGTGCGGCGGCGGGCCAGATAAATGGCCTCAGGGGGCTGCATGCGGCCCGCAGGCCGTAGTTTGGGGACGCCTGATCTAGATAATAGTCTGCCTTAAGAAGAATTTAGCCATTTACAGGATGGGTGGAATAAATTTCTACAAAAAAATTCTTATTCCACCAGAAATTCATGTAAGTTTTCTGGGCAGCATACACATTCTGCAATCCATGTGTTCAAACCTAAAATACTCTTATCACATTTGCTCTATTTTAATCTTCCAGATAGTTGGAGAAAACCTATGAACTTGAGATTTAAGAAAAGGAATGCACATTAAATGAGTACCTTAAAATCAGAGAAATGTGAAAAATTGTTAACTTTTTATTAGTCTTTTAGGAACAAGAACTAGAGTAAGAATCACTGATTTGTCATCCAAAGTTCCATAGCTATAGCTTTTATAGCATTCAAAGGTCAAAGTTAGTTGTACCAGGATACTCAATCCCCATACATAATGTCATCTGCATTTCCAACTTCCTGATAAAATTTATAATTTCAATAAAAAAACACTGAGTTATTAACACAAAGAAGAGCTGAGAGTAGTTCATGCAAGGTGAAGAGTGGGAATTGGGAAAGATTTCAGAGCAGAGGTGGATAGGAGAATTGGTTGGGTATGCAAAATGACTCAGAAGGCAGAAGTAATTACAGAGCCAATGTTGGACATCTGGCATAGAGGTTAAAGTGGAACAATAACCCAGGCCTCAGCCATGAGATGTACTGACATCTTGTGGGGGTGGGACAGGAGTGAAGTGTAAGTTGGAAGTAGCCTAGCTGAGATAGAAAACTAGTGCAACAGTACAGCAATACTTCTTCCTAAATAGGAGCCTAAATCCAATCATATGTCTTATTACAGGCTGGTGCTGGTCTTGAATATGCTACACAGTGGGGAGAGAAGTAGGGAGAGAAGAGTCAAATAGCTGCAGATGCTGTGCAATCTCAGTCTCCTAGCCATTCAGGCTCTAGAGAACATAAGCCAACTACCCAACCTTGGGAAATCCTCTATTACCTGAAGGTATAGAAGCACACATCAGAAGAATTAATCTGAAGGACAGGCCTCCAGTAAAATTAGTTGTGATTTAGGGCCAGTTTCTAGTTCTAATGGAGGACTGGGAAAGGAAAAAGCACAATAAAATAGAAACAAACATCGGGATCCAAGTTGTATCTTTGTATATTTGTGAGTACTGGGGGTTGCTACTAGATACAGTAATCTTGATTTTAGAGCAGCAGATGAACTTTAACCCCCATTCATATGGGGTCAGGGCTCACGTTAAGTTACCTGGTACACACAACTTTTGACATTAGATGTTTTATTCCGTTTTTGACAAATATTTATTAGGCAAGCTACTATGAAGCAGACACTATCCTAGATAGAAAGAACACCAGGATGATAGAAATCACACAGTTTATATAGGGAGACAGAAAATAAACCATCAGTTGTGGCACATTATGAAAAGTATCACTATGAGAGAAGTGCAGAAGCCGGTAGAATTTTCCATTAGAAAGATGTTTAAGGTGCCTGATGCAGTGGCTCATGCCTGTAATCCCAGCACTTTGAAAGTCCCAGGCAGGTGGATCACCTGAGGTCAGGTTTTGAGACAAGCCTTGACAATGTGGTGAAATCCTGTCTCTACTAAAAAGACAAAAATTTAGTCAGGTGTGGTGGTGGTGCCTGTAATCCCAACTACTCAGGAGGCTGAAGCAGGAAAATTGCTTGAACCTGGGAAGCGGAGATTTCAGTGAGCTGAGATCGCACCACTGCACTCCAGCCTGGGCAACAAGTGAGAGAAAAAAAGGAAGTTGTTCTAGGCAAAATACTAAAGTACTCTGAGTTAAATCAGCAAAGAGGAGGGCTTGACTCTCAGAGGAATAGAAAAATATTCAGGCAGAGGGAACTTAATGCACAAAGACCCTAGTAATGAGACAGCATGATGAGTTTAGGGAACTGTAAATAGTTCACTTTGCCTGGCATTGATCAAGGAGGAAATATGGTAGTGAGAGATCAGGTGGTGGGGAGTGGGGAGGCTGGGCCATTATATAGGCAAAGGATGACAGCTCTGAAAGTCAAGATCAGGTAGCTAAGTAAGTTAGGAGTCTAGAGTATGTGTTGCCAGGCAAGACTTTGAAGAATGAGACAGGTATGATGTTCTGAGGAAATTTGATACAAAATAAGTGAGAGCTGCCTGGGGCAAGTGATGATAGCAGAAGTCTGTCAGAGAGAATCCACTCTGTAACCCCCATGTCTTGTCCTTCCATGAGTAAGCTCTACTTTCACTCTAAATCTGTTTACAACCTCGAGGCAACTTTCAGCACATCTTGACATTTTTCCATTAGCAAACCTAAGTGTAGATTTTACTGAAAAGTTAGAGAGACAGAGGAGAAGGTATATATCACAAGCCATGACGCACTCCCCAGTTCCCCACATCTGTCTCCTCGTTTATGTGCTACGTAGTCCTCTTCCCTTCACACCTTGTCCAATTCTTTTCCTCTTTCCTATGGCAAACAGAAACTCAACTTAACTCCTCAAGCTTAAGCACCAGCTGACAAAGAGTCCTGGAGGCCTATCCACCAAATAGGCTTATCAAAGAAATCACAAATTGGGTCTCTCATTTGAGGTATATAAAATATACCTGCTATAAAAAATGACATTTCCTTTGTATTGTGACCAACTGTTTTTTTTTTTTTTTTTTTTTTTTTTTTTTTTTACAAAATACCATTTCCTTTGTATTGTTACACTTGGTCACAATGATCTCAATACTGCCTTATTAGGTCTTCCTTCTCTACTTGTTTATTCCCAACAGAATATAAACATACTGTTATTTATTTAATTTTAATTAAGTTTCATCTTGACACTAATTCCCCTGCCATCCATCACTTCATTTTTCTGTTTTTCTTCGTAGAAAATATTCTAAAAATTGTCTATATTTACAATCATAAAATCCCTGTCCCCTGCTTTAATTAGTTCAGGCTGGTAAAACAAAGTGCCTTAGACTGGATGGCTTATATACAACAGATATTTGTTTCCTACAGTTCTAGAGGCTGAAAATTTGAAGTCAGGGTGCCAGTATCATCAGGTTCTAGTAGAACTTCCTTCTAAGTTGTAGAGGGTCACCTTTTTTTGTATCCTCACAAGATAGAAGGAGGTTGAGCTAGTTCTCTGGCCTCTTGTGGTAAGGATACTAATTCCATTCATGAGAGCTCCACCTTTATGACCTAATTATTTCCCAAAGGCCCCATCTCTAAGTGCAATAACATTGAGATGAAAGTTTCAATATGAATTTTGGGGGAACAGAAATATTGGCTCTATTGCACCTTGCATTCTTATTTAAACTCACTCTAATCAAGGTTTTACCTCCATCACTCCATGGAAACTGTTCTTGTCAAGATTATCAATGACCTCCAGATTGCGAAATTCCACAGCCTAGTTTCAGCCTTCATTTACTTGACACGTCAGCAGTATTATTCCCTGCTTCTTTGACATGATTTCTTCACTTGACTTTCAGGATACTCCATATGCTTAGTTTTATTCTTATCCTAGAGATCATTTCCTGTCATCTCCCAGTCTTTGTTTATACTCACTTCTGTGATGATCTCATCCAATTGCACCCAATTTCATGTTGCTACTCTCAAATGAATATTTCATCCCAGCCCTACTGGATCTTCAGACTCCTATGTCCAACTTCCTGCTCCATTAGATCTCCAGTGAGATGTTAGCAGGCACCCAAAATTTAACATATCCAAACACAGCCTTCCCAGTCAGCTGACGGCAACTCCATTTTTTTAAGTCCTCAATTTAGCATATGTCATTTGCCTGGAATGCTCTATTTATCCACAAGGCTTACTTTCACTTCCCATGGCCATCCTATTTAAAATTGTAGCCCTGTCTTAAGCTTCAGATTACTTTTGCATTGCTCTATTTTTTTTTCTGTTATACTTATCACCTTCTAACATACTCTATAATTTACATATTTATGACACTGATTTCTTATTCTCTTTCTCCCTCCACTAGAATATAAACTCCAGGGAGGCAGGGATTTTTGTCTGACTAGTTCTTGGCTGTATTACAAGTGATTAGCACATGTTTAACACATGGTAGAAGTTCAAATACATTTGTTGAATGAATGAATGAACGAATGCATAAATAAATGAGTGAAAAGATCTTTAATCTTGAGAAGCTTGCAGTTCATTTGGAAAAATAAATTATATGTTTCAAAAAGAATATCTGCCAGTACCAAACAAAATGTGCCAAGTGATAAGTGAGTAGAATAGACCGAAAATGCTAAGGCATTGTTTTTCCTAAGGATTCAGAAGACTGGGCTCAATTTGAATTATTCATTCTGGGGGAAAATTGATCATAATCTAGGAAAGTGAAGATGAGAGTGAAACATTTTAGATGAGAGCAATTTAGGACCTCAATGCCATTTCATTTCTGAATTTAAAAGAAAGCTATTTGTTGCCAAAAAAAAAAAAAAGAAAAAAGAAAAAAAAGAAACACAAAAAGAGTTCATTCCAACTGGAGGTCTCTTTCTTCTTTGTCTGCAGAAGTGCAAAACAATGCTCCACTAATGGATCTTTTGGTTAATGCATATTTGATGGCTGTTACTAGGTGTTAGAGGGTGGGGAACGGTTGGTGGGATAAACCCAAGGAAAGAAGAAATTGGTCTGTAAGCCCCATTTCAAATCAAATTTTTTTCAAGTCAGTTAACTGCAAAATAAAGGGGAGAGGGAATTAAAATAGTTCCTTAGAAACAAAAGAAAAACTAAAAGGGAAAAGCTTTTAGCAAATGTGAAAAAAAAGAATCATGCTGGCACTGATAATGGGCCACTTAGGAGTGATTATTTCTAATGGAGCAAAGAGGGAGGGCAGGTGCTGGGAGTCTCCTCAGAGAGACCCTAGGCTCACCAACCATCATTTTCGCTTGGGGCTTGATGTGACTTTTTGCTAATGCACCCCACCCTGATGCGGGGGGATGGGGGGGGAGGTGAGGTGCATTAGCAGATGGGCATAGCTAATTATGAAATCAGTTTTTGGTTCAGCTTCTTTGTCGACTGAGCATGCTTTGACAGGGAGATTTGGGGACTTAAACTGAAAAGGAGGTGAATAAAATTAATCTTTGCTCTAAGATTCCCCTCCCTCATCCTTTTCCTCACATTGGTGACCCCTCTGGTGCTTCAGAAACCAAGAGGTCAGTATGCCTTTTTCCTCTCCTTCTAGCCAAACAGTAAAAAATACCTTTCTGGTCATTTAGATGAATATCCTTACTAAATGGTTTCTAATATGTTTCCTTTCTTGGGATTATTAGTATTTAAACCTTTGCTCTTTAGTTGTGGTCAGAAAAATCCTATTTGCTCTGGGAGGGAAAGGAGAATTTAAGTACCTATGTTCATTCTAAGAAAGAACTCCAACCTGCTTTCAGGCTGTTTTGGTCAAAGGAAAAAGTAATTTGTCTGGACTTCCCAGGAATCCCTGTTTCAAAGAGCTTGTCTAGGAGCACTGAATGAGCCTTAACTGTGTGAAATTTATTTCTGGATGATCTAGAGATGGCAGAAACAATCTTCTGACTTTTACTACTCTCCTCTGCATTCCTAATGTGCAGTTTCTGCTCAGACTCGGCACCCAACTCCACCCACTTTCACCCTTCTGCACCTTTTTCCTTCTTTCAATAGGTGGTCTTTCCCTTCCTTAGCCCACAGCATCAGCTGTCAGTGATCCAGGACTCATACTCTGGGCTTTCTCCTTCACTTTTAGCTGGCACCTGGTCTAATTTCCCTGAATCTACCCCAAAGCACAGTAACCCTGCTGGTGCCTTGAACATTTTGTAAACTCATTTACCTGTTTGCTGTAAGTCTTAAATATCCAAGATTATTACAAGGAGGGTATCCAGAGTTTAGAAAGGCGATTCAGTTCTACCAATTTATGAGAATACAGGTAGGAAACAGAATGTGGCTTGTACTTGTATGTAGACTAGAACATCTATGAGGGTGAAACCTGATTATCAGCTAGTAAACATTTCTATGGTGTGCTAGCTGTTGGTTGCTGTCTGCAAGATGAGTTGTTAAACATTTTTAATATTAATCTGGTCTGCTGTGATCCAGAGGAAAAGTAGTGGCATGGCAAAAGCATGGACTTAAAACTGAATCAAACATGGATACCAAGCACTGTATGACCCTGGGCATGTTGCATAACTTCTTTACTTCTTCAATGCTCTTCTGATTTCTCTGTACTTCCTGAGAGGATTGAGGTGGTAGAAATAAAATATGTTATCAAAGTTTCTGGAGCTAGTATTATGTCACTTGTTTGTCACCTTCAGTGTGGGCTACCACATGGAGCACCACGACTTCCCCAGCATCCCAGGCTGCAACCTGCCCCTGGTGTGGAAGATAGCACCCGAGTACTACAACCACCTGCTGCAGCACTACTTGTGGGTGAGGGTGCTCTGGGATTTTGTGTTTGAGGACTCCTTGGGGCCCTATGCCAGGGTGAAGCAGGTATACAGGCTGGCAAAGGATGGCCTGTGAGGCTGCCTCCTGCTGGTGGCCATCATCCCCCACCTGCCCCTCTGGCCTCTCACCCCAGTTCTGAGGGGCTGCATTACCTTCCTGCACCCTGAGCTGCTGCCCTTGTCCCCTCGGAGCATCCTGCACAGCACACCTGGCCATAGAGGTGTGGGCTGCAGGGCTCTGCTGCACATGAACTCACCCTGGACCTTGGCAGTGGCCCTCCCTTTCTGGAAAGGAGGAGAGAAGAGAGCACAGTTAGAAGAAAGCTTCTGGAAATAATGATTCTGGTAAGTATTAAGAACATTTACTGATATGGTTTGGCTGTGTCCCTACCCAAATCTCACCTTGACTTGTAATAATCTCCACATGTCAAGAGTGGGGCCAGGTGAAGAATAATTGAGTCATGGGGGAGGATTCCCCCACACTGTTCTTGTGGTAGTGAATAAGTCTCACAAGAATTGGTGGTTTTATAGATGGGAGTTCCCCTGCACAAACTTTCTTGCCTGCCACCAAATAAGACATGTCTCTGCTTCTCCTTTGCCTTCCACCATGTTTGTGAGGCCTCTCCAGCCAAAAGAAACTGTGAGTCCATTAAACCTCTTTTCTCTATAAATTGCCTAGTCTCAGGTATGTCTTTATTAGCAGTGTGAGAACAGAATAATATAGTTTTTTCTCTAATTCTCTAGCAATATATATAATTTTAAAATTAGAAATATTATCTCAAACAGTAAATACATAAAATCATGGATTGATAAACAATCTTTATAGCTTTGAACTCAAGCTTTCGTTTATCATGTAAATCTTTCTTGGCATTGAAGACAACGAAAATCATGGTGCATGCTATCTTGGCTCGTCATTTAAAAAAAAAAAAGAAAATATTTCAAAGGAAATTTTTATATTTATTTCCCAGAGAAATCATGATAACTTAGGAAAAATATTTCTATGTAGATGTAAGGTAATACGACCTAACAATTTGTGGGGTCTGACGTGAAATTAATACAAAAGTAGATCTTGGAAAATCTGGATGACTTAACAGTTTATATGAGTTTTGGTGTAATGCAGATCTAAATGTGTCCTTTATTTTTGTATCCCCAGAACCTGGAACAGTGATAGGCATTTAGTGGATATTTAACAAATGTTTATGTGACCAACGAATATAATCACTGGTAGTCCAATTCCAGTTGTACTGAGTATATTTATAACAGCTTCTAACATATAGATAGACTTCTAAACCATATCTAAATTTATAGCCTATCTTTATTGCAAGTCTGAAACATACTTATTTAATGAAAAACAATGATTAGAAATACATTCAAATGAAGCCAGTGATTCTTGATCAGGGGACATTTGGCAAAAAGTCTGGAGTTATTTTTAATTTTCACAACTGGGGATAAGAACTACCACTAACATCTACTGGGTAGAAGTTAGGAATGCTAATAAACATTCTACAAAAAAATAGCACCCCCTGACTTCAACTAAACAGCACCAAGGTTGATAAACTCTTGCTAAGCCATGGATATTTGAGACTAGCACTTAGCACATCACAGTGATATGTAATGTTGTCTTCTGCTTCCTATACTGAATGATTGATGTACTAGTTCATAAGATGTGCATTCCGTCATTTAGGTACATTTTCTATGATTGAACTATATATTGCCTGCCCTTTTAAAATATGGCAGAGGCTATTCATCTTTAGTTAAAAACAAACAAATAAATAAAAAACTCAAATGACTGAGTCATATGAAGTACGTTTTTACGACATTATACATCCTCCTTGTAGTGACATTATGCTGGTTCAGATATAATCGTATCCTTTCTAAAACTGGAGATACTATATACCATTTACTCATCTCCGCTTGTGCCTTATTTTTATATGGCTGTAATTTCTTATATCTCATAAAACAAAATATTGGCTTAAAGTGCACTTCTATAGCCTGAGAGAAAGCTTTGGATCCTCAAAAATGCATACAGTGCAAAAGTGGTAAAGATTACAGCAAATGACTGCTTCTATTTAATGCTTTCCACATGTCTTAACTTCTCTCTACCTGGAGTTAACTGTCTACATTACAGCTCTGTCTTGCAGAGATGTGTAGATAGCTGTGGACCCTTGCCTCTTGTTTAGCATCAGCTGCAAAGTCTCTGCTCATCCACCAATACACAGAGAGGCTTGTTTTTCTTTTTTTTAAAAAAAAAAATGTGTGTGTTATGAAGAGGTATAGAGTTTAGTGAATAAAATGACTGATAGATTCAACATTTTGGGTTTAAATCCTTATTCTGACACTTGCACTTTCCCTCAGAAAAGTTTCATAATGTCTTTAAGCCTCAGATTTTACATTTTCATATATAGAAACACTAAACAGCGTTGTCATGAAAACAGAAAAATGAGGAATGCATGCTAAGTATTTAGACTGTCACTGGGCATGCAGCAAGCCTTCAATAGCTGTTATTGTCATGATGACTACTATTAATGTTTACCTCTCATGTTTTACATCTCTTTCTTGTCTCTCTTCTCTGTGTTCATAGTAATGGAATAATTTCCTCTCCAAATGTCTCTATTCATCTCTCCTTGCCATCTATTCCTGCTCGAGGGATGAACACTTCAAGATGAGCAGAGACAGAAATGTGGCAGTTTTAATTTCTCTACCAGGCAGGAAATTTAATGTATTCCAGTGACAATCTCAAAACTAATCCTCAGTTTTCTGTGGTGATATCTTTTGCAAATTTTGAAATGTAGAGGAATAATATTTACAGAAATACTGCTGTTGTATTATAAAGCAATTTGATATGCTATTCTTACTTTTGGTTTTTGAATTCAATTTTATTCTAATTGAAGTAAACTAAAATGTATGTATTTCAAGTGGAAAATTTGATTAATTTGAACATCATGATGTAATTACCATACTCAAGATAATACATATTTTCATAACTAAAATTTACCCCTGCCCTTTGTAATTATGCTTACATTTACCTTATCTGAAGTCCAGGAAGTAAGAATTAACTAGATTTAGATCAATGTAAGTAAATCTTATTCTGACTTAACTAGATATGCAGCATTATAATTACATCATCAAAAAGATAGGAAATCTTTTTCTTTTAAAATCCATGTGGGAGATGTAGTTGTGTTAGGATATGAGTTCTTGGACTCAGAACTACATAGTTTTTATCTATTAATTAACTCAACAAATGTGCATTAAGCATCTACTATAAGCCAAGTTCTGTTCCAGGAGGTGAGGGCAGTTCTAAAGATAAATTCTCTGCCCTTGTAGAATAACTTACTGGGGAGAGAAGAAATAAACTAAAAATCTTATGAGAAGAGTGAGGAGTCACAGTTTACATTTCTTAATGTAATGTAAAAAGAAATGGCAGAAATACAAAATATTGTCCAAAGCACTAAGAAGTGATAGAATTTATCACCAAAAATGTATAAATATTATATATGCCTAATAAGGCTTCAGTAATAAAGCTAAATTTTTATTATTAGCTATAGTGTTAAACAGTGAGGAGCAGAAGGGATACTCACATTCTACATAAATGTGCGCTGACACATCTTAAAATATTCTATTATCATCAAAATTCTTAGAAGGATGATAAGGACTAATCAAGAGCAATGAAGTTCAAGCTTTTTTATATAATAGTGCAATAAAACCCATCAACTTGTAAAATCAGATCTATAAAAGAAAATTTTCAACTAATTGAACAAGTTCATTTACTTTAAAAGAACAAAATGACAAGTGGAATACTTAAGGGACATGGGGTATTATTACATTATGCTCTAGTTTTGTTGAACAAAAATGGTTTATATCTTAAGGGTATCAAGTATTTTAAAATTTTGATAAGCAAACCTTTGGAAAGACAAACAGCCCTTCCCATCTTTATTGTTTAATATACTATGTGCCACGTATTTTATATACCTTTGTCTCATATGAGATTCAAAACAACCTTGTTATGTATCATAGGTCCCCATTTAAGAGAAAAATTGATGATGGCCAGTTATAACACAATAGCTGCTGACAGGAAAGCTAATCTCCTGAGAGAGCTAGAGCAGCATATTCCTTTAGCAAAGTAAACATCTGTCACAATTAAGTAAATAATTGACATGATGAATTAAGCTTCTATGTAACATTAAATAAAGGTTAAGAGGTAAATATCAAAGTAGTTACAATGGCTCATTTTGTTAAGATTATGGTTGCTTTTAGTATTTTTTTTTTCTTATTCTCTTTGTTATCAAGGCCTTCTACAGTCATTATGTCTTGCTGGTATACAGTCAGGATAAGTTAAGTTATGTTTACAAAAATATAGCCCCATGTTTCAGGGGCGAAACAACAGGCAAGTTTATTGCCATTCCTATTCCTTGTCTAGCATGGATTGGTATGGTGGCTTTTCACCTTGCAGTTTCTCCAGGACCTCCATCTAGGGTCATGTTCTCATCATTATTACAGCTTGGGAAAGAAAATATAACTGACTGATAACTGGCTTTTAAGACATTCACCAAGAAATATTTCAGTATTTTTGGTTATTTGTTTGCCTAACCTTAAAGAGGGTGAGAAAATGCAATTCTGTTCAATGCCTAAGACCAAAGCCAGGTAAAATAGGACAAATAACTATAAAATGTAATAACCTTTTGGATGTTCTAAATATATTACATGCATTGAAAATTCTGAATTTAAAAATTGATTGTATCACTTTTTCCTAAAAAGTTAACTGCATCTTGGTAAGCAACATTATGAAGCCCAAACCAAGAATGTTCTTTGGAACCTATTTATGCCTCCAACCTGTCCAGTGATATTTAATAATTTCAAATTCCAGCCACAGCCTTTTCTACAGGGTTGCTGGTGGCTAATCTACCTTAGTCTTACATGGTTATATGCTCTGATTTTCAGTCTTGCCAGTCCCTGTATGATATCTTTTGATACACTTTTCTTTATTCTTGGGCATCTCTAGCTGATGTCTTGTGTATCAATCACAGTAGATGTTTCATCATGCTACCAGTTCACCATGCCATTTCACAGCTCTGTACATTTGCATTTCCTATCTTACCTAATCTTAACATTACTTGAGACCCAATTTAAATGTCATCTCTGTTTACTTTCTCCAACCAAATGGATCTCCTTGATTTCAACTTCCAGTTTGCTGTAATACTTTCATGTAACTCTCTTTTAGCATTTATCATACTGTATTGCAATTTACTTGTAACACTAGTGTTTAAGTATTTAGAGAATCAAAACATTTTATTCATGTTTGGTTCTTCTTTGGCCAAGAAAGTGCTTGATAAGATATTACTTTATATAGTTGTATATGTCATCATTATGTAAATTTTATAAAGAAAAAAATAATTTTCAAACTAATAATGAAGCAAGTTCAAATTAAAAAATGTGGTGGAACCTAACTGAAGCAATAAATTTACTGCTATAGAAAGAATCCATGTTAGTTGATTGGCTGCTTAATAGACTAATAAACTGACAAATAAATGTTGTTTTATCTACAAACCATATTTTAATGTAACTCAAATTTGCCTAGATTTTAAAAATATGAGCACATTACTCAAAGTGATCTATAGATTTAATGTACTCTCTATTAAAATCCCAATAAAATTTTTTGCAGAAACAGAAAAATTCATCTAAAAATTCTTATAGAATCTCAAGAAATCCTGACTAACTAGCCAAAAATTTCTTGAAAAAGAACAAAGTTGGAGAACTCATAGTTTCTGATTTCAAAATGTATTACAACACTAGTTAAAACAGTATGGTACTGGCACAAAGACAGACATATAAACCAATGGAATAAAACGGACAGCTCAGAAATAAACTCTCACGTATATGGTAAAATAATTTTCATTTTCAACAGATAATTTTCAACAATAGCCTCTAACATATGTGGTCAATAAATGAGAAAATAATAGTCTTTTTGATAAATAGGGTTAGAGAAACTGGATATCCACATACAAAATAACAAAGTTGGACTCTTACCCTTCTTGATAGAAAAAAATTAATTAAAAAAAATCAAACCTAAATGTAAGATCTAAAACTATACAACTTTAAAAAAAAAAGGGGAAAAAATCTTCATGACATTGTATTTGGCAATGATTTCTTGGATATGACAGCAAAAGTATAGGTAAAAAAAAAAAAATAAAAATAAACTGGATTACAAAATTTAAAAATTTGCATCAAAAGACACAACAGAGTGAAAAGGCAACCCACGGAATGAAAGAAATATTTGCAAATCATGTATCTGATAGTAGGTTAATAATATCCAGAATATACAAAGAATTACTGAAACTCAACAACAAATGAATCAAACAGCTAAAATAAAATAATCAGCATACAACTTAAACACTTACCCCAAAAAGTGTTCATATGATAAACAAGCATATGGAAATGTATTTAACATCATTAATCATTAGGAAAATGCAAACCAAAACCACAGTTACATATCACCTCACACTCATCAACATGAGTACAATTAAAAAATATATGTTGGTGAGGATATGGATAAATTAGAACTCCTGTGCACTGTTGGTAAGAATGATGTTACATCTATTATGGAAAACGGCATGACGGTTCCTCAAAAAATTGAACATACAATTACTGTATGATCCAGCAATTCCACCTCAGGGTATATATTGAAAAGAACAGGGTATATATTGAAAAGAATTTGCTTGCCCATGTTCATAGCAGCATTATTTACGACAGCCAAAGGTGGAAGCAACCTATTTGCTGAATGAATGGATGAACCTTGAGAAAACTATTTTAACTGAAATAAGACAGTACAAAAAGGCAAACACTGTATAATTCAATTTATATAAGGTATCTACAGTAGTTAATTTGAGAGAAACAAAGCAGAATGGTGGTTTCTAGAGGCTATTGAAAGAGAAATGGAGAATAGTTGTTTAGTGCATACAGAACTTTAGTTTTGCAAGATGAAAAAGTTCTGGAGATTGGTTGCACTACAATGTGAATATTTTTAACACAACTGAATTGCATATTTAAAAATGGTTAAGATGGCAAATTGTGTTTGTATTTTACCATAATTACAAACTTTAAAAATCTGAATACAAGGTCATGGTATTGTTACACATGTTCTAAGAAAACTACATTTTGCACAAATGTTCGTCTGTCTTTACTCTGAAACAGACTTAAACATTTGGCTGACTTAATTTTCTTTAATGTCAATCCAACTATTTCAATTGGATAAAAAGTTCATTGTGAAAATGAACTAGATTTTTTTAAATGCAAGTGACAAGTAAGAATCATTAATCATGCAATTAGTACTTTTTGAAAAATTCTTTAAAAGTTAAATTAAAAAGTAAAACCACTTATATATCTATATGAAATGGGTATTATAGAACTGTTGTCAGTTTTACAAAGTCCTTGGGAACCAATTCTATTCTCCTAAATAGTGAAGCAGTTACACCAATAAATTAAACCATTCTGAGAAAAATGCATATATAGATATGTAAACAATACCACAATAGGTCACTCATTGTGCATGTAAACTTTGCCCTGCATAATTTGGATTTATTCTACTCCACAAAAAAGTGATTTTCAAAAATTATTGTTCAATGGCAGAGAAAACCATTCTATTTATCTCTGGTTTGCCAATAGGCTCTGTGAATGCTCTTTGATCTTTGCTGTAGGTTAAAAGCATATGGAATCCTTTTCCAATATTCTAAAAGCTCAGACCTGGACAATGTTTGGAAACCCTTTAGCTTTGTCTTCTTAACACACAAATACAAATATCTTTGTAGGATTATTTCCTAATACATGGTAGTTGTTTTTGTTAATACTAGAAAACAATTATGTTTAAAATTATATTTAAAATATTGATATAATCTCTTTGTTGAATTTCTAGTGGCATTTATTTAAAAGAAAAAAAAAACTAATCATTTGTAATTTTTGGTCTCTCAATATGCCATCAAGAAAGCTCTCTGACCCTCAGCCATATTTTTAGAAAAGGAATTATAGCTTGTCATTTTTCATTGTGTTATTAATAGGGTAATTAACAAGTTAGTGTTAAGATTTCAAGGGCTGACTTAATTTTCTTTCTTTAATGTCAACTCAATTATTTCAATTGGATATAAAGTTCATTGTGAAAGTGGAATTGAAGATTTAAAAAAAATTCTAAATGACAAGTAAGAATCATTACACATATAATTAATTAGTACTTTTTGTAAATTCTTTAAGTTAAATTAAAAAGGAAAACTATGTATAAATTTATATGAAGTTGCTATTATAAAACATTATAGTAATACCAAATTGTTTTAAAACTCAATTATGTTTCACAACTTTTATTGTATTTACAGGGGAATGTTCTTCCTCCATATTAAAGCTAATTCAAAACTACTTCAAATACTCTTAAAGACAAAGATCTTTAAGTAGAATCATTGCTACTCAGTGTTGAAGTTCAGACAATTAAGTGCTTTTAAGAAGTATTAATAATTTTGTCATTGTTTAATCACTAAAAAAATTATGCTTGCTTGAACATTTTAAATTTATTTTTACATAAAAAATGAGACATTTATCATATTGACAAGTTTGACTTAATGTCAATTTCTTTCCAAATGTGAAAATTTGTATATTAGTCAAGATTGGATAGATCAGTCATTCTCAAATGGGGTTGCTAAACTGGCAGCATCATGATTACCTGGGAACTTAGTAGAAAAAAATTATTTAGCAGCAATTGCTAGGTCACAATTATACCTATAAAATCAGAAACTGGGAGTCAGTCTAGCAAGCAGTGCTTTATCAAGACTTCCTAATGTTTTCAATACACATTGAAGTTCAACAATCACTAGAATAGGTTATACTATAGTAAAAATCACTCCCCTTTGGGTATATACCCAGTAATGGGATTGCTGGGTCAAATGGAATTTCTATTTTTAGATAATTGAGAAACCACCACACTGTCTTGCACAATGGTTGAACTAATTTACACTCCCACCAACAGTGTAAAGGTGTCTCCACATCCTCTCCAGCATCTGTTGTCTCCAGATTTTTTAATGATCGCCATTCTAACTGGTGTGAGATGGTATCTCAACGTGTTTTGATTTGCATTTATCTAATGACCAGTGATGATGAGGATTTTGTCATATGTTTGTTGGCCTCATATATGTCTTCTTTTGAAGAGTGTCTATTCATATCCTTCGACCACTTTTGAATTTATAAATCGTTCTGTTATAAAGACACATGCACACATATGTTCATTGTGGCACTGTTTACAATAGCAAAGACCTAGAACCAACCCAAATGCCCATCAGTGATAGACTGGACAAGGAAAATGTGGTACATACATACCATGGAATACTATGCAGCCATTAAAAACAGTGAGTTTGTATCCTTTGTGGGGACATGGATGAATCTGGAAACCATCATTTTCAGCAAACTGACAAAAGAATGGAAAATCAAACACCACACGTTCTCACTCATAGGCAGGTGCTGAATGAGAACGTATGAACACAGAGAAGGGAGCATCACACACTGGGGTCTGTTGGGGTAGGCTAGGGGAGGAACAGTAGGGAGTAGAGGTTGGGAAGGGTTAACATTGTTGAGAAAATGCCAGATATAGGTGACTGGGGCATGGAGGCAGCAAACCACATTGCCATGTAAGTACCTATGCAACAAACCTGTATGATCTGCTCATATACCCCAGAACCTAAAGTACAATTAAAAAAAAGAAAAGAAAGAAAGAAAATGGCCTAAACACATAAGTTTTTTTAAATTATAAGTTAAAAATATAAGTACTGAAGAACAGAAATCAGCTAGAAACCAGTCTCCATATCTAATACATGTAATTTCTGTCACTCTTCATTTACAAGGGGGATAATTTAGTAAATTCAAATGATAGAAATAGAAAGATTGTTCAGTCCCCTAAAGCAACCTGAACACAGCCCAGTAGGATTAATTTGGGGGAAGCTTCACAAATAAGAGCTACTGGTGAGAAAAAATAAATCACCCCCCAACCCAAACTACGGGGATTTAACAGAACAAAATTTTACGTCTCGGCCGGGCTCGGTGGCTCAAGCCTGTAATCCCAGCACTTTGGGAGGCCGAGGCGGGTGGAAAACGAGGTCAAGAGATCGAGACCGCCCTGGTCAACATGGTGAAACCCCGTCTCTACTAAAAATACAAAAAATAAGCTGGGCGTGGTGGCGTGTGCCTGTAATCCCAGCTACTCAGGAGGCTGAGGCAGGAGAATTGCCTGAACCCAGGAGGCGGAGGTTGCGGTGAGCCGAGATCGCGCCATTGCACTCCAGCCTGGGTAACAAGAGCGAAACTCCGTCTAAAAAAAAAAAAAAAAAAAAATTATGTCTCATAAAAGCCAGGTTTGCTGTAGATTCAGACAATTCTCCAGGGTAGCAATCTTTGATATTTTGGTAGTATTTTAGGATGCTTTGAACTTGTAGCACAATTGCTATGTCAGGGAATTAACGAGTTGGTGAGGAAGAGCAAGGCAATTAAATGTGTCCACCTGGAAGTGAGCATTTCATCAGCTAAAGCAATCCACTTGGCCACAAGAGGATTGGGAAACTGCAACTCTTCAAGGTTTAGAAGTGAAGATAACCAGAGATATTAGTAAATGTGAGCAATGCCTACTACAATTAGCTATGTTGCCAAACGCAAGCTCCTGAATATAAGTTGTTACTGAATCATAGAGATTTGCCTAGGAACTTATAGTTTTAACAATAGCTCAGGTAGTAATTTTATATTCTGCTATGAATTAAATTTCAAAACCAGTGCTTGGAGTTATAAGTGTAATATATGTTACATAATAAGTTTTGTCTTCTCAGAAGAAAGATTATTGGACTTACAAAAATACAAGTAGTATTTGTGATAGTAAAATAATTCCTTTGGGGATAAGAAGAAATGCGTATTAGACTTTGCATTTTCATTAGAGTTTGTTACTCAGAATCTTGTTTGTAACAAGATAGTATTAGTATGTCTTTAATGCACTCATGCAAAAACATATTTTTGAGGTTCCTTTTTGAGTCACTGAAATACTATCCTAGTGGACACTGTTCAACCTCTAACTTGGAAGAATTCTGGAATGGACAATTAACCTGTCTAGAATTTGAGTTTTAATTATTTTCTTGCATTCTGAAAAAGTTAGATTCTTTGATAATATTGTATCTGAATATACCTTATATGCCATATATTTAAAACGAGGTAAACTTTATAGAATGTTGAATAGTAAACATTAGGTCCCAGGAATCAGAAAACTTGTTTTTACTTAACTATTGTTTTATTTTTTGATACGGAGTCTTGCTTTGTCACCCAGGCTGCAGTGTAGTAGCATAATCTAGACTCACTGCAACCTCCGCCTCCCAGGTTCAAGTGATTCTTGTGCCTCAGCCTCCCGAGTAGCTCGGATTGCAGGCAAGCACCATCATGCCTGGCTAATTTTAGTATTTTTTAGAAGATAGAGGGTTTCACCATGTTGGCCATGTGTCGAATTCCTGCCCTCAGGTGATTCATCTGCCTTTGCCTCCCAAAGTGCTGGGATTACTGGCATAAGCCACCGTTCCCAGTCAGAAAACTGGTTTTAAAACCTAGTGTATTACAAGTAACAAGCCTACGCTTAAATTTAATGTAGACAGGATACAGATATTTTTAGAGGTATTTCTAATACAGAATCACTTATTCAATAAATGACCTACTACATCTTGCAGAAATGAATAAATGTCAGGCATATCTCTTCTTTATCTGAAATCTTATTGCAATTAAAAATCAATGCTGTCAACTTTTCAGGGGCCAGAGTTATGGACCCCAATCATTACTATGCAACTAATATATAAAAATACAATTTTGTGTGGGCAAGTCTTTATAGTGAATTATTGTTTCTTTGTGTATTTGTTTGAGACAGAATCTTACTTTGTTGCTCAGGCTGTAGTTGAGTGGTACAATCACGGTTCTCTGTAGCTTCGACCTCCTGGGCTCAAGCAACCATCTCACCTCAGCCTCCTGAGTAGCTGGAGTTACAGGTGAGTGCCACCACACCTAGCTAATTATTATTATTATTTTTTTTTTTTTCTGTAGAGACCAGGTTTCACTATGTTGCCCAGGCTTACACAAAGCAATTTTAAAAGAAATGACTTTGTTGTCACTAAAACAGTAATGAAACCTATAAGTATGCAATCATATATTAACACATCTATGCATATATACATATGTACACATATAAAACAAGTGACAGGTGTCACAATAGTCTCCTTTGGTTTTTAGATTTTCCAAAAACTCATCATCAAAGCTAAAACATGACTCCTTTGCCTCAAAATTTTTAGTCTCTTTTCCTCTGGGTTATAATTTTCCTCCTTGCTTTTTTTCTGAAGCACTTTTATTTTGGATATTTCCATGACATAATTCCTTAGTTTATTCAAGTCTTAGTTCAAATGTCACTTTCTAAGAAAGGTATCTTCTGACATTCCTACTTAATACTGCAATATTCCCTCTCATGTACTCCCTACACATATCTCCTGCTTTATTTCTCTTCATAACACCTATCACATTTGATACTATAGCATATACACTTTAAAATAAATGTGCATTATGTGATTGATAAGCACTTGAAACTATATTTTTGTCCTTTAGTGTTGCCCTATATTTTAAAGGTTTTAAAACTTAGAGAATTAGTCCTATGAGCATATTTGGAAATGTTCACTATCATTTAATCAGAACTCAAGAAATAATTTTCTTTTTTTTATTATACTTTAAATTATGGGATACATGTGCAGAACTTACGGTTTGTTACATAGGTATACATATGCCATGGTTGTTTGCTGCACGCATCAACCAATCATCTACATTAGGTATTTCTCCTAATGCTATCCCTCTCCTAGCTCCTCCACACCCTGACAGGCCCTGGTGTGTGATGTTCCCCTCTCTGTGTCCATTTGTTCTCATTTTTCAACTTCCACTTATGAGTGAGAACATGTGGTGTTTGGTTTTCTGTTCCTGTGTTAGTTTGCTGAGACTGATGGTTTCCAGCTTCATCCATGTCCCTGCAAAGGACATGAACTCATCCTTTTTTGTGGCTTCATAGTATTCCATGGTATATATCTAGCAGATTTTCTTTATTCAGTCTATCATTGATGGGCATTTGGGTTGGTTCCAAGTCTTTGCTATTGTGAATAGCACTGCAATAAACATATGTGTGCATATGTTTTTATAGCATAATGACTTATAATCCTTTGGGTATACATCCAGTAATGGGATTGCTGGTTCAAATGGTATTTCTGGGTCTGGATCCTTGGGGAATCACCACACTGTCTTCCACAATGGTTGAAATAATTTACACTCCCACCAACAGTGTAAAAGCATTCCTGTTTCTCCACATCCTCTCCAGCATCTTTTGTTTCCTGACTTTTTAACAATCATCATTCTAATTGGTGTGACATGGTATCTTATTGTGGTTTTGATTTGCATTTCTCTATTTACCAGTGATGATGAGCTTTTTTTAATATGTTTTTTGGCCACATAAATATCTCCTTTTGAGAAGTGTCTGTTCATATCCTTTGCCCACTTTTTGATGGGATTTTTTTCTTGCAAATTTAAGTTCCTTGTAGATTCTGGATATTAGCCTTTTGTCAGATGGATAGATTGCAAAATTTTTTTCCCATTCTGTAGGTTGCCTGCTCAGTCTGATAGTTTCTTTTGCTGTGCAGAAGCTCTTTCTTTTAATTAGATCCCATTTGCCAATTTTGGCTTTTGTTTCCATTGCTTTTGGTGTTTTAGTCATGGAGTCTTTGCCCATGCCTATGTCCTGAATCATATTGCCTAGGTTTTCTTCTAGGGTTTGTATGGTTTTAGGTCTTATGTTTAAGTCTTTAATCCATCTTGAGGTTTGTTTTTTTTCCTAAAATATTTTTATGATTGCTTAAACAGGAATAAAAAAATAAGTTCAAGCATAACCAACTGTATGAAAATACTACTACACCAAGCTATGTAATCAACTATATCCAAATAATTAAGTTTAACTAATAATTGTTAATTGTATTTGCACTTGGAATTAGAGAACACAGCGCTTGAAGCTTGTATTTAAAATATACAGCCTATAATTATCTTAGATCCAAATTAGCACACTCTGAAATAAAATTAAAATTATTTGGTTGTGTGCTTCTTAATACAAAAATTGTTATATTATTCAAAAATTACTGTCTTCTGGGAATATATAATTTATATTAACTTTAATTTTATTTTATTCTATTTAAATATATGTGCAAGGTAAAATAAAATGAGTTTTCACTATTAATTGACCTTCTATTAATCTATCTCCAAAAACACAGAAAGATGTATCTAAAGCAGTCTATAAATATACTTCATCCAAAGGAATAAAGTTAGCATTTAAAGAAAGTGTTTTTTTGCTTTTGCTTAAGATAAAAGCTTTGACTTTTTAAAAGATAATCATATTACAGAAATTAGTCAAGGCTCAAGTTGGCAAACACTACAATTCCTAAAAAGATTACTGCTTTTCCATTACTAATTAAAAGAATGTACATTCTGTTCCCTAAAATCTTCTCATGTCTATCACGTCTATTTTTATCTCCACGGCTGCCCACTGATTAACTCAATCCTTTTGTACTATCATCCTATTTTTGTTTCATTGTTTTTGTTGATTTTCTTTTCTTTTTCCTTTTTTCTTTTTTCTTCTTTCTTTCTTTTTTTCTTTTCTTTTCTTTTTTTTTTTTTTTTTTTTAGACAGAGTCTTGCTCTGTCATCCAGGCATCCAGCATCCAGGCTGGAGTACAGTGGTGTGATCTCGGCTCACTGCAACCTGTGCCCCCACATTCAAGTGGTTCTCCTGCCTCCTGAGTAGCTGGGACTGTAGGCACACGCCACCACATCTGGCTAATTTTTGTTTTGTTAGTAGACACAGGGTTTTACCATGTTGGCCAGGATGGTCTGGATCTCCTGACCTCATGATCCACCCGCCTTGGCCTCCCAAAGTTCTGGGATTACAGGCATGAGTCACTGTGTCCAACCTTTCATTTTCTAATACTACAAAGAAGTTCAAATGAAGGGCAAAGCAAAATACTAATGGATGTGTTATATGCCTTCTCATACTAAATTACTATTTTAAAGATGTGTTTATGAGAACTCCAATACCACTGAATGATACCGACTGAACATTTCATAGCTGCTTTAAACTTAATATGTTAAGAAGCAGCCACCATCTTCTTTCTCAAAGCTCTTTTTCTTGTTTTCCCCTTCTAGGTAAATGTGCCACTGATCAGTATCCCAGACTAGAAATGTAGAATCATTCTTGTATCCTGTCTTCATCACTCCTTCCCAGGATCCACTTAATAAATTCTGAAATCTGTATCTCCTAAGTCCTCTTAGGATTCTTCAACTCAACGTAATTTCATCAAAACCTTCTTTTTTTTTTTTTTTTTTTTTTTTTTTTTGAGGCGGAGTTTCGCTCTTGTTACCCAGGCTGGAGTGGAGTGCAATGGCGCAATCTCGGCTCACCGCAACCTCCGCCTCCCAGGTTCAAGCAATTCTCCTGCCTCAGCCTCCTGAGTAGCTGGGACTACAGGCACGTGCCACCACGCTCAGCTAATTTTTGTATTTTTAGTAGAGACGAGGTTTCACCATGTTGACCAGGATGGTCTCAATCTCTTGACCTCATGATCCACCCGCCTCAGCCTCCCAAAGTGCTGGGATTATAGGCATGAGCCACCGCGCCCAGCCTCAAAACCTTCTTAATTGAAACTGTCATCTGTTTTCAACTTGGTGAATTCAGAAATTCTCCTGCTTCTGGTGTTGCCCTAATGCTCTCCATATTTCATAACCCCAACACATTTTCCACACTATAGTCAGAAAGCCATTAACAAAAAGTAGTTCTAATCATGCCACTCTCTTGCTAAAAATAATTTTTAAAAAGAGCAAAAAAAAAAAAAAAAGTCCCACAAAATGAAACAACTAACATCATGTCACAGTATTTAACAGAGTGGATTCTAGAGTTGACTGCCTAGTTTCAAAACCCAGATCTATCACTTATGTGCTATGTAACCTTGGGCAAATTACTTCAACTCACTGCATCTAAGTTTTCTCATATTAAAAATGTGGGATTACAAGCTACATGTTTCTTCTGTTTCTTGCCCAGAACTCTAAGTGATATGCTCCTTGTGTGTACATGTGTATGTGTGTGTATGTATTAGTAGAGAAATAGACTGGAAAGAAATCTAAAATCATTAACTTGATAGTAAAAACCTTGATTATTTTATCTTATTTTTATTATACTTTATGGTAATTCCTGAATTTGCTACAATAAATATGTATCAATTTCAAAAATTGTGAGATTAATAATAACTTCTTTAGCATAGAGTTTAATGAAGAAAAATGGCACATGGCCCATAACATTTAAATTGTTGAAAGTTTTAAATTCCTGTTACGTTTGCTCTATAAGGCACTGTACATGACAACAATCCTGAGAAGTATGGTATGCATTATCTTCACCTTACACATGCCTCACTTTTCAGACTTTTAGCGGTCAAATCTCTTGCTAAAAATTACACAACAGGGCCAGGATTTCAATCTAGAATGTTCTCACACCAAAGACCATAGTAACCACAATAGTCTAGACTGACAGACCTCACTCTCTCTCTGTCTTTTTCTGAGTTTCCAGGAAAACAATGAATGGATATATGCCCATTTTTGAGGCATTTAATGGTGATTTGAAAAGCAGACTCATCACACAAACATCACCGATATTGCTATAACCATGCAGATTCCAGGGCAGGGTGGCCAAGTAAAACTGGACTTGGTAGTACAAATCTCTTTGTGATCTCTCCTATGCTAGCTTTTAAACAAATCCACTGATCATTCCTCATCTTCTTTGTTTCTGTTAGTCATAATGAAGTGAGTGCATTTTCCTGACAAACTGGCTCCCTCAGGCATCCTCACAGTTACACATGCTGCACCCTGTAGACTCTTCTCCAGTTGCAGCATTTTTACTTATCCTTCATGACAATTTTATAGTAATGTCACTTTCTCTAAAACTCTCCTCCATCCTTTACAGCCAGCTTCTTCTCCTGAGCTGCATGATACTGTTTTCTTGCCTCTCTGAGCACTTGTTACACTAGAGTATAGCATTATTCTCTCCCAACTTACCCTACTCTGAGCCCATGTAGAGCGTCATGTTTTATTTACAATTCTTGTTCCCTCTGCCTAAGATAGCAGCTTGTATATGAAAATTTAATGAACGGTTGCTCAAATAAGTATATATATATATATATATATATATATATATATATATATGTTTAATAGCAGTTGAAATCAAATATAAACACAATTCACTCCTTCTTATAACATTTTTGAAATTATAACAAAAATCTTGTCCATATATTTGAAAATTATGGCTGAATTTATTTCTTAAATGGCAAGCACTTAAAGGCTACCTAACCAAATTTGACCTTGGGCAGAATACTTAACTCTTGGGAATTATGTTGCTTAAAAATGGATATAAACATCTTCCTATTTTTAAGAAGTATTAAGGTACTTCCACAATCGAGCAGCATTCTAGATGCTGGTGATAAAATAGTGAGCAGCCTTAGGGTTCAACCTGCTCAGATGTGTGGTTGATCCAGTAGAAGATGCACCCAAGAAAAGCCATTCAGAGTGTGATCAGAGTTCTCAGGGGTGTGAGGATGGTCATGGAAGTTTCTACAGTGCTTCTGGATGTGTTTGGAGAGACCTACTCCAGACTTGAAAGCAGGGCAGGGAAGCCCTTCATTGTAACATCTAAGCCAGATGGTACGCATGAGTGTGTTTGCACAAATGTGCACATGTACATGTGTGTACTTCGTGACTAGGAGGAACAGGATCAGAATGATCAGAATGAGGGCTTTCAGGGTGAAAAGAGTATTATTTTCTACAACTAAAAGGTGTCTAATGGCTCAACTTGAAATAAATTAGTGAGGGATTTAGACTCAAATACCATTGGAGAAGTACAGGGACTAGTTCACATCAAACATCATAAGTCTTCTCAAAAATGCCTTAGAGGAATGAGAAGCTATTAAGAGGGGAATGTATCAGAATTGTATTTTTAAAAAATTACACTAATTGCAGTGGAGAGACTACAAAACTGGAGACCAGTTAGAAGGCTGTTAGTAATAATCCGGATGACAAAGGAAGGTGATTTCAACCTAAGAAGTGGTAGGGTGTAGGAAGAAATAAAATATTTTAGAGATCATAGAAGTATAGAATTGACAACTGATTGTGGAGTTGAAAAAAGAAAAGAATCAAGGAAGACATTCATGTTTCTGGCTTAGGCTTGGTGGGCAGGGGAGCCAGTCACTGGAGGTAACAGTCATGATGTTGTGATAACCTGTTTCCTTTGGGACTCGTATAATTGTGAAGATTAAGTGAAATAGTTTATGTGACAGCAGCTACCACAATGTCAGTTCGTGGTGCATTATAGCTCATTTCTGCAGTCATTTCCACTCCCTTCTTGTCTTTTCTGAGGTTGTACTGGTAATTTAGTAGCAAAACTGGGACTAAAATCTCAGGCTTCTGTTTACCAGTCCAGAGTTTTTTTGTTAATGGACTGCTAATCTATAAACAAAGATGAAACACAGGGATTTTAAAGCAAATATGCACAACTTATCCTGGAATTGCTTACAAGCTGTCAGCTATCCAACTTATTTTTAGTTTATATTTAAAATGAATCATATGTTCCAAAATGACTGACAGAAACACAGCTTTGTTTCTGAAGCCAATTCTTTTCCATCATTTTTGGACATCATTCAGAGCTATAACAGACTTTCAGGGTGTTTAAAAGCATTCATCCATGACAACAACAAATGCTAATTATCATAAAAAATAAATAGCTCCTGTTAACATCATTTTAAGAATTTCTCCTACTCCAGCACTATATTTCATTTATCATCCCATCTGTTTTGGGGGTGGGAACAAAGACTGGATTGAAGAATAATTATCATGGACAATACAACAAAATAGAAATGAATATAAATGGGAGGAATAGCACACATAATAAATAAATATGGAAAGGAAAAAAGGAAACATGTAAACAAAATGGCACATGTGTCCCCTTCAGTAAACTGCAGATATATAAGTCCATTATAAAGACTGTGATGTTTATCTTATTGTATATGAGGTGAAGTTTTTTCCATTTTGGTTCACAGTCCTAGCTATAATCAGATTTCCTATCACATCATCAAATATTCATCTTGCTCTCTTGAGAAGTTTACAAATTCTCTTTGCTGAATTCTATCATTAAAACTATACCTTGCAAATATTCACAAACTATGCATCAAACAAACGTATAATATCCAGAACCCGTAAGAAACTGAAATAAATCAATGAGCAAAATATAAATAAGACCATTAAAAAGTGAGCAAAGGATATAAACAGATACTTCTCAAAGGAAGATGTACATGCAACCAAAAAATATGAAAAAATATTCAACAGCACTAATCATCAGATAAATGCAAATCAAAACCTCAGTGAGATATCATTTCACAATGGTCTGAATGGTTATTATTAAGAAGTCAAAAATTAAATGTTGGCAAGTTTGCAGAGAAAAAGGAATGCTTGTACAGTTTGATGGGAATGTAAATTAGTTCAGCCATAGTAGAAAGCAGTTGGGAGATTTTTCAAAGAATGAAAAATAGAACTACCATTTGACACAGCAATACCATTACTGGGTATATACACAAAGGAAAATAGATGATTCTGTTAAAAAGACACATGCACGCATATGTTCATTGCAGCACTATTCACAATAGTAAAGACATGGAATTAACCAGGATGCCCATCAGTGGTCGATTGGATAAAGAAAATGTGGTACACATATACCATGGAACACTATGCAGCCACAAAAATAAAAAAAAAATTGTTCTTTGCAGCAACACAGATGCAGCTGGAGACCATTATTCTAAGTGAATTTCACAGGAACAGAAAACCAAAGACTGCATTTTCTTACTTATAAGTGGGATCTGAACATTTGGCAAATCTGTACATAAATTTGGGAAAAATAGACACTGGAGACTATGAGAGTGGGAGGGAGAGAGGAGGAGAAGGGTTGCAGAACTACCTATTGGGTACCATGCTGATTGGGTGATGAGTTCAGCTGTACCCCACTCCTCAGCATCATGTAAAACACACCCTTGTGACAAACCTGCACATGTACTCCCTGATTTTAAAATAAAAGTTGAAAAAAATTCTACCTTGAGACTTTTAAACATAAACAGAAAGACAAAAAGTCTACTACATATTCATAAATACATCTCAAAGGGACTCTTCTGCCTATCTTAGAGTCAGTTCTACGATATTAAATAATGAAAAACTACTCAGGTTCTCAAAAATGCTGTAAAGTAAGAGGCAACAATTGGTCAGTTACAAGTGTAATTATCCCATTCAATAGTATTAAAGATATGAATAATTACATGTCCCTCAATAGGGATTAGAAGCTCAACAAGGGCTGGGCCTTTGTTTCCATTAGTGGCATATAATTCCTTTAGTGGCATATAATCTCCCTGGCATGTATCAGGTGATCAATCAAAATTCATTGAATTAAATGTTGCATAAAATATAACAGTAATAAGTTTTATTCTTCAGAGGCTTTCAATACATACTTATTCTATGAATAATTCTGTAACAACTCTAAGTTAGCATTACTACTTAAATAATCAGATCTTTCAAATTTCCAAGTATCTATGTCACCTTCAAAGCCAAAGGAATAGCAAAGTTTCCTTTAAACAGTAACTAGTAACTAAATAGTAAGCATTTTAATAAATTTAATTTGAGGTCAGGACTCTGTTAAATGTATATAATCAACTAGCTATACATATTTCCCTATTTATATTTGCCTCAATGATATAATTTAGAATATAATTTAAAGCAAGGATAGATCAATTACATAAGGCTGTCTTTTACCAAATTATTATAGGACCTGGTTCAAATCCCGTTACTATTTGGCCAATCACTTAAGAATCACATGTATTAAACTAAAATGCCACACATGTGCATGTGCACGCGCGCACACACACACACACACACATACACACACAGGATAGTGAAGAAAGGTCATATGTCTATAGACATTTTGAACACTTGTCAACTTTTTTCCTCCCATGAGGAGTTCAAGGATAATAATGAATAAATACAAAATATCACATGTTTGATGTACATATCTGTGTGCATACATACAGGTATATAATGTATACATTATAAGAATATACAATGTTTGGGCCTCATGTACCTGAATCACATCAGGAAGGACTGGAGAAAAAACAGTCCACAGATTCACAATGCACATGTATCTATACTCATATATTTTTGTAGATGACCATCCATAAACATAAGTGGACCAATTTGCAACTGAGAATGCCCTGGACCATTTTATTATACATACCCAGAGAAATCGTTCCTGTAGAAACTGGCATTACAAATTTGGCACACAGAATGTTACCAGTGACAAAGCAGTAATTATTTAGAAAGAAAACTATAATAAATTTAATAGGTTTAATCTGAGCTAAAAGACAAATCAAACATACTTATTTTTAAGGACTCGATGTGTTTCTAATTTTAATCAATTATAAATATTTCACATTTTAAAATAAGAAAACAAAATAACTCTAATTTCTATCTAGATGCATTTCATCCTTTCTTATCTAAACAAAAATGCTTTTGAAATTATTTGCACTTTTTTTAATCCTATAGTTCCCAGTTTCTTGTTCCCTGAAAGAGTTCTTATTTATCAATTTGCAGATGATCAATTTTATTGGCAAATGGTCAAATTTCTTCAGAGTTCTATATACTACATGCATGAACAAAATGTGCTCCTGGAATACTTTGAGAGAATTTAAATACAAATGAAATTAAATCTCAATGTAATTATGAAAGTATAGTGAAGTGTCCTGATATAAAATGTTATTTTGTTCTAATTATAAGAGCACTGTTTATATTTTTGATAAACATCTTAAAGTAAAATTAATTATCACACTATAGTAAGCAAAATAGTATGCAGCTGCTTCACCAATATAGCTTCCAATGAAATTAAAATTAAAATTTCATTTTTATTTTTTATTTATTTATTTATTTATTTTGAGACAGAGTCTCACTCTGTCACCCAGGCTGACATGCAATAGCATGATCTTGGCTCACTGCAACCTCTGCCTCCCAGGTTAAAGTGATTCTCCTGCCTTAGCTTCCCAAGTAGCTGGGATTGCAGGCATTCGCCACCACTTCTGGCTAAGTTTTCTATTTTTGGTGGAGACAGGGTTTCACCATGTTGGCCAGGCTGGTCTCTAACTCCTGATCTTAAATGATCCACCTGCCTTGGCCTCCCTAAGTGCTGGGATTACAGGTTTTCTATCTATATATATATATATATGAGATTCAATATGATCTAAATTGTTAGAGCATATTGTTTTTGAATACATGCATTCTTACTTTTTAAATAATGATTGAAATTCTAATACACACACACACACACACACACACACACACACATATATATATATATATATATATATATATATATTTACATATAAAATTGCATACTATCTCTATCCTTCATCCAACCTACCAAACTAGCTGATCTTTCACAGGAATTTAAAAAAATGCTTATTTTTCAAATACAGATAAAAAGTATGCAATATAGGTATACTTTGTTCAGATATGTGAAATTAGAGTTGGTGTTTGATTCTGTCTTTCCACCCTTGATTTAATTTAAAAACAACAACCACACAAACATACAAAAAAAAAAAACCTGTTAAGAATACAATAAGAACCTGGAATGGGCTTCAGAAAATCATCTATATTTAAAGCATAGCTCCAAAGGCTACTAATTTTTCTTACCAGTGCTGTCATCATATACAACCGTAACGGTTTTCCACTTGAAAAACTGCACCAGGTCTAAAATGGCACGGCTGAGTGAAGAGAAGTCTGGGTAGAGACTGACATAGAAGGAATCTTTGTTGTCTGACACCTGGTGCTTCCAGCGGGTCTGTATGTGGGGAACTCCCAGAGCATTGCAGATGGACTGCACTGCATTTGCTGATGAGCTGTGTGAAGGCCCGAAGATGGCAGCCACCCCAAGAGACAGCTGATCACAGGCTGAAGAGGAGATAAAGGTCTGTCAATAATGAGAGGAGAGATGCCAGTGTGCCAGCAGATACCACATTATTATTTTAAACCCAAAGGTATCAGCCTGAAGAAAGATTATTTTTAAATATATCTGCTTTTCACTAATTTAAAATTTTGTCTGACTGAACATTTTCCTTTTGTTACAAGGGAATTAATTCACTCAGATGCCTGCAGCTCAATGTTCAAATAATTCTATAAATAGTCAGGGGA
The DNA here is from genome assembly GCF_048565385.1 of Saimiri boliviensis. Taxonomy (NCBI): domain Eukaryota; kingdom Metazoa; phylum Chordata; class Mammalia; order Primates; family Cebidae; genus Saimiri; species Saimiri boliviensis. The sequence continues at coordinate 67,621,510 of NC_133452.1, forward strand.
GGGAGAGAGGGAAGGAGAGAGAAGATTAATATTTTTTTAATTTAATGGGGCAGTGCCTGTTTTGGAAGACAAGTTTATGTGAAGGGGATGAGGGAATAACTCAGCTTCTGAAATTCATCAAACAGCTTTTACATTTTCCATTTCTTAATCAAAAGCCATGTGTTTCCCCCTTTATCGTGCAATTAGCTGTGGTCACACACAGCTGAGTATTTCCACATGTCTGATGATACAGGTCAGGCTATGCATGCACTCAGCCACATGAAACCTGCTATGGCTCTTAGAGGGTGATTTCATATGGATCAGTCTCACTGAGTAGGAAAACATCAAAATCATTAGACAAGTACTCAGTCATCTTGATATATTTGGCTTTTGGATGCTGTAAGTGTTTCCTATTATTCTAAACTTTTTAAAGTTTGTATTTACTCACAGAAAATTTTATTCATATCAATAATAACCACAGTAATTAAGAAAGGCATGAATAAACTAGAGGTATTCAGATTAAAATAGACTGCCGTGACTGAACTTTCTATAAGGCACACCAACACAAAGAGCGAGCTTGGGCCTAGAAAGCGAATAATTAGTGGGAACAAAAAAAATATCGTTAGATATTTGAAGACCTAACATGTGAAAGAAGCTTAAGTTAGTTTCACTTGATGGACAAAGGGAAATTAGAAAAAAATAGAAGCTTCTCATGATTTTTTACCCAGTTTATTATTATTATCATAATTTTGAGAGAGAATCTCACTCTGTCACCCAGGCTGGAGTACAGTGGCATAATCTTGGCTAACTACAACCTCTCCCTCCCGGGTTCAAGTAATTCTCCTGCCTCAGGCTCCCTAGTAGCTGGGACTATAGGCTCCTGCCACCATGCCTGACTGTTTTTGTATTTTTAGTAGAGACAGGGTTTCACCACATTGGTCAGGAAGGTCTCAATTTCCTCACCTTGTGATCTGCCCACCTCAGTCTCCCAAAGTGCTGCTATTACAGACGTAAGCCACCATGCCTGAACTATTACTACTATTTTTAATTCTAAAAATGGCCAGATGCCATGGCTCACACCTGTAATCCCAGCACTTTGGAAGGCCAATGCAGAAAGATCGCTTGAGAACAGGAATTCGAGACCTGCCTGGATAATATAGTGACACCTCCTCTCTGATAAAACTAAAACACACACACACACACACACACACACACACACACACACACACACAATGAGCTGGGCGTGGTGCCATATGCCCGTAGTCCTAGCTTCTAGGGAGGCTGAGGTAAGAGGGTCACTTGGGCCTGGGACATTGAGGTTGCAGTGAGCCATGATGGTGCCACTGCTGTTTTGCCTGGGTGACAGACCAAACCTCTGTATAAAAAAAAAAAAAAAAAAACTAAAGTAAAACATGCTAAAAAATGAAACAGTCTTCCTCAAGAGGCAATGGTTTGCCCATCACTGCAAATATTTAAAGGACAGAGAAGGATTGTTCTTGAGCTTTAGGTATAAATTTGGTGTTCAGAAAATTTTGGTCATTTTCTCTGTTTTCTGCATAAAATATAATATAGGTGAATTAAGCATGATAATATTTAATAATTAAATTATTGTCTGAAAAAATTTGTTTAATCATTGTTAAAAATTCAATATAATCTAAATAAACTGTTTTTAAGTACATGGATTCTTTTTAAATAATAATTGGAATTCTAAATTAGCATAAATGCGGATAGACTTTAGAATTTTTCACTCAACGTGAGATTTTAATTCTTGTATATTGAAGATGAATGATCTTCTTTCACCAGATTTATGACAAATCACAAACCAAGAAAAGCTAAAAACACTGTTTTAGGTTATTTAGAATGTCTCTAAGTGTGTTTCAAGCAAGATTAGAGCTTTCAGTTATCAGAACAGTTACTTAAAAATAATATATTATTCAGGCTGGGCGCGGTGGCTCAAGCCTGTAATCCCAGTACTTTGGGAGGCTGAGGCGTGTGGATCTCGAGGTCAAAAGATCGAGACCATCCTGGTCAACATGGTGAAACCCCATCTCTACTAAAAATACAAAAAATTAGCTGGGCATAGTGGCACGTGCCTGTAATCCCAGCTACTCAGGAGGCTGAGGCAGGAGAATTGCCTGAACCTAGGAGGCGGAGGTTGCGGTGAGCCAAGATCACGCCATTGCACTCCAGCCTGGGTAACAAGAGAGAAACTCCGTCTCAAAAAAAAAATAAATAAATAAATAAAAAATAATATATGATTCAAATAATATTCAAGCTCTAATACATCAAAGTATTAATTGAGCAGAACATTATTACCTATTAAAAATATAACAGAAAAACATTGGATAAAATGTTAAAATGTAACCTTTCATTTCTTATTTTTTGGCATTGGATAATTAAAATGTTTTAATGTCTAACTTATTTATTTTATAACTAATCATTAACAATATTATCAATATATACATTTTTGATAAAGCTAAAAACCCATATTGGCTCTCTCTGTTATGTTGTTTTTATGTATTGCTCTATCCTCCAAGCAATAATAACTCAACAAACAAGAGCTTCAGAAGATGAAATCCAAACCATGACATTCACAAAGAAAGTTACTCATACAGTTATTTGAGCTTTTCCTAGCTTCAAGCCAAAGTGAACTGATGGACTTGATTCCCATAAGTTTTTATTGGTTAACAAAGCTTGTAAATTCCTTATCATATTTTGGTCAAACTGCATGACTTTATCACTTTATAATTTTGCTAGGGCATTCCCAGGATAGTACTCTGTTTGTTGTTAGAACATTTGAACCTGTGTTTTTTTCATGCTGATCATTTGAAATCACCATTAAGAAATCTAAAAATATTTTATCTATACTGCATTTATATACCATATTCTTTGATCAAATGCTTTTATTAGAGGCAAAGCTTCTTCTTACTAATGGAAACAATCATGAGCTATGCCACTAATCAAATGTAATAGTCTTGAGTTAATGATTCATTTTGCAATTATGATGACAAATGTAATATTTCACAGTTACCTTTAACCTTTTTCTCAATCTTCAAAACCTTATATCACCTGACATGTTTCTGAAATGTGGAAACTTATTTGTATTCATAAAGATATGAATTAATTTAAAAGGCATGCAGAATATGGCTTTGATAAACACTAGTTAGCTGCTGCGGGGAAAGAAGGATACTTTCATCTTGAAAAATATTGTGCCTTGTCAGCTACCATTAATATTAACGAGCTTAGGAAAAAAAACTGCACTAAACTGGAATTAGAAATAATTGTATATACATTTCCATCAATATAAGGTAGCTAGAGTAAAACCATGTTAGCATTACAGAAAGGCAAACATTGTTTAAAAATATAATGTTATATTAAACATTTTGTAAGCCTTCTCTTTTGAGAAAAATCTTTATTATAAAATTTAATTCCTGCTATGTAAATGCTAACTATGCAAAAGGAAAGATCACCTACTTTAAGATCATCTACATATATAAGAAAAGATCACCAACATAAGACTATAGAAACAACTCTCAAACACATTTACTACTGAATGCTGTTGGGTTAAAATAAAGGCTGTAATAAGTTTTCTGTATTGCCTTCCTTCATATATGAATGTTAAATTTTTATTCCACAAAATTATTTTTCTTTTTAAAACATTTTTTCTGTATTTTTGACATTCAAAACAGTTAAAACACAGAAATAAAATTCATAATGTATTCTAATTATTTCCTTATATAATCCAGTTTTTACACTGTCAGCTATTTATTTTCAGTTACAAAAAGAAATATTAGTTGGTTAAAATATGAACATGAAATATACATAAACTAATGGTTGTTTAAAATTTTCCAATTAAGTTTCAATATCACACTGGCATTTTGAAGTAACTTAGAACCATGTATCTTTCAAGGTAGCCAATAAATTGAGACCACAGTAATAATATAGTGGGATTGACAGATAATACAAATAAAGGCGTAAGAACGAATTGCAAGACTTGGTAAAATCCACTGATACTTATTTTAGTTTTGTAGGTTCTTGAAAACAGGAATGCTTTAATAACAAGAGAGAAGGATCAATAGAAAAAAAACAGTTTCACTATCACAGATGTAATTGTATTTCATGTTATAAGCAGATTTTTTGCAATAGGTAATTACACCACTTTATCTTCTCTGATTAAATTTATGTGCACTTGGAAAATAAATCTTTGCATGCAAATATTCCTAACAACTTACTAACTATGTGTTGAAAATAGGAAATATCTTAAGAATATCCCAAAATTTAAATTCCAGAAAAAAAAAGATGTTAAAAATCTATCAATTACCTTTCTTGGATGCTTCGAAACTATCATAAAGATTTATCTTCTGGGTGTCATAAGTAAGGGTAGTATTGGGTAGTAACGTTCTGTTTCTGTTAATTGTGTTCACGGCAAATCTGAATGCAAGTTCCTCAGCTCCCATTGGGCCAGATTCCACATATTCAAAAATACCACCTGGCAAAAAGAAAAAGAATAATCACATAATTTTTACAGGATAAAGAAAATATCAGAAGTTTTCTTTACTTTTATATATGTATATGTGTATTTGTGTGTGTGTGTGAGTGACAGAGAGAGAGAGTAAGAGAGAGAGAGAGAGATTTAAGTACATGGGGTTTGTGCTTGCTTTATGAACTTTGGGATATTCTCTTGTAGACACAGCTATACTGGTAAAATTGCCTTAGTATTGCTGCCAAGATTTAACATGATACAAATATAATTTTGACTTTTTCTTTAGTTATTACTTATTTTTGGGCCTAGGTATATAGAGGTCTTTCCTTAAGTACTGAAAATTATCCCCCTAAAATTCGTAAACAGTTCCAGAATAATTAATCCTCTGCATTGACATACACTATAAAATTAAGCACTGAAAATATTATATTAAATGTTGTCTCTATTCAGAAATCAAAATTCTTTTGCGTATTTTTTTTTCTTTTTTTCCTTTTTGAGACAGAGCCACTCAGTTGCCTAGGCTGGAGTGCAGAGGCGTTATCACAGCCCACTGTAGCCTTGACCTCCTCGGGCTCAGGTGATCCTCTCACCTCAGATTCCCAAATTGTTGAGACTACAGGCATGTAGCATCATGCCCAGCTAATCTTTGTATTTTTTGTAGAGTCAGGCAGTTCACTAGGCTAGGCTAGTCCCAAACTTCTGGGCTCAAGTGATCTGCCTGCCTTGGCCTCTCAGGCTGTTAGGATTGCAGGAGTGAGCCGCCATGCCGGTGGCACAATTTTTATGGCACTTATTGTGTTAAAAGCCCAAATTATTTGCAAATTTCAGTGTCTTGCTTGGGAGAAGAGAGAGCATTTTGCTAGTTGTTTTATTCTAAGTCCCTTTTAAGAAGACACTTGACACTTATGAAGGATGGCTCTCCAAAACAAACCAACTCTTTTAATCAATGAATAAAACTGTAGTATATAATTTTGGCCATAAAATGTAGGAGTATATTTTTTAAATATGTCCCTTCAATTTGTGACCTTCTACCAGCTCTGTCTCATTCCAGTTCCCTCACTCTTGTCACAGCCTTCCTTCTCTCTTCAATCATTACTGTCTCATTAGTTGGGAGTGACCTAGCTGAGACCTTTGCCTCCAAAAGAATCATAATTGGTTTGGAGAATGAAATAAAAGGTAGAGCACCTGATCCCTAAACCCCTCCAACCTCTGTCCTTAGGAAACTAGTACTTTAAAAATGCAGAACATTTATTTTTCTTCCTTTCAAATTTCACACCATGTACTCCCAGCACAGTCATTCATAAATTAAACTTTCTTGAATAAGCCTGTTATATATCTAGCAATTCATACCTCATCAAAGATATTTTGACACATGTATATCAGGTGACTATACTATTAGCAAACTACCTATTATAAATTAGTAAGAAGTCATAGTGTTGTAATAATTCCTCTAACTATGAGGAATTACAACTCAGAAGAGACTAGACGGGTGAAGCAAATTAATATTCAGGAAGAAGAGAAAAAATGTTGTTTGATGCCATATCAGTTTGAAATATTTCTCTTATTCTGGATTGTAACCAATTTGGTGGTATAGTTACTAAAATAATCAACTTGTCAAATAGCACTCAATATATTTGAAATCTTTGGTGACTTATGGAGGATAATAATTAATTATTTGTCTAATGGGTATAAAGATCCAAGCTAGATTCCTTCTGTGTATGTGGAGAGGAACAGCGGTATTCTTCTTTACTCTTTACTCTTACATATACATTTATTTGGAGCTAGACTGGGTTTACATTCTGGCTTTGCCAATTGCTATCTCTATAATTTTGGGTAGTTGCCTAAAACCTCAGTCTGAGCTGCCTCATCTCTGAAAAAAGAATGGTAAGGGAGGCTACTGCATAGAATTACAATAGAGAATAAATGTTAGCACGTACAAAACATTTAGAAGAGTAGCTGTCACAGAGTAAGCACTAAACAAGTGTTTCAGGTTACAATTAATCTTCAAAGCCATCCAACATAATATTATTTTACAGGAATTACTCCTTTGGTCAAAGATCACATAGCTGTCAAGTGATAGAGCCACTAGCAGAATCTGCTCATGCCTGACTTCAAAGCCCTTGTCTATTCCACTACAAACTAATAGTTTTCTGCAAAATTTTATTCAGGCAAAATATACAAAACTTCCTAAAATGTGCAATAAGATGACTTAATAAGATGTAACTAAAATGAAAGATCTTATATGTGAAGCAGAAGAATAACTGACTAATTGTAAGGTACTTGTAAAGTTAATTAGGAATAAAGGGACAATTATAGAAATGCAAGCCATAAGTGGATTCTTATTAGCAAATAAAATTTTAAAAAATTTCTACTTTTTTCAGTTCAAAATGGTAGTTTCTATGTGATAAAAGTATGCAATAAAGATCATAGCTAGTAATATTGGGCCAATATTTTACTGATTATAATACTGAATCAATATTAGATAACAGTGAATTAAAATTTTCTTACTCTTTATCAATCTTTAAAATAAATAATTCAAATTCCACTTTAAGTTTACATATTTGTTGCCAGTTTGAATGTTTAAATAAATCTTTTTAATTCCTTAGGACAACCCATTTTCTAGCTTAAATTAAGAAACAAATAATTAAATTTTATTATTCTAAAGCCAGAGTTTAAAATTTTATATGTAATAAACAAAAACATCCAGATAATGCAACATTTTAAGACAAAATATAACCACCCAACAACATTAATTCAAGAAATGAGAGAAATTCTGAATAGCTTATTGGTCTTGATATGTGCAAGAAGGTGAAACAAAAATCTAGTAAAGAACTGGTTTCCAAATAAAGTTGGACTAATGTCACAAACCGTTGAGAAGAAATAACCTTTTTGATTTTATTTAAAAATTTGGAATGTTTTTCTATCATCCAACTTAGTAATTGTTCCAAGAAGAGAAAAAAATCATCATACTATATAGTATAAAGGCAACTGATAATTATTTTTATTTTAAAATACTTTTTAGAAAACAGTAAAATGTCATTTTATTAAGTTTAAAAATCACAAATGAATAGTAAATGTTATATATAAAAGAAGGAAGTTCCCATTAAAGTCAGGAAAAAGATAAAATGTCTACAAAATCCAATCTTCTTAATATTTTTTTCATTTCATAATATACAGAGAAGAGATACAAATGTGTTTTGCCAAATATATTTGACTATATCAATGAAAATACCAAAATCAAAGGAATTTATCACCAACAAGCCACCACTGAAACAAATACAAAATTAAGTTCTATAGGCAAATTATCGATCACAGAGGAAGGCACTACAATGCTTAGACATATGAAGTATAAGAGAAAATAAAAGTACATGGGTGAATATCAATAAATTTGGACTATAAAAAGAAAGAACAGGAATGACTGATTAAGTTTATATTTAGAATTAAAGTGCATGGTAAGTATAATGAAAAAAAGCAAAAAAAATGCATAGATTTAATTAATCTATTTATAAAATTAATCTATTTTAATTAAATTCATTTAATTAAAAGATTAAAATGTTTTAGTAGTATCTGAAGAAAGGTAACATAATTGAACTAGTAATTCAAGAATGCATTTTAAATTCTAGGACAAAGACTAAACAAATAGCGAAATAGTATCTAATAAAAAATTAATAGAGAAAAACAGATGAGTAGAATAAAACACAAAATCCATAAACAGTTCTCCATCTATATAGACATTAATATTAAAGTGAAAATGCTACGTTCTAATAAAAAAAATTGTATTTTCAATAAATGTTTCTGGATCAAGTAGATAATCGTATAAAAAATATTTTAATCATACATTGAAATGTGACATTAAAACAATAAAGTTGTTCAAAGAAAGCTTAGATAAGAAAATATTTTTAAAAGAAAACAAAAAGTGATACTTATAAAGGTAAAAATGTGATATACCAAACTTCCTTAAAATTAAGAACTTCCTAATCAAAGACATACACACAACACTCAACACAGACACACACATGTGTATATTGGTGTCATAAACAAATAAAAGGAAAAAATGCACACACACACACACACATATATATATATACACACATATATGTATATATGTCATTTTCGTTAATGATACATCCTATAAGTAGAATTAGTTGATTCACACATATATACACATATTTAGTAGATAGATTCATGTATATGTATGTATGTGTGTGTGTGAGGGAGAGAGAGAGAGAAAGACTCATCTCTTAAAAGTCTACAATAAAAGAAAATGGCAGTCAAACCAATCAAAAAAATAGGTAGAAAATATGTTTCCCCAAAACATAAATTGAAATGGACAATGTACATATGAAAAGTGATCAATTTCATGGCATTCTGGAAAATGAAAAACCACAGTTTGAAACAATTTTATATATACCAGCATGGCTAAAATGAAAAAGACAAATTGGCTCAATCCACACTGAAAATTGAGTGTCCGAATCTTCTACCACTGAAAATACACAAATTCTGTGACACAGAAACTTCACTCTGAAATATCTGATAAACAGAAATCTGTACATCATCAAAACACACATGCAAGAATATTCATAACAGCAAAGAAGACCTGCATTAATAAAGAACTATATGCAACAACATGAGATGAATCTGACAAACAAATGATTGAAAGATGCCAAACACAAAAGAATATTGCTATATAATTTCATTTTTCAAAAAGTTCAAAAATGATTATGGTGGTAATAGTGGTAAGAAGAGAGCATGATGTGCTTTTGGTATGCTAGTGATGGTCTGTTATTTAAACTGAGTGCTTGGATACATATTACTAGAACTTCACTCATATCGTGCACTTTACATAGATCATTCTTTAACAAAATTTTACTTTAAAAAACAATTGTATAAAAGTGCTAAGGACTTTCTAAGTTTGATAATACAAGCAGTAAAAATAAAGATAACATTATTAAATGTAGCTTCAATATTTGAAAAACCTCTATGTATCAAACATAAATATAACTAAAGACTATGAAAATATATGAAAGTATATTATCATAATACATTTAAAAATAAAATAATTAATATATTTAATAAATAGAAGAACTGTTACTAAGAACACAACTCCGGTAGAAAAATTGGCAAAAAAACATAAGTAGAAAATATTCATAAATAATAAATGCAAATAAACACTGAATGTAAGAAAATGGTGAAAAATAGGAAAAGAGAAATGTTAATTAAAACAATGAGATAGAATCTTTATGAATCAAATGTACTGAGGAGTAAGAAAAAGCACAGTTGAACAGAAAAATAAATTGACAAACTTTATAGAAATCTGTTTTTAAATTAATCAAGCTTTAAAAATATCACATACTTGAATATACTAATTCTACTTACAGGATGCAACTTTAAAGAAAATGTCACTGATTTAGCTGCAAAGATGTTCACTTCTTTATTTAAAAGAACACAATGATTTGAAATATTCTAAGTATACAATGGTAAAAGACTTTTTACAGAAACTATGGTTGATATAATACAATATTTTTAGCCATTTAAAATTATTCTATAGAAGATACTTGATGACAAAATGCTTTACAAGTAGTTATAATATGCCCTTATACATAATAAAATATCAACTTTGGTTCATCTTTGATGATAGGCATTTAATTTTGATTTTCTGATTTTTGCTTATTTGCATATTTTAAATAGCTAATAATGGACATATGTTAATCTTGTTATTTTAAAAAAATGAATAAACTATTCTTCAAAATGAAGCTAGAATATTAGACAATAGCAGAAAACAGGACAGTTAAAGGAAAAGATAAAATCTGAGGGTGTTTGGGCCTTTGTTTCATTTATAATGAGAAAGACAACACATTTATATGCAGAGGGAAAGAATCAATAGGAAGAGAAAGTTAAAAGGTAGAAAAGAGAAGGGATTAGTGATGGAGCCAGGTGTCTCAGGAGCAAGAGAGTATCAAATCCAAAGCATGGCAAGTAGGGGAAGAGGACACCTTACTCACTCCAGCAAGAAGCAATTATCTGTAATCTGCAGATGTAGAGATGGGCAGGAAATCAAGGGCATTTATATCTTATATATTTTCTTTGTGAAGTGAAATATAAGGCTGTATATATTTGATTCTCTGAGGAATAAATCAGCTGTTTTTTTATAATTTTAAAAGAATGCCTTTGATTTTAAAATTGCTATTATAAAATTAAACAGCAAAGCATTTTTTTCCACCTGTCCATGAACCCGCAAAAAGATAATTGTTCACTTGATTTTAAACAAGAGGTTTTTCCTTCCTATGACTTGCAAAAACAATATCCATTTTGCACTGGATATCTTCTAAAAAACTGTTTGCTTCTGGAATTATTATTTTTATTATGAACTGTCAGGATTGTATGTAGCATTTCATAAGCATGTGATCCATGAAGAGAGAATTGCTCTCCTAAGAGTTCATAAATCATGTTTGATGGGTAAAATACATCTCAGAATAATAAAGACCATATAAGACCTATATGATCTTAAAGAAGCATGTTAGTAATCTATAACTATGTGATTTCCCTAGACTTACACTCAAATTCACCCAGTTTCACATTTTCAAGAATCTAGAAACTCCAACGTAGTTATCATAGAATTCCGTATTCTCCAGACAACAAAAGCAAAATGTACTGCTTTCTCATACTTATCTTGAACTTTTCAGATTCAAAAAATTATCTAAAATAGTCATTCTCACAGCTTTATCATTGTTTTGTTTGTTAATTCAGGAAGGGCCATTATATCTCAAATAACCTCTAAATCAAACCATAAAATGCCCATAATTCTTTTTCCAACCTTTATTAAAAGTTAACAGTTCTCATCACTATAAAAGCCTTATTAAAGGGTGAAAAAAAGGAGAGTAAAATATCTTTATTTTCCATGAGTATAACTGCTCTCTGTTTTGTAGATATAGGAAACCCTATATCTACAAAAGTTGTCAAGGGATCCCTAGTTTACACAGAACACTCAGTGCTAAAACATTTCCCGTCACAGTCTCTGACTCACAAAAGAATATCACTATTCAAGACTTGAAATAAAAGATTTATTAGTCAATTGCTAAAGCCTAGTCAATGCTTTTCTCTTTTAAATCAATTTAACTATTACTGAGGAGTGCATGACTCATAAACCAATGTACCAACCAATGTCACATTAACCTCTGAGACTTTTCTAATAGGTATTACCTTAAAGTGAGTACAATCTGTGTTTCATAGACTTTAATTTAATTTAAAAAATGTTCTAAATGACATATCATCTGTTATCTTCCCAAAAGATATGTTGATATTATCAATCATTATACTTATTTTCTATCTAAACAATTGCAAAAGGTGGCCTCTCCATTTTAATTTTGTACAAATCATTATCTAAAGGATTAAATTATCAAGCTTCTTTAATTTTTATATAATATAATGCCAAAGGACAATAATAAATTGACCTTTGGCTACTAAATGACATCCTCTGGATATTAAATGACAGGGAATTATTTTTTCTCCTTGGACAAAATAATGATATAGCAGTTATATAAGAAAATATACTGATGCTTAGGAGATCAAATCTGTAGTTATCAAAGAAGTGTCATAAACACAAAACTGGAAAAATATCAATTGTTTAATCAAAGTGCTGAATATATGAATGCTTATTATACCATTGTTTGAACATTTTTTGTACGTTTTAAAATTCAAAATAAAAATTTTTGGGGAAAAGAAAATGGACAAGAATAAAACCCCAATAGGCATTTTGTTCTTAATGCATATTTTAAACAGTCTCTCAAAAATGACCATTAAATTAACCTCCAAATATTTACATGTACTATGAACTAAAATTGCATTATTATCATGAGTATAAAAGATGGAGGAGTCTAGGAATCACACAACCAAGAAATCATCTTGTCTACCCATCATTCTGATACTTAGATTGCCTTTATACCATATTTTGTCCTCCAAGAATGACAAACTTATCATCTGAAGCAGTTCCTCAACTCTCTGGAGAGCTGCAGCACAAAGTTGTCCCATATATTAATCCATTATCTGTTTTCTTAAAGGTTTTAGTCATTTCTTCTTGGGATACATTTAAGCCCAACTTTCACATGATCATCTTCCAGAATTTGAAAACAGATTTCATCTTCCTACTATGTTTCTTTTATCTAACACTTTCATATTGTTTAACTGTTTGCAACATGATTATTCTGATCCTTTCATTTTTCTAGCATTTTTTTTTTCCTGATCACAGCTTAGTGTACCCACAGCTCAATGTTATACTCCAAGTGCATCCAAGCAAAGCAAATTATGATAGAGTGGCCAGCTCCATAAGCTAATATAGATAAAATGAGTAGTGGGATTTTTAACAGTACAGTATCATACTGCTCATTCATCTTAAGCTTATTTTTAAAAAGTTTATGTTTGTGATGTGCTATTTTTCTTTTATTTTTTTACAAGTACCCCTAATTAATATCATCTACTTTCTGTTGTTCTAATTTTCTAGCTAAAATCACTTGGGGCATAATTCTCTCATCAACTATTATTAACTTATTCAACATCTAATGTATCAAGGCAATTTACTAACACTACAAAGCTATGTGAAATGTGTTTCTTTACCTTCTGCCTTTAGGTCATATTCAGTTTTGCTTTTATGTCCAAGTCAGTGATACAAATGATAAGCCAGAGAGAGTTAAAGACAAAGCAAACCCTTAGACCATAACTTCATAGATACTCCACTGAGTCTGTCCCTATATTTAAACTAGATAATGGTCTTCTTAATTATTCTAGAAAACAGTTAATAAATTCCCATCATTTCTACAGGAATGTCACTGTAAACTTTTCATATGTTTGACTAAGTCCAGAGGTGCTATGTCTTCCACACCACAATAAATCTCCACTGGATTTTTCACAGTACTTGCCCTTACTCTAGCTTTTTAAGTAGCTTGTATCTACTACAACCAAAGTCATTTTTATTATATAAAACATTAATCTTATCATTCAACTTCATACAATTTTTCAATGACTAATATTTAAGCTTAATGCTATTTACAAAGTTTTTCATAATTTGTCTTCTATCTTCCTTTCCAACCTCTTTTCTTACCACTCCTACTTCCCCAGTCCTACAGACATATTAAATCACTTATGTTTCCCTGAACAAACCAAAATCAAATGCCTCCATTGCTTTCCAAATGGGGTTCATCTGCCCAGGAGCCCAGCCCCTTCTTACTGACCTACCTACCTACCTACCTACCTACACAGACATACACGCACAGACACACACACACACACACACACACACACACACACACAACACATACATGTGTAAATTTCTCTGTCATTGTGAGCTTTTGAAACAGTTACCTTCTCTGGGAAAGCATTCCTCACTGGTACAACTGCACTGGACTAATTGTGTCTCTGCTTTATGCGCTCACAGTTACAGAACTCTTTCAAACATGATAACGCAAACTCTTGCAATTTTGAAGCTAAAGAAATTTAAATAAGTATGACATATGTTTAAACCTAAACTCAATCTCATTGAAGAATGAAAGTTCCTGAGAGTCAACATTCACTGAGATCATATATTACATCAGACACTGTGTAAAATATTTTACAAACAATAAAAAGTCATCAAGAAGTTTATTTTTTTTTTATTAGAAATCTTTTCTTATTGCATTTTAGGTTTTGGGGTACATGTGAAGAACATGCAAGATTGTTGCATAGGTACGCACGTGGCAGTGTGATTTCCTGCCTTCCTCCCCTTCACCTATATCTCGCATTTCTTCCCATGCTCTCTCTCCCCAAATCCCCACCCCCCACTGTCCCTCCCCCACTTCCCCCCAACAGATTCCAGTGTGTGATGCTCCCCTCCCTGTGTCCATGTGTTCTCATTGTTCAACACCCACCAATGAGTGAGAACATGCAGTGTTTGATTTTCTGCTCTCATCAAGAAGTTTGACTCACATTTTCTGTCTTTATTTCCTATCATAAAAAATTTATATTTTAAGTCTGAATATAATCATGATATTTAAGTTGTCCAAATTACTGAGTCTAAGATCTGTTTTCCTCCTTTATGATTCAGTCCTGTGAGGTAGATTAATTCTTAGGCCAAAGAACCTGATTTACTGAGCTTACTGTGTTCTGCTTTAGCAAGACCACGAAACAGGTCTAGCATCCTCAGTATCTTCCTAAGGTCAGTTATACAGTAGGCAAGGGACAGATGCTGGATTAGGACATGAGGGACCTCAATGCAGTCCCCATTTTTTAATTGCTATTCTGTATTGCTTCTTGCTGGGTAATATTGCCACTTTATCCTCAACTTCTGGCTATTTTCTCAATAACTTTTCTCTGAGTGGTAAATACTTCCAGTTTCTTTGAACAAATTCTAAGAGTTTTATGTCCATGAGACATAAAAACTCTTAGAAAAAAAAAAAAAAACTCTTTCTTTTTTTTTTTCAATGTGCAAAGTCTTTTATTTAAAATTTTAAAAGTTAAGACTTATGACCACCTCAGAATATGCCATTCCTATTAGAAGGAGGTATGACGGTTTCAAACTCGTGCAGAGCTGCACTGTCATTTACAAGTCTCTGTAGGCACTTTAGAAGTGAAGCTTGGCTTCAAAATACAAACACTGGGGGCTTTGGCTCAACCTTTTAATATAAAAAATTCATTGATGTACAAAAATGTGAAAGTGTGACAATGACAACTATGAAATCCTGTGATTGAAAGTCCCCTCAAGTGCACTTTGTGGTGCACGTGTGCCCACACAAACAAGCTAATGCAAACCAGTGCTACCAAGAAGCACCAACATGTGTGTTCTCCATTCCACCAATCACAGACCAATATCTACTCCAAATATCCAGTAACGAAAAGTATGGCATCTTCCCAGGAACAGCAAGGCATAAAACTCTTCCCAGGAACAGCAAGGTATAAAATTCCAAGAGTTTTATAATAATTTGAAATTAATTTTGTGTGAAATTGGTGAGTGCCTAAACTCATACTGGTTAAAAATAAAAACAAGCCGGGCGCAGTAGCTCACGACTGTAATCCCAGCACTTCGGGAGGCCGAGGTGGGTGGATCACGAGGTCAAGAGATCGAAACCATCCTGGCCAACCTGGTGAAACCCAGTCTCTACTAAAAATACAAAAACTAGCCAGGTGTTTGGCATCCGCCTGTAGCCCATCTACTCAGGAGGCTGAGGCAGAAGAATTGCCTGAACCTGGGAGGCAGAGGTTGCAGTGAGCCAATACTGCACCACTGTGCTCCAGCCTGGTGACAGAGCAAGACCCCATCTCAAAAACAAAGAAATAAAAATAAAACAAAAAGCATATACATGTGATCTGTGGACACAAAATGGAATAATAAATAAGTAGGTCACAGCTTCCCAAAAGATGATTATGTAAAAAGTACATCGCATAATGTACCAATTTTCCAGGGGAGGAGCAGTGACTGCTCTCCACACTGAGAAATATCTCCCACTCTTCCCACTTGCTTTTGATTCATTTGAGCCATGAAACAACAGGTCTTTCTAATTTAATATAAATTCTGGCTCCAGTATTTTCATCCTTATTTCTAGTGACAATAACCTTCTTCATTGTTGCTAAGTTACCTCATCAAAGCATACAAATTAGCACTTTGTCAATATTTCAGGTAAAATAAAAACTATACAAATAGGTAACCAATGAAAATTTTGTCTGCAGAATGTCCTGAAATTTTTGAAGTTTTAGCACTCTTTGCAGTTCAGCTATAGAAGATGTTAAAGGTCCACTTGCATACATCTTCCTACATCTATCATATTCACTTCAATTCAGACTTGTCCTGGGCATTTGAAAAAAGGAAGTTGTGAAGTTGCTAATACAGTCCAGAATGAAAAATATGAGTTAGAAGTAAGTATGTACACTGAAATCAAGTTGCAGGAAATAGTGTAAGAGCCCTATTAGACAAAGATTGGTTGTTTCCTGGCATGTAAATGTGCTTTCCTATTTAAAAAATAAATATGCTTTTAACTTTACAAAGCTCCTACTGTTTCCAACATATTTTTCAGTAGTGGATGGAAAAGAGGTGTTGGCTTTTCTTTCTATAAATGGACCATTAAAATCCAAACACACATGCAAATAATATTATTTTTTTATTGCATTTTAGGTTTTGGGGTACATGTGATGAACATGCAAGATTGTTGCATAGGTACACACATGGCAGTGTGGTTTGCTGCCTTCCGTCCCCTCACCTGTATCTGTCATTTCTCCCCATGCTATCTCTTCCCACCTCCTCACCCCCCCAGCCCTCCCCCATTTCCCCCCAACGGACCCCAGTGTGTAGTGCTCCCCTCTCTGTGTCCATGTGTTCTCATTGTTCAACACCCGCCTATGAGTGAGAATATACAGTGTTTGATTTTCTGCTCTTGTGTCAGTTTGCTGAGAATGATGGTTTCCAGGTTTATCCATGTCCCTACAAAGGACGTGAACTCATAAAGTAGGGGCACCACACACTGAGAAGAAAATTGGGAAATGGCTACTTAAATGTTAGCGATTTATGACCTCGAAGGATTGCATACTGTTTGGGAAGGCAGAAGCTTGAATAGTATCAAGATATAAATAGAACTGATCAAACTGAAATAACAGGAAAGGCAGTCACATAATCATCATATAAGCAGTATAAATAATACCAACTATTTGAAGGTAAAAAGCATGCGCTTTAATCATACTTACTATTTTTTTTAAAAAAATAGGTCGACCAAATGAAAATAAAAGGCAACAAGTGACTGGATGAGCAAGGCTCTTCACTCCCCAGACCTACATTATGTCTTCTGAAAAATGAAGGGATCAGGTGAAATGATCTGAATATCAGAGATTTATAACATTTTAATGATTCTAAAACTGCTTAAGGACAGCACAGTAAATTGTGGAGGAATACTGATTGTAAATTTCAGAAGATCTGGTTAAATGCCAATCTCTTTCAAATATGGGAAACTTAACACTCCCTTTTGCAAAAATACATTGATTTGAGAAATTATGTGTCAAAACATTATGAAATTGAATCAATAAAAATGTAGATGCAAATACGTTTTGAGTTTAGAAAGAAGATTTAGATATCATAAGGTTAAAATTAAAGAATTAAACATTCTAGAGTTTTAATCCAGAAATCGTATTTGAAAGATGGCTAGCAAGTTAATATTTTATAAAAATGCAAATTAATTTAATAGTAATAGTATAATTCATAAAGCAATCTACATATGTAATTTGATATTACTTACAAAATGATCTGCATTATTTATATGGACTATAACTTCAAGAAAAGTCCTTCATTTTTTCTTACCTATTTACTTTGTAGTTTCTTTAAATAATATTTTAATTCTCATAGGTGGAATATTTTCTATTGTATGTAAACATACATTTTTGTATGTTTATTATTTCATTTGGTTTTAAATGAAGGAGCAAAGAAGAGCAAAACAACTGTTTACTTCTACAATTTTTGACAAGTTTCTTAAAATTCTTCAAATTACTTTTGTTTCCCCCTTTTTAAACCTATAATATTAATCAGAACTAAAATATCTTGAGATTGTTTAACATTCATATTACATTAATAATATCTCACCATCTCCTTCAAGAATCCTAGTTCTCCACAAATACCTATCTATTCCTCAGAGACATATCAAGCTCCCTCTCAGAACATCTTTTTTTGTTCTTTTTTTCTAGTACTTCTGACAGCACGAAGGATATAACCTTCTATTACCATACGTGGTTCCTCTGAAAACTCCTTGACGGCTTACTCTTCTTTGACTTACTGGACTTAACTTGGTGCCTCCCATGTAGTGCATGTTTTTAGTAAATGTTTGGAGAATGTCACTAATATGGAGAAGGAATATGAGAGTGTTGCATGTATTGAAACAAAATGAAATAAGTTTTAAACCCATATTTTTATAGCAACATAATACAAAATATTGTAGAAATTGATCAAATGCCCATTATTTTTCTTTTGCAGGCAACTAAGAGAATCATGTGGATCACATTGTGTTCCTTCCAGAAATCCAGAAGGCCTCAGGTATTTGCTGAAGCCTTTTGTCAATTACAAAATGACATGTGTTATTTTTATAATTAGAATGTTCTGCAGAATAGAGGATTACATATCTAATGATAATTAGAATTTATTTAAAAACTTCTTACTCTTCAGAACTAGTTTCAGCATACAATAATATTTATCTTTTCCTGTGAAACTGAAAAACTGAAAGAACCCAAAGCAGATGTGGGGAAAAAAAAAATGTTGTAGAAAACTG
The DNA here is from genome assembly GCF_048565385.1 of Saimiri boliviensis. Classification (NCBI taxonomy): domain Eukaryota; kingdom Metazoa; phylum Chordata; class Mammalia; order Primates; family Cebidae; genus Saimiri; species Saimiri boliviensis. Next base: position 67,640,236 of record NC_133452.1, read on the forward strand.
TCCAAGGAAAATGTAAATGTGTAAGTAAAGAATTAAAGTTTAGTAACTCTTTTCTAAATATGTAACTTAAAAACTGATTGTGGAAATTTGAATTGTAGATAATGTGGCTAATCAGTAGGAAACCAACGCAGGAGAAATGTACATATATACGTGTATGTATGCAAACTGATGCATACCCACAAGGACCATACAAAAGCAAGTCTAAAGAAAGCTTTAAAAACCTGCTAGTTAATCTAAAGTGAAAGTAGTCAAGGAAAAAAAAAATACAGCAGTCTGACACTGTTAAACAAAGCAGTAGGTCACTGACCAAAATGTTTACACTAACTTTGTGTAGACATAGCTTAAGCAAATGTCTCAAGATCAAATGAAATGACCCAACTGTAGACTATGAGGCTTTGTGTGTTCAGGGTGGAGAGTGAGTCTCACACACACACACACACACACACACACACACACACCCCTGAGAGATTTCCATTAAAAATGATAATACTCCTAAACATTCCCTGAGAAGTGAGTTGTGTATCTGTAATCAAGCAAAGGTTTTTTTTCCTTTTTAAATAAGATACATCTTTTTTAAAATTTTTATTTATTTTTGTTTGCTTTTAAATCTTTTTTTTTTATTATACATTAAGTTCTGGGGTACCTGTGCAGATTGTGCAGTATTGTTACAGAGGTATACACATGCCATGGTGGTTTGCTGCACAAGCAAAGGTTTTAAAGCATTTGCTCTAAAATTCATGAGAATTATTAGTCTATGACCTCTTGTGCGTTTACTCTATGTTGGATGTGCAGCTCTGAGATGAGTGTCTGTAACACGGTAGGTGCTCAATAAGTGGTTTTTTTTTTTTGCATTAATATAATTGTATTGATATGCAGAGTCAAGGAATAATGTATATTTCTATTAGTAAGAAAGGCAAACTACCATAGCTATTGAAAAATTAGACAAATTTTACTACAAATTACACATGCTCAAATATATTCATAGAATAATTATCTTAAATTATGAAATACAATCTAAACAATCTGAATGTGCATCACCTGGAGGCAATTCTAGAATAGCATTGTAAACCACCAGAGAAATAGTGTGCAATCATTAAAATGCATGATTAAACTTCTATTTAGTAACATGGAAAAACATTCAGTGTATATTGCCAATAAAATAGAAAATATTGTGTAGTGATTAAAGATAAAGGCTCTTGGAGTCAGTTGGCTTGGGTTCGCAGTCCAGTTCAGCCTTTCTGTTCAGTGGCCTTAGGCAAATCAATTTTTTATACTTCAGTTTCTATTGAAAAAATTGCCACATTATTTGTATAACCAAGTACAAATCTGTGTTTTGAAGTAGGTATAAATTTGTAAAATAATCTTAAAAAATGTCTTCTGCTTGCAGGCAAGCTGGTACTGGAAAAGACAATGATAATTCATCTGAGAAAGGTAATAAAGATGTGGTGAAGAAGGTTTGCATGGAATCAGAAGAATGGGCAGAGGTTCCTCTGCAAAGTAAGTTCATGATCTGTCCCTGGGAAGGGTCTTCAACTAATAATTCATTTTAGGAAAAAAAATGATGAAAGTAACATTTATTTTATTAATTTTTACCCAAAGGCTCTTGGCTCCTTAATCCAAAATTTACCAAGGGTCTATATGTAGGTGATGCTGATTGCATACTGAAGAACTACTGTGAAAGATGTCTTTCTAGCATAAGGTTATCCTGACATTATCAGCTACTTTAAATAGACACTTTTCTGTAGCCTCTAGAATTCTTAAACTACTAAACAAATTGCTGTAAAGGTTAATTTAATTGATTCCAAGAGAGACAAATAACTCCCTAGCTGGGAGCACCCATGTGAGAACAATGAAAAGCAAGCTCTCTTTCTACCTCTGATAAGTTAAAGAATAACACGTTTCAGCAACATTTTCAAACATTTGCATTTGCATAAAGCCACAGATCAGAAGAGTTACTTCTATTGCTTTACAATTCAAAAATCAACTCTCATTCACCGTTTCAGTTATTTTAACAGATGTTCTGTTCATCATTCCCAGATCACCATGTACAGTGTACATGTTTATATAATTACAAGAGAAAAGAGGTTAAAACATTGTGCCTCATCCAATACTGTCAAAATGAACCCATACAACACTTCACACAGGGGAACAGCAAAAGAGTAAATGCAAGCACTATAAATATACATAAGCCACAACCGAAACTGTTTCTCAACCCAACTTTCAAAAATGGATTTCTCCCAATAGACATATAAGAGCTAACATATATCCTTATCTGCCTAGTGTGACCTAGTTGAAGGCAGCCTAGAGGCAGAGATGGAATTTCTACTACGTTTGTAGGATGCCATGAATATGTATTTAGATTTTATCAGAGGACAACAAATATCCCATATACCTAATTTGAGTAAAAGCACCATTTGTTTTTCTTCTCACATACCTGTTTGTGACACAGAAAACGTGGCACAAAGTACACCTCGGAGAAAAGCTGAGAAAAGGTTATTTATGGACAAATTCATGGAATAAAGCTACTGAGAAAATGGTACAAATTTAAACAAAGCCATTTTTCCTCTAATGCAGGAAAAGGCTTGGGATGTTATGTACACTGACTGCATCTAAATCCACCTGAGTTTTCTCTGGTACCTCTTGTTCGAATTTTATATATGTAAGTGCTGATACAAATATAAGGTGTCTAAGCAAAGTACACCATACTTAAATGAATTCACAAGAACAAATAAAAGGCATTTTAGTTATGAAAAGTGCTTAATAAGGAGGTGGCTCGGAGTCTAGGGTTCTAGTTCTAGTTCTGCTATTATTAGCCAAATGAACTTTAAGCAAGTCAGTTAAATGTTCTCAGCCTTAGTTTACCTAGCTGTGATCTGAGGAGCTTGAAGGACTCTAGGGAAAAAAGGCTCATGCAGTTTTATTTTATTTGCCTAACTCCCCTGCCCAGAACAATGCTGAGCACATAAATAATATTCAGTGACTCCAATATTCATGGAAATGAATGAGGTCATTATTTAACAGATCAGTGAATAAAGGTACCCATAAGACCCTTGCCAATCTAATTTATCTATGACATTAGGTGACTAATCTTCATAATGAACAACATGTTTAAAATTAAATCCTATTTCTAAGAAGAATGTGTATTTTCTGAAATGGATAATCATAGTGTCTAGAAAGTAATATTACAGTGCCACAACCTAAGTCCCCTGTCCATGCAGTTTGAGTCATGGACCTGTCTGGAGAAAGCAAAGTTAATATAATGACTTAGCTGAGTCATCCAGTGAGAGCTCAGTAATATGGGCAAAGTTGCAGACCTCATCTGTGATCAAATTTCCACTGGTGGTGACTTAATTAACCATTGACCTTGTACTGAACAGCAGAAACTATAACTATGGATTTCTGTCAGCCTACTGCCTTTCTTGTTAATGCCACATCTTATCCAAGAATAAGAAGTGAGCTCTACTTTCTAGAAACAGAAACTGTGTTTGAAACAATCCAGTAATTATATTTCTACCCTGTGATATTATTATGTTAATCAGTTGCTCTCTACAAAGTCATTCTCTATGGCTTTTATTCAGGCTTAGAAAAAAAACAATTAAAAAGAAATAACACTGATTTGAGCCTCCACCAAGGCAATCACTGAAGGCATATAGTCACCTTGTACTAACATGAAATCTAAATATCTACATAAAAAGCAAAAAAATGTAGTTAAAGGTTTTTTTGTTTGTTTGTTTGTTTGTTTGTTTGTTTGTTTTTTTTGAGACAAGAGTTTTGATCTTGTCGCCGAGGCTGGAGTGCAGTGGCACAATCCAGGCTCACCGCAACCTCCGCCTCCTGGGTCCGGGGTAGTTAAAGATTTTTAAAATCACATCCAACATCTAGCAATTTAAAATATAATTATTTAAGCTTTATTTTTATTTTAAATACCTGCTCTAATATGGATAGATATTGGAAAGGAGGAGAAGAATAAAAAAAGGAAGAGAAGGAGGAAAAGAAGAAAGAGAAAATAATATTGAAAGAACTAATGAATCCAAAGCACTTGATAATTAACACTGTTTCCATAAGCATGCATGGATTTACCACTGTGTGAGGAAAGTATTAGTGCTGATCCATTTTTCAGATGATTAATCAAGTCTCACTCAGAGAAATTAAGTGACTTGTTTAAGATCACACAGCAGGGATGTAATATAGCTGGGACTTAAACTCTGGTGGTCTGAACGTAAGCATCAAGCCTTTCGTTTGCATTTTAGCCACACATTATGTGTTGTGTTGAGAGGTAGCACAAAATAGAAATAAAGAACAAAAATGGTAACAATTCATCTGTCATAGAATGATACCCAGCCAAAAGGGAGGTGTCAAAATTAATGAAATTGTTTCATCCCCTAATTATATAAGACTCCAAAAATCATTAGCAAGGGTAAATCCTTCCCATTTTACTATATTGTTCTTGTCACTTGTCCTAATTTCTAGGCCTGTTTTAAATTTGAATGTTCAAGCTACCTGCTGGTTTGAGTACTTATATTTAATTTTACCTAAAAAAGAAAGCTAGTCAATATTATCTTTTAAATGTTACTTATTACTATAAAGAAATTAAGATATCATATCTTGCTTAGCAAAGAGCAGAAAAAAGCATTTATCATCAAATAGGTCATTACATATCTAAATAAATTATTGGCTTTTTAAACTATCATTATGTGGATAATTAACCAATATTCTTGTCTTCTGACAGCCCTTCAAATAGCATAGTTTATCATCCTCGGCTCTGAAACTTCCCTGTGGCCATTGATTAAAATGAATAAAATGAGTGTTACAAAATTTGGAAAATGTCTATTCTTCTTAAAGGCAATATTTACTTCTGGTAAATTCCAACAGCACTTAAAGCTATGCCATTTATCACTTAATTATACATTGTATTGCCTTCTTCTTTATTTCTGTCATAGTTTCATGTGTATTAAATTAGGCTCCCAAGAAATCTCATAACTCCAGAAGGGCAAATAGAAGATGCCTAAAATTTTTAAAACTGATTTACTGTTGGCTGTCAATATCATCCATTATACATATCCATATACATGCAGCTGTTATATTACAATTACATATTATATTTTTTATTTTTAAATACTTTAATTTTATGAGAGAGTTTAAGCAGTTTTCAAACTGTATTAACCTTTTAATGAGAAACAAGAGTCAATATGCTTTTTAATTTTCTGGGATAATTTGTAACTCACCTTTTCTATTTCAAACAAAGATAAATCCTTGAAAGGATTTTATTTTTAGTACAGTACTAGTATGTTACTATATATTTTCAGAAAAATTATAAAGATAAACTTTTTTTACTTTATATGATTATTATCAAAGTGATTATTGTACTTTATATTTACATGTTATATGGACACAGTATCCCCTAACCACTAAAATCCACTCTGAATAGAAAGTACAGTTGTGAAACTTTAAAGAAAAAACATGCACACAATTATTTTTTCTTATTCTTAGCAATTATAAAAGTAATTATGAACAAGATTGTTGGTCAGATGTGTGAAATTCCTGGTTGTTAAAGCCCCAGCTTATAGCCTCTGCTTTAATGAAATATGTCATACAATACATAGTTCTCTAATATCATTTAACCTATAAACTGTGCTTCTGACCCTTTCATCACTCAAACAGAGCATACAAAGAATAGAATTCATTATAAATTCATGGAGCTTCTAAAACATGAAAAGATACTCGTTACAATTCATTCATGAGTTATTTTCAGTTTATGAAGAAAGGGCTTGAAAAAAGAGAGTAAAAAGCAAAAGTATATTAAATCATAAAATTATGTTCACACTTTGTGGAGAGTGGCCTTTAAGTTTTTTCACAAATTGCTTTAACCCCAATCTCACTCCATTCTTAAAATTAAGTAACTCTTCTTTCTTATCACATGAACTTCAGTATCCCAACCAAAATTCTTGCTTTCCAAATCGCAGTTATGTATTCCTCTCTCCTCCAATGATCTACAAGACCCTGTCTTATCCACTAACTCATACCTCTATCCTCTTTCTTCAGTTCTCTAACAAAATTATCACTTCCTTCTAAGGTAGTTGTGATTAAGTTAGGTAAATTAACTACTTATTCCTTTGGCTTAATGTGAATATATGAGAACTTGTGAAATTCTATTGTATTCAGTTGATACTGTGAGTGTACATGATGATTATTTACTATCGTGGGTCTATTTTACATCCAGTGCTTTCAGATATCTGATAAGATCTTTAAGATTAGGGATTATGCCATTGATTTGACTTATGTCTGCTCAAAGGAACATTATATACTAAAATAATAATTTGCACACCAATAAGGCAAACTAAGGCAACAATGGAATGTATTCAACAAGAAGTAGGTTGAGCACTTCTGTAAGACCCTGCTATAAGAAAGCAGAAGATACAGAGAAGACAGAGATAACAATCTTGCTTTGAAAAATAATTTTCTTTGATTAGAGCTATGACTAATGAGATGAAAATCACTCAACAATTCAAATAGAAGATGACTCCATATTATATTGAACATTGTCCCTTGGGAGAAGTGTGAAAGCAGGATTGTTTCTTTCTATACTGATTCTAGTTAAACACTACTTACTGGCTTTTTATTTTATTGTAGAGTTACATAACATAACAAGGAAGGGTGCAGGTACAAAAATATTCTGAGTTGCTTGGCTGCAATCCAGGCATTGAAACATAGACCTTCTGCAAGTCATCTAATCAATAGACTCAAAGTCTTTATTTGTACAATGTAGGGAGATACACTGTATAATCAATAAACTACCCTCCATCTCTTTAAAAAAACAAACAAACAAACTAAACATTCATTTATTCTCTCCCTCTGAATCAGTATAATTCAAATTTTTAAAACATAAGAAATAATGAAATAATTTATGCTTAAGAGGCATTACCTTGTGTCTTAGACTATTAGAAAAAGAAGAATTATTTTTCTGTTCAGGAAGGTAAAACCCTATATACTGTGTATACACAATGAAAGTGCAGAAGATACTCTAAGATTAACCACATGCTTGTCCATAAAGCAAGTCTCCATAAATTTGAAAAAATTAAAATTATACCAATCATACTCTCAGACCATAGTGGAATAAAAATAGAAATCAACACCAAGAAGATCTCCTGAAACCACACAATTACACAGAAATTAAACAACTACAATTTGCTCCTGAATTACTTTTGGGTGAACAATAAAATTAAGGCAGAGACCAAAATAATACATGAAATAAATGAAAAGAGATGCACAACACACACCAAAATCTCTGGGATGCAGAAAAAGTGAGTTAAGAGTAAAGTTTATGGTGCTAAATGCATATCCAGAAATGTTAGAAAGATCTCAAATAAACAATCTAACATCACACCCAGGGAAAATTAAAAAAAAAAAAAAAAAAAAAAAAAAAAAAAAAAAAAAAACAAGAACAGACTAACCTAAGCTAGCAGAAGAAAAGAAATAACTATAATTAGATAGGAACCGAATAAAATTAAGACCCAAAGTTCACACATAAAAATCAATAAAACCAAAAGTTGGTCCCTTGAAAGAATACACATGATCAATAGATTGCTAGCTAGATTAACCAAGAAAAAAAGGAAGCTTCAAATAAGCACAATCAGAAATGTCAAAGGTCGCATCACAACAAACCCCACAGAAATACAAAAGATCCTCAGAGACTATTATGAACACCTCTATGCCTACAAACTAGAAAATCTATAGAAAACAGAAATTCCTAAAACATACAACTTCCCAAGATTTAATGAGGAAGAAACTGAAACCCTGAACAGATCAATATTGAGTTCTGAAATTGAAGCAGTAATAAAAACCTACAAATTGAAAAACACTGGAGACCAGATGGTTTCACAGCCAAATTTTACCAGTTGTAAAAAGAAAAGCTGGTACCAATTCTACGAAAACTATTGCAAAAAATCAAGAAGGAGGGTTTCCTACCTATCTTATTCCATGAAGCTGGTATCACTCTGCTACCAAAACCTAGCAGAGACACAACAAAAGGAGCAAAACTACAGCTCAATATCCCTGGTGAACACAGACACAAGAATCTTCAGCAAAATACTAGCAAACTAAATCCATTAGCACATCAAACAGTTAATTCACCATGATCAAGTAAGGTTCATTCCTGATATTCAAGGTTAGTTCACCGTATGCAAATCAGTAAATATGAAAAGAACTAAAACCAAAAATCATGTAATCATCTCAACAGGCACAAAAAAAGCATTTGATAAAATCTAACATCCTTCATGATATAAAACCTCAACAAACTAGGCATCAGAGTAACATACTTCAAAATAATAAAAGTCATCTATGACAAACACATAGCCAACATCATAACGAATGGGCAAAAGTTTGAACAATTCCCCATGACAACTGGAAGAAGACAAGGATGCTTACTCTCACCACTTCTATTCAACACAGCATTGCCTGTGGCTAGGCCAGTACTGGAAGTCCTAGCCAGAGCAATCAGGCAAGAGAAATAAATAAAAGGCATTCAAACCAGAAAAGAAGAAATCAGACTATCTCTTTTCAATGATGATGTAATTTTATGCCTAGAATACCCTAAAGACTTCACCAAAGGGCTCCTGTAACTAATAAACAACGTCAGTAAACTCTCAAACTATCAGGATACAAAACCAATGACAAAAATCAGTAACATTTTATATGCCAATAATGCTCAAGCTGAGAGCCAAGTCAAGAATGCAAGCCCATTTACAATAGCACACCCCCCACCAAAAAAAAACCCGATACAGTACATCTAACCAACAGGGTTAAAGTTCTCTATAAGGAGAACTACAGAACAACTGTGTAAAGAAACCACAAGTGACACAAACAAATAGAAAAACATTCCATGCTCATGGATTGAAAGAATCAGTATTGTTAAAATGGTCATACTGCCCAAAACAAGCTATGGATTAAGTGCTGTTCCTTTCAAACTACCAGTGACATTACATTTTGGGGCTAATTACAGAACCAATAATTAGCCCCCAAATCCAAAGCAATCCTAAGAAAAAGAACTAAGCCAGAGGCATTACATTATCTGACTTCAATCTATACTATAAGGCTACAATAACCAAAAGAGTATGGGACTGGAAGAAAATCAACCATATAGACCAGTGGAAAAGAATGACAAACCCAGAAATAAAGCTGCATACCTACAACTGTCTTATCATCAACAAAAGTTGACAAAAATAAGCAAAGAAGAAAAGATTCTCTCTTGCATGTTCTTCACATGTACCCCCAAACCTAAAATGCAATAAAAAAATAAAAATAAAATTGCATGAAATAAAAAAAAAGAAAGGATTCTCTATTCAATAAGTAATGCTGGGATAGCTGACTAGCTATATGAATAAAACTGGATTCCTACCTTTCACCTTACACAAAAATTAACTCAAGACAGATTAAAGATTTAAATGTAACACCTTAAACGATAAGAATCCTGGTAGAAAACCTAGGAAATGTCATTCTCAACATTGGCCTTGAGAAAGAACTTATGACTAGGTCCTCATAAACAATTTCAACAAAAACAAAAATTGACAAGTGGGACTTAATTAAATTAAGGAGTTTCTGCACAGCACAAGGAACTATCAACAGAGTGAACAGACAACCTATAGAATAGGAGAAAATAATCACAAAACATACATTTTACAAAGGTATAATTCCAAAATCTATAAGAAGCCTAAACAATTGAACAAGCAAAAAATAACCCCAATTAAAAAGTGAGCAAAAAACATGAACAGACAATTTTCAAAAGGAGACATACATGCAGCCAACAAGCATATGAAACAAAGCTCAGTTTCACTGATCATTAAAGAAATACAAATCAAAACCACAATGAGATACCATCTCACAGATGTATGTGAGAATGGTTATTATTAAAATAGAATGGCTATTATTAAAAAGTCAAAAAACTATAGATGCTAGCAAGGCTGCAGAGAAAAGGGAATGCTTATACGCTGTTGGTGGGAATAGAAATTAGTTCAGGCATTGTGGAAAGCAGTTTGGAGATTTCTTGAAAAACCTAAAACACAACTATCATTTGATCCAGCAATCCCATCACTGGGGGTATATACAAAAGAAACTACATAGTTCTGCCATGAAGACACATGCACTTGTATGTTCATTTCAGTACTATTCACAACAGCAAAGACAGGAAATCAATGAAGGTGCCCATCAATAGGGGATTGGATAAAGAAAACATAATACATATACACCATGGAATACTCTGTAGCCATAAAAAAATAACAAAATGGTGTCCTTTGCAGTGACGTGAATGCGGCTAGAGACCACTATCACGGTAAATTAATGTGGAAACCAAAAACCAAATATCACTTGTTCTCGCTTATAAGTGGGTGCTAAATATTGGGTACTGTGGACATAAATATGGAAGGAATAGACACTGGGGACTACTATAGCGGGTATGGAGGGAGGTAAGGGAACAAGGGTTGAAAAACTACTGTTGGATACTATGCTCACTATCTGGGTGAAAGGATCATTAATATTCCAAACCTCAGCATCACATAATGTACTCATGTACAAACCTACACATGTACCCCTGAATCTAAAATAAAAGTTAAAACTATTTTTTTAATTATATAATTTAATGTTGAATAATAGTGAATTGACCCCTAAAAGATAAAATTGTGATGATCACTTTTCACAGGAACGAGAAAACTAACTGACCAAAATGAGGATATAATAGCCTCTGGTGTTAAAAACTGCTACTTGCTTTCTTTAGCAGGGAAGAAATAATTTTACTTCAATTGCTGACCACTGAATTCCTTGTGGTGGTCTCATTTGTCTCTGTTTAGTGAAAGTCACTGTAGAGCACTTTTTTTCTTTTGGTTTTCCTTTCCTTTTTTTATTATTCAAGAAGAGGGCCCTAGAGCAAGACAATAATGGAAAATAATATTTAGTGAGAGCTTTCTACTACACCATGCTTTTCTAAATCCTTTACATTTACCAGTTCATTACAAGCTTGCAAAAATCAAATAAAAATGTAACTGGGAAGAGAAAAGTTAAGTAAGTTTTCTAGTATTACAAAGCTAATAAAGTAGGGGAGGACTTGTGCCAATTAAGGCTCAGTCCGGAGCACACATCTTTAAATATTGAACTGGTGTTGCCCACAGGATGCGTTGAGACAAAGGAAAGACAAACTGCTCCGCTCATGAAAGTATTAAAGGAGGTTGTATACAAGGGCAAATGAACTAGGAAGAAGATTGAAAAGTGGGTACTGGGGTGATTAGCTAGCTCAGCAACAGCCGGGTTTATATATAAGCAAGAGAGAATACAAGTGAAAATGCAGGAGGAAAGAGAGCATTATCCAAATGAAATTTAAAAATAGAAAGACTTAATATTCAGTTCAGTTGAAAAGTTATGAAACATTTTCTAGCCATACAGTCACTCAGCACATTCTGCCATAACTGATGTCTTTGTGTGGGTGGTATTTGGAATAATCAAGAAGTAGAGATTTTGTTCACATTTGGGGTGATGTCATAACAGCTGCCCGACCAGATTGAAATGGGAGAATTCAGAAAAAGCAACTATAGCCAGAGGTGACTTGGTAAAATACCAGCCCTACCCCCAGGACAGAATCCTCAAAGATATTGAAAAGACTGAGTGGCCCCGATGGCATCTTGTATACTTCAATGCTACCTTATTAACAACTCTTCTACTAAAAGCAGAGAACATCCTTGCTCTGAAAAGGAAGAAAGGGTGATGCCAGGGGAACAAGGCATGCTCAGGAACCCTGCAGGAAACCAAATGGGCTCTGAAGACTTCACATTAACTTTGTTTAAAACTGAAGAAATTCTAAATTCATTCATTCAACAAATTAGTATTCAGAATCTTCTTAGTGTCAGAGTATAGGGCATTGAACAAAACGGATAAAAATTCCTGTGCTCATGAGGTTTACATTTCAATGGGCTTAAATTCTGAGTCAGCATTAACGACTAACAATCTTAAATAATGGCGAACCAAGTGCTGACTTTTCAGTATACACTAAAATCAACACAAAACTTAAGTTCAGACTGGGATTTGTTTAAGTTTACATATTTTAGACATTTGTTCACCTTTTATTTAGATTTGGGGATACATTTGCAGGCTTGTTACAAGAGTATATTGTGCAATTTTGAGGTCTGGGGTACAAATGATCCTATCACCCAAGTAGTAAGCATAGTACCTAACAGTTTTTCAACCTTTGTTCCCTTTTCTCCTACCCTCTATTAGTGTCTATTGTTCCTAAATTTATGTTTGTGTGTACCCAATATTTACCATTGACATAAGTGAGAATATGTGGTATTTGGTTTTCTGTGTCAATTTACTCAGGATAATGGCCTCCAGCTGTATCTATGTTGCTGCAAAGAACATAATTTTGTTCTTTTCTATGGTTGCATAGTATTCTATGTTGTATAAGTACTGTATTTTCTTTATCTGATCTACCATGATTGGGCACCTAGGTTGAATCAATGCCTTTGCTATTGTGACTAGCACTGTGATGAACATATAAGAGCATGTGTCTTTTGGCAGATTAATTTACTTTCCTCTGGGTATATAGCCCATAATGCAATTGGTTATTCAAATGGTAGTTCTATTTTTAGTGCCACATCAAGACATTTCTAAAAGGAGTTATCTACATTGGCTATACTATACTGTTCCAGGGATCACCTGCATTTTTATTGAAGAAAAGTTCTTCTGGGTTCTAGAAGAGCTTTAATTACTGCTTCCATTTCTTTCTCTACACAGTTAAAACATTGCCTCTTTTTAGGGGCTTTTATGATTACTTTTCTGAGAAAGTAGCCAAAAGTAAATCAGGTGCTATTGATTACCTCTCATCTAAATCTAGAATATCATCAAGCTCAATGCCCATAAACACCAAATTCTAAATTTCACTCACTCACCCCTTAAGAAAGAGTTTATTGTACCATACAATACAGAGTTGTGATCTCACAGGATAATATAAATAAGCTAGCAATGCTAGACTCTAGTTAAAAAAGAAAAAAAATATATCGATATTTCTTAGATGTTAACACTCTCAGGTAAAAAGGTAAATTTTTAAGTGAAGGTTGTTAGTAAATACATAAATAATGAAAAAGTTAGCTGAATTCTCTGTGATGCAATCCATTCATTTAATTTTCCTGAGTCAAAAAAAAAACAAAAAAACAAAAAAAGAGGGACACAGCAAGAAAAAAAAGAATTAGTTTGAAAGCAATTCTGCAAGGGTCAGTTGACCACTGAGAATGTCTTGGTGGCATGATACCCCAAAGGCCTTATGAAAATATTAATATCTAAAATCAGTTTAAAATTTGAAGTTGTTTGCTATGTGATTCATGGGGGTAGAACTCCCAGAGACCCTTACACTTTCAGTAAAAGAAATTTTCTATACAATATGCTTGCCTTCGTCGATTTGCAGCTGAGGTTTTAAAAAGTAAAAATTTTTTAGAAATTAGTTATATTTAGCTTAACACCAGGGCAGAGGTAAAGAAAGGGGTATAAAACACACAGAAAGAAAAAACTTGTATAGAAAATCAGAACCATAGGTGATGGAGAAAATATAAGGCCCATAAAAACTGGGTCTGTGATAGACTGATCATATTCAGATTCAAGGAGCTGGAGACTGCAGATGACTTCTAGCATGTGTATATGTTTATGAAAATGTATATACATGCACATATGTAAATATATATGCATATAGATATTTGTGTTTATATATGTATGTCTATAAGTCTCTCTCTCTCTCTCTCTCTCTCTCTCTCTATATATATATATATATATATATACATACGTGTGTTTGTGTCTGTGTATATATACATAATCCCTATTCTTACATTCAGGAAAGTCAAAAGATAATGCTAATATAGCTTGTATCTAGCTACATAGAATCTGACATCATCTGGATGGGATGTCAGCAATTCAGGCCAAAGCACAGCAGCTATCTGTTTTTATAAATAAAGATTTATTGAAACACAACCACACTCATTTGCTTATACATTCATTGTCTACGTCTACTTTTGTGCTTTTACAAAGCACAGTAGAATAGTTGCAACAACCATATACCCCAAAATTCTAAAAGTCTGTAACTAGTCCTGGTCCTTCATAGTTTGCTAACTGATCTGTACATCATTCCCCTCCTTCTGTCTCTCCTACCTTTCTTCTCTCCCTGTTTTCCTACATTTCTCCTTTCATTACTTCCATTTTTCCTTTTTATTCCTTTTTTTCATGTTTTTGACTGGTCATCACATTGTCAAAAGTGACTCTTCTAAACTTTTTAGAATTTTAAAATGTATTGAAAAATCTATGAATGCCTACTTGAGGTTTCTCTGTTCCTTCACCTCCTTTCTTTCATTTGTATGTTCCCAAGCTTAGCCGCCCACATTTCCCCTGATATAAGAGCTTCCAGATTTTGTTATCTTGCTCATATGCTATTTGTCTAAAATTTTTCTCTATTCTCTCTTAAAAACATAAAAGCATATAACATAAGAAAAAAAAGAGAAAAACACACATAAAGATGTCCCTCCAATTCTGACTTCTCATAATTCACCACCCTATCCGCCTTCAACCACGCTTTTAAACTACAAATATTTCTTTAAACATAACTCATATGTCACTGCCTCCACTTTGTTACCACCCACTTACACTATAAATTCCTTCAACCTTCTTTTGCCTTGCTACTCCACTGAATTTTACTTAGAAGCTACCAAGAGCCAACTCAATTTTCTTTATTCCTCATTAAGATAATTTTAGTAAGAGATTTTGTTATATCTTTATTGAAACTCTATTCTCATTTTTTTTGAGACTAAAAATTCCACTAAGTAAAATACAACTTTTCCTCAAACATATGCTATATATTTCCTTGTCCTAAACCCATTTTATGGTTGTGCTTTCTTTGAAAAACTGCTTTTTGTGTGGCACAAGCACTTTCTACTCCAAGTTGTGATACAATATATCCATCAACTATAACTCCAGGAGGATATGAAAATGTCTTTTTTATTCACTGTTGTGTCTCCAGCATCAGTTACACATTAAATACTAAATAACAATGAAACAGACATATTTACTATCTGAAAGAAAATTCAGAGATCATCTATTCCAATCCCATTGACTTTCCCATGTTGAGAGAATAAATTACTGATAAAGCTGGCACACTCAAGCTTATTCCAGTGTTTGGTTCAACCATTTAATGCTACCTCTATTATATTGATAAATTGCTATGGAATGTTTTCCTTTTCAAGATATCTTAATAAAGTAATGACTCATTAAATTAGGAAACTCACTTATTGTGGATTCTCAGGAATTGTGAATTTAGGTTAATGTTTTATATCAATACCTGACATTTTATAATATACTTTGTTTTTTACATATGCTTTTATTTCTTACAAGATTTTGTTCATATGATGTAGGTATCCCTCAAAATACATACTTTTTTCATGGCAGGGGCATATTCATTTTAAAGGAATACTTACAGCACAATCTAGCTGAAAATTCTATAAAATTGTCCAATAGCATGAGAAAAAAAAAAAATATCCCCCAGATGTGATATTACACCTAAAGTATGAAACTGTCATCTGCTCAGAAACTAAACCTTGCTCATTGGGAAGTAAAAAATGGAAAAGTCAACTTTAATATTACTTGGAGTCATCTTTTGGCAGAACAATCTAAAACACCTAATTTTACGAGATTGTATTGCCTCAAATATGAGCTCCCACACATCCACTAAAATCTGTTGACTGCCTTTCCATTTTAGGCTCTGTAAAAACATAAATAAACTCTGTTAATTGAAGATGTTTATAATATTGTGAGAGAGGAATAATAGCATTAAGCAGCTGGACTTTAGTTTTCACATATAAATATGGAGATAAAAATTCCTGTCCTGCCTAGCTCATGGTATGTTTGAACGAGTCAGAAGAACAGTGAAAGCACTCTGTAAAATGTAAATAACTATAGAAAGCTTTATTACTATGATGATGATATTCATTACATGATAGCAAATTATTAAAGACCAGAAAATATGAAACATAGTGAGGTCTTTGGGAGAAATCAACTTAGAGCAGAGAGTTAGGAAAATCTTTATGAAGGAAGTTGTTCCTATTCCAGAACATCATCACTTCCATCACTTTATATCCAGACTGGAAGTTACCTATCAGTGATCTACTTGCCCCCAGTTACTTCCTATTCTAAATCTATTATGCCAACAGCAAATGAAATTCTTACTTAAATCTTCATAATCATTATATCAAACACCTTCAAACACCCATAGGATCCCAGAAGCAGTCTAAATTCCTTATTTGGAAGTATTTCAGCCTTGTCTCCAACTTTTCAGTTTCTCTGACTCTCCGTTCCAGCTACACTCCTGTAGCAACAATTGCCTAAGTCATTAATTTGGTAATTTATTTTTATTTGTTCCAGCAAAGAATTAATGTGGCTTATTTGGCAATTAATCATGTAATGTAATTCCTTATAGCATCTGTTATGCTGTTCCATCAAACTGTTAAATTTTCTTTCCCTTTATAGTTTCCATTTTCTAACCTCTCAATGAGATCTCAACGGCCGTTACAAATTAACACTGTTTTAATCTTCCACTTCTTTCCACAGCCAAACCCCTAGAGTCATGCATATAATTTAGCTTCAATTCAATCCTAGAAATTTACTGTTGAACAATTCTGCAAAGCCAAGTCCTTCCTGCTAAAGAGAAACAATAGACATAGTGCTTGTTTGTCAAAAGCCGTGTGTGTGTGTGTGTGTGTGTGTGTGTGTGTGTGTGTATGTATGATATTAGCAATTCTATCCTATGTCTTCCAGATCCCCTTTGAACACTGAAGGATATATTCCTTCAGTTGATGAAAATGTTGTCAGCTGGTCCTCCCAGGAAGTGCCTCAGCTGAAGTTTCTTACCCAAAGCACATCTCCTTCCTAGGCAACTCACGTCTAATAACTGATGAATGCCAGGATGCTAGGACATAAAGACACAGATCCATCACCCCTACTTGTGACAACTGTAAAGGGGCCACCAAAGTTTTGGAGCATTCCCTTTGTCCAATCCTGTCCTCTTTCCTTTTCCCTACAGAAATTCCTACATGCTAATATCACTTCTTAGTCTGCTTTCCAATTGTATTAGCCCTTTCCACTGCTAAGAAGTACCTGAGGCTTGGTAATTTATAAAGTTTAATTTTGGCTCATCATTCTGCAGACTGTACAGAAAGCAAGGTGCTGGCATCTGCTCCTGGTGAGGGCCTCTGGACTCTTATAATCATGGCAGATGGCAAAGAGGGAGCAAGAAAGAGATTAAGGGGAGACATCAGACTTTTAAACAACATTTCACATGAACTAACTGAGCCACAATTCATTCACCAGCAAGGAGATGGCACTAAGCCATTCATGAGGAATCTGCCCCCATGATCTAATACCTCTCACCAGGCTCCACCTCCAACATAGGGAATTACATTTCAACATGAGATGTGGATGGGACACATGTCCATACCATATCACCAATTAATATGATCTCTGAAGGCCCACTGTATTCCCCTTTTCACTTGACTCCCAGAAACTCTTAGCTAAACCTTAAACTCATTTAAGGTTTTTAGTTTGTTTGCTTTATAGTCATTTCTCCACCATACTTCATTATTGATTTCACTGTTAGCATGTTAACAGTAAATTTATTATTGTTAATATCACTATTAATCCACTTCTTATATTTTAATATGTGAATATTATGTACCATTCTTATCAAAATCAGTCTTAAAACATTCTTAAAAATATATAAAAAGGGAGAATAGTCTTGAGAGAAGAAAAGGAGAGAAAAAAATAACTTCCCCTTAAAGAAGTAAAAAATTCCACAAAGGCTCATGGTTTAATATTTAGTTGGAAACATGAGAAAATACTTCAATAAGTTGATTTGAGATGGATCTTGAGATAGGAGTTGGCAGACAGAGATAAAGGAGTAGTAATCTGCATAAGGGGAGGGTAATAAGCTTGGAAAGAATGATGACCTGAGCTAGACCATAATGGATGTTAAGCATTGGAAGAGCAAAAAAAAGGAAAGAAATACTAAGCTGAAATTACAATAAATCCAAGTT
Organism: Saimiri boliviensis; assembly: GCF_048565385.1. Classification (NCBI taxonomy): domain Eukaryota; kingdom Metazoa; phylum Chordata; class Mammalia; order Primates; family Cebidae; genus Saimiri; species Saimiri boliviensis. The sequence goes on from NC_133452.1 coordinate 67,658,334, forward strand.
ACAAAGGTAGAAATGACCATTATTTAGACTTACATGGAAAAATGTTTAAAAAAAATAAAACTAGAAGAAAAAGATTCACCATTGCTTTTGAAATCATTGCTACCTCCAGAAAGTCAGAACCTCTCAGAGGATTCTGAAAAACACATTAATTAAAAAATGCAAGTCAGAAAAATGCAACATATATAATAGACATTATATGTACATCCTTCATTATTATTTTAACAGGTGTCCAAAAGCATCCTCTTTATTTCATAGAAAAGGGTATTTTATTTTTCTGCATAGGGACATTTCTGCCTTCCAACCAACTTCTTACATGGTCCATGTGTCAGTCAGGGTCCAGTGAAACCACACCAATAATTTAAACAGGAAAAAGTTAATGTGAAGAATTATTAACTAGTAGAAGGTAGTTAATGTCTAAAAGGAATGTTTAAAAATCTAAAAAATACAGGCATTGCAAATTTAGGGAGAAAATTCTACCTTAGAATTAGGTGAGAAAACTCAAAAGAGGGGCCGAATTGTAAGCTCTCCCATTGCTCTTCCAGAAAGATGATATTAAAATCTTGTTAGGAAGAGTATGACTACGGCACACAGGATGGCAAAAATGTGCGTGAGGGTACCCTGGGTCACAGCTGGTATGCTGAAAGCTGCCTTGCAAGTTGCCTACAATATTCACTGAAGCACTGTGGGCTGGAGCAGGTATATAGGAACCTGCCTTCTGGATCCCATGGGATGGAGTCAGTCAATCACTGCTGGGTGCTAGATAAATTTTCCAGCTGTTGAATGGAGAACACACTAAAGGCCAAACACCACAGGCTCCCCATATGCCCATCCCCATGTGCATTCTATGAGGGAAAAGGGAGTCATACCAGAACTTGGAAGAGAAGTCTTTTCCTCTGCTATACAAGGACATTGCTCTCCAATGCTCTTTATCGATAAAACCTAACTTTGAGTTACCTGACAAAGGAGAAATGTCTGTAGGTATCATGTCTAGAAATGTCTGTCTAGTATCATAGAGAAGGAAAAAAGAAGGAGCTGAGATGCCATAAGAACTGGTACAGTCAATCGCAAAATTAACTTTGTTAAATGAGATTATAAACAAAAGAATAACACATTGAGGAAAAATGAGCCTGAGTTTTCTTCAAATATATTATGTTTTTAAAATTTAAAAAAAATGCCTAAACATATCCTGAGTATATTCTGCAGACATAAAAATACATTCCATTATATATAAAATATACAGTATAAAGCAAAGGCAAAATCACTCTACTTTTTGCAGTACATCAAATATTAAAATGCTACTTTATCCAGATTATAAGAATTCTCTTCAAATATGTAAAAAAGTTGAATTAGTAAATAAATAATCTAGTTATCCAAAGTGCTTGAGTCCCAAATCTTTATTTCCAAACTACTTCGCTCCATGGCTCTAGCTACTGAGCATCACTATTTTTATGTCCACTCATTACTTCCAGTTTCAATGCCCAAATCTCAGTCATGAGCTAGTAAACCCGTTCTCCAAAAAATTAAAACCAACACTGAGTGTATTTTCTGAGGTCTAAATGTTCTCAACATGGCCTCTTTCAAGCTATGAAAATTTAATAACCATTAAAGCTAATCCTCATGGATTAACCTGGAGGACATCATGTTAAGTGAAATTAGCCAGGCAGAGAAAAACAAATATGGCACGATCCCCCTCAGATATGGAGTCTAAAAGAGTTGATCTCATCAAAGTAGAAAATAGAATGGTGGTTACTGGCAGCTAGAATAGCTGGGGTGGTGGGCGGGTGCTGGAGAGATGTTGCTCAAAGGTTACAAAACTTCAGTTAGATAGGTGAAAAAAGTTCAAGAGCTCTGTTGTGCAACATGGTGGCTAAAGCTAATAATATATTGTGTTTTGAAAAATGCTAAAAGAGGGACGTAAAATGTTACCACCACAGACATAACTATGTGAGTTACTGCATAATTAGCTAGATTTAGTCATTCCACAATGTATACATACTTCAAAACATCATGTTGTACATGATAAATCCACACAATGTTATCGGTCTGTTTTAAAATAAAAACCACAACAAACAAAACTGTTCCTAATTACCTGTTCAGTGGCTTAGTGAATCACAGCCCCCTCCACTCTACTACCCAAGCCAGAAAGGTAGGTTTCATTTTGCATTCTTCTGCCCCTTCACCACCCAAATCACTCTTTATTAATTATAAATGATATAGTCATTATATTAAGTTTTGTTTTTTCCCCCTAATCTGTCACTTGCCTTTATAACACGGTCATCACCTTACGTTGTGGCATATTTGTGTTTCACTGGATTCACTGGTATTCTTGCCTTCAGTCTGTCTTTTCCATATATTGTTCACTTAAGCCAGAATGATCTTTCAATGCACACAAATATGGGCTACTTCACTTTTTTTCTTTTCTTTCATGTGTGTGTGTGTGATGCAATCTCCTTGTGTTGCCCAGTCTGGAGTGCCGTGGCTATTCACAGCTGCCATCACTGTGCACTACAGCTTCAAACTCCTGATCTCAAGTGACCCTTCTGCCCCAGCCTTCCAACTAGCTGGGACTACATATATGTGCCACCAGGCCTGGCTACTCCACTTATCTTAAAACAAGTTTGTGGCTTTTGATTTGAACATAAAAGTATTTATGGCTCTTGATCACCTTTCTACATTTATCCTGAATTGTACCCTGATCTACTCCGCCCCTGCACACCTCAACCTGCCTCCTCTCCAGTCATTTTGAACTATTTGCAGCTCTCACACGTGACTGCTTTTTCTGGCTTTCAGGCTTTTACATACACGTCTTTCCTCAGATTTGGTTGTTTTTAGTCCATGCTTTGTTCTATTTTTCTTACCAATGACTTGATCAATTGTTTAATTCCCCCACTTTCTATTAGCTTCATAGTTGCATCTATTTACATTCTGATGATCCTTATATTTTAAGTTGTATTCATATCTTACCCTAACAAAATAAAAAAAAAGACTAATAAAAATATCTACTTTCCTCCCTAACACAAAGAACTGAGAATGCTTGTACTGATCTTGCCCATAATAATACTCTCTTATTCCTGTCTTGTATTTTATTTTCTTCCTTATTTTAGCTGCCCCCAAATTATTTTTGAGCCATTGTTTATATTTGTCTATTTGTTTACCAATTCTTTGTTCATCATTGCTCATGTCACCTTTTTCCGCCTGGTTTCAATTTCTTCTTCTTGAAGTGCATTCTTTAGTAGTAGTTCAGAGACTGTCTGTGCATAGAAACTTCTAGAGTCTTTGTTTGCTTGAAAATAACTGTACTGTAGCCTCAATTTCCATCACCAATTTAGCAACTCTGATTTAGAATTCTAGTTTGACAGTAAGTCTTCCTGGTACTTTGAAGATACCATTCTACTGTTTTCTAGCCTCCAATACCGGTTTAGAAAACCTCTGTTGTTTAACAAATTATAACTTATTTGTTCATATCTACTTAAATTTGCATTTATATAATCTGTTCATAATTAACTGCGGTTTCCAATCTGAAAATTCATATATTTTATTAACACTGAAAATTTCTCTATCATTAGCTCCTTAATATAACTGCTTCCTCATGCTCTCTCTCAGCTCCTTCTGGAAACCCTATTTCAAATAGATAGGAAGGGAGGGAGGGAGTTAAGTAGGTAGACAGATAGATTCAGTCTATTCTCCATATCTCTTAATTATGCTATCATACTTTCTACCTCTTTTTCACTTGCGTCACTCCCAGGTTTTGCTTCTTGGGCATAGTTTTGTCCCCTTGTCCCTTTAAACCATACCTTATGTTTTGAAATTTTAATATCTATAGTTTTCAATTCCAGAAGTTTATTTTGTTCTTTTTCAATTTTGCCTGTTCATTTTCTCTTTAATATTCATTTTTAAAACCCTACTTTCCTTTACATTTCTTAGTTTTAAACATACCAATTAATTCAATAAATTCTAGAATTATTTTCAACACTGTGAATAAAATGGACAAGAAGATTCTTGCTGCCATTGAGTTTAAATTCATATTGTATGGTCTTTCTCAGGCTGTCCCATTAGTTCAGTTTCTCAGACATGGTTGTTAACTTTTCTACTTGTGATTTTTTTTTTTTTTTTTTTTTTTTTTTTTAGACAAGAGACTCGTTCCCTCACCCAGGCTGGAGTGCAGTGGCAGGATCTTGGCTCACTGAAAACTCTGCCTCCCAGGTTTAAGCAATTCTCATGCCTCTGCCTCCTCAGTAGCTAGGAATACAGATACGTGCCACCATGGCTGGCTAACTTTTTAAATTTGTTTTAATTTTTTATTTTTAGTGGAGATGGAGTTTTGTCATATTGGCCCGGCTTGTCTCAAACTTCTGAGCTCAGGTAATCCACCTGCCTCAGCATCCCAAAATGCTGGGATTACAGGCATCTACTTGGAATTTCTAACTCTCAGGGTCAATGACTTTTGTCATGGTGCAGAGTGGAGAGGGAGTTGTACTCATATGAGAAGGGATTTTTTTCCCCTGTGGGTCTCTATGTACAGGTAGGTTGGAAATGTTTCTTCAAAGTAGTTTTGGATTTGCTTCTACCAGATGTCCAAGGTGTTTCATTGCCCCAAGGTCACTTTTTATGTTACAATGTCTATTTGGAGATCTCTGTACCATGAGAAGAGCAAAATGTATACATTATATGCTGTGTGAAAACAAGCTTTGAATTATTATTTCTTAAAGAATTTTTTTTTCCCATTCACACTCTTGGGCAGAGTCAAACTTTTCTCTCTTATTCTGTAAGTAGAGAACTTTTTGTCCCTGCTCCCTGGAAGGCTCATCTATTTCAGATTTTGGCTTTCTGCAGGGGTTTCAGTTTCAAATTTATGCCCCATACTGACCTATTGCTTCTTATTCCTGGATGAGAATAAAAGCACACATGGCTAGGTATAGGGGCCCAGTGTCAGGACTAATCTCCCAAACCTCAACCATAAGACCCAGCATTCCACTGTTATAGTTAACTTGCAGTGCTAATGCTTTGGCTTTAAGCTCCCTCTTTTGTTTCTTTCCTTTGATTTTATACTTTAATAATAGTAATTTTAAACTATACTTCCCCCCTTATTTAAAAGTTATTCATCGTTTGTTGTTTCCCAGGAGGCAAAATTTTATGTTAGCTTACTCTACCACATAATTGCACAGCTCTTACCTCTAATGATGCACTTATTCTGTCTTATGTTTTATTATTGTCTATATTTTCTAAACCATCTATTTTTATATTTGCCTGTTTGTTTGCCAATTCTTTGTTCACCATCTCTCATAATGTGTCACCTTTTTCCACCTGGTTTCAATTTCTTCTTTCACTGCATTCTTTAGAAGTTAATCCATGCTCACTTATACTCTTTGCCTAGAGCACCATATTCACTAGGGCCTTCATATCAAGCATCAATTGTATGTGTTATTTCTGCAAGTAGAAACAATCCTATGAATACCTGCTATCATATTTACCTCATTGTGTTGTGCTACCTCTTTATTTGTATTGTATCCCCTTTAGGCTATGAACTGCTTGAGATTATGGCATGTAAATTACTCATCATACAAGATAGCATGGTACATATGACTCTGTAGCCTCTATTTGTTGAATGAGTGAATTACTGAATAAAGACGTGAATTTATTTTATCATAGTGGAACAGTAGACTCACATTCTCGTACTTTGAATATACATATACTAATATTCACATAAACACAAATAAACAATTTTAGACATTTTTACATCAGTCTTATTGAAAAAAACTGTTTTAGAGTTTATCAAAAACACACAGCAACACATGATTTTGAAAATTCAATAATGACTTTGGAGTAAATGTCTCTGACTAATTTATTAATGTTGATTATTTTGGGGAAATCTCAATTCTTTATCCTATGATCATGCCAAAGGGTTATAAGGACATTATTATAAACTTGTTCAATTATTTATATAGCTGATAAGTAAATATTTGAGTTGGCGGATTTTTCTACTTCAGTTTTCAAATGAAAAAGTACTTACTCAGATCTTAGGAAATGAGAAATGCTGACTTACTAACGAGAATTCTCTTTTATGTAGTTACAGCTCCTCTTACTGAAATTTCAACATTTTAGTAAGTGGAGCTGTAACTACATAAAAGATTATGTAACTAAAAGGTTCTATAATATTGCATTTTTTGCAACTTTTGACATATATGTCTACATAGTTGTAAATAAATCACAACTCTAGTCTTGAATGCCTCTTTGCACTTTTTCATAATGCTGGTTCCTTCTCTTTCTCTTTGTGTTTTCTAGGTATCATGTTATAACTTTAGGTAGCTATGCTAATTTAAAATGTTTTACTGTTATATTCTCTAAATATATACAAATTTAAAACTACTATACGGTACAGAAGCAGCTAATAACTTTGATGTTAATTCACTTGACAGAAGATATGATTCACTCTTTTGACTTTATTCTTCCAGAGTTTGTTCTTCAAATAGTCCTATATTCATATTTCTTACAGAATTTTTAAAATGTTAGTTTTGTTACTGTCTCCCAATGCTAAGGAAATGTTTCCTGATATACAAAGCAGTAGACATTTTTAGTCTTCTTATGAGGAAAAAAAAAGTTATGTGAAATTGCATTATACTAGACCATTTTTATTTGAAAACATGAGAAGAATTGGATGCCTTGAAGAAAAATCTTCCTTCAGAGTGAAAGAAACAAATTTTACTAATGCAGAAAATAATTTGAATTGCATTTGAGTAGATGGGCACAACTGAGAGGAGAAAGTTTGATTTATATTAATATTGCTTTTAAGTGACCTGCTTTGCATCACTAAATCCAGGAAAGCAAAAGTATTACAAATGAAGTTGAATTAAAACCTTTCTCTATCTTATAAATACAAATTCATTTCAAAATATTATAATCATATTTTAACAGAAAAAAATTCAAATATTACATACACACAAAACAAGATCCATTTATCTTTGTATTTAGGCATACAACATCAACTGCAGCCATCATTCCAATACTCAATGACAGATGGTATATGATATAAAGAAATCTAGTTATATACATCTACATCATATAAAATCTGCCATATTAAAAAAGCTTTTGCTCACATTAAAGCTGCTTCTAATTTTCTCTGCCAGAGTAAGCAATTTATTAGGCAACATGTTTGATGAGAGCAATTAAATTCCCATCTTTTCAGGATGGTAGCATCTTTCACGGACAAGACATACAACATCAAACAAAAGCACCAAATAAAATGAAAGGGGAAAAAAGCCAGTTGCATTAGTTTTCACTAATCAAGTTTTTTCTCTGTCTCCAGCTGTCAAAATATAACAATGGGCTACTTTGCAATAATACTTTCTATCTGTAAAATATGCAAGTAATCATCCAATAAAAAAAAAAAAACAATTTTTTTATCACTATGTAGGGTCTTAGAAAACATGTAGCAAGTCCACTTCATCTGATGCATCCCAGTTGAGGAAGCTAAGGACTAGAGGGCAAATTGCACAAGGCTCTTTGAGTTGCAAGTGTCAGCAGTTCACTCAGGCAATCTTAAAAACAGAGATTTATATGGTAGCTATACATGGCAATAAGGCAGGAAAAATTCTCATAGGAATCAAAGAAGAGAAGTTTTACATTGTTCAGGATCCACATAGCTCACTCTCAACTTTTTGCTCCAAAAGCCCTAAGAGCTGGAGTTGGTGCATCTTCCTAACTTTAGGACACTTCATTAACATGGCTTAGGTATTCACTAAGTGTCAGCTTCTCTCAGTGTGTTTTTTGACTAATTATCTCTCTACCAGCAGGCTCCCCTTTATTGTCTGTATTATCTTCTCATCTCAATCTTTTCTCAAAAATATTCACTAAACATTTGCTTAATCACAGTTTCTCTGTACTTGAAAATACTTATAACTTCCGTTTTTTTTTTGTTTTTTTTTTTTTTTTTTTTTTTTTTTTTTTTTTTTTTGAGACGGAGTTTCACTCTTGTTACCCAGGCTCCAGTGCAATGGCGCGATCTTGGCTCACGGCAACCTCCGCCTCCTGGGTTCAGGCAATTCTCCTGCCTCAGCCTCCTGAGTAGCTGGGATTATAGGCACATGCCACCATGCCCAGCTAATTTTTTGTATTTTTAGTAGAGACGGGGTTTCACTATTTTGATCAGGATGGTCTCGATCTCTTGACCTCGTGATCCACCCGCCTCGGCCTTCCAAAGTACTGGGATTACAGGCTTAAGCCACCGCACCCGGCCATAACTTCCGCTTTTAATGCTCCCTCGTGGGCTTTCTCTGCCTCCTGACCTTTCTCTGTTACGCTTCCTTTGGCCTTGCTTGATTGTCTCCTTATTTCATTGTTCAATTTTCCACGAGGCAAAACCTCATTCACCTGAGTAATCTGTACTGTTTGAGGGAACAGGGCTTTCCACAACAGGCTATTCACAGGACTCTGCCCATTATGGTTTATATTGGCTATGGACAAGAAAGAGGTTAGAAAAATGGATAAATAGCCGGCCGGGCGCGGTGGCTCAAGCCTGTAATCCCAGCACTTTGGGAGGCCTAGGCGGGTGGATCACGAGGTCAAGAGATCAAGACCATCCTGGTCAACATAGTGAAACCCCGTTTCTACTAAAAATACAAAAAAAAAAAAAAAATAGCTGGGCATGGTGGCGCGTGCCTGTAATCCCAGCTACTCAGGAGGCTGAGGCAGGAGAATTGCCTGAACCCAGGCGGCGGAGGTTGCGGTGAGCCGAGATCGTGCCATTGCACTCCAGCCTGGGTAACAAGAGCGAAACTCCGTTTCAAAAAAAAAAAAAAAAAGGAAAAATGGATAAATAACGTGAAATCCACATGGTTTCCCCTGCTCAAGGAATAGGTACATAGAAGCTTCCATTTGTTGGAAACTGTGAGCTATATAGTTCCATTATACATTATCACAAATTTATGTATGAAACATACACATAAAGCCTATGAGCTGCTTAAGAGAGATATAACCTATTGTACTTATCCATAATGCCAGTTCCTTTTCTATCATCTCTATCTTAACGCAGCACCTAGGCTTTATGTATTTCATGCTTGTCACAATTTGAAATGCAGACTATTCTCTGTACATAACCAATGTGTCTTCATTTCTATGTAGATTTCTTTATGTTGGACCTTTTGTCTTATAAGTCTTTCAATTCCCTTTGTATTAGTCTGTTCTCATACTGCTTTGAAGAAATACCTGAGACTGGGTAATTTATAAAGAAAGGACATCTAATTGACTCACAGTTCCACATGGCTGAGGAGACCTCAGGAAACTTACAATCATGGCAGGAGGCACCTCTTCACAGGGTGGCAGGAGAGAGAATAAGAGCTGAGCAAAGGGGGAAACCCCTTATAAAACCATCATATCTCATGAGAACTCAATCACTATCATAAACACAGTATGGGGAAAGCATCCCCATGATTTAATTATCTACACCTGGTCCTGCCTTTGACACATGGGGATTACTATTCAAGATGAGATCTGGGTGGTGATGCAGAGCCAAGCTCTGTCACCATCTTATCTCTTTTGTTTGGAATCCAACCACACATTCAGGGCCCATTTTTAAGTGTCAGTTTCTCAATGACACCAACTTTATTTCCCCTTAGTATTTTACTTCTAACATTTTATGCCATTATCATGTTCTGTCTTATACTACATATATCTGTGTGTTTCATCTCCTAAACCAGATTTTAATTTTATGGAAGGCATGGAGTATTTTTATTTCATCTCCATCTTAAGCAGCATCTAGGCTAGTGTTGTATAGTTAATGTTCAGTAAATTGTCACAGAATATATTAATTCAACAACTCAACAAACATTCACTGAGTGCCTTGTGATGGTTAATATTGAGTGTTACCTTGACTGGATTGAAGGATGCAATAAAATGACTAGACTGGCTTAGTCTCCCAACCTTCATCTTTCTCCTGTGCTGGATGCTTCCTGCCCACAAACACTGGACACCAAGTTCTTCAGCTTTGGGACTTAGACTGGCTTCCTTGCTCTTAGCTTGCAAATGGCCTATTATTGGACCTCAACTTATGATTGTGTGAGTCAATACTCTTTAATAAACTCACATATGTATGTTTGTGTGTGTGTGTGTGTGTGTGTGTGTGTGTGTGTGTGTGTGTAGGTAGACAGATAGATAGATAGATAGATAATCTCCTATGAATTCTGTCCCTCTGTAGAACCCTGACTAATACATGCCTAATATGTGCTGGAGGCAGATGAGATACTAATTTGGAAGTCATTAATTGTAGGTTCTAGAGATACAGTAGTGACTGAAAAAGGCCAAAATTCTTACTCTTTTGGAACTTAATTCTATCGAGGGAAACAAGATAGATAAAAAAGATATATAGTATGAGAGAGTGTAATTATGAAGAAAAATAAGGCACAGAAGAAAAATTAGGAGTGCTATGAGTTGGGTAGTAATCTAAATAGAGTAGACATGAAAATCATTATTGAGAATAGACATGAATGAGGGTAATTGAGAGGGAAATTACGCAGATGACTGAATAAAGAGCACTCGAGGTAGGAAGAACGGAAAAGTGTAAATGCCCAGATGCAGGAGCATGCCTGGCATGTCCAGAAAAGAGCAAGGAGGTCACAGAAGCTGAGAAATGGAGAAAAAGAATAGTAGAAACTGAGGGCAGAGAGGTTCGGGTGGGAAGTGGGGGGTTAGTTAGGGCCGTAGAGGTGGTTATTAGGATTTTGGGTTTTTCCAGAAGAATGCCGCTGTACCATTCACACTTTACAAGAATCACTTTGACTGCTGTGTTCAAAAGAAACAATGGATAGATGCAGGTGGACTAATGGGAGGCTCCTGAAACAATGGAGGTGTGAACTAATAGTGACTCCGAGTAGGAAGGTAGTAGAATAGGTGGTGAAAAGTGGTCAGATTCTGGATGTAACTGGAAGGTAGAGCTGATAGATTTGACTAACGGATAATCACATTGTGTGTAGGGGAAAAGACAATTTAATGTTTTGGACCTGTACAACTGAAAGGTAGAGTAGCCATTTGTTAAATCAGGGAAGATTCAAAAAAAAGAACGAAAGAAAGAAAACAACCAACCAGACAAACAAACAAAAAACTCCAGGTTGATAAAGAATAAAACAGTTTAGTTTGAAGTGTCATATAGAAAGTTAGCTGTAAGAATCTAGCTTATAGGGCAAGAGCCAGAGATAAGATACTAATTTGGAAGTCATCATATTGTGACAGTAAAGTCACAAAAATTAGATATAATCATTTTAGGAAAAAAATGTAGAATAATACATGAAGAAGTCCAAGGACTTCGAGCCTTGGGGATCTCCAAAATGTAGGGATAAATTAAGGAAGACTCACAAAGAAGGATGAGAAGAAGCAGTCATAAAGTTGGAAAGGAACTAAAAAAAGAGCAAGGCCATAGAAGCCCAGAGAAGACAATGTTTCCAGGAGAAAGAGTGTCAAATGCACCTTAAATTGTTAGAATGATAGGCTAAGTGGGACAGCAGCCATGACAGGGAAAAAAAATGAAAAAGAAAAAGAGAAAGAAAGAGAGAGAGAGGAAGAGAGAAAGAAAGAAAAGAAAGAAAGAGAAAGAAAAAGAGAGGAAAGAGAAATAAAAAGAAAAAAGGAGAGAAAGAAAGAAGAGAGAGAAAGAAGAAAAAAGGGAAAGGAAAAGGAGTGGAAGAAAGAAAAGGAAAGAAGAGAGCATGATGAAGTTGCCTACAGAGCATTTTGGAAGCAATCTCCCTGACTAGAGATTGAAATACCTTAAGGTTTCTGATATTATGAAAAGAAAACAAATCACGAAATATCCAAACTTTGTTTTGAATCTTAACTGCCCCTTTCTAAATTAATGACTATGGGAATACACGCTTAATTTCTTTGACTCTTGGTTCTCTTATCAGCAAAAGGAGAATAACACTATCCGTATAATGAGGGATATTAAAATTATTGAGAGAGTGTGTGTGTGTGTGTGTGTGTCTTTGTGTGTTTGTCTTTGTGTGTGTGTGTGTGTGTGTGTGTGTCTGCGTATAACATTAGACATTTACTATGTCTTCTTAATGTGCCTGGTGTTGGTCTAAGTACACACATGCACCCCACGTTTACTTCATTTAACAGTATTTTGCTAACTTCTGTTACATTTACAGATGAGGAAAATGAAACACATCTAAAAAAGTTAGATGCTTGCAGTCACACCCTAGGAAATGGTAGGAGTTGTGATTCAAACCAGTATGATGAGGTTTCAGAACTACTTTTAAACACTGTTTTATTTTGCATCTAAATGGATGCAATGTGTATATTGCTGGATGCATAGTAGATAATTCAATAAATGCTCACTGAATTTGAATGTAATACATCAACAACAATTTTATTCCTGAATCTAGAAATGAGGCTTCATCAAATAGCTCTTAGGCAGTTCAGAAAAGCATCCCATGAAGCCAAAGAGGTATATTCAGGTGGGGAAGGTGGGAAGGCCAAAGGGTATAATTTAGACACTTACAGGTAGAGTGGCCACAGCTGTTCTATCCCCTCCTGGCTACCGCTCAGATTACCAACTGAAACCCAAATGATTCTGAAGCAGTCCAAATGCACAACCAGATAGTTAACATCCATTTCCTTGTTCAAATGCCCCATATGCTAGACTGTGATTAGCTCTCTTGGCACCAGCACACATACCAATCTAAGCTGGTTGCTTTCTGGCTTGTGGTTCTCTTTTATAAAGTGGAACTGAGACTCAAACAAAATGAAATGTCAGTTCAATGCCAAGACTATTCTGATCTTCTAATTTGATTCAACATTATAGAAAATACATAGGCAGAGTTCAGATTTAACCTGGTACTGCCAGAGGGTTCCTGGGGTACCTTCAGTACTGCACAGAGCATATTTCGGTTCTCTCTTGTTCAGTTCATTTCTTCTAAATTGGGCACATTTTTATATTAGCAAGGAAAAGAAGGAATGGGGAGCATTTAGTGTTATGAATAAATAAACCTGTGCATTCCTGGCTGTAGTGAAATGCACAATTGATAATAAATACAGCCAGTGGCTTCTGGGGTACAGTGTCTTCTCCTGGATCAAGACTCACAAGTCCTAGTCTTTTCTAAGGGAGAACCTGAGGTGAAGAATTGGGTTTGGAGGTATCATTCATCACACTGCATGGATGTGCTTCCAGTGCATGCCAGAAGCCAAGTTTGTGATCTAGACTCAAAACTTTCACAGGCATTCCCATCTCACTTGCTACCTTGTTCCCATCCATTCCCCATTCTCCAGGAACACAGGAGCTCTTCATTCATTCATTAGATTAATGGCATCTTTCCTTCAGTCCCTGTCTCTCAAGGCTATCTGAATAGAAGGAAAGAAATGTACATTGTTTTATCTTAGCCTAAAACTCAGCCAATGTAATGAAAGACCTGAGGAATATTTTAATAAGTACTTTATCATATCAAGGAAAATAAATTTAACAAGTCATGCATTCTTCTGGTTAGTTGTATTGACCTATGTTGATTTATAATGCTGTTTAAGATAAACAGATTCACTATGTACACTCTAAACAGACAACACTCTTGTTTTGTTGACTATTTCAATAAAATAATTGACTTTATATTAAAACTTTAATATTTGGGTTCAAGACTCATTGAATTATTATATGTGTTCTAATTTGAGGTCAAATTATAGATTATTTTCTTATTTAGAAGAAAAAAATGGTTTCTGAGAATATGTGAATTACGCTAAATACTTTTTAAATAATTTTTTGATTTGGAGAATGTTTTCATAAAAATGTTGAGCCATTTAAAAGCATTCAGGAAATGCTGTTATTATGTTATTTACCACCATTTATATAGTCTTTTGTGACATACTGCTGACCTAAAAAATAAGTCACTTTAATTAAAATTCTTAATAGTGAAAAAATGGTCAAGTAATTAGTCTTAAGAACTCCCTATGTCAGATGCAAAGTTATGTTTAGCCTGATGTTATTTTTTGGTACTCATGTGGAACTAACCGTAATCAAAGAAAGCAAACAAAATCTAATTATTAGTCTATTACTTGATATCAAATGACATCTTTAAGACATCAAGCATTTATTGCCTAAGCACCACTACGAAGACCTTTCTTAAGCAAGGTTAAAATCCTCATCATTTGCTTCTAAAGATGCTCTGATTAGATTAGTAAATATAAAAATATGATGTGTTCATTATATATTTATTCAATGTGGCTCCTGCTCTGTATCACGAGGACTTTTTTTTTCCCTGAAATGGATCTTGTTTGTGTCTCTTTAGCACTTGCCACGAGAAAACATTTAGATAAAATGTACATTTAAAAAAAATCAGCAAGCCAATAGTAAAAATTTTGTACATTCAGGTACCTTATGTTCGTCAGAAATTCTCCTCACAGAAAAGTAATACATAAATGCCAGTTTTCTTAAATAGATATCTAAATATGTTTGATTCTGGTAGGAAAATAATGAAAGAGCTTAACTTAACATTTGAAAACCAATACAAAAATTTGTTTCTATGCATAATATGACAGATATTTGTCCAATGTGTATCACCTTATATACTTTTTTAAAAATCTTGGTAAACATGTCAATTTCCTGCATACAATTGCCAGGGTAAAGCATACTTACAAATTACAAATCAAAATTCCCTCTGGACAAAAGGAAAAAAGAATAGTGGTTTTATTAATTTTTAAATTTGTACTCATCTTAGAAGAATATTAGGTTTTAATGTCTTAATAATTTTCAACTCAAAAACATCATAAATGCCACCATGATAATTGCATTGACTGAGGCTTTCATGTATATTTCCAAAATTATTTCAGGCTCAAAAATTTAGAGCAAGAGTCCTGGTTTCAAATGTCCCTTAGAAATAATGACTTCCTTGTAACCACTGCCAATACCTGCTGACAGTGAAAGTGCTTAGGGATATGTTTTTCTTTCCTTATCAGTGGTAGCTGATCATCTGTACAACATGCGTGGAAATTTGATATCCTAAAAGAAACACCCCAATATAACATCATATTGTAATATAACATCATATTATGCCATATTGTCATAATATGATTATGATATAATTTCAGACAAGTTTATTATATCATATGCCCTATTAAATACACAAATTTTAGACTCAAACTTCTTGGTTGTTTAGCAGCCTGACCATTATTTACCAAG
Organism: Saimiri boliviensis; assembly: GCF_048565385.1. Lineage (NCBI taxonomy): Eukaryota > Metazoa > Chordata > Mammalia > Primates > Cebidae > Saimiri > Saimiri boliviensis. The sequence goes on from NC_133452.1 coordinate 67,673,485, forward strand.
TAGGCTTTCCAGAAAAATCTCTAAATTGAAAGAACATGGGGTGATGGGGTAGAAATATCAATTCTTACATAGGTTACACAAAAGAAGGAAAATTCCAGATGCAGGCACGAATGGAAACAGAAATGATGACAGGACAGGCAGACCAGGCTGCAGATGTTAATTCAAGACAATAATGCAAAGTTAGACCAGCCACAAAGCCCATAAATTAATCTTACAGTTTAGCGTGTAAAGATTATAGAGCTAGGGCCTAATGATTTTAATAAAAATAAAAACAAAATTACCATGTCTTTGAGAGGGTCCCAGAAATATATTCAACTAATAGAATTAAGCAACATAGTAGTACCCATGTTTTCTGGGTGAAATCATGATTCAACAAAAACCAACCACCCAACATGCAAGAAAGCCATATTCAGATTTGTTTAGTTTCAGATTAACAACAAAATAGGTATATTTACTAATGTAGAATGGTTACTCCACAAAAATATCTCAAAAACTGCTAAATGGAGACAATATAAATGTTATGGACTTTATGCTATTGCCTACATATATTTATTAGATTTTATTTAATTAAACCTTTTTATTCAGAAAGTAATTTCTAATTTTTCTGCCCATGTTAATTAAAAACTTAATCTGCTATAAAAAAAATTAGAAAACTATTACATTTGTAAATTATTTGAAAAGTATATCTATAAATTATATACATTGAATTAATATAATATTACTTAGTACTCTCTCATTACAATATCACCATCTATCATAGAGGAACTTAATTTTTTGAGAGTCAGAGAGAATTTCATTGTGTTCTATTCCTTGTCTTTGAAAATAAAGTAGCATAAATTACAGGTAGAAGGCAATAAAATTCTAAATTATAAATAAATCAGATGACAAATAATATCAGGTACAACATATTTGTGTTTGAAAGAATTAACTCTTGATAATGTTGTTAGAGATATTTATTTCAATATAATTTCCCCAGCATATAATAAAGAGGAGCATTTTCAATAAATATAAAAATTGTGTATTAAAAATAAACATTGTTCTAAATTATATAGCCTAATGATAGCTAACTTAATAGTCAAAATAAAAAGTAGGTACTGCATAATATATCTGTTATATAATTATTGTTATATATCTATATATTATGTATCTATAATTATATATTACATATAATAGATATATAATTATATAAATATATAATTATATATCTATATATCTATACATCTATAATTATATATTATATATCAATTACATATATAATATATATTATATATAATTATAGATGTATAGATATATAGATATATCTATAGATAATACTACAGTTAATACTGCAGGCTTATTTGTATTTACACGTTATTTGAGCCACCGTGTTGTCCCAAGAAAGAATTCAAGTGGTCTGTAAAACTGAACACCCTTGAAAAAAATATGCACATAAAAGGAAAGAGTAAGATTTAGCAGAAATAGATCTATCACAAATATTTTTGTCACAGTATATACAGCACTTTGCTGAGCACCGGAGATTTATAAATGAATAAAACAAATTTTAGAATTTGTTCACAGATGAGTGAAAATGATTAGGAGAAATCTTCTAGAAGGAAAATAACTGGATTATGGAACAACGTGAGTACTAGAGCTGATTCCCAGCAAAATAATTATAGAGGAATGTGTATCTTAAGACCTGTGGCTTCTTTCAACCATTAGCTTTGCTTCTTTCAGACTGCTTTTGTCCCCATCAACATGCTGCCTCCTGGCTGCTCAAGGTGAAATCTGCTCCTGAGCAATCTATGACTAGCAGTCTAAGTAACCCCAAGGATGTCTGAATAAACTACAAAAGACAAACATATACAATAAAAGATGATTACAGAAAATTTTGAGGTCTTCCTTTATGCCAAAGACTTTTAGTAAGTAATACCTTCACTAACCACCAACAGATACCACCACCATCACCATGTGTGAATTATCAAACTTAAAGTGGCTGGGAGTGGGGGCTCACTCCTGTAATCCCAGCACTTTGGGAGTGGGTAGATCACTTGAAGTAGTTCTCTATGGATTTCCTGAATTTTGGAAATATAGGCCATCTTCAAGTAGGTATAGTTCTACAAATTATCTGCAGAAAGTATTTATACTCAATTTTAAAAACATCATCATCGTATATGCTCTTTTAATTTATTAAGTTATAAAATTTGGGTTAAAGTATTTCCAGGCGAGAATCACTAGATACTTTGGAGAAGTAAAGAGAAATAAAATATCTTTCTTGTACAGAATCAATTTAGCTGTTCCCTTTACAAAATTAATGCAAGCTCATCAGTGAAAGGATAAAATAAATGTGAATTTAAAACCTGGCACTAAGAAAATGACCCATATATGTGTGTGTGTGTGTGTGTGTGTGTGTGTGCGTATACACACACACACACATATATACACACACGCATATATATATACACACACACATATACACATACATATAAATGGTTGTATATCTATATCTATGTGTGTGTATATATATGGTATATACACACATATATATACACACACACAGGTAGGTATATATATATATATATATATATATATATATATATATATATTCTTTTAATCTTATCCCAGAATTTAAAGTATGTATATGTATGTAGGTATATATATATGTGTGTGTGTGTGTATATATGTGTGTATATATATATATATGTGTGTGTGTGTGTGTATAAAAATAGAAGGATATATGGTATATACACACACACATACACACACACACAAATATATGTATGTGTGTGCATATATATATATATATATATATATATATATATATACCTGCATACACATACATACTTTAAATTCTGAAACAGCATTAAGAGAAATACCTAATGTAGATGATGGGTTGACAAGTGCAGCAAACCACCAGGGCATGTAAACAGAAAAACCTTCTTTAACAAACATATCAATACTAATCACTGTGACTAAACACGCAAGTTAAAGGACATTGCTTTCATTTTCACAAATTGTTTCTTTTTAAATGTCAACTTAATTCTAAGATGATAATTTTCTAACATACTCCAAAATATCTAAATCTCACAATGCACAAAAATACTGTGCATAGCAGTCTAGAATATTTAATCAAAATCTACAGAAAAATCATAAGAACTATCCTTTAAATTAAATTAAATAATGCCTGAAGAAGAAAACAAGATTAAATAAAAGCTCTCTTCAAAACTGATCACAGATAAAATAAATTTGGCATTTATCTTTTCATGTCATTTTCACTGAAAAGTTCATAAGAAGTAATCAGTTTTCCAAACAAGTCTTCCCTCCTTTAGCCTAATTGAGAAAGTTACTAAACTGTCAGTAAAGTCAAGACTCCCATCCAAGGCCTGGAGGTCAGCCACGTTCACTCTTCTGAGACCACAGTGAAAGGTTTGACCCTGATCAAACATGTGCAAATGTCTGCTAAAGTGTTGCTGTTCAAGTCAGGGCAAATCATGTCCAGCATTGAAGAGTAACTCAAATTAGTGGTTCTATTGATGATCCTCCAAGTTTAGGTACATGGAAGAACTTCTTAGGTGAACTGCCATTTAATTTTTCAGTAAGGTACTCAAAGGTGTATCCTTCACTTGGGACATCCCTCACTGGAGGCCATATTGTCCCTTCAGAGAGGGAGCTGGTAGGGTGAGAAAGGAAAGGCTGGGCAGAAAAAAAAGAAAGAAAGACAGGAGGAGTGACAAAGGAGGAAGGAAACTATTTATCCTGATTTGTCCTTCCCTAGTTTTCACAGTGCTCTATCTGCTGTTTGTAGAATATCATCACCATTTCTTGAGCATTTATTAAATGCCAGTGGGCTTAAGTGATTTACACAAATTATCCTATTTATTCCTTATACCTACCCTACATGATTAATATTACCCCAAGTTTGCCAGATAAAAAAGTAAATTTTGCAGAAGTGAAATGTTCTTTCCTAAACTACACAGAGAGCATGGAAGTAGGAGGTCTGGGATTCAAATTTGAGCCTGTATGTTTTCAAAGGCTGTTCTCTCAACCACTGCACTAATATTAAATACTGAGGAAGATAGCCTTAGGCTGTTTTTGCATGTTTCAAGCATCATAGCCATTTGGCTCCATTTTTCATTCTATCTATATTACTACATGTAGCTGAAGCTTTAGTGCTTCACAATAAACAAAGTTCAAAGATTAATCTGATTCAATAAAAAATGTTTGCGTTAAACTCAATGTACTATTTGTTTAAGAAGGCAAGAAAGAAAATAATTCGAAAGGATTTCTAGCAATAGTATTGAAAATAAATACATCCAGGCATAACGGGTTAACCTTAAGTTATCAAGAAATTTACTCACCTTTCTACAATCATTCCTTCTGAAAGCATTTCAGTGGCTAAAGATTTACTCTAGTTAATATCTATTTTTCATAAGCAATTAGTGTTTTTGTTTAAATAAATTAATATTTGATGATTCTTTGGATAGAAATATCAACATAAACATGAATATAAAGAATTCACTGAACTATTCTGTTATTTGGGTAACATATATGAGATATAGTAAAAATGTATAAACATTAGATCCTTGCACATGTAAATCACTGTATATCATTCACAAACACACTAAATATGTTTTGAATAATTCAGCAAAAACAGTAAGCCACTCAGATTTACAGTATTTATATTTATGAATTTACTGAGCAAATTATTTACTCCCTGTATATATTTCAAGGTATCATCCATAAAAGAAATTTTATTGGGAATGTAATTTCATTTGGATCATAAAGTTTAACGTCTACTTAATTACTTTTAAAAGCTTTATTTACAACATTATAATTTTAAAAACACCTCTTGAGATTGTTAGCATTTTTGCTTAATTTTATTTTTCCTTTATGTAATTTATGTGATTAAATGTTTATTATTTATATTTTTCAACATCAAAAAGTAGGGTTTTTGAAGTAAAATTAAAACTATCTGGGCAGCTAAAGTTCATGTAAGCATATCTGTTACGAAAGACTCAGAAATAACAAAGCTATGATTTTATACAGAATGCATGTTTCTTTGAATATTCAGAAGTTTCTCCTCCATTGGTACACACTCATAGTTAGGGACAAATATGAGTATCGTGGCTCTTAAAGCAAGGGTTTTACATGTAGGGTCCTTGTCTTTGTAATCACTTCCTACTCCAGCTCTGTAATAATCTGTTGAAACACAGGATTCAAGGCAAATTTATTTTCATTGTGAGAAGGAACACAGTTATATGACAGCTTTCATCATTGTAGAATAATGTAGTTGCATGCTGCACTATTTTCTGTAGACTTTCATGTGACTGCATAGACTTGTTATCAGAACTTTTTTAAAAGAACGTTTAAAAATAAAATTTTATTTACAAATTCAACACTATTCCCATCAAGCTACCAATGACCTTCTTCACAGAACTGGAAAAAACCACCTTAAATTTCATATGGAACCAAAAGAGAGCCCGCATAGCCAAGTCAATTCTAAGCAAAAAGAACAAAGCAGGAGGCATCACACTACCGGACTTCAAATTATACTACAAGGCTACAGTAATCAAAACAGCATGGTACTGGTACCAAAACAGAGATATAGACCAAGGAACAGAACAGAGGCCTCAGAGGAAATATAACATATCTACAACCATCCGATCTTTGACAAACCTGACAAAAACAAGCAATGAGGAAAGGATTCCCTGTTTAATAAATGGTGTTGGGAAAACTGGCTAGCCATGTGTAGAAAGCAGAAACAGGACCCCTTCCTGACACCTTACACCAAAATTAACTCCAGATGGATTAAAGACTTAAACATCATACTTAACACCATAAAAACCCTAGAAGAAAATCTAGGCAAAACCATTCAGGACATAGGTGTAGGCAAGAACTTCATGACCAAAACGCCAAAAACAATGGCAACAAAAGCCAAAATAGACAAATGGGACCTAATCAAGCTCCGCAGCTTCTGCACGACAAAAGAAACAGTCAGTAGAGTGAATTGGCAACCAACAGAACGGGAAAAAATTTTTGCAGCCTACCCATCTGACAAGGGGCTGATATCCAGAATTTACAAAGAACTAAAACAGATCTACAAGAAAAAAACAAACAAGCCCATTCAAAAATGGGCGAAGGATATGAACAGACACTTTACAAAAGAAGACATACAGGATGCCAACAAACACATGAAAAAATGCTCAAAATCACTGATCATTAGAGAAATGCAAATCAAAACCACATTGAGATACCATCTCACACCAGTTAGAATGGTGATCATTAAAAAATCTGGAGACAACAGATGCTGGAAAGGATGTGGAGAAACAGGAACACTTTTACACTGTTGATGGGAGAGTAAATTAATTCAACCATTGTGGAAGACAGTGTGGTGATTCCTCAATGACCTAAAAATAGAAATCCCATTTGACCCAGCAATCCCATTACTGGGTATATATCCAAAGGATTATACATCATTCTACTATAAGGACACATGCACACGAATGTTCATGGCAGCATTGTTTACAATAGCAAAGACCCGGAATTAACCCAAATGCCCATCGATGATAGACTAGACAGGGAAAATGTGGTACATATGCACCATGGAATATTATGCAGCCATCAAAAACGATGAGTTCGTGTCCTTTGTAGGGACATGGATGAACCTGGAAACCATCATTCTCAGCAAACTGACACAAGAGCAGAAAATCAAACACCACATGTTCTCATTCATAGGCGGGTGTTGAACAATGAGAACACATGGACACAGGGAGGGGAGCACTACACACTGTGGTCCGTTGGGGGGAAATAGGGGAGGGACGGGGGGTGGGGAGGTGGGGAGAGATAGCATGGGGAGAAATGACAGATACAGGTGAGGGGAAGGAAGGCAGCAAACCACACTGCCATGTGTGTACCTATGCAACAATCTTGCATGTTCTTCACATGCACCCCAAAACCTAAAATGTAATATAAAAAAAAAAATTAAATAACTAAAAAAATCACCTAAATAAAAATGTGTTGAAGGAAAATTTTAATATTTTTTAAGATTGATAGAAGTGGGTCACAATGCTATAAAAATAAATTTTATGGCTGGCATCTGCATTGCATGATAAGATGGCCATTAGCATCAAACCAGGATTTATATTATAATGAGTAGTAGTAAGCAAAGAGTTGATTCAATCTGCATTTCTCACTCATTAGATTATTTGCAACTTTTCCAATTGGGTAACTGCATTTAATAAAAATGGCACCCATGGTTGTGAGAATGTCTAGTGCCCAGAGAAGCACAAAGGATTTAGGTTACCTTAATATTAGTCTTTGTTTAATTAATGTAGAATGTTGAGCAGAAACATGTCCTATAGTACATTACAGAGCACTGAGGAAATAAAATGAAAAAAATAATATAAAATAGTTTTTTTTTGTTTGTTTGTTTTTTTTTTTTTTTTTTTTTTTTTTTTTTTGAGACGGAGTTTCGCTCTTGTTACCCAGGCTGGAGTGCAATGGCGTGATCTCGGCTCACCGCAACCTCTGCCTCCTGGGTTCAGGCAATTCTCCTGCCTCAGCCTCCTGAGTAGCTGGTATTACAGGCACATGCCACCATGCCCAGCTATTTTTTTGTATTTTTAGTAGAGACGGGGTTTCACCATGTTGACCAGGATGGTCTCGATCTCTCGACCTCGTGATCCACCCGCCTCGGCCTCCCAAAGTGCTGGGATTACAGGCTTGAGCCACCGTGCCCGGCCTATAAAATAGTTTTAAAAAGAAAAGATTAACATATATGTGTAGTATTAATTTGACAAAAAAAACTACTCAGACACAGAAGTACTTCTTTTTAAATTTACTAAGATAAACAATGTATAGTCCGTAAAATTCTTCTAAGACAATAATCTATAAGATTAATAAGGTCAATAAAGTTCATACTTATACGAAACAAGAATATTTTTAAAGCTATGCTTTGCATCTAAATATTTGCCGGCACAGATTCACATACATGTGGACTTTCCTCCAGCTCTGTCACCTCTGACACAGCAAGGCAAACTCCTTCTTTTTCTCCTTCTTTTCAGCTTACTCGTTATGAAGACAACAAGTATGAGAACCTTTATGATGATCCACTTCCACTTAATGAATAATATTTTCCCTTTCTTATAATTTTCATAACATTTTCTTTAGTCTAGCTTGCCTTTTTATTCCCTTTCTTATAATTTTCATAACATTTTCTTTAGTCTAGCTTGCTTTTTTATTAGAATAGGTACATAATACATATAACATGCAAAATATGTGTCCATCTACTGTTTATATTATTGGTAAAGCTCTGGTCAACAATAGGTGAATAGTAGTTACATTTTAGAGAAGTCGATTGTTATACATGAATTTTAAACTGTGTGGGGGTCAGCACTCTTATCTCCTGCATTGTTCAAGGTCAACTGCATCTGGATTTCTGACACAGATAGAATTTTATTAAATAGAATTCCTAAAATAAAGTAGTACATGCTAATTTCATTCATTGACATAAAATTTCCTTTAGAAGTTTATTTCCTTACAGTTTATACCTTTAATGTAATCTTCCATATTAAATAATTTGCACACTGAAAAAGGAAGTGAAGTGAATAAATTCACATCATATTTTACACTCAGGTGAACTGAATAATTCAAAGAACATATAAAAATGCACACTATCTTTAGAATTATATTCATTTAGAAACTTCAGAGTCGAAAAAATTAGAGAATTTTAAAATAAATATATTGTGCTGACTGGTAAAGACTGAACGAAACACTTTCTTTACAAAAGTTGAGAAAAGTGTTAAGAGCCGTCAATATTTTCTGCTTCTAGGATAAAGATTGGCAGAATTTTATTGGTAACCAACTTATCCTTTGTTGTTCGAGGAACCACTCTAGAAGGGCCTATTTTTCTCTTAGATCTCTACATATACTTATTTTGGGGAAGGTCTGAATGCAGTTAGGTAAATCAAGTGTGAATGTTTCAAAATGAAATGGAAAGTATTCTGTTTGGTAATGTAATTGGCACATCTTTCAGGACAATCCAGCCCCTGTACATTATGTTAAATACATTCTTCCTTAATCTTAAAACTCTAGATTTAAGTAGCCTCATTCCTGAGACATAATTTTTTGTAACACATTGGGGAACAGAGATGAGACAATTGCAGGTGGGAGAGAGAGTAAAATCATGAGGCTCCATTCCCTCAACCTAAAGAATGAATGAAATTAGCAGTGTCATACTGGCAGACTGTAACATACATCAGAGTGCTATTGTCCCATACACGTGTTCCTTTAACTCGAACAAATCAAGAATTGGGGAAATGTAACTTTGGACCAAGAGGATCACATTGGAGCCACAGTACAAGATCATATGCTGAAGGAGCTGTGGGCTAGATTATTCCTTCAGTAATAATCTGATGAAGAAGTTACTCTGGTGGAGAAGGGCAGCAGAGTTTATATAGGGCAAAGAAGTGCCTTAACTTCTTCCCAATATCTGGTAGAAGGTGAGGTGACAGTTTGGTCAACTCTCCGAAGCAAGTAGACATTTGAAACACTTACATTAGGGAGAAAGATGACTCCTGTCTGATGTCTGTGCTGGATGTAGAGGCACAGTGAGGAACTTTAATTCAGGTTGGGCATCTGGCTCTTGAGATAAGCCTTTGCCAGTTTCAGTTGATGTTATTCTTATATTTTCAAAAAGACTTTGATACAGTCTCACTTCAGTCTGTGACCTGATCTGAAGTTTTCTGTGAAGTAGGAAAGCCTGTGCCAAGTTTATAAGGAAGTGTATTTTGTATTCAGCCTTGGCGGGGGAATCCAAGTTACATGTATTAAGCAAATAATGAAGTAGTTTACTGTAATATTCATAAATAGCATAGTAAAATAGATATATTGAATATTACATCTCTTCTATTGAATTTTTATATTATTTGTTGCTTTGTTTATTGTAATTTAGATTCTGGAGTACATGTGCAGGTCATGCAGGATTGTTTCGCAGATACAAACATGGCAAGATTGTTTGCTGCCCTCATCCCCCATCACCTATATCTGGTATTTCTCTCCTCATTATCTCTTCCCACCCAGCTGGCCCTCCCCAGCCTCCCTCTACTGACCAGTGTCTGATATTTGCCTCCCTGTGTCCATGTGTTCTAATTGTTCAACACCTGCCTATGAGCGATAACATATGGTGTTTGGTTTTCTGTTCTTGTGTCAGTTTGCCGAGAATGATGGTTTCCAGATAGATCCATGTCCCTATAAAGGACACAAACTCACTGTTTTTTATGGCTGTGTAGTATTCCATGGTGTATATGTGCCACGTTTTCTTTATCCAGTCTATTGATGACAGACATTTGGGTTGATTCCAGGTCTTTGCTATTGTAAACAATGCCACAATAAACATACGTGTGCATGTGTCTTTATAACAGAACAATTTATAATTCTTTGGGTATATACTCAGTATTGAAATTGCTGGGTCAAATGGTATTTCTATTTCTAGGCCCTTGAGGAATTGCCACACTGTCTTCCACAATGGTTGAACTAATTTACACTTCCACCAACAGTGTAAAAGTGTTACTATTTCTCCACATCCTCTCCAGCATCTGTTGTCTCCAGATTTTTTAATGATCACCATTCTAACTGGTGTGAGATGGTATCTCAATGTGGTTTGATGTGCATTTCTCTAATGACCAGTGCTGATGAGCATTTTTTCCTGTTTTTTTTTTTTTTTTTTTTTTTTTTTTTTTTTTTTGCCTCGTCCATGTCTTCTTTTGTAAAGTGTCTGTTCATATTATTTGCCCACTTTTGAATGTTTTGTTGTTTTGTTTTTTTTTCTTGTAAATCTGTTTTAGTTCTTTGTAGATTATGGATATTAGCTCTTTGTCAGATGGGTAGATTGCAAAATTTTTTCCCATTCTGTTGGTTGTTGGTTCACTCTAATGATTGTTTCCTTTGCTGTACAGAAGCTCTGGAGTTTAATTAGATCCCATTTGTCTATTTTGGCTTTTGTTGCCATTGCTTTTGGTGTTTTAGCCATGAAACCCTTGCCTATGCCTATGTCCTGAATGGTTTTGCCTAGGTTTCCTTCTAGGATTTTTATGGTGTTAGGTCTTACACTTAGATCTTTAATCCATTTGGAGTTAATTTTAGTGTAAGGTGTCAAGAAAAGGGGTCCAGTTTCTGCTTTCTGCACATGGCTAGCCAGTTTTCCCAACATTTATTAAACAGGGAATCCTTTCTCCATTGCTTCGTTTTCTCAAGTTTGTCAAATATAACTGTAGATCAATCAATGTGCAGATGTCACAAGCATTTCTATACACCAATAACAGACAAACAGCCAAATCAAAAGTGAACTCCAATTCTCAATTGCTACAAAGAGAAGAAAAAACCTAGGAATACAACTAACAAAGGATGTAAAGGACCTCTTCAAGGAGAACTACAAACCACTGCTCAAGGAAATAAGAGAGGACACAAACAGATGGAAAAACATCCCATGCTCATGAGTAGGAAGAATCAACATCATGAAAATGGCCATACTGCCCAAAGTAATTTATAAATTCAATGCCATCCCCATCAACCTACCAATGACCTTCTTCACAGAATTGGGAAAAAAACACTTCAAACATCATATGGAACCAAAAGAGAGTCCATATAGCCAAAACAATCCTAAGGAAAAAGAATAAAGCCAGAGGCATCATGCTGCCTGACTTCAAACTATACTACAAGGCCACGGTAATAAAAAAGGCATGGTACTCGTACCAAAACAGAGACACAGGCCAATGTTGCATTTTTTAAGGTATTAAAGCTTATGCTTTTTGTGCTTCCCATAAAAGAAAATAACGAAAGACTAAAATGTGCTGAAATCACAAAGACAAAGATAATGGCTCTCTAAATCAACCTTGTAGGGTTTACAGGAAGAGTGTTTAGATAATGTAGATAAAAAGGTACTTGAAACTTTAAAACATCATACAAATATTAGATAGTCCTATTATTCCAAATTCAAATTTTAAATTTTTTTACACAAAAACCTATAGTATGATGACTTATATTTTTCCTGTGACATTTATAATTTATCATATCTCTCTTAACTTTAAAAATTTAGATCTTCAGCTTTTAAAAGTAGTTTTTAAATGGAAAAATTGTGTGAGAGAAAGGGGTAAAAACATTTGAAAAACTCTCTTATTTTTCTAATTATGTAAGTACCTAAGTACATCATTGGAAAGCATCCAGCTGAAGTTAAATTATTAAAATGAATGCTCTACATGTTACAATATAGCACAACACAATGTTTCAACAAATCTAAATGGAATTATTAAGATGTTTGTTGGAAATATTTACTTCCTTTCATTTATAATGAAAACTATGCTTTCAGTGAAAAAAATATATTTTCTGCTCTCAGAACATGTATTTTGATCATTTAAAATTCATCAATAATTTGCTATTGACACTATAGGATACTTAATAGAATCAAAAAGCACAATTAAAGGAAAGATATCTTGCCTGATGGTTCGCTGTCTCATTCTTCATGCTTCACTTTTCACTTGTCTAGTTCATTGTGCTTAAAAACATATATTGCATATAAGCAGACGGAAAAAAGAATATTATTTCATCAGGAGAAGAGAAAATGATCAAGGATCAAAATTGATGGAATTCTCAAAAACATGGTAGGAGCAGCTGTCCTATCAAACACATATTTTAATGAATTTGATCTCTGAAGCAGCCCCATTGCAAGCATAGCAGCTTATAAAACGTCATTATCCACCTTTTCTCATTTCTGCTAGTTTTATTTTAAAATCATTACACAGAACCAAAAAAGAAAATTAAAGAGACCACAGGCAGATATTCTAATTCAATTACATGAAAAGGAAATTATCAGAGTGCTACTAAAAATGTTGTCTTGAAAGGGAGTTGGAAAATACTATTGTTGAGTATATGGCACTCACTTTTACATATATTATGTCATTTAATCATCAGAACAACATTAAAGGATAGACGAAATTCCCAGTTAGCAGATGAGAAAATGGGCTCAGAGAAGAAACTTGTTCCCAAACAGCTGCTAAAACCTCATACTGGCCAGGCACAGTGGCCCATGCCTGTAATCCTAGCACTTTGGAAGGCCAAGGCAGTCAGATCACTTGAGGTCAGAAATTCAAGACCAGCCGGGCCAACATGGTGAAACCCTGTCTCTACTAAAAAAGTACAAAAATTAGACAGGCCTTGTGGTGCATGCCTGTAATCTCAGCTATTCAGGAGGCTGAGGAAGGAGAATTGCTTGAACTCGGGAGGCAGAGGTTGCATTGACATGAGATCAGGCCACTGCATTCCAGCTTTGGCAACAGGATGTGACTCCATCTCAAAAAACAAACAAACAAAAACCTCAAACTGTGTGATCCTGTGTCCGTTACATTAGACTGTCATCTGTCATCCTGGAGAATAAGCCACTATGAGTCAAATAAAAATCAGGATACATAGCTCCCCTAAATGTTTTTTGGAGAATGATAACAGATCTAAATTATTTTATTTTGTGAATATTTTGAGAGCTAACTTGGAAGAGGCATGAGAAAATACAATAGATTTTCCCCCTTTCCAGAGACATGCACTGAGCAGAAATTAAAATAAGGACAGGAATAAAGCTATGCTATTGTTTTCTGTAATTCTGCCAGACTAGTGGGGATAAAAACCACAAATTCCAGGTAATGTTTCTTGACCTCTATCTATACTACAACGAATTTAAACCATTAGACTGACTGTCCCTTTACAATGATGACTCCCAAATATTTTTTTTCTAGCTCAGATAAATCTAATGTTCTCTGATTTTTAATATCTACCTGCCAACTGAAGACCTCCACTTGATACCCCAGGCATGCTAGAAACTACATGACCCAAAATGTTCTCAGTCAAACCCACCCACCCACTTCCAGAAACATGTCAACCAGGGTGATCAATCTGTCACCCGAAATTTCCCTTTCTCCCAGTACACTGTGCTACCAAATTCTCTGAATTCCCTAAACCTCAAAATTCCAAGTATCAAAGCCTGTGCCAGGAGTCAAACCTGAAAGATAAAAGCAGAGAAGTTTCCCTCTGCCAGTGCTAGGTTTCCTCTTCTCAATAATAATAATTACAATTATAATAACAATAATTTTAAAAATCCTGGTTCTCTGTAATTAAGGAAAAGGAAAGACTATTTGCCAGGATCATCCCCTCCCCTTTCCTTGGTCCCGACCCACATCTCTCCGCCAACAAAGACTTTCCTCCCACCCAAGGGCTGGACCAGCATGACCCCTGTGGCGCCACTTCTCCTGAGGGTGCTCTACAGCCGTCCTCTAACCAAACCCAGCCCCGGTCAGATGGGGAAAAGGAGACAGAGACAGGAAGGTGCTCCATGCGTGAGGTCACGGCAGGGTCTCTGTGAGAACTTGTGAGTGACCTCCAGGGCATCCTAATTCTTGATCACTCACCATTGCCTGGTTTGTGTCTTCCTCCCCAACCCTGGCCTGCCCCTGCAGTGATGGTGGGAAAGAAAAATTCTTTCCATGGCTGCACATCTCTTAATAATTCTCTCCCCTCAAAAGAAAGATTATGATAAAAGAATAATTTGAAGTAACAAGTAACGAGATAGAATTAGAAAACTGTTGAATTTCCGAATGACCATTCAGAGGTGTGGCTTTTTCCACGTTGTTTCCTCCTGCAACGAACTGCTCCCAGGTCCTGCACCACAATTCCAGTCTAATGAACACTTTGTGAAATGTTAAGTATGTGCACACGCATATCAAACTATGCTCTGAGGATAAAGCAAGTTCTAATTTGTGGAAAAAGGATTAAATATTTCTGTTTTCTGAAAAGAGTTATTTTGTATTTTGTTTTCTATTAAAATGTATTTAGTTTCAAAAAAAAAAAAAGAAAAAGAAACTACATGACCCCAAAATTGAATGCTAATCTTTGTCCAAAATATTTTTATTTTAAATTCCTTATATTGCAAAATATTTCTATGACCCTTTCCCAAATTCCAAACATCCAAATCCAATTACTCCCTCCTGCATGCCTAATGATTTCCCTTCTAGTCCTCAAGTTCAGCAAATTTTCCTCCAGTAATTCTCTTTTTTGTATATTTTTATTGATACATAATAGTTGCACCTATTCTGGGAATGCATGCAATATTTTGATACACATATACAATGTATAATGACCAAATAAAAGTAATTGGGATATCCAACACCTTATAATTCTTCTCTTCTAGCTATTTTTAAATCTAAAATTATTATTGATTATAATTTCTCTACTGTACAATCGAACACTGGAAGATATTTCTTCTAGTTTTATTTTTATATCCCTAAGCCAACTTCTCTTCATCCCCCCTTCTCTCTTCCTCTCCAAGCCACTAGTATATTCTCTACCTCCATGAGATCTACTTTTTATAGCTCCCAATTCTGTAAATTTCCTTGGACTGGAATCAGTTTAAGCCCATTACAAACTCTACTCTATACATGCTCTAAGACCAGTTGAATTGTTACCTTTCACAAATGAGCTTCCTTGACCTTCATCTTTGGACAAGTTATCTCAGATATCTAACACATAGCTTCCTAACAGTCTTTTGTATTCTTTGACAAAAGAATACACTAAATTTACTGAATCTTCATATGAAAAATCTGTTGCCAGGGTCCATGTTTGCTATCTTTTCTCTCATTACTTAGCCCAGTGCCTGGCCCATAGCTGAGTTCCTCAAAGAATAATCAATAAAGACATATATAACCAAGCCTACATTTATCTTTCATTCCCTCTAGCATAGACATTAGCCTTTAACATTTATTTTCCCAAGTCTATATTCTTCAGAATGTTAAATGTGGTAGGATTTTTCCAGTATCTCTACCATTTTTATAAAAAGAATGAAATAATACATCTTTAATACCTTAAGACAGTGCTTTCTTAAAAAAAAAAATTGCTAAGCAATATCCAAACAGTAATTTGGTCTGTTTTCTTATCACATAAATCCTATGTTTAAATTGCTAGCACAGTGAAGTTTTGGACTGTTAGCAATAATGTGATTTAAAATTAAGTTTACAAATAGATCTCATGAGGTACTTTTTCCATTTCTGATTTTGTTTTTTCTTTGCTTTGAGAGGAAAAAATATATATTTTACTGCTACAAAGGCATCAAGTTACCTTAAGGAATTTAGAGATGGCTAAATTACTTATATTATGTCTTCTGAATTATTTGTCAGTAATTAGTGTTCAGTTTTAATAGTATATATAGTTGCTTATTATCCAGGTTTTTGTAAATGTCCAGTTTCTAATTATCTACAATGTGCTTCCAAATGATAACCAACCAAGTTTTAAGCTGGCAAGACTGGAATAAATATTGTCAAAATGGTGAAAATGCTATATTTTCATTGGAAACAATAATATGCAATCTTTAAATTTTTTAAGACTGAAAATAGTTAATAGGCATTCTCAAATGACTAACCCTAAAAACCTAAAATATTTCAGAATTTCACATACTCACATAAAAATGTTCTGACTACTCATTTGATATGTACAACAGGTTAAATACTATAATCCCTATTCTATTTTAGGTTTACAGTCTAAAATGAATATTGGCAAGAATAGGTTGTACAAAACACATAAATTAATTATGTGTACATTGAAAGAACTGGATCCGGAGAACACATTGAAACGTCTGGAAGTTGCTTCTCCTAAGGTTTCTCTGCCTGTGCTTCCAATTTATTTCAGTTATCCAACATGTATAAGGATCAAAGAATAATATCCATCTGTCTGGATAATAGGAGATTCTGTATTTGAATTCCAGAGAAGTACACATGTGTTTTTACACTTTGTGCATTCTATGGAGCTATCTTATGCAGACACTTGGTAATAAGCTATCAATATGTCTCTAATTAGGACACAAGCATAACTGTATATATAATTACCATATCGATCATTTTAAGTTAGATATGTTTGAATTTAGGCAGCATTAATCTATATAACACAAATTAAATACTAGATATAAAGTATACTTGAAAAATTAAATAATTTTTAAAACAATAAACTTTATATTTAAAAAGATAAAAGTATGCACATGCTTAAGAAACAAATCATATGTAAAATGGGCTTCCCCCTTTAACTTGCAAATATTCTATTGTAACTCTTAATCAATAAACAAAACTCTTCGCAAAAAAAAGAGCAAAACCTAAAATATATTTTTACTACAAATAAAAGTAACTACAAAATTGTCCATTAACTGGTTAATTTCTAAAATCCAATTATTTACATATATTATAAAATTATAAAAACTATTTTCAAGATAAAATCCACTGTGGACTAATAAAGTAAAATAAACTTAGAATATTAGCACAACATATCACAGTCTCTTGACATTCGTCTGATGGAGATGAGTGATGCTATTCCACAAATTGCTTATTTTTGGCAATATTAGAGAGGGGTACTGGGTTCTAAGGACTACAGTTCTACCCTAAAGAATAATTCTTAATCATTTTCTCTAATATCACATCAAATAAGCTGACCTATTTCTCTGCTATGAAGCTTCATCAAACTGGAAAAACCTCCCAGAATTTTGTTTTGTCTATATCCCCTTTGCCTATCACCAAATAATCAATATGATTTAGCTCACTCTGCTATAGGCTCTCAAAAACTCCTGACTTTCTTCTATCATCACATTATCCCACAACTTGTATTTTTATTCATCTGTCTACTACAGAGTCTTTCACACTGGACTGTGAAGTCAGTAAAACCAGCAGTTGTTTCAGAACATATGTGTGTGTTAGCTAAATCAGATTTTGTGGAAAGGGGGAAAGGGAAAGAGAGTCAAGGAAACCATAAATATGCAGGATTTACAAACAAGGTATCTTTTTTTTTATATTTAATGTGGAGAAACAGGAACACTTTTACACTGTTGGTGGGAATGCAAATTAGTTCAACCATTGTGGAAGATAGTGTGGTGACTCCTCAAGGATCTAGATCCAGAAATACCATTTGACCAAGTAATCCCATTACTGAGTATATACCCAAATTATTATATCATTCTATTATAAAGACATATGCACACATATGTTTATTGCAGCACTATTCATAATAGCAAAGAGTTGGAACCAACCCAAATGCCCATCAATGATAGACTGGATAAAGAAAATGTGGCACATTTACACCATGAAATACTATGCAGCCACAAAAAAGGATGAGTTCATGTACTTTGCAGGGATGTGGATGAAGCTGGAAACCATCATTCTCAGCAAACTGACGCAAGAACAGAAAACCAAACACCACATGTACTCACTCATAAGTGGGTGTTGAACAATGAGAAAACATGAACATAGGGAGGGGAACATCATACACCGGGGCCCGTTGGGAGTTGAGGAGCTAGGAGAAGGATAGTCTGGGGGTAGGGGCTGGGGGAGCATAGCATTAGGAGAAATACCTAATGTAGATGATGGGCTGATGGATGCAACAAACTACCATGGCACATGTCTAACTATGTAACAAACCAGCACATTCTATAAACGTACCCAAGAACTTAAAGTATAATAAAATACATAAATAAATAAAAATAAAAATAATGGAGTCTTGCTCTGTTGCCCAGGCTGGAGTGCAGTGGCACAATCTTGGTTTACTGCAACCTCTACCTCCTGAGTTCAAGTGATTCTCGTGTCTCAGCCTCCTGAGTAGCTGGGATTACAGGCACGTGTGACCATGTCTGGCTATTTTTTTTTTTTTTTTTTTGTATTTTTAGTAGAGACAGGGTTTCACTGTGTTAGTTGGGATTGTCTTCATCTCCTGACCTCATGATCCACCCACCTCTGCCTCCCAAAGTGCTGGGATTATAGGCGTGAGCCCCCACACCAAGCCAACATCTCTCTTTCATTGCTATTAAAATTATAAGGCAGTTAAGGATGGAGGTACTAAATAATAAATATTTGAACCACACTATGTTCCCAACCTTCTTGAAAGTAGTTAATTGTAAATATAGTCAAGTCTCTGTCTTTTAGGTACTTACAGTCAAATAAATCTATCTCATGTAATTATAATCTCCAAATAACAGAGATACCTATGGTCAACCCAAGGAGCATTAAAATTATAATGGAAGGTTGCATTTATCAATAAATGAATTGATGGCATATAGACTAAGAGTACTTATTGGAGAATTTTAGTTCTGGAAAGATTTATAACAAGATTATAAATAGTTTCAGGCCTGGACCATGTCAAAGTTGGGTTTCAATTATCTGTAGATAATTGAAAATGGAAGATTAAAAAAACTTAGATTATAACTTATTAAATACATTTAGCTATATTTACTTAAACAATACTTTAACTCTGCTATAAAAATAGGAGAGGAGGCTGCAGGTGATGAAATTATCATTAAAATACTTAAATACTAGTGCTGGCAAAAACGTGATGGCATAAACTAAATGAGTATGAAAATAGGGATCAAAAGACACAGTGAGTATTTTAAGAGAATGACTGATTGGTTGTTAGGAGTCATTCAGGCAGAGGAAGTAAAAATTAATATAATACCTCCCCTTAGCAACCTAAAGGAAGGCGGAGATTATGGAATGAAATAAAGAATACAGAAATAGCAAAGTCATAAATATACAGTGCTCTGTTTTATTTTTACCATATCTGGTTTGAGGTGAAGTGACACACAGAAAAGGAAAAAAATCGTATTTGGTACTCAGAAGAGAGGTCATCAGGGACAGGAAGATTTTAGAAAACTGCAATGTGAAAAATACAATGTTTGAAGACACAAAATAAATAATATCACCTGGTACAGAACATAGAATGACTTCATATAATAGAATAACTATTTTTGAAGAAAATTGTCTGAAAAACAGGAGTCAACATAGAAAAAAAAAAAAAGCAGCAGCAACAAAGGGGAGGAACAAAGGCAATGGAAAAAAGTTTTAAATCTGGACAATTCGATCCTAAACCATTTCCAAATTCCACCATACACTCACCCCTACCACTTCCCTAAGTGTTATAACCTCACTCACTATTTTCAGACCTCACTATATTTCCAGACATGCTGTACTTGTTCTCAGTTCTCTGTTCCCTTGTGTAGTACAAGGGAACTTGCACAAGGGAACTTAACATGCCTGGAATTCTCACTCTCCACTAATTCTTTCAAATATTACTTCCTCTGAGAAATTTTCTCCACTTTTTGCCCCACAGTGTCTTACTTGGCACACAGTTGTGTTAAGAGCACTCAGCTCCTGGTATGGTAATTGGTTTTGTATCTGTCTCCTCCATTTAAATAGAAACTCCAGGTTGACATATGTGGGCATTAGCCGTCTTCTAAACCCTAAGGCCTGCCACCTAATGAACACCTAAAGAATGCTTATTGAGGCCAGGTGCTGTGGCTCATGCCTGTATTCTCAGCACTTTGGGAGGCCAAGGTGGGTGGATCACGAGGTCAGGAGTTCAAGACCAGCCTGGTCAAGATGGAGAGAAACCCCATCTCTATTAAAATTAATAATAATAAAAAAAAAAAGCCAGGTATGGTTGATGGGTGCCTGCAATCCCAGCTACTTGGGAGGCTAAGGCAGGGAATTACTGGCATCCGGGAGGCGGAGGTTGCAGTGAGCCGAGATTGCATCACTGCACTCCAAGCTGGGCCAACAGATAGAGACTTCCTCTCAAAAAAAAAAAAAAAAAAAAAAAAAAAAAAAAAAAAAAAAGTGCTTACTGAATATGGAAGACTCTCAGGTGGATAGTAATGACACAGGCTTCTGCGTGGTTAAGTAGAAGGAAAGCAGAGATTAAGAAGCTGGATTTTAATTCAAGTACTTTGGAGGCCAAGGCGGACGGATCGCCTGAGTCAGGAGTTCAAGATCAGCCTGACCAACATGGTGAAACCCCATCTTATCAAACACCGTATATTCTCACTCATAGGCGGGTGTTGAACAATGAGAACATATGGACACAGGGAGGGGAGCACTACACACTGGGGTCCGTTGGGGGGAAATGGGGGAGGGGCGGGGGGTGGGGAGGTGGGAAGAGATAGAATGGGGAGAAATGACAGATACAGGTGAGGGGACGGAAGGCAGCAAACCACACTGCTATGTGTGTACCTCTGCAACAATCTTGCATGTTCATCACATGTACCCCAAAACCTAAAATGCAATAAAAAAAAAAAAGAAGTTGGATTTGGCTATTTAGAGGGAAGCAATGACTTTTAGAGGAGCAATTGCACTGTAGTGCCGGGAAAGAAGCCAGATAATAAAAGACTAAGGAAGGAGTAGGTGGTAATTACAGAAGAAAAACTGAAGATCACTGTGCCTACAACTTTCTACTGAAGAAGGGCAGTTGAGATATGAGAGAGTAGCTTTAAGGAAACCAAAAGTTTCCTTTCAGCCAAAGCATAAGGGAAGGAATTTAAAGATAGGGAAATCATGAGCAAATTTATAAGCTGAGAGAATATATATATAAAAAGTTAAATAATAGACAAAATGATATAATGTTAGGGAGAGATAAAGAATGCTTTGGTACTAAATGAACAGGAAACTGAAGGAAAACAGAAATAATTCCTCCTCAGATTAGAAGGTAAAAGGAAAGGAGGTGTCTCCATAGAAATTTTCCCTCACATATGGGAAAAATTAAGAGACTTCTATCCTTATAGAGCGGCTTCTGTGAAAGGGGTGTGTATGCTGCCGAACATGAGGGTAGGAGTTAGAAAAGCCAATATTAAAAAATGGGGTGGATATGAAAAGAAGGTTCCATGATTATATTGTCTAGAAATATAAGAAAAACCCACTTCATTAAACTAAAACACAAATACATGAAAGTTCTGTGGCTATGTAGCAAAACAATAAGCCTTACATCTTTTTCATACATAATAGGAGTTTAGTTAACAAAACATAGTTGTGTAAACCATAAACTAGTTTAATAACTATTCCAGAGATTTTTTTAAAAATTGCCCTTAACAACAAAAGCACATAAATCTTCACTTTATCTTTGTAATAAACAAAACTTCGGGATCTTACTCTGATTAAGAGTCAGAATTATCATCTTTAATTTTCATAGTACTTGAATGGTCTAACAATACAAGCCATAAAAATAAAAGTCAGTAGAAATCTGGAAAAAAATAATTAACAGTGAATGATATAAACATGTATAATCAATTTTTACTCTTTTAAAATATTAGACTATATTCATTCCAAAGCCGACTTTTTAAGCATTTAAAACTACCTTCTGCAGAAAAATGTGGGGTAAATATATAGAGAATGAAACACCTAAAAGAGAGTATTTTTAAAAAACGGTGATATGAAGTAAAATCTAATGTAGATATTGTTTAGAAATATTTATTCAAACTCCAATGACATATTTTTTACTAACTCTAATCCATTGTAAAGTACCACAAA
This sequence comes from Saimiri boliviensis, assembly GCF_048565385.1. NCBI lineage: Eukaryota > Metazoa > Chordata > Mammalia > Primates > Cebidae > Saimiri > Saimiri boliviensis. The sequence continues at coordinate 67,695,819 of NC_133452.1, forward strand.
TTCATCAAATCATTTATCTTTTAAAAAATATCACCATTAAGAAGTTTCTAAAATACAGTAGAGTGTTAACCACTGTTAAGAGCCTACGGTTTGGCATTAAACTGACCTGTTTTAATACTGAAGCCATTATTTACAACCTAAGTGATCTTGGCCAGACGCTTACAATATCCCATACCTGTTACCTCTTTTGTGCAATGGGAATAATAGCAATAACCTCAACAGTTTGTTATGAGGATAAAACAATCTGTTGCATGTAAAGCATTAATAAGAAATGTGGCATAGGGTAAACACTCAGTAAATGGCAGCTGTTATTATCAATAATAACTTCTTATAGTTCAATAATTTTCCTTCAACATGTTTCTTCTGTAATTGAACTCTTAAAGATAAAATACAAATGAAAAACAGCTGTTCATTTTATGAAACAATTTTTAAAAATATTACCAATACATTACATAGTGCAATAGTAGTATTCTTGACACATCAACTTAAAAATATTTGTAGTGTTAGCTAAATCTGCTAATAATGGTAGAAAAACTGAATAAGGTTACATGTTTATTATTAAAACATTTTATAGAAAAATATCTTCGGAAAATTTTGAAAATGTCATGCCTTTATGATGAGCATTTATGGAGATATAAAGGTATTTGCACTTTAGAGACACATCTGTGGTATACATATCACTAAAAATAAAAATGTACCAATTCAAGAGAGCTTACTGACAAAATGCTAACATTAAATATTGTAATAAATTACTGAAAACTTCAGTGTCTAAAGTTCCATTCATAACACTGTTCTGATTGTCCTCTTTCTCCTTTATTACTAAACAATTTATTTTGGTTTTCTTTCTCATATTAATAATACACAGTGTCCTAGTGGTTAGTTAGGAATTTGTTACCCCATCATAAGACGTTTTTGTTAAAATTATCCACTGATAATCAATGTTTTTATTTGCATTTACCTCAGTAGAAACAGATAAAAAATAAAATGGAATAATGCAGTCAAAAAGATCAAGTGCATAATGTTTTTTCCACTTTATGGATTATTGACTCATGAAAATGTAATTGAAAAAGTAACAATTCACATTTAAAGGTTTTACAAATATTGTAATTCTGGATTAAATAAACATGCTTTATAAATTCTCTTTGTAGAGGCAAATAATGTACCCAATAGAAAGACTATTACATAAAATTTTAGATGAAATTTTTAAATTCTAGATGTGCCTTGCTCCTGACTATCCTTAAAGTGCATAATTTTCTGGATACAGGAATTATTCTAAAATATCTACATTTCATATGCAAATATGTCAAACTTCACATTAAAAGGAAGAGCGCCGAGCCAGATGTTTTTTTTTTGAAAATCAAGAGAGCCTTCACATGTGTGCTGCTTGCCATAAGGGTATAAGCTCCACTAACCCTCCCAAGGACCTTATAATTACAACACAGAAGTGGCTGGGTGGTAGCCACTTCCTGGCACAGCACACCTCTGCATAGCCCAGTTACTGTGTGAAAAGCTCATTTACTCTGAAGACTAACAGGACTTTTGTTTGAGGCACTAGCATAAAAGTCATAGAGTTTACCACAACAGAAGCAGTAAAATCCAAATATCAAACTCTGGTCCAGAGAAGGAAATCTAAACACTAATTTGTAAATGGTAAAAGGAGTCTGAACAGCTTACTTACTTTCAACTTTACTGACATTTTTCTCTAATGTTTTTCAGCTGATAGGATAAAAGTTGATCAGGAATTATGTGGAAATTAAATGTAATTGCAATTCGCTATTTTAAAATATTTTCTATGTAACTGTAAGATAAGCGAGGTATGCCACAGCTCTATCATATATTAGTTATTCACTTTTGAGTGGTTATATATATACCTATGATTGATTTTGAAAAAAAAGTATTTAAATCAGTTTATTTAATAACAAAGAGCATCCTTCCTATGTGCAGGCACGATTTTTTTCAGTAAGCATGCTTCAAGAACATACTCAGAACCAGATATTTTGGTGGTACTATAGACACCAAAATAGGAAGAATAAATTATTCACCTTCCTAAAATCTTAACCCTAAAAGCCTATAGTCTAGTGGAGAATACTGACAAAGTCCCATTCAAATAGAATTTCAAAGCTATATTGATTGCCATCATAGTGATATATCCAGAATTTGATGGACAGTTTTCAGAGGTCACCTGACCTAGGCAGGAGTAGATATAAAGGCAGAGGGCAATTAGAAGGGATTTGAATACCTTTTTTTTTCCTTTCTATATTCTGCTAGTGATGCTCCAACCTATACATCTTTTAAATTAATTCCACCTAGTAGCCTAACAGCAACAAATTAGCATTTGTAAATATTTTAGTTGGCTCTTAGGGTATGTTGCAAAGAACAAAGTCACTTTAGCCACCTCTAACAACAACAAAAATCGTGTGTCTGTGAGTGCATGTTGGGGTGGTTACAATCTGAAGGACACAGACACTAACACAACCTTCAGGAGCTTTGGTAACTTTGTCCCTTTGTGTGTCTCAGGGGCTGTTTGGGTCTCACATTGGGTCTCTGTTCTTCCTGTAAAACTGGCCTCTTTTTCTTGTGATTTCTCCTTCATAATTTCAACTATAACTGCTGATTCTGTTCCTACTCCTTATGGTTTTACTCTCTTATGTTTACACGGATACACTCAGCTCAAATTCTGGGGCCAGGTCACATACAGGAGAATGGGTTAGCTGTTATTGGGTCAAAATTCCACCCAGATCTAGTCAACTATGGACAGGGATGTGGCCCAAACAACAGCCGTCCATCGAGGTGGCTATGCCTGTAGGTAGACAGTTCCTCTGGGAGGTGGTATGGGCAGGCAAGTACAAAGTGAGTACTGTGATTCAAGGCTTCTCCTGATAAGGAAAAAAGTAAATTCTGTTTTTCCCTTTTTTATTTTTATGACACATGAAAGTTTTTAGTTTATTAAGCTTCTTGTGAAAAATCCACAGGGGCCATAGATATTACCATTTCGGCACCTTTACTCCTTCAGCTTTTTGCCAGCACCAACACTGGCCTTTGCCGTCCCCCTGACTTTCTTTATTCTGTTCTTGGGTTCCTTTCTTTGCTTTCATGAGGTATTTTTCTTTTCATACAGGCCATGTCTTGCAAGTCTATGTTTGGGCTCATTTTTCTTTGCACAATCCAGGGAATCATAAATCATGCTAAAGCCAGTTGTCTTGCCACCACCAAAATGAGTTCTGAATTCAAATACAAAGATGACTTCTGGTGTGGTCTTGTACATTTAGGCTAGTTTTTCCCAAATTTCTGTCTTAGGCACTGTTGCCTTCCCAGGGTGAAGGACGTCAATGACCATTTATTGCCTCTGAAGTAGTCAGTTAGTCATGAACTTTCTAGTGTGGATAGTTACTGTATCATGCAGATGGCTGTCTATCCTTAGACAGCCAGGGAGGAAAAGCCTGTTTTTTTTCCTGTTTTTGCCTTTGTTCTTGTTACTTTAACTTTTAGAGTTCTGACTCTACAATTTTCTAAAATTTTATCTAGTGTTCTGCAGAATAAGATTGTTTTAGGTAAATCCCCAAACATCTTTGCCCCACTGTCTTTCATAACACAAATTTAACTTGCTCATACAAAGAAGGAAAATTTGATTTTGGCCTTATTAGTTCTGTACACAGACCACCTAAGTCAATGTCTCTATCTGGTAACCAAATTACAGTTGGGTTTAAACTCCCTGTGATCATTTACAGTATAATTTTATAATCAAACTCTGACAGTGGTATTTTTTTCATATAAAGAACTATTCAATCATTCATTAGGTGTCCACTGAACATATACTATCTCCAAGAAAATGTAAATTTGTATGGGTTATAGCAGAGTATAAACAAAATTCTTCATGAAGAAATTTTTACAAAAGAAAACATTTGAAATATGACAGTTCCAAGAATTCAAACATATCCCTTTAACACATTTTAAAGTAATTCCTTCTATAATGCATTTGATACACCCTAACTTTTCAATCAAGAATAAACTTTTAACCATATTCTAATGAAATAGGACAATCATTATGAACATCTGCTGTGCCATATTAAACCTATAATATTCAGTATACAACTCTATGATACTGTTAATGACATTGTACTTCAATTATTTTCTTTTTCTGCATCCTTTCCAAAAGTGTGTGCTTCTTAAAGACATTTTATTTTTCCTCCCAATGTCTGACAGAGAATTAGCCTTAACTGCTAAATGAATGAGGAAAAGATATTCACTGAGATAGCTCTGAGGCATAAGTAATGTGGTCATGTACATTTTCAATATGATTACAAGTGGAAGTTAAAGAGCATTACGGTTGGGCAGAGCTGCGTAAACTTATGAAAATCTAGTAGTCTGAACTTAAGACAGAGTGTTTTGAGAGTATTTCCTATTGATTATCTTTAAAAACCAATGAAACAGTAAAAGGGTGCCTCAGGTGGCAGAAGAGACTTTTTCATTAGTGACTTTTGAAGTGCCTAGAGAAATAAGCTTATAGTAGAATGCTGAGTGCATCACCTTTCCAATTCTCAGGTGCACAGATAGCAGGTTAGACACATCTGTGCTGGGCAGAGCATCGTGATTAGTGCCACATTATGTGCAGTGAAACATCTCAAAGGCCAACAAAGCTAAATGCACACATTGATATTTCCCACCCATATATAATGCCAAGAAGGAGTAAGACCAAATCTTGAATGGGGAGGATTGTCCTTAAGAATTTCCAATGATTATCATTCTCTTTCCCTTTTATTTTTTTCCCTCTAGAAATAATGCAGGGCTAGGAGGGTATCCACAGAATTTGCCCTAAAGAAACTCATCCAAAGCATAAGCAGAAAAATATGCCACAGGAGTCCCATAAGATATTACCAGAGAGAAATAAGCAAGAAACAGAGATTCTTTGGGTTAAAGCTGAGGACTTCCCTCCTAAAGGTAGAAAGTTGAGGAAGCTAAATAACACCACTTCAACCCACTCGTACCAAAACCTGCCCAGTGAATTTCTGTATAATTCTGACAAGTTATTTGAAAACCTTTTGGCTCAAATTTCCTCAACTGCCAAATGACAGTAATTTCTGAGTTGATTTGTGATGTATCTTGAATTTGCTCCTACTTCCAAGGTCTTCTCTTTTCTAAAACACAGTAGATAGTCCTCTACTACCTTCTAGTCATGACACCAGAAAGAACCACACATGCATCCACTCATTCCCAATTATTCTCCACTACCACCGAGACTGAAGACAGACCAAGTTTCGGTTCAGCCAATATTTTTCATTTATTAATTCATTTATTACCTTACTGCCTTAGGTCAGCACTATGCTTGGTGCAGAAGCTTTACACTAATGTTCCCCAATCATAATTATTAACACCATATCAGGAAGCAAGAGGCCATAACATAATAATGTTTTTCGAGTATACTGAAACTTTACACTATCTATTTGGCTTTTGTGACAAGATAGAATTCCAAGAATCAAAAAGTGCAAAGTGAAGGAGATAATTACATAAATACGCATAAAGATGATGCTCAGGCGAAAGTAAGCTCAAATTCTCAGTGCTAAACTCTTTTTGGTTTAAGTCTTATAGGGACAGAAGCTTTGTCTTTCTTGTTTGCATCTATGTTCCAAGATCCCAGAACAGTGCCTGACACATGCTGAGTGCACAACAAATTTTTGTTTATTAAATAAATCAATAAAATAACTGATATTCATCCAGGTCCAAATATGGCCATGGCCAATGACTAACTAGAAAAATATTTAGGCTCCTAGACAATAAATGTCCCACAGTGTCTTCTTACTCCTATAAAATTTTATCCCATTCCCAATTTCTAGTTCTCCCATGTCTGTGGATAGTGATAAAGGAAATTACATAACAAAATATGCATACCTAGAATGGCATTCATATATAACATAGAAGGATTTATGGGCTCAAAAAAGTCACCACCACCATCCTTTAGAGTCAGGATATCACCTAAAACTCCTGTTTGCAAGTACTATATGCAGCTCTCCCAAATGAGAACCATACCTTAAACAGTCAGCTGAAATCTGGCTGCACACCAGTTCCCAAAAGAAAAATCTGATATTCTTGCAAATTTCATTCTGACTGGTTTCTAAAATAGCTCTCAGGAAACATGCATTTTTGAGGATAATGGAGTAGGGAGAAGTTTGAGATTACAGTGATCTTGCTATAGCTGCTCATCTTTGCAGAAACTGTAGTCATAAGGTGAGCCTTATGTGAGGCTGAGGCTCTCTTAGGTCATCAGAGCAGGGAAGTGAAGAAGAGAACAATAAAATTCCCCAAATAATAAGACCTACATGATTCTATGTCAAATGGCTTCCAAAAGATTTAAAATAACGCTTTCATTTTATAGGCGAAGAAACAGAAATTAGAGAGATAAAGAAGCATACCCAAGGTTACTCAGCTTATTAGTGACAGGTGGGTATTCTCTCTAAATCATATATGCTTTTAATGAAAAACTGTATCCACAGCATATTAGCACATCACACTACAGTCTACTTTCAGTTTATATACAGGCACATGCTATTCACTGTTGACTAGAAAGGTAAAACTGGGCCAAATAATATTCAATTCCCCACTGTAATAGTAGTTTCACATTCCACATTCAGACAGCTGGCATAATTGAAGACAGCTCGGAACCCCTGAGGATATCCAAACTGTCACAATTGGAGAAAAGACTTAAGTATCCTGCAGTGTTAAGACCTACTCAATGACATTACAAAGCTGATTCAAATATCATCTTTGTTGGATCCTCAATATCCAATCTATGAACAATAGACATAATTAAACATAAAAAGCTGTAAATTAAGCAAACTAAATGATGGAGCAAATCATTTCATTTTTGCACCTGTGAAGTACAGTATGTCATTGTTATTTTCTCAAAGGAGAGAAAACAGACTCTTGCATGGACAATTATCAAAAGGGTTCAGAGCAGTAGCAGCTATAATGGACAATATATTTCTTTCCAAAGACTAAAAGGATATAAATGAATGTAGTTTTCAAGTCAAAGTGAGAATACACAGCTGCCACCACGATTCTATTTAATGTATTTCAATGTTACTAATTAAAATAAAAACTAAGGTCTCCTATTCTGCTAGTAAAAAGCAGAGAATGCAGAAAAACAGTTTCAAGTTATAATTTTATACATCTTGGCAAAAGAGCTTTTGGCTCAGTTTGTGCTTGATAGCAATAGAAAATAATTTTTGCAATGAAGCATTCTGCCTAGAGAAAACTGTACAAAAGGAAGTGGTGTGATGGTTAAGAGCATGGGTTCTGGAGTAAGAGGCATGGGGGCAAATCCTACCTTGGCTACCTCCTGAGTAGCCTCAGGAAAGTTATTGACAACTCCATATATTATTTTCTTCACTGGTAAAATGGGGACAATTATAGTTCTCACTTCATTGGATTGTTGTGAGAATTAAAACACCAAACTATGTAAAACACTCAAGACATTGACACTCCATGACCACTCAAATAAGTGTTAGCTTTTATTAGTTTGGTACTACATGTGATGTTTTAAGTTAAGTCAAAAAAGAGCAGATAAACAAATTTCTATTCTTACTCTAGCATTTTGATGGCTGATTCATAGCAGCATCAAGGAAATTTCTTCCATAAAGTGGCTCTCTAAAAATTTAAACTAAAACAAAAAGAATGCTGCATTAAAATCAGATAAAATTTATATATATATATATATCTCCTAATGTATACTGGAAAAATACTGGAAAGGTGAGCAAGGTCATTGTATGTATATTGCCAGCAGAGACACATACTGTCATCTCGAGCCAGGAATGAACTAAAAGAGCCAGGGGAAAGATCTGCCAATAAGCCCACCATGAGCTAACATAAAACCACCTGCAAAATCCATTCAAGCATCTGTCTCTGTGAAATGCCAAGCCTTCTCCTCTCACCCTACCAGGCTGGCCCCATCTACCACAAAGCAATACAACATCCCATCTTTTTTTCTCAGTTCATCACTACTAACCCTCCTTTATTTGACTATCCACAGAGGCATTATGTGACATCCCACACTGAAACTCACTCTCTTTCATGCCACAGTGTATGCTGTATGTGCTGCTTCTTCTAATTCAGTGACTGACAAAACCAATCACATTGATCCATATGTTCAAGAATTGAACACTTTTAATATCCCATAAATTAATCCTCAATTTTTTTCATATCCTCAGAGATGATCAAGAATTCAAATGTTTCCTGAGGTAAATGATAAACATAGCATCATCCACTCAATGATCTGGCCTCTCGAAGTAGGGAAGGGAACATGGACTATGTATAAGGAGATGTTCAAACTATAAGCATTCTCTGAGGCAATACAGAGAGTAAGAAAATAAACAAGAGGAGAGAATATACTTCTATATATTCATACCTATAAATAAGGATATGTAGTAGTATTATAGAATATGTAGTATTAATAAAGTAGTAATATTACCTACTTCCTACGATTTTTGTGCATATTAAGTGATTCAATAAATGTAAAGGGCTTAGACTAGTTCTTGGCAGATACTAAGCAGTCAATAAATGCTATACATAATGAGAAGATGATCATGATACAGGGATGATGATGATGTTGACAATGGTGATAAAAGAACCTGCTAACAAACAATGCACAGATTATTATATGTTTGTAATTTGGGTAGGATAATTAGAGTATTACACTACTCATCCTTTGTTTTCACTAGTTTAACATGTTATAAGAGGGAAAGAAGGGAAATACAATAATGTTGATGGCAGGAGTTTAGAGCAGAATGATGCATGAACTAAAACAAAAACATATTCGAGGTGGAGAAAAACAGAAAGGTCAGTGTATAAAACTGGCTCTTTTAAGAGGCACTAGAACTATGGAATTATCAATTTAATTCAGGAGATAATATAGAACAATATTAACTAATACATAGGCAGCACTTGGAATGTGTCAGGCATCGTTCTATATTCTTTAAGATACAGAACTAATTTAATCCCTGCAACACTCTTGTGTGGTAAGAACTATTGTCACCCTCTGAAACTAGGGCATAGAAAAATTAAGTAATTTGTTCAATGTCTCTTAGGTGATAAGTGGTGAAACCGGAATTTAATACCTTCAGTTTGTCTCTTATCTTTGCTCTTAACTGCTTTGCTGCAATGCCCTCGATATATGAAAGAAAATACTTTTTGAGATCTTTAATACTTAATAGAAAAGTTAAAACAAATTATGGGTGGAGATATAGAAAATTCTCAAATAAAAGGCCAACATAAAGGCATCAGTTAATCGTTAAGGGTGATTATTACGCATTGCTTAAGTAATAATAAGTAATAATAAGTGATAATAAGTGAGTAGATTCTGTCCCAAGACAGAAACACGTATCACCTTTTCTGAAATAATTTTTGAGAGAACTGAAAAATCATGTGTTCTCATTTGAATAATAAAGATGTTTAGTCTAGAAAAGAGTTTTCTTGTGTCTATTATTTGTTATTCCAGCTCAGTATTACTCTTGCTTATAGTGTAGAATGATCAGCAGAAATAATTCAGCGTGAACAGAAATAATCCAGGCCCTTTTGAGAGCTTAAAATCTAAAAGTGAATAACCATGAAAAGTTCATGCAATACATTTAAGTAAGGTAGACATTTAACTAAATTCAGCTGCATGGGAGGGATGAATGGGGCACTGGGTACAGGAAAATGAAGCTGGAGGGATCGGCTCAGAAAAAAAAATATTGAGAACTAAATGGCAGCAGAGATAAGCAAGAATTCTAACCTCTTGGAAATAGGAGAAAGGAGTTAAAGTAAGTAGTCAAAAATCAGATATATATAATACAGCTAATTATAAAAGGGAAAGCTAATTATAAGATTCAAATATATATAATGTATTCAAATATATCACGCTGCTATGAGAATAACTTTAAGGTTTGTGACCTAAGGATTGTGTAATATAATTTTAGTTCTAGTCTTTCAAGTTAACTCAAAATCTTAGCCAAGTAAAAAGTTTCTTGTATGAAAGAATAGTATACATGTTGGCACTATTGTTTATCACTTAACAAATTCACAGTATATTTTCCACATTCTCTAAAATCAAGCCAAGTGTCTATGAAACACAAATAACCCTCATACACATTATAATTACAAAGTATCATGTGTTCTCAGAAGGGCTTCCATAATAATCTCATTATGCAGGTTCCCAGATGAAACATAGCTCTTTTTGAGTTCTGTGTTTTTAGAGTGGCATGTTTTTTCCACACCCTTGTGCTGGGATACCTAACACTGCAGGATAAAGATGTACACAAATCTAGCTAGTCACATTTTCTTGAAGATTTGAGTAACATTTTACTTTCACCGCTCAACAAAACTCTCTGTATCACACGGTAAAATGCAAAATGTGCATACAACTTGAAAGAGAAAATGGTAGACTTCCAAGAAATTTTCTCTTAAAATAAGCTACTTTAGATGACTCAAACTGGAAATACATACAGGGCCTACAGCTTTTAGAGGATCTTAGAAGACAAAGTTTAATAAGCACTGCTTGACTTTGTTTTGTGAGAGGAAATATTAGTGCGACGGTGCACTGGAGCTTTCTGGACACTTTGGAGGTAGATTACAGAGGTACTCATCCACTTAAGCAGTCAGAAACAGGCAAACTCTCCATGAGCATCTCCCCAGTGGCATAACTAAACATTCCCAGGAAAAAATATTTTAAAATTATGAAATAGTCTAAAATTAAGAAACAATTTGAGGGAATGTCTTAAAATGTTCAAGAGAGGAGAAACTTCAGGGGAAAAGGAGGATAGAATGGCAAAGATGAAGAAATAAATGTTCAGCTTTGAACATACTACTTAGAGAAATGGAAAACATATGTGAGGATCCATTCTAGGGTGATCTTTATTAGTTTACAAAGGAGCAGAAAAACTCCTTTATATTTAAAGGCATTACTATATATTTATTTCATGAGCATGCTCAACAAAAGATTTAGAAGAAATTGGCAGATTCTAACAGTAAGAAGACCAGAGTTTCGATTTCACCTCTACCACAACCTCATTGGATGGTCTTGAGCAAACTAACTTTTCTAAATCTCAGTTTTCCAAACTGCATAGTGAACAGAATAGCAGTATCAAAGTGCTATTATGAGGATTAAGTGATTTAAAATGCCTAAGAGCATAGAGCATAGCAGAGAGGAGGCACTCAAAGGTTAGCTGAATTTGAACAAAAACTTAGACATAGCATAAAGAAGATGGTATACTACAGGGACAGAGCCAAAATAAAATAATAATTGAAAGAAGAGGTAATAAAGTAAAGCACATCAGTGGTACTTCATACGGGATCCACAGCAATGTTAAAAGTCCAGTAGAAGAAACAAACTGAGTCATGCACACACTTCCAAGTCAGGACAAAAACCTGGTTTTCATTCCCCCCAGGGTATATAGAAAGCCTAGTTCAGTAGGGGAATATAATTCTCATGGAGGTTCATTCTGCTTTGTGTTAGATAATGACGTGACAAGAATGCCTTAAACTTATGTTTAGAACACACAATATCTTATACAGATGATCTATTAATTCAAACTCTATTTTCTCCAGCAAATTTTTCAACAATAAAAACATTGCCACTGAGTGATATCTCTTTTCTCCAAATTATTATTGAAAAAATAAAAGGTGAAAGGAAGAAATGGAAAAGGTGATGGAGAAATATTAAAAGAGACAAAACTAAATTGGTTACAATGGAGTAAAAAGGGGTGAAAGAAGCAGAATCAGGGTTAGTGTTGTTTTGACACTCTTCCATCAGGAAAATCTAGTGTCTGTTTATTTTAAGTAATTACAGCCCTGTGTTCTTGACATATGCTCAACCAGTGTCCCACTGAGATCACAGCATTTCTTCTGCTATATTATATTCGGCTTACTCAATCATTTTCTATCACCAGATATTGTTTGGAGCTCATCACTAAAAGCAGTATATTGGCCACCTCCAATTTTGGCATTTCTCTATAATTGACAATTTATTGTTTGGATTATATTTTCATTTATTTAACAAAATGTATGTAGTATTGGCTGTGGGCCAGACATTGTTTAAGCACTTTAAAATAACTCATCTTATCTTCCTAACTCTAAAAGCTAAGAGCTATCGTCCCCATGTTACACAGGAAAATACCCAGTTACAGAGAGACTGAATAACTTGCCTAAGGCCACACAGCCACATGGCAGAGTTGGAGTTTAAACCCAGAATCAGGAGACCTGGCCTTTAAACAGAACCATATGTCGCCCTTCAAATAGGATTAAATGAGTTAATACATGTAAATACCATGGAATAATATCTAGCATATGGGAAGGCATAAACAATTGTAGATATTCTTTGTTTTTGTGATGGTATTGTTCAGATTATGTATGAATATATTTGATACTGGTAGGGTTTATTTGAAATTTCCCCATTGGCCAAAACTACTGCCCACTTTTTGCTTATTTTTAGAAAGGTTTACGTTTTCCAGGCCGTTAACTGGGATAGGGTTTAGAATAGAAGAAAAGCCTCACTAAGTGAAGGTACATTGAGACTTTGACTTCTGATGGATCTCAGTTTGTCATTCTGGCACAGAAGAAAATTAGATTAATCCAATAAGAAATGTTGTTCATGGGGTCACATTGATTTTTGCCTGCATTAGATGTTCTTCAGGTGTTTACAACATTGATTTATTCCAGTTGAGCAGAAAATCTATTATTTTCTGGGTTTGTCCTTTTTGTTTGTTTGCTTGTTTTTTAAATGGCATTAAGCTTACGTGTACCTAAGCATATATTACAAAAGCACACACGGGAAATGATTCGATTTTCCATACGACACAATATTTTTCATTGTGTGGTTAACATATATGTAATAATCCATTAAGAGAAAGTATTATTTTAGTGGTTATTTATACTTTCTTACCCTTCTTGACACAATGGGCTTGGAATCTAAATATGTAACAATCTTTAAATAGCATTTGATGACATTCAAAACATTAAAAAGCATAGTTATTGATGTAATGTTCTTGAATTTTTATCTTATATGGACACATCAATTTTTCAAAATTTAGTTAATTTTCTGCTTGAGCTGTAAGATCACTTAGACTCTCATAGTTATTATATAATAATAAAATTATTTCAAAAAGCTCCAAATGGCTCATGTTCTTTCCAACCAGCTATTTGTAAGTAGGGTCTAAAAATTGCTAACTTGTTAATGTTTTGAGCTGATGCACAGTACTTGAAATACTACAAACTCCAATATTATATTTTTTACATAATTACCAACCCAAGTTTTAAAATGTGTTTTAAAGGAAGATACTACAATTTCGTCTAAATTCTGTGCATCAAAAGAATCTTCTTGCTATAGTGACCATTTTTTAGGTATGTTTGTTATTGAAACAGAAGAATTTATGAAGATTAGGTGACCATAAAATGCAAAGAACCCTGAGTTGCTGGTGATAATTATTCAAATATGGATACATTAAAATATATATATATATATATATGCAATTTGTTTTTAAAAGAGTTATTTTCTGAGTTTTACAAAAATTTCAGCCTTGTTAGCAGCATTTGAAATTCTCTTATGATTCTTTTTCCTTTGAATATACAAAAAAAAATCTCTCAAAGCTCATTATAAACTATGATTAAATCTACTTTTGAACTGGATTTCATCAAAGCTTTAAAGGAATCAGATGAAAAACTTGATTATTACAGTTTCCCTAGAAACACGGGAAACAGTAAAAACACCTTAGAATCCAAGACTTTTTGGCAGTATTTTACAGTCCATCTGCTGTGTTCAACTATTATGAGAATACAAACAGAATAACTATCATTTAAATATCATTGTGTATAATTACATTTTGCTAATAAGTAAAAATTTATACTGTCTTTATGATCTGTAACTAAATAGTATATATTAGAGGAAAGCAGGAAAAGAACAAAGGAAAGATGGGGGGAGGGAGAATGGAAGAATAAAATAAAGGAAAGGAAACAAAAAAAGAGGGAAGAAGGAAAAGATGAAGCTTGCATTTCCATCACTATCCAGTGGCTGGCATGTATTTTAATAGCTTTGGAAGATAAAGGGGTCAGTAACTTGCTAAATTGTATCCCCCATATCTATGAAAGGGGGCCCAATAAGCTTCTAAACTGTATTACTTAAGTACATTTATTCATTTGTTTGTTAACAAAATAACTACAGAAAATCTATGTGCCATGGAACACAGTAGACGCTGGAAACATAATAGTGAAGAAGACATAATTTTGACTTCAAGGATCTTAGAGGTCACTGGGGATCATAGATCATAAAATTACAAATTTTAACTGCCTGGCATCCTTTCTCACCTCCATCCCAGTTTGTCTGTTTGGTTGGTTGGTTGGTTGGGTTTTCTTTTGTTTGTTTTTGAGTATTGTGTGTGTGTGTTTACTGTGGGGTGGGGTGTAGGATCTTTACCCTTTCCTTTGGGCAACTCCTAATTTCTAGCCCATTCTATCTTCCATATACCAGTCTTACCCACTATTCTTACTGAACTTTGCTTCTGGTGGGTCTGGAAATCAGAGTGCTTAGGTTCTCCTCTCCTGCCAACCGCACTTCCAGCTGACTGCCACAGAAGCATTATGAATTAATTTAAATCCATTGGTTTTCCATGAAATTTTGAGTATTGAACACAGACAAATAGCAATAGAAGTCTTTTAAAACTGGGTCATCTATAAATAGTCTGCGAATTCTACTATTGAGATTCAGGGCTGCCATGATTCCCATCTTTCCTCAACTTGATTTCCGTTTTTCATTAAATTTTGCAAACTATAGATATCCTTCCCTCAGATATATTTTTCTTGCTTACACTACTTAAATTGGTCTTAAAATTATGGCATATTAATGGTTCTAATATATCATGTAAAGTATCAAGACTACTTTTCCATGCATTACTGCAGAAAGACAGATGTTCTGAACATAATTCTTTATGGAAACCTTACTTAAACAAAATTCCAAGGTCAATATAATTATATTTTATCTGGAAATCATAGAAATTTAAATTAGAAAGAAGTTTCAGGCAAGGTCATCCAGTCTCTCATTCACTGTTTTAGAAGATATCTTATAACTAAAACAGCTCCTTGAATGTGCCCACTAGTGGGAAACTAACTGCACAAGACAGGTAGTTTCATATTTGTATGCTTCATGCTTCTAGTTGTTGGAAAGAACTCCCATTTAAAGTTTGCTTCCTCACACATTTTTATGTAACTTTTCTTTTTCATTTTTGTAGATGCACAGTAGGTGTATAAATGTGGTACATGAGATGTTTTGATACAGACATGTGAAGTATAATAATCACATTATGGAGAATGGGGTATCCATTTCCTCAATCATTTATCCTTTGTGTTATAAACAGTCCAAATATACTATTTTAGTTATTTTTAAATGTATAGTTAAATTATTATTGACTATGGTAATCCTATTGTGCTTTCAAATACTAGGTCTTATAATGTGTATCTAGTTTTTCAATGAAAATTATGTTCTTTGCCATCATCTATAAAGATGTAAACTTAATTTGACACTGGCACTATCAACCAGTCTTTGTTTTTTCTTTTTTTTTTTTTTTTTTTTTTTTTTTTTGAGACAGAGTTTTGCTCTGCCACTCAGGCTGAAGTGCAATGGTGTGGTCTCAGCTCACTGCAACCTCTACCTCCCAGGTTCAAGTAATTCTCCTGTCTCAGCCTCCCGAGTAGCTGGGATTACAGGCACCTGCCATCATGCCCTGCTAATTTTTCTATTTTTTAGTAGAGATGGGGTTTTACCAGTTGGTCAGGCTGGTCTTGAACTCCTGACCTCAGCCTCCCAAAGGGCTGGGATTACAGGTGTGAGCCATCGCACCTAGCCCACCAGTCTTTTTATATGCGTCAAAGTAAATTGTCAGAATAAACTCGAAATTCTATAAGATGGAGTTGCAAAAGAATGCACATCTTCATAAACCACAATTTTGACCACAGAGAAAAGTAACTATTTTTGAATGAATATTTTTAAATCAGGTGAAAAAAAATGCCAAGAAGTGCTGAACTTTCATCACAAGCTGCCAAGAAAGTAATATTTCTTGGCAGGTAGAACAGATTCAAAAGCCAAATATCAATGAATACACACTTATTCTCCAATTTTTAATATGATTCAATGAATCTTAGAGTGAAGAACTTGTAAGATAATGTAACTAAAACCCTATCAATATACTGCAAGAAAATGGAGGACCTCTACCTCATTAGAGAAGGAACATTTTCTAAATAAAGTTTCTACCACTTTTTGAAAATTCAGAGCTCAAAGGTAAAATTTCTGGTGTGAAGATTAAAAAAAAATCCACAACCAAAAAATAAGTTTTTATTGTATGAACATGACTTAGGACCTTGAGAATTGTGTTTATGACTCAGCCATGTAGAATGCAAAGTATGAAACACAAAAAAATAATGTACTTACAGATTTCATGTTAGCAAAGAAAATAAAAGGATGTCCACTAGAAACCTACATGAAGAAATGTAGACAGACTGTCACTTACTACTATCCTTCCTAGGCAGATGACTTTGTTGCAAAGATCCAAACAGTTAACTGTAAAACTTAAGGCAATGGATCTCAGATGATACATTATAGTTATAAATAATCAATGTTCTGATTTTATCATGTAACACTTTAAAAAAGCCTTCAAGTATTCAGATTACTTCCTTTCTTCCTTTCCCATCATGGCTTTATTAGCATTTTGGAATTTGGAGTTTAGATTACAGTACTTTATATTTGTTGCATGTACCTATTGGAGATGGCTTCTCATGAAATATTTATGTTTCTACTATGCGTGGTTACTACTACAATCTGGTAATTATAATTTTTGCAAACAACTAAATAAAACTAAAAGGTTAAATTTACTACCTCTAACAGAAGTGAAAGGACCTTCAGAAGCTTTTATTTTTTATTTCAAGAGTCTGCATTAATCATTATCTAACCAATAGTATGAAGTGACAGTTCAATCTCTTTGCCTCTAAGTAATGATTATTTGTTGATTGACTCAATATTATTTAATTGATTTGCTAGATGAATGCTAAAACTGTCTCTTTTATTCGACATGCCAGATTTTTCCTTTGTGTGATATTATATCTGATACTTTCTAATTATAATAATAACACATTTATCAACAAGTTAGCAATGCAGCATTCACTACCTCATAAAATTTGGTTGGAATTAGAAGCTGACAAAGGAGGTCACTGGATAAATTTCACAAAACACTCATCAGGGCGTCTACAATTTAATTATCAGAAAAATCTCAGATATTTATTCAGAACCCATTTTGTCCTTGTTTTACAGACATTTCTAAAAGTCACATATTAACAAATAGTAATTACATGAATAAAATGAAGAACCAGCACTAATCCTAGTGAAGCTACAGTTGACAGTAAGGACACATTCTAGCAGACAGGAATCCTTTAGAGCAAATACAAGCAGGGCTAAATTTAAAAAAAGTTACTGAGGGCATTTGTGGGTCATGGCAAAATATCATCATTGATAGTCTTAATTATGAGCTCAGGCTGTCAAGAGAAATTTTAAATGTGCTTAATGTACTATGTGTAAGAAAGTAAGTATATAATGTGTATCATAAAACTTTATTATGAGCAATTAAAATTTCATTTGTAAAAAAAAATTACAGATGCTTAAAATGGTAATTTTAATTATAAGAAAAGTTAGTCTGAGAAATTAGCATGTTCTGTGGTATTATCAAATAACACACAATGCCATAGATAAACACAGAGATCAACACAGGTTTTTGGAAATACATACCACTGTCAAATTTAGATGTGTCCCTGGAAATTCAGTTGTCATCATTAAGATTAGATTAATTGATTCTAAATTCTGGATGATGCAATGGAGCATCACAGTATCTTGAGACAGTTCTAGTCCTGCATATATAAGCCACTCATGTACTTTACAGTAATAACACAAAACCAAAATCATGCTGCAAGCAAAAATGCTAACTTATGATACGTTATTATGAAGAGTCTTGTTGGTTTCAAATTCAATTGTTGTTCAAACTCTCTTGTTTCTATGGCAATGAGTATTTCCCTTTATTGTAGCTTTTATTGTAGTCATTCTAAACCTGAATAGTTCATCTCCATATTTCAGAATATTTCTTGCAAACAATAATATGCAGATGGTTTTAGAAAAATGTTAGTATGATAGGCATGTGCTAAGAAATATCTGCTCACAGCAAGGTGTTACCTCTAGCATTGCTGAATTGCTTTGTTTAATGGCAGTGGCATATGTAAAACAGTCCACTTGAAAATAGGAGTCGTAGAATTCCTCTCCAACTGCATCATTAATTGTTTGTAGAGGTCATCTAACGACTCTAGTCTTACTTCTTCAGTTAAATAGAAAGCTAGAGAAACTATTGATAGTTCTCTTAAGTTCATAGGACAATTTGAAATCCTCTCAGATCATTTCATTTTGCCAAGAATATTACCTTCTCTCTGTAGCACAAATACCCATCTGGCCACAAACACTGGAACATAAATAAATAACTGAAAAACTATTGCTTTAGCCTCTGTCTGCCCCTGAAATATTGTCTCCCTGATTTGCTTAAACACACACACACACAAACACATACTACTCTTATTTTGGGGACATCAAACAATTTATTAAAATGCTGATAAGTTTTCATCTACTGGCTTTTGAGGAAATAGCAATGAGCCCATCTGGCTGAAAACAATATTCATTAAGCAAAACAAAGTTATTTCAGTTGATTTGTTAACAATATTGGGAAAATCCAATTTCCTATTTAGTCTTTATTGAATGAATAGTATTTAATATGATTCATATTTGATATGAATTTCAAATTACAAGAAGCCAACATGGAGATTCAATAGTGCTAAACTGGAATAAGTAAATCAGTTTCAGAAGCACTTTAACTTCTCTGGCCTCTTTGGATATTGCTTCTAGGTCTATCAGAATAAGATACTAAACATTACTCCAGAAAACTAAAACAGCTAGCATGCCTCAAAGTATTTTGACAATTTCTACAAGAAACAACATACCACTCATTTCAAAAGCCATACATTTAGAATTTTTATCTTTTATTCCTTATGATGAAGATAAAAATTATAAACACAATATTCACGGGTAATGTTAAGTTCATTTAGATTATGAGACATTAAAACCAGAATAAATTTGATCTTTTAACTAAGAATTATTATCCATCGTAAGAATCTAGCTGAATGTATATGAACAAATTCACTGAATGAAAATTTTGATAACCGTATCAATAATCTGATTATAATACAAAATAAATTGGTAAATATTTATTGAAAAATACAAAAGGGAATTTTTCAACAAGACGTAAAATCACATTTTTTTCCAAATACTATTTACATATTTATTGTTTATCTCTCTATTTAAGTTTTTGAAAGTTTAGCCTGGGTATATTTTTTTATATGTCTTACAACATAAAATAAGGCAGAACAAATCTAATAGCAGTAAGATAATGAGAATCAAAGAAATGTAATTCTTGTTAATGTCTTTTCAAAGTCTTTTGCTTTTTGTATGGTCCTATCCCTTATACTTCAACTCCTAGATTTTGTACCCGGAGAAAACTAAATGTGTAGACTTCCTTTGGATACAACCTAACATATAAGGTGAATCAGAAGAAGATGGGCATGCTAGAACAAAAAGAGAGATATGCCTAAAATCATTCTTGAAAATTGGATACTTTTTTTTTTTTCTGGCCTAATAGCATTCTATCTAAGACATTGTAGAAACAAGGTCCTCTCTGACGTACAACATGAATAGAGTATGTTGAAGCAATGTACATCATCTCTGAACATTTATTATTAAAAAATAGTGAGGGTTTAAAACCAAGTACACACACACACACACACACACACACACACACACACACACAAACCTTTTTCATACTTTCAAAATGTCAACAAAATGAATGAGAAATGGAATTAATAAGAGGTAATTAGCATAATAATCTCAGATGACCATGAAATTATTGTTTGTCCCTCAAGATTTTCTATTTGCTGCCATAAAACTAAGAAGAATCAAATTCATCAGCTTCACCAGATTAAAAAAAAAAAAAAAAAAAAGAAAAAAAAAAACAACATTAGAACCTACTAGCAGGCTATATACTTTATCTCTGAAGAATGGCTTGCTAATTGGTTTGATGTTTTGCTTAAACATTAAGGTGTATGTGACCAAAACATTTGCATAATACTTCATTTAGGTGCTGTCAGTAAAAGCAGCATTTTGCAGCAATGAGATGTTCTGTCTTCATAAAATATGTCAACATAGTGAAAAAAGGGAAAATTCACAGCAAGTGAATTGTTCAACGTAACTCATCCAAATCATATATAATTATAATACTACAATTGCTCCTTGAGTAAAAGTACAATGTGGCTTCTTAATTTTTTCATACTAGAGTTAATTCAGTGGAGGAAAGAGTATGTGAGCAGATATACTAACAACTGAAATAAGAGCATTGGTAATTGTTTGATTACCACTTTAATTAAAAAATGATCAGCAGCTTGTTATTCCCCTGATTTCCTAAACAAAGCCATCTTGTGATTCAGTTGCCTAGACCTTACTTTATTTACATTGAAAACAAAAAGTTATCCAACACGGACAGGAAAAGAATTACGCCTTAGATCAAAAAGTGGATTTTCACTTTCATGTGGTACAACCAGGCAGTTATATTTTGTTAGTTGACAAGTATGATATTACTACCATACTGATGTAATCTCAGTTTAAGTCCAATATTTCATGAATGTTTCTCATTTCTAGCCAAGATTTAGAGATATCGACAGTAAACACATCATGCCTTTATGGAGATTTTTGTTCTCCTCTGACACACCATTTTAGTGATACATTTTGTTACATTAATAGAATTCTGTTTTTTTGTTGTTTTATTTTTTTTACAAGACTGAAGCAATACCTAGTCATTTTCAGAGAAAAATCATACATTTTGCTACTTATAGAGAATGTGGGGTATTATGCCACAAAATGAAACTACTTTGCTTTTAGTCATAAGCAATATGTTAATGATGTAGCACAGATCTCAGCAAAATAATGTCAAACTAATCTGCAATCTGCCCAGAAAAAATGAAATGTCAGCCAGTTCTACCAAATGGCAAATGGCTTTGCTGTTCAAGTACACAGCTTATAAACCTACTGGTTTAGAGTAAGAAAAGAAAAGAGGAAAGAAAAATCAAAAGCCTTGAAAAAAAGTCACTATGATGGTGAACTTCTATTCTCTGTCAGAGAAAAATATTAAGATTTTGTTGATGGCATTTTAATTGGTGAGCTGTTTTGTTACAGTTTAGTGCAGTTAGGATGATTGATTTAGTAGCTCTAAGATATGCTACCATTTTTCAGAGTCTGCAGGATAATGTGCTTCAAAGGAATTATACATAGACTATCTTCCTCAAACTGCATTAAAAATAACCCTTATAGCTAAAACCTGTAAGTGGAATTTTGTACATAAAGTCATCTATCTGTGCCAATGTTCACAAGAGTTTCCACAGATTGCATTAGGGGTGCATTCCACATAGAAGTAAGACCAGCAAAACAACCAGATTCCTTTTACACATGCTTGAGATCATTTGGGCTGACTTTGAAACCATTTATCACAATAATCGGATGTAGACTTAGTATTTTGTGGGTAAAAAAACAAAAGTAGTGTATTTAGACACAGCACAAATTAAAAAGTTATTTCCTTTCTCAGATATCTAAACACCACAAACTGGCTGAAGCTTTTCTGTATTAAAGCATAAAATGAAAACAACGAATACTGCTTTTTAATACCACTGTCTAGTCAACAACGTCCAACAAATCTCATGTCAGTCATTCACAGTAGGAGACACAGTTGCAAGGATCTCTCTTTCTATTGAAAGTAGACTAAGGCCAGAAATACCACTAAATTGTATAAGTTATATTTGAAAAAATAAAACAAAGTATATCACAACTTCTACTTCTGATTAACTTAATCTATAAGTTTAATGATAGAGAAAAATGTCTGTATTGTCTTGGCCTGCATGAACTGTTTTTCTAAGGATTGTTTCTCAAATATGTGGTTTTCTTTCCCTTAACGTCAATGAGGCATAAAGGTATGAAAGGAAAGAGGGTGTATGATATCCAAAATCAGAAATTCATAGCTAGAAAAGGACAAATGCAAAATAAATACAGAAATATTATAAAGTTATATTCAATAAATTCCACTAACAGCAACAACTGCATAGTCAAAGAGAATGTTTTGCTCTGCGGGTAGCTGTTTAATTTCCTTCATAATTAAAATAAGTGGTTCAATGGCCATTGCATAGTAAAATCACTGAACTCTTGTACCTAGGCACTCACATTCAAAACCAGAGCACAATTCATATTGTCTCTACACTGCCCTACCAGCATGACTTACCTAAAGCATTGTCAGCATGGAAGGTGTGATAGCCTCACATGAGATCTCAGCTAAATTGAAAAGACCATTTAAAATTTCCAAAAAGGCCTGCCTTCTCTGAACAGTTTTGTAGACCAAAAATCCTTTCATAGGCACTATGATACATTATAAAGGACATCAGAGGGAGGGTACAACAAGGTATGAAAGAAATCATTCTCCCAAACTTGACTCATGAATCTTTTCTAGCCCAAAAGGTAACTGATTTTAAATTTCTGCCTATATTTTCTCTGATATACTTCACATCAATGCCTTTTTCTTGTTCTCACTGATACATTAATGCCTATGTTGTTATTTATGGCTGTATACTTGTATTATCTCTTCTTAATTGTGCTTCTTAAAGATTTCCTCACTTCTTGTAGCCAGGTAAACTTAATCCAACTAAAGCATCACTTCCTAAAGGGCATTTATTTTAAACAAAATAGGAAGAGCATCCCCTTGCATAAGAGATCTAAAAGCCAAAGTGCTTATCATGGTATTTAAAAACCTCTATAAACTGGTCTCAAAGTAGTTTCACAATCTGATTGTGGATAGTAAGCATGCTAAAAGCTAAGGAAGAATAGAAACCTATGTTGAAAATGTCATGGAAAAGTTGAAGATCAGTTGGACCTAATTGTTTATTTTGTTTTAAATATAAATTTCTTCAATTTATTTAACTTTAGCATCTGTTTTCTGTGTCTTTGCCATCCTTTCTTATTTTCCTCATATTCACCCTTATTCTCCAGCTCTATGTAAATATATTGAATGATTGCATGTACAAAGTACTAAAGATACAAAAACATGTAAGAAAAAGTTCTTTCTGTTTTCATCTTCATTCTTGGTTGTCTTCTCACTTCTTTAAACTCAAGTCTGCAATTTTGCATTGGTTTCTTTCCAATTTCCATATACTCCTTTAGGTCTTCCAAGGTCTCTTTAAGACTCTGAGATTCTCTTAAGATCCCATATATATACACACACACACACACACACACACACACACACACACGTGTGTGTGTGTATTCCATCATAATATATATTTTACCACATTTACTAAATATGATTCTTTACTATCTTATTCCTTAAACTTCTGAAATCGGTCCTATTCCTAGCTCTTTCCTAAAAGTGTTATATTAAGGACAGAAAAATTTTTTTTTAAATAAAGATGTCTCCTCAGACATCAGAATTCTTTATGCAGAAGTTGATAAATATTTATTATATGTTTGCTATCTGCACCTGGTGTAGGACTAAAATAACTAATACAGTATTCTATTGGAATTTATAGTGTAAATTTCTATTTTATAGTCATGTAAATGCAATAATGTATAATGGAAACTACATATGGCAAAAGGTACATAAGAGAAGTGATCAGATCTATTAGGTGAGGTTAGAAAATGCTACTCAGATGAGGGTGTTAATTGAGTTTGTTCTTAAAGGTGAATGGGAATTCTTCAGAATAGAAGGCATTATAGAGAAAGGAAGTAAACAGGCTCAAAACAACATAGTGTTTGAGGAGGTATGATTAGGTCTATATAACTGAAGCAGTAAGTGGAAGAGTACTGAAGTTAGAAAGATAGACCAAAACACAAATGGCACCCACCACAGCAAAGAGTATGATTTGAAAACTGAGAAATTAATAGTCTTTGCAGCATTTTTAAAGAGAAAAATTAAAACAATATTTCGGTTTTACAAAGATAATTTCATTTTCTAACTAGCTTTGGGACATAGGTAAAACTGGAGACAAGAAGACAACCTGATAGGTTATTGCAATGTTCCGTGAGCAATTATGAGAACTGAAATCAATAAGCAGCAGTAGGAGACTGTGGGGGCAGAATGAGATATTAATTTGTGAGATGTTCAGGAAGTAAATGTGATAGAACAAGGATCGAATTTAGGACATGAGGATAGCTCAACATCCAGATTTCTGATAGCCTGGATAGTGGTGCTATTAACCAAGATAGAGCTTAGGGAAGAGAAACAGACTGCAGGTGGAGAGGCAAGATACATTCGATCTTATAATTCTTCATTTTAAGGGAACTATTAATAATGTCATTTGGCTTATCTGCAATACAGAAGAGTTGAGATTTAAATATATATTTGGAAGTCTCCAGTAATAGGTTATAAACCCATATACCTATATCTACGTAGGTGGGTATCTCAAGCAGGAGAAGGAAGCTCTATTGTAATTATATAAAACTATAAGTAATTATATATAAAACTGTAAGTAGCTCTATTGTAATTACGTAATTACAATTGAGTCCTCCCTTGATCCTTTGAAGACTTAAACTACCCTATTTTCTGTAACAACTTCTAGAAAGACTCTCAAATATATGTTACTAGTCACTTTTCTTTTTTACTTATTCATCTAAAACAATTTTTAGTACCTATAGTCACTACCAGCTATATGTACATACCCATATATATGTATGGCTATGTATATGTATGTATGATAAGACCTGGTTCTTTTCTTTTAGAGGAAAACAGTAATAAAAGCAAATAAAATATAATTTTGTAAATAATATAAGTATGTATAATTATATGGGACTATGGAGGAGTCACTAATTTTGACTAAAGGAAAAGAAGGGGCTTAACAGAGCTCTTGATTCATATTTCTCATTGGTTTATCAGATATCCTGGGATACTTGATGGTACTTCAAACTGATGTGTCTAAAACTAACTCAGGCTTTAACTGTGTAACTTTTGATAAATCATTTAACCTCAGTTTTATTTTCCTACATACAATGAAATAAGAGAAATAAAAATGATTACTTTCAGATCTCACATTTTCTGATTCTCTGAATCTTTCTCACAAATGCGTAGCTCTTTTGAAATTGCTTTATTTAAGCTAATGCTACCAGCACTTGTTAGTGGCTCTTGCCTCCCCTTTGCCTTCCTCATCCTTTCACAGTCTGTAAGTTCTGTTCATCCTCCCTCCAAAAAGCTTTTGGTGTCTCTGCTGCACTTTCATTCCTGTTGTCACTGTCAGATTTCATGTCATGTTTGACTCTGTAGGTTATTGCAGCAATCTCTTAAATGTCATACATAATTCTAGTGTCAGTCACAAAAAATTTCTTCTAAAGGTTGTTTCCAGAAAAACTTCTAAATAAGGGCTTTTCAGTAATCATTACTCACTGAAAAACTGCAACTGCCCCCATCCATACTTGACTTTATCCTATAAGATAAAGTCAAATTTGTATTCTTCAAGGTTTTCCAGGATTTGCCAACTAGTTTTCCACCTTTATTTCATCCATATTTATCCACCTTTTTTAAAATCTCATTTCTACTTCCACCAAACTAGATTATTTTCATGAATACATAGCCTATACATAGCTATAATTTCTTTGTGATTGTCATGTCTTTCACTAATTTTTCAGTTAAAATATTGTTCACAAAGATTTTTTGACATGGCTTTTAAAATGTGTTTCTTTTATAAAATTGATTCATAGAGACTGTAAATGATTCAAACAGAAAAATACAAAGAATAGATAAAACTCATTTGAAGTTTTACAATTCAAACTCAGACAATTCTCTAGATTTCAATATATGCATACAATTTTATACAAATAGTTCATACTCTGTAACTGTTGCTGCTTAACTTGTTCTCTTTTATGCAGCAGCATGTTGCAGTTATCCGTCCATGTTTAAAAAATGTTATTTGAATCATCATGTTATTTCTCACATATTCCATTGTATATAGAGCCAAAATGTAGTCAGTATGAACCAGAAGAGGATACAGGCTGGCATCTGTCCATCCTAAAAAGTCAAACATCTACTCTGAATTGTCAGTGTATGCATTATATTGGCTGTTACATATTTTTTAATGACACACTAATTTTGGAAGTGTATAATTCTAATTTTCGAAGCATGTCATTGTTTACCTAAGCAATCTTCTCTTGATAGACAACAAAAAGCAGTATTTTAATCAATTTTTAATAAAAATGAATTGTATTTATGCTTCGATATACTGCTAACACAAGTTCTTCTGCTAAACCATTTTCAAAGTCCCCAGCCAGAAATGATCACCATCCTTCTTCTGAATTCCCATAGGACTTTGTCCAGGCCTCTGCATTCATCACTTTCGACCTTGGATTCTAATTATTTAAGTCTTCTTTCCCTAATAGAATATAAGCTCCTTTAGGACAACAACTCTCTTTATAGATTCCGCAGTGGTTGGATCAATGCCTCGCACATTATAAACATTCAAAACTTGTTTGTAGAATAAATGGTTGAATTAATGAATGTCAAAAAATAGATGAACAGAGAACACTATATCACAAGGGCAATTCAGAATTCAGCATATTGAAATTATTTGTAAATGCTCAAATAAATTATGTAACTTATCCTAAATTATCTAGTAAGTAAATTAGCAGCTGTCAATGACATTAGAAAGAAAAAAGGAGAAAAACCTATCAAATAGCAATTTCTCATAAAGCAATTAGAAAAGCAATTAATGAGTGGTGAGCCTTGGAGACTTTAATGGAATTATTGGGTGAGAATACATTCATTTCTCTAAATGCCAAGCAAAATTCTACAAGTTTCATTCACTGATGATGCTCTGCTGTAAGAAAGCTGAAAAACCAGGATACATAAATTGAACTGTGTAAACTATATTTTGAGTTTTGCCATGATCAGCAGACCCCACAATAATTTTGAAATTTAAAGAACTGCAAGATAAATGAATAGTGATTCAAGTTCAATTTCTGCAGGCATTAGGCTCCTAGGCACTCCTGCTTCTTCTTAATGAGAAAGAAATCTAGCTTAATACTCCATCTTTAACATCAATCAAAAACATTGAAAGACATAGATTGTGCCCTTAAGAGAAGATATTCATAGGCTAATCCATAAGATCACTCAACCTCATGCTTTAGCAAGTTGTCTTTTCTCAGTGCCAGTTGCATTGTACAGAAAATCCCTTCCTCATCTTATCTTAAATTTCATATCCAAAAGAATGCTATGAGTTTGTAGTATCACCATGTACTGCATATAGGAAATGGAGGAAAAGGACAAAATAAGTCACGGTTTCTGCACATGTCATAATTAGTTGACAGGTTTGGCATTTTCTTATTTAGAATTTCAAGTCAACCATTTAATTAAATCTTACTGTTTACATAGGCATTACCTCTGCCTTCCAACAGCAATGGCACAGCAACATGGGATCAGGACCTAGGCACTGGGAAATCAGAGCTGACACACTACCTCTTGGCATCAGCCCAGCCCTGAAGCTCTCTGAAAGAAAATGGTATAAGCCAAGGCAAGCTGCCTTTGTTAATATGAGATTGAGATTAATTGACACCTATACATCTTTGTTAGAAGAAAATATTTGATATAGTGAAGGAAGGCCACATTAATGGGAATGTGTTTTCTGAGAATCAAACAAAACAAAGAGGTGTAAGCAAGAAATAGCTTTATTTTATGTGTGATCTGTGTTCACTGCTAATTGAACACTAGGACCCTGATATAAGCCAGCTTATCTGGAAGTGAGCCTGAGCCAATAACACTTTGAAAACTGTAGAGGGTGGGTTTGTTCCCATCCTCATGGATGCTTGTCATTGTATGATAGAGTCAGGTTTGGCTAAGGAACATCAGCAAATATAATAGAGGTTCAAATTCCTTAACTGAAATTTCAAAGTCTAAAAAGCCTGAATAACAACAAAAAAATTGCTAACTCATTTAGTAGCAAAACTTAACCTTAATTGACCTGAGCTACTTAAAGTTTTTATTCATCCCACCTAATGTAACTATTTTACAGACTTGGCTGCAGGAATATTAAAGTGTTAGATTAAGAGTTTCTACCCCAAATCCTACAGCAGGTGTTACATAATATAGAGTATAGGTAACTTCTAAAATCTAAAATATTGTTAACTCCAAAACTCATCTGGCCCCATGTTTTATATGAATGACTGTAGACCTGTAATGATAATAGCTAATATTTACTACATGCTATGCTAGCACTAGTCTAACCACTCGGTATTAATTAGCTCACTTAATATTTAATTATTCTTTGCAAGAACTCTATGATTATATACATTTTATAGTTGGAGAAATTAAGTTAGAGTAGGTTCAGCAACTCACACAGCACACTAACTGGTAAAGCTAAGATATGAACCCAGCAGTCCTATGCCATAGCCCACAGACCTAACAAATCCATGCCACCCCTTTATGCTTTGTTGGAACACATTTTGAATTTACCTGTCCTTTGGAAGAATTGACTATTTAAGAATTAACTATTTTCCTTGGTCTACAAGGAAAAACAAAAGACAAAATCTCCACCAGTTCCCTCTTGTCAACATTTTCTTAAGAAAAAGAGTGGATAGATAAGAAAAGAGCACATATTTTTCTATTATTTTCTAGAGAATGCTACTGGCTTGTGCATATTGGACTGTACCTCTAAAGTGCAGCCCTTGAACAAGCTCTTAAGATGACCACTTCCAGCATCTTCTAATGAGACCTGAAAAACACCAGAAATACCACTGTGCACGGCTTGCTGTAACCCACAAAGAGATGGAAACAAACTGGTAAGGCTGACGTTCATCAAAATCACAAAGTCAGGAAGTAGTTGACATGTTCCGAAAAAAAAATTTCCTCTGGTAACTGAAAATGAACATTTTAGTTCATTTTAGTTCCAAATATGTCATCACTATAATATATTTTCCTTGATAAGAGGTCCCTCAGACTGTCCTTTTTTGCTGAGCTTTGGGGGGATCCTTAAATTTCATAATCATTTAATTATGAGACCTCCTTTCTTTTGTTTCTGAAGGAAGTAAAGCCTATGGGCTTCTAATCTGAAAACTGGCTAGTGGAGTTTGATTATAATACATCAATTTTCTGTGTTTTAGCAGGCATTCTAGGTAAAAAGAAAAAATAATAATATACCAGTTTTCATTTGGATGACGGTACTCTGTGTTTAAATGTGTGACTGATTTAGAGTTAACTTTTCTAAAAGGATGAGCAGACTGTTTTTTCTGCAGTGTGGCAGCAGAGTTAGATCTCCCTGAAACCTTTAATATGATCAGATGCCTGGTGCTCATAATCTGTATACTCTTTAAAAGAACAGGGGCCAGACTTTGCTGGGAGCAACAATAAAAGGACATGAAAACCTTCATTCTAGAATAGCCTAAGGGTATGGGAGACAGCCCATGTCTGTGACACTGGTGTGCACCCACTGAAACCTGCTAGAAGTGTTGCTTCCTCTGAACCCCCAGAGAGGATTACGTTTTCTACAGGTCCCATGGTGTGTATTTGTTGGAATCTGGTAGAATTGTTGTCCCCTCTGTACCTCCCGAGAGGATTCAGCTTTCTACAGGGCCCATGATCTGAGGGGGTGATTCCACTTACTTCTTTGTATCAGTTTTTGCTACAAACTCTGCACAGATGTAAGACACTATAACCCTTCTTTTTTGCCTGGTGATCATACCCTTTCTTTCCCTCTGTGTGTCGTGAGAAGTGACCAGCAGCATTAAGCTCCATCTCTCCTCCTGATAGCACTCATTTAGAGAAAATGAACCTTCATCAGCTATACAACTGAAGTTAAAAATTAGTCCTAATCTATACATCATCCCTTACATAATCTGCCACATTTTAGGTGAGAGAATACTATAAAGCAGCTACATTTTGTGATTTTTGATTATTCAACAAGTTATCTCAGCAAAGGTATTGAAACTCACTGACTTATGCTTTTTTTATAGTTTAACATTTAAACATAAACAATTGCATATAGTTTCTAAATATACTCTAATTATTAGCAATTCTAGCCTAACTCTCCCAACCAATTTGTTTTTAAAAGTCCTATCAATTAGGATCAGTTTTTAAAAGTCCTATATAGAGTTA
Organism: Saimiri boliviensis; assembly: GCF_048565385.1. NCBI lineage: Eukaryota > Metazoa > Chordata > Mammalia > Primates > Cebidae > Saimiri > Saimiri boliviensis. Next base: position 67,726,070 of record NC_133452.1, read on the forward strand.
CCAAATCATGAACAGTGTTACAAGAGTAAAAAGAGAAGCAAATCAATACCCTATTAAGAATACTAATAATGATCACAGAGATTAAGGGTTTTTCTTTTCTGAATTGAAGTCAAGGTTGATTGTGCAGGATAACACCAAGTGGGCCATCTGCAGTGAGATGGGGCAGATACAGAGTAGTTGGTCTCTGTTTGCATCTAGGAATCAATTCTGCTCTGCTGCTTTTTCCAGACATCATTTCAATAGCATCTTTTGGTTTATCCACGCTGATCTCCATGATCCTGATGCATCTTGCTATACTTTCCTATAATTTTATTCTTTACCCTGTCACACTTTCTATAGCACAGGTAGTATTTGTTTCCTTCCATTTTATTCATCACACTATATGGTCCTTACAATAGCACTGTTCTCAGAGAAGAAAGTGGGAAACTGTGAGCATGATTAATATGCAAACTTGATAATCCTCCCTCATGTAACAGAACTGACAGCATGTAATTACACATGCACATTATTTTCATAAAGTTGTTCACTCAGGTCATGTTTGAAATTCATGGTGAACTTATTTTTTATATAGTGGGGGCTGTAAAACAAGGAAGTTTGACACATCCTAATGCATAAGGAAATTAAAACCCGAGTATAAAACTACATGAATGATTTCAGCAGTCTGCTCTCATCTGAATTTCAAGAATGAGTCTTTTAAATGTTTCAGGTATTTAAAAATAAGGAGATAACTGTTAATTAAGATTCTATATGTTGCATCAGATGGTTTTTCCCCTATTTTTACTGTTTCCTACATATCTGGTATCATAGGACTCAGTTTTCCAAAAGGTTAAAAGGTTCTAATTTGTTTCCATTACGAAGAATTTGCACACCACCATAATAATCAGAACATTGAAACCTCAGATTCAGCAACTCCTGCAGCTGTCTTTACCCATATAGCTGATCATAAATATTAACCTCCAAGATGAATATTCATCCTACTGATAATATAGATCCCTCCTAAACTATCATTTTTGTGTAACTGAATATGTGAGAAAGGGCAGTTAAATTGTGTTCTTAGACTAACATTTAAATGTATGTTTGTATAAGTTTCTTTAGTCCAACTTCTCATCTGCTTTATATCAAACTATATCACTTCAGTTTTTAAAAGCCTGTCAAATCAATAATTTGGCATCATGTATACAAAAACTCCAGTTAGATGGGTGAGTTTAATGCTTCATACTGCTTTCAAAAACATGCAAGTCGGGACCAGGAGTGGTGGCCCAGGCCTGTAATCCCAGCACTTTGGGGGGCTGAGATGAGCAGATTACCTGAGGTCAGGAGTTTGAGACCAGCCTGGCCAACACGGGGAAACCCTGTCTCTCTAAAAATACAAAAATGTAGCCAGCCTGGTGCCAGGCAGCTGTAATCCCAGCTACTCAGGATGCTGAGGCAGGAGAATCGTTTGAACCTGGAGGCAGAGGTTGCAGTGAGCTCAGAGAGCGCCATTGCCTCCAGCCTGGGCAACAAGAGAGTAAAACTCTGCTTCAAAGAAAAAAAAAAAAAAAAAAAAAAAAGAAGAACATGCAAGTCTTAAGTTTCTTTCTGACTAATCTGAGGAGGAATCAATTAGTAAAATATCGTGAAGCAAGGTGATCAAATGTAAGCCAAACAATTAGCAGTCTACTTACTGTCTGTTATTTGGGTACCATCTTGTGGGCCTTAGGTTTCTTCTAAGTATCTATCAAATCTCATAGTCTTAAATTCAAAGGAGAGAACAAGCTAGAAGCACAATGTGTCAGCCACACATATAGTGAATAAAGTTGAGTCATATCTTAATTTTCTAACACCAATTCCCATTTTTTTGTGTGTAGTATATATATATATATATATATATGAGCATTGACTATATTTCTGCTGTTGACCATATTTCTACTGACTCTTGACCACATTTCTACTGACCATATATCTACTTGTCATTATATATATAAAATGGAACATTGACCATATTTCTACTATTGGTCAGGATACATTCAAATATGCTTTGGTAACAATAAAACCCCAAAATGTCATTGGTTTTAGGCAAAAATTGTTTATTTCTTGCTCCTGGTGCAAGTCTTCTGATTCACACTGGCAAGAATCTATGCTAATGGATTCTCTATCATGTTATGAAACCCTTTCTCAACCTAAAGCTTCAAATTTATTAAAGACATAAGAAGGAAGTATGGAAAAATAAAGTACAAAAATCAAGCCTCTTTCATAATTTGTCCCAGAAACAAGAAATACCATTTTCAAACAGAGCTCATTTATCTAAATTAGTCACATGACCCTACCTAGCATAAAACGACCTAGGAATCTGCTGGGTGCAGTGACTCATGGCTGTAGTCCCAGAACTTTGTAAGGCCAAGGTGGAAGGATCACCTGACATCAGGAGTTGGAGGCCAGCCCGGTCAGCATGGTGAAACCCATCTCTACTAAAAATCTACAAAAATTAGCCAGACATGCTGGTGCGCACCTTAATCCCAGGTACTTAGGAGGCTGAGGTAGGAGAAGTGCTTGAACCTGGGAGGCAGAGGTTGCAGTGAGCCCAGATAATGCCTCTGCACTCCAGCCTGGGTGACAGATTGAGACTCCATCTCAAAAAAACTAGAAAAAAAAAAATGACGACTTAGAAATCATTATCTTCCATTTCTGTAGTCAAGGGAAAAGAACTCAGAATGCTGATGGACACTATTTTTGTTTCTACAACTACTTGTAGTAGAAGATCTTTGTATTTTCCTCAGTTTGAAATGGCCTTCTTCCCTTTTCAATATGCCTAAGCATTTAAGGCCCAGATCAAATGTTACTTCATTCATAAAGGTTTCCTTAATATTCCTAGGTTTAAGCTACAGTTGATAGTTGATCCAGAATTCATAGTCCCAGCTCTTATGCCTTATGCTGTACTTCTTTCTTCAACAGTCATGATTCTATATACATCTTATTCCTAAGAGATGGCCAACTCTTTGAGGACAGAGATCATGCCTCATTCCTTTAAAATGCCTTCTCTCATTTTTTCCTCCAGCAAATTCCTAGCACAGTCTTTACCATGGTAGGTCTATAACAAGGGTTTTGTTAATTGGATGAGGGAGGAGGTTGACAAAAATATTTTATGGAAAAATTATTTCTGGCTGCCAAAAATCAAAGTTTTCTCTTACTTGTACTGAGAGACAATAATTCCCTAAGACAGATTTCCTCAAAATATTGTCAAGCATATAAGATGTTCTAAATATATACTTGATTCATAGATTAATAATGTATTTGTTGCATACTATGTGAAAATCACACATGAAACCATGGGAGATGCAAAAGAAATCAACATAAATCCAACTTAAGCATTTCACACTCTAATTGGAAGACTGTAAGCCATAGAAGCTCATTAGTTCATTAATTTAATAAGTAAGTATATAACAAATATTTAATATATAATAAACATATTTTGCTGCTTATTATTTCACCATTAATGTGGACAAAGTGGTGAGCAAAAACAGATGTAGTCACAGAAGTCAAGGAACCATGGAGCTTACAATATAGACAGGAAAAAGACAAACAATTCATTATGATAATGACTATGAAAAAGAAAGAACACATGGTTATGAGAGAGCAGCTGGAGAAGGCTGGGGGCAGAACAGAGATCAAGAAAAGATAAGAAAATGTTTTATTTGTGCAAGGCTTAGTAGACATTACTAATGCCCACTAACCTTCTCCTTCCTGAATACCTGGGCAAATTATACTTCCAGAAATAAGTACTTTAAAAGTGTTGCATGATTTTTCATGCTGTCAACCTCTGTGTAGCTATTGAAGAGTTGCATGTTAAGATGGAAGTATCACAAGGTGGAACAAATGGAAAGCGACACCACATTCATGACAGCAGTCCATGACCGACAGTCATTTCAATCCACAATAGGGCTTGTGTGAATGAGAATAAAGAGCTTGTTATGTCAAGTGACTAAGATTTGGTCTTTGTTTTTTGTTTTGTTCTGTTTTTGAGGTGAAGTCTTGCTCTGTTGCCCAGGCTAGAGTGCAGTGGCACAATCTTGGCTCACTGCAACCTCCACCTCCCTGATTCAAACAATTCTCCTGCCTCAGCCTCCAGAGTAGCTTGGATTACAGGTGACTGCCACCATGCCCAGCTAAGTTTTGTATTTTCAGTAGAGATGGGGTTTCCCCATGTTGGCCAGGCTTGTCTCAAACTCCTGACCTCGTGATCCACCCGTCTCAGCTTCCCAAAGTGCTGGGATTACAGGAATGAGCATGCCTACCCGGCCCTGTTTTAATGAATCATCAAATTACCTATCTGGATTAATACACAGAGACTCAAAAGGATAAACAGTGATTAGCTAAATGAAAAGAGCAGGAAAGGGGAGAAAAGCTGGTGTGTTAAGCAAAAGGATCAACTGTGACAAAAGCCTTAGGTCAGAGACAACAGGGACTTTTGAGAAGCTGAGTAGATTTAACTTCATGGTTTAAACTGCTGCTAAAACATCTAAGTAATGACTTTCTAGAAGTTTTGTTCAAAGTGGTTTTTTTAGTCCTAAAATTGTGATAGCTGCTAAGGAGATTCAAGGTATATATTAAATCTTCAGTTATGCAACTTTTAAGGAGAAAGTATCCCCATAATACCTTGAAAATAGTCATTAGAAACAAATGCCTAAAATAATTATTAGGTTTCTTTAAATAGAAACACTTTATTTTAAATATCTTACTTTACTGTTTAGGTAATAAACTAAATCCTAACAATGCATTTCTCTGAAAGATTAAACTTTCTTCTTTTATATATGAATTAAAATAAAGCTGAACTGTTTCTATTTGGTTATTTTCCATCTTCTCTCTGAAGAGCACAAACCAGAAAATTATAAGGGAGAAGTAGTAGACATTTTAAATCAATGAACAACTACAACTTAATTAAGAATAAATCTATTAATATTTATTAATGTAAAAAACTAGATAGCAATTATCCCCTGCATAATAATTGCTTTAAAGTAAAAAGTATTTTCTTATTTTACGTTATTTCATATTATTTTAAAATAAAACAATTCTATGCTATTCAAATTCTGATAATAGCAATGTGTTTTACAAATTTTTAAATCTTGCACAAAAGAAGTTTAAAAAACTGTAATTATTATGGAAACAGATCAATGTTGCAAATTAACATAGTACAAGATTTGAGAATAGACATAACAAAAGACCACAAATAAATATCTGCATGAACATGCTTTAAATGGCTTATTTCTGGAAGAAATAGTTTCAAAAATAATACTTTTTGAAACATAGAAAAAATCTTGTAAATATGAATTTGCTAATAAATTATATGTCTTAATAGTTTTATTTTTAATAAATCCCAATAGGTCTACCTATTAAAACACAATACAAAGTTTATTAAAGATGGTTAAGGTTTACTATATATAATAGTTTTCCCAGCAAAAATAAATGTGGAAATTCTAGATACTAAAAATTAAGATTGGCATTTATCTTTGAAACTGTATTTTTTATGCTTTTATTTCTTTAGAGAAACTATAGAAAATGGTTGCAAGCTTTTTAATCTGGAAGTTCTAATTTTTGAAACTTCATATACATAATTATGTGAATAATGAAAAACTACCATGGTCAAATATTAGACATTTACTTCTTTTACTTGATCAACTAATTTTCTTTTAAATGTTATGGGTTTTTTTTTTTTTTCTGGAAATCAAACTTCCTATGTATAAAAAATACAAAATACTAACACATACATAAACCAGTTTTGAAAACTTTGAATATAATTGAACATATTTTCCATGAAAACAATCATACATAAAATTGAGTTTTTCTCTGAGACCATAAGACATTGTTCTACTTACTGAACTCTATTAAAGTCATAACATTCTCCACTGGCCTCAATAATGCATCTATAAATGTAACACTGTTTTAAAATCAACATTTAGTCTTAAAAAGCAAGCTTTCCCACCCGTTAAGGGGACCCTCTGTTGGATTAGACTCTGAAGATTCTAAATCAAGGAGGACTTCCTAAAGTGGGTTTCTGTAGGAGATACTCAGTGCATGGACAAAACATGGCACTGCAATAATGTCATTTGCCGTTGCATAGTATTTTATTACAGAGACTATTTAGGAGGTTGTGTCATATTCTACTAAATCTATGTCATCACTTGGCTTTTGTTTTGATTTTTAAAACTCTTCAGATTGCCTACTATTTTCTCAGAAAGAAGTTGCAGACACAATGCCAAATGAAATTAGATACCAGATAAACAAGAAGTTCCTGGCCTGCTTACTGCATTCAGTGAGATCTGAGCACTTTAAAAACATAAAACAACCAATGTTTTGATTGTGTTCTATTTCTTATGTGTCTTTTATTTCCTGTTCTTATTTGGATATCTAATACCTATAATATTGAATGTATAATAGCTGTTTATTAATAGCTAGTCTGTCTTCTGTACATATTATTTCTGGTGCTTACTAAACTTTATTAAATACTTCAGGCATTAGCCTAATGCATGAAAAAAAAAAGACGACACTCAATATTAGAGAAGAAATTTTCCTAATTAACTAATACATTTAAGAAAAAGTTTGAAAAAAAATGATACTTTAGAATTTTGTACAATGAAAAATACTTCTTTCATTTGTAATAAGATAATAAAAATAAGATTTCTCCTATATTTGAGTATTTTATACATTATCCTTATTAACACTGACAGATATAGATAATGTATTCAATACATCATTTGTATTAACATTAACAATTAATTTTGGAATGCCCTTAGGGTCTTTGTGATCTTAAGACAATCTATGTCTTCCAGTCAATGTCTTAAGACAGATGTCCTTCTCATGTATTCTGCTGTGAGAGTGGATAGATTAGCTTGCATCACAAATGCCTCGATCTCAATTCTTACTGATTATATGGTGAAAGAAAACAAATAGGCAAGTCATCATAACTGTTCTGTATGTATCCTACCTATGTTGGAAACCATAAAATTCTTTAACAGAGAGTCAAATGTGAAGGTGTAGATACTCAATTTGACTAGTTTCACTTCCAACCAAGAGAAGTTCAGAATTTACATATAATCTGATTTTTTTAATGCATATGTACAATTACAATTTAAGTAACAGCAATAGTTCATAATTTCTCCTGGTTTTATATCCACCAAAAACTCCATCAAATAATGTAAATTTCAGTATGATGGGGAAAAAAAATCTCACTCTCTCAAGATTTATAAGGTATTCTGTATTCTGGGGCTTAATTAGACAACATTCTGATCACAATGAAACAAAGTGGCTAAAACTCAGGCTCTGAGATGAGTTTACCAATCTCAAACTTTCACTTGCAGTGTGACCCAAGGAAAACTGTGAAATCTGTCTCTTCATGTCAATAAAATAGGAAAATAATAGTATTCATATAAGGGGTTGGTTTTGTGAAATGATATAATAAAGTTCTTAGAACCCTGCCTGACATATAGTAGCATCACCCGCACACACACACACACACACAAATCTTTAATTAACTCCACAATGTGCCAACTGCCCATTTTGAACTTAGAATTTGGAGTATCAAGTGCATAATGACTTCTCTTCTATCAAAATACCATTCATACAATAGGGCTGCTCTAACTTCCACCTGCTCCATGAATCTTTTCCCAAACTTTCTAGCCTCTATAAATATGTCTTTATTCTTCATTTATATAACACATATTTGCACATGCTGGTATAGCCCAAATTGTATTAAGGAAATGTTGTGGATGATATTAAATGGCAGGCTGATGAGATTATTCTTCAGAGGCAATGCTTAGCCGTTAAGATCTTTAGAACAAGAATAAATTCTAGAAGTATAATTCCTAAGCCAAAGAGCATTTACATTTTATGCTTTTACATGTCTTGCCAAGTTTTCCTCCTCAAAAGTTGTAACAGTCTCCACTGGCCTCAATAACGCATCTATAAATGTAACACTATTTTAAAACCAACATTTAGTCTGAAAAAGCAGGCTTTCCCACCCTTTAAGGGGACACTCTGCTGGATTATATTCTAAAGATTCTAAATCAAGGAGCATTTCCTAAAGTGGGTTCCTGTAGGAGATATTCAGTACATGGAAAAAATAAGCTTGGAAAATTGCTTAGTCAAGTGATTTTTACAGGCTTCTTTACTGCAGGTCTCCTCAGACCCCTTAATATGCTAGAGTATACTATAAATCTTTAAAAGAGCTGTATTTTAGGCCACATTTCCCAAACACATTTGGCTGTAGAATCTTTTTCCCAGATCATTTTAAAGAAATAATGTTTCATAGAATACACTGGGACATCCTATTTGGTACCTCTAATATTGTCGCTTACTTGTACATCAGCTAATATTACTATCTGTTCCATTTAGAGAGTTGATTACCTCTCCAAAGTGATGGGAAGCCACTTACCTTGTCTTATTCTGCATAAGAACTAGCACAACACACACCGCAGAAAAGGTGTACGGCAAATCTTTGCTGATTAGTTGACAGATTACATGTTTAACAAAAGAAAATTATATATGCAAGAAGTTCAAAGAGAGTACATGAGAAAGTAAGCCATTTTTATCTGTTTAACTAATGAAAGTACTTTTTGCTTTTATCACGCACAGAAGTGTCATTAAATGCTGTAGTACATTAACAGTGACTGTTTTTCTAACTACAACGAGGCAAACACTTGCCATAGCACTTTTTTTAAACTTTATTGCCAACATATTAGTCTTAAACAATAAGACACATTCTAATAAATGCTTCATCTTATAATTTTAATAACTCAAAAACACTTGGGGTCTCAGAACATTTATAATGGCTTTTCTTTGTGAGGGATAAAAGTTATTTTTCATGTTTAAAGAAGATTAGCTTTAAGTTGGAAAGGCTGCAAAGAAAACATTCACATAACTGTATGGCAGATAACAGACCCCAGGGAGTCAATTCATAACCATGAGAGTTGTAAAAGACAATAGGGTTGGTATGTGCTATGACTATCGAGACCAGACTGACTCTCTCCCTACATGTATCTTTTAAAATACCTTTAGCCTATTAATAAGATTCTGTATTACATAGCCAAATACTGCTTGATAAACTGAAAGGCAATGGGTCAAATCACAACTCTTGTTGTACACCACTTTAAAAGAAACAAATATTACTCAATATCTGCTTAGAAGTCAACACATTTTCAGTAATCAAAGCAAAGGCCTAAAAGTCAAATGTATTTTTGCCCGCTTGTCTGATGGAAGCACATCATGCTGCTTGTTTCAAAGTACAATATATTTATAGCTGGTTTTGTACAATCCTGAAATTTCCCACATAAGATAAATACCTTTATTAATATGTTAGTAAAAGTTAAGCAAAATCAGTTACCTCTAATCTTCTTCTTGTGTAAGATACAGATAAAAATTCCTGATTGTCTACTCTGAGGACCCCATTTCACAGATGTTTCTACAGTCTACATTCCTCTGCTCTACCAGCTGAGCTACGGAAGGGTGCAGGAGGCCCCATTTCAAACAGAACAACTTAATTTGCTTAACACTTAATCTCCTTTCTCAGATGTGAAAACAGAGACTTATGCAAGATAAGTGACTTTCCTAAAGTTTTGCAGCAAGTAAGTGACAAGTTTGGGTTTCAGGTTCAGAGGTAGCCTGGTTTTAAACCTGTCTTTTTTCTTCCTCTATAACATGCTGGCTGTCCTTCACATTTTTATGTCCTCCCACAAAATCTGCCATTTAGTTTTATAATATTTCCTATTAAATATGAAGATTTGTTAAATAAAAAATTAAAAATGATGATCTAAGTACCTTAATCTAATGTATTCAATTAGAAAAATCCGGGAACAGAAAATGTACTCGAGAAAAAAAGGAAATAGACTATTGCTTATGTAGTGACCTGAGAATTTATCCAATTTGCTTTATGAAAGAAGTCTAGGTAGGGATTAAAAAAAAATTACACTGTTAGTTATCAATGTCAAAACATAGATCATGTTTCAGCATATGAATTTTTCAAACAGTAAAAAGATGTGTTATCACTGAATATATATATATTAAGGGTTGACAAGGCCAACTTGTTAAACAGATGAGGAAATTCAGTTTTTATATACTTGCATTTTGCTGGGAAGGCAGCCAAATTTCTAACTGAATCTAAGAAAGTCTATATTTTATTATAGCTATATGCATATAAATGAACAGTGTATAAAATATAGGCAGTTTCCTTTTAGGTTATTTAAACTGTAAAGCAAGCGTCCCCAAACTTTTTACACAGGGGGCCAGTTCACTGTCTCTCAGACCGTTGGAGGGCCACCACTTACTGTGCTCCTCTCACTGACCACCAATGAAAGAGATGCCCCTTCCTGAAGTGCGGCAGGGGGCCGGATAAATGGCCTCAGGGAGCCGCATGCAGCCCACAGGCCGTAGTTTGGGGACGCCTGCTGTAAAGGATCACTGTACCATTAGGAAAACATTCTCAGGTCTTAGGTTTAAGTCCTTAATCCATCTTGAGTTGATTTTTGTATAAGGTGAGAGATGAGGAGCCAGTTTCATTCTCCTATATATGGAGAATGAAATTATTATTATTCCAGCACCATTTGTTGAAAAGGGTGTCCTTTCCCTACTGTATGTTTTTGTTTGCTTTGTCAAAGATTAGTTAGGTGTAAGTATTTGGGTTAATTTCTGAGTTCTCTATTCTGTTCCACTGTTCCATGTAGCTTTTTTTATGCCAGTACCACTGTTCTGGTGACTATAGCCTTACAGTATTGTATGAAATCTCATAGTGTGAAGCCTAGAGATTTGGTGTTTTTGCTTACTCTTGCTTTAGCTATGTGGGCTCTTTTTTGGTTCCATATGAATTTTAGAATTTTTTTTTTCTAATTCTGTGAAAAATAATGTTGGTATTCTGATGGGGATTACATTGCACTTGTAGACTGCTTTTGGCAGTACGATATTGATTCTAACCATCCATGAGCATAGGATGTTTTTCCCTTTGTTTGAATCATCTCAACTCAAGATGGATAAAGGACTGAAACCTAAGATCTGAAACTATAAAATTTCTGAAGATAACACTGGAAAAACCCTTATAGACATTGGCTAAGGCAAGGATTTCAAGACCAGGGCCCAAAAGCAAATGCAATGAAAACAAAGATAAATAGCTATGATCTAATTAAACTAAAGAATTTGCAGGGCAAAAGGAACAGTCAACAGAGTATACAGACAACCCACAGAGTGGGAGAAAATCTTCACAATTTGTAAACCTGATGAAGTACTAATATCCAGAATCTACAATTAACTCAAACAAATCAGTTAGAAAAAAAATCCCATCAAAAAGTGGGTTAAGGATATGAATAGGCAATTCTCAAAAGAAGATATACAAAGGGCCAACAAACACATGAAAAAAATGTCAAATCACTAATCAGGAAAATGTAAATCAAAACCACAATGTGATACCACCTTATTCCTGTAAGAATGGCCATAATCAAAAAATCAATAAACAGTAGATGTTGGTGTGGATGCCGTGAACAGGGAACTTCCACTTCTGGTGGAAATGTAAACTAGTACAGCCACTATGGAAAACAGTGTGGAGATTCCTTAAAGAACTAAAAGTAGAACTACTTTATATATATATATATATATATATATATATATATATATATATATACATAAAAACACATAAAATTGCACTTTAGATTCTGGGGTACATGTGCAGAATATGCAGGATTGCTGCATAGGTACATACATAGCAAGGTGGTTTGCTGCCCTCATCCCCCCATCACCTATATCTGGCATTTCTCCCCATGTTATCCCTCTCCAACCTCCATACTCCTCACTGTCCCTCCCCTGTTCCCCCCAACAGACCCCAGTGTGTGATGCTCCCCTCCCTGTGTCCATGTGTTGTCATCATTCAACACCCACCTATGAGTGAGAACATCCAGTGTTTGATTTTCTGTTCTTGTGTCAGTTTGCTAAAAATGATAGTTTCCAGATTCATCCATGTCCCTACAAAGGACACAAACTCATCATTTTTTATGGCTGCATGGTATTCTATGGTGTAGATGTGTCACATTTTCCTTGTCCAGTCTATCATCAGTAGGTATTTGGGTTGGTTCTAGGTCTTTGCTATTGTAAATAGTGCCACAATGAACATATGCATGCATGTGTGTTTATAATAGAACAATTCATAATCCTTTGGATATATATCCAGTAATGGGATTGCTGGGTCAAATGGAATTTCTATTTCTAGGTCCCTGAGGAATTGCCACACTATCTTCCATAATGGTTGAACTAATTTACGCTCCCACCAACAGTACAGAAGTGGTCCTATTTCTCCATATCCTCTCCAGCATCTGTTGTCTCCACATTTTTTTTTTTTTTGAGACAGAGTTTTGCTCTTGTTACCCAGGCTGGAGTGCAATGGTGTGATCTCAGCTCACCGCAACCTCCACCTCCTGGGTTCAGGCAATTCTTCTGCCTCAGCCTCTTGAGTAGCTGGGATTACAGGCACGAGCCACCATGCCCAGCTAATTTTTTTGTATTTTTAGTAGAGACGGGGTTTCACCATGTTGACCAGGATGGTCGCGATCTCTCGACCTCGTGATCCACCCACCTCGGCCTCCCAAAGTGCTAGGATTACAGGCTTGAGCCACCACGCCCGGCCTTTTTTAATGATCACCATTGTAACTGGCATGAGATGGTATCTCAGTGTAGTTTTGAATTGCATTTCTCTAATGACCAGTGATGATAGTACTTTTTCATATGTTTGTTGGCCTAATATAGGTCTTCTTTTGAAAAGTGTCATGTCCTTCATCCACTTTTGAATGGGCCTGTTTTTTTCTTGTAAATCTATTTTAGTTCTTTGTAGATTCTGGAATATTAGCCCTTTGTCAGATGGGTTGATAGCAAAAATTTTTTCCCATTCTGTTGGTTGCTGGTTCACTCTAATGACTGTTTGTTTTGCTGTACAGAAGCTCTAGAGTTTAATTAGATTCCATTTGTCTATTTTGGCTTTTGTTGCCAATGCTTTTGGTGTTTTAGTCATGAAGTCCTCAAGAAGAGCAACCTCAAGGCACATAATTGTCAGGTTCACCAGGGTTGAAATGAAGGAAAAAATGTTAGGGGCAGCCAGAAGGAAAGGTTGGGTTACCCACAAAGGGAAGCCCATCAGACTCACAGCGGGTCTCTCAGCAGAAACCCCACAAGCCAGAAGAGAGTGGGGTCAATATTTAAAATCCTTAAAGAAAAGAACTTTCAACTTAGAATTTCATATCCAGCCAAACTAAGCTTCATAAGCGAAGGAGAAATAAAATTCTTTACAAACAAGGAATTGCTGAGAGATTTCATCACCACCAAGCCTGCCTTTTGATTCAGAACTACTATTTGATACAGCAATCCCATTATTGGGTATCTAACCAGAGGAAAAGATGTCATTTTTCTTAAAAGATACTTGTACACGCATGTTTATAGCAGCACAATTCATAATTGCAAAATCGTGGAACCAACCCAAATGCTCACAATCAATGAGTAGATAAAGAAACTCTGTGTGTGTGTGTGTGTGTGTGTGTGTGTGTGTGTGTGTGCATGCACGTGTGTGTGTGAGAGAGAGAGGGAGAGATCTCCTATATATGTGTGTGTTGGTATGTATATATATACACATGTATATATGAGATATATGATATCACACACATGATATATATTTCATTATATATGTGTGCATATATTATATATACATTTAATATATATTTTTTAAAATATGATATATTTCTTAAACATATATATATTTCTTAAATGTGTATATATTTTAAAATATATATCATATATTTCTTAAATGTATACATATTATATATATATACATACATATATATCATAAATAATGTAATCCTACACAGCCATAAAAAGGAATGAATTAACAGTGTTTTCAGTGACCTGGATGAGATTGGAGACTATTATTCTAAGTGATGTAACTCAGGAATGGAAAAACCAAACACTGTATGTTCTCACTGATATGTGGGAGCTCAGCTATGGGGCGCAAAGGCATCAGAATAACACAGTGGACTTTGGGGACTTGGGGGGAAGAGTGGGAGAAAGGCAAGAGATAAAGACTACAAATATGGTGCAGTGTATACTGTTTGGGTGATGGCTGCACCAAAATTTCACAAGTCACCAATTAAAAAATTTACTTACATAACCAAACACCACCTGTACTCCAATAACTTACTAAAAATTAAGACAAAATAAAAAGAAAACATTCTCTGTTCCACCATTTATGAGGAACTGAAGATTTCAAAACGACTTCAAAAATTATATGTGTTAGAATTTCAATATTTCTATGAATCTGCATAAAAGAGCTACCTTACTTCATTCTCAAAAGAACTTAAAAAGACATATCATCACTTTATACATTTCCACAGTGTGTATCTTTGTTGAAGGGTAATTTAACATTATGATCTTGTTCTATTCCTCTTTCATTCTCTCATAAGTGGTAGAATTGCTATACAGCTAGCTCAAAACACCAATGTTTCCATGTAGTTTGGATTGGAATATCAGTTAAATTTTTAAATAAGGAAATATATAATATTTTGCTTTTTATTATTAAACATTAAAGGAAGACTATATTAGAGAAATTGTAAGTTTAACACTAAATGAGTTATTTAATAAATAATATTTAAGTGGGACCTCCTCTTTTGGCTTTGGAGCCCCACCACCACCCTGTCTCTGTATGGGGGAGCCTCTTCCTTCTGCCCTCTCCTTCCTTCTTGCCTATTAAAATCTGACTCTTAAAATCACCCCACATGTGTCCATCTTGTTTTATCTAAACCAGCATGAGGACCAAGAACCCTGGTGTTCCTCCACCCATCCAAGCAGGATCACTTAACACCTATGATTCATCTGGAGTTAATTTTTATGCAGGGTGTGAAGTAAGAATCAAGGTTTTCTTTTTTAAAAAAATACAGATATTCAGTTGTTTCGGCGCCATTTGTTGAAAACATTATCTTTCCCCCATTGAACTACCTATGCATCTTATAAATGCCTTTGGTTATCTTGTAATCTCTACTGTATATCAATGCCCAACTTTTCATTCATAAAATTGTCTATTTCTGTGTTCTCCTTTCTTCTCTTGATCAGTCTTGCTAGTAATTTGTCTATTTTGTTTATTTGTTTCCAAAGAACAAATTTTTGGATTTGCTAATCTCTACCTTATCATTTTTTCCCTATTGTACTAATTTTCACTTTCATTTTTATTATTTCTTCCTTTTTCTTTTATTGGATTTACTCTCCTGTTCAGTTAATACTGTTTTATGATAAATACTTATCTGAGTAATGATCATAGTTTTATTGCTAATATAAGTAAATTAAGGATATACATTTCTCTCACAGCACCACTTTAATCATACCTCACAAATTCTGGTATATAATTAAGGACTAAACTCTGATTTTTTTTTTAATTTTGCCCAAATTCCTATCTAAGAAGTCTGAGGAGTCATGCCCTACAAATCATAAATTCTCATCATAAATATTGGGCTTTATTTAACCCTTTATATCATTATTTACTTTCCAATCTGACTCTGGCATAATATTACAAGGCAAAGAAGAAAATCAAAATATTTTACCCAAAAACATGCTTCTTTGCCATATTTTGAAATGGCCTTGCGAAGCTGTTCTTTTTGTGGAAAGATTTACATCTGTAAAGAATCTCTACTAAAATAGGTAGATCTTTTTCTTTCAGACCCTCCCAATCCTAAAGAAATAACCTAAAATCTGAATAGAAAACATTTGTCATCCTATTGTCTCTAAGGACAGCCACTATGTGACTTCAAAAGAACTTTGGGCTGCAGAATCTTTATTTTAACCAGAACATTACCTTTCTATCAATCTTTAGACAAACTCAACCAATTGTCAACCAGAAAATATTTAAATTCACCATAGCCTGGAACCTCCCCCACACCTTTGAGTTGTTCCGCCTTTCTGGACCAAACCAATGTATTTCTTAAATGTATGTGATTCATGTCTCTTGTCTCTCTAATGTGTATAAAACCGAGCTGCACCCCAACCACCTTGGGCACATGTTCTCAAGACTTCCTGAAGGCTGTGTCATGGGCCATGGTCACTCATATTTGGCTTAGAATAAATCATTTCAAATATTAAAGACAAATAAATAAAATAATATTTAATCAAAAGACTATATAACAAGTGACAGGGTGTCGGTTAGACTAGAAAAAAATAGCAAAGCAAGAAAACAGTAATAGTCCTACACACATGAAATTAATTATTTACATTAATCATAGGCAAGGTATTAAGACAAGACATGAAACTAGAAATTTTCTTAAGTGTGACAGAATGTTGTTAAAGCAGTCAATTTCTTGAAAACAAGACATTTAAAATATAATCTTTATAATACTTTGTACTGACATGTAGGAGACCATAAATGCCATTTGTGCCACACACAATTTTGCTGACTAACTCATGGCAAAAAAAAAAAAAAGTTGTTATTGAAAAAAAGTTAATACTATGAAAAGAATGTGGTAAAAGTGGAAGTTTAGAAATGTTTTAATTATTGACATATTTCACAGGATTCTGAATACATTTGCCAGAAACGTTTAAGTTTAGCGTTATGTGGCTACTTCATAAGAATAACTGATTAACTGCGAGTGTGATGGAAATGCATTAGTCTGATTTCAGTAAAAATGTTGGTGTTATTTTTAGCCAACAATTTATTTTCCACTTAAATTTATATATTTTTGTGAGGAAGCATTTTTCAGTCATACAGCCATTAAAATCAATAAATCAAACTATAGTATCAGATTTCCTACAATTCAAAATGTTCAAAAAGTTTTTTTAAAAACAATGATTCATATTCAATTGTACTATCTCCTATTTCTTTTCTGTTTTAGCCAAAACAAAAATACCATACTGTATATAGATATATCATACCATACAAGCATACCATGAAACTAAATTTTTAAAATATCAATTATTTAATCTTTATCTTATTCTTTTAATTTTATATCTTACATATTTTATAATATATATAACATAGGACAGGTATAGAATGCATAAATGAATATAATAGCAATATCCTTAAAGCTATTTTAAGTATTCACATATGTATGTATGTATATATGTTTTACAGATTGAGGTATTCAATAAAAATATTTTTAGAAGAATATTTGTAATAAATAATACTGCTGGAGATTAACTTTTTAGATGCCATTTCCATTGATATTTTACGAGCTCTACTTTACTGCACAACCAATAGTTCAAAATATCAATAATCGTGCTATAAATTCAATCACTGATCATAGGTGAGTTCATAAAAAACTCAATACTAATCTGAACCATTCTCCAAACTAATCATTTTAACCAACATAATAACAATCATAAGATTATTTAAATTATCTTGAAGGCTGTTTTCTCATATAACTATAATTTAAAATGGTCTTAGAAATCAGAACTACAATTTTCACTTGATCATAGCCAACAGGATGAGAAGTGATAAAACTACCATTTTCTATTTGTGTTCTGTTAATTTCCTTACAGAGAAATCTTAAGACAATAATCTACTTTTTGTATTTGTTTTCCCAATAATGTAAATTTACTATTCATACATTTTAAAAACTTGAGTGTCCAAAAGGCTTAATAGATTGAGCAATGAGCTGCATATATACATTTTAAATAAAGATTAAATAAACTTTACTTCTCTCTATAATAGATTTTACTATGCTAAACATTAATTTTATTTGTGCTACTCAGAGCAATCTAATTATAATATTTTACAGAACTGTAAGGCATCTTGAAGATCTTTCTTGACAGCCTCACTTAACGAACAAGGAAGTCACGATGGAGAAACTTGCTTGTTAAATGTCAAGAAGCCAAGTCATGTAAATGCTATCCAGTGCTTTCCCATTAAAATGCATAAATTGATGAGATCTATGGTCAAATTAAAGTGTAATGATTTATTTATTGGGATAGAGAATTTCCAATCATAAATTCCTAAAGTATTTATTTTGTTGTAAAGCACTTACAATCAGACCCAGTTCCAAAGATTATTTATCTGATGCTAAAGCAACTTCCCTAAAGCCCAGATAACTGGATGTTTATAAAAAGTCCTACAAGTTTCCTGTACCGTTACCAGTCAATGTAATATCCTATTTGATAAAGTCTCCCCATGATTTGTGTTATAAAAAGCATAACATCTCATCTTTTGGTCAATAATTTTGTTGTTTTATAAACCTAACTCTATTGGATATTTATTGTTTATTGCCTGCCTGGTATCCATTGTACTTTTTTTTTTTTTTTTTTTTTTTTTTTTTTTTTTGTAATAGTAGCCCTATTCTTTGGTTTAGAGATATCCTCCCAGCCAGGGGCAGTGGCTCACACCTGTAATCCCAGCACTTTGGGAGGCCGAGGCGGGCTAATTACAAGATCAAGAGTTTGAGACCAGCCTGATCAACATGGTGAAACCCCATCTCTACTAAAAATACAAAAAGTTAGCTGGGTATGGTGGCAGGCACCTGTAGTTCTAGCTACTTAGGAGGCTGAGGCAAGAGAATCACTTGAACACGGGAGGCTGAGGTTGCAGTGAGCTGAGATCACGCCACTGCACTCCAGCCTGGGCAACAAAGTGAGACTCTGTCTCAAATACAACAACAACAACAACAACAATAACAACAACAACAAAAGTTTTCCTCAACTGAGATTATGATCTGACCTAGCCAAATAAAATGACTGTGAGCCAAAACAACACAATTACTTTTGCTGAGAAAGTGGGAATGAAGGCAGTTTCAGAAAACCTTGAGAAGATGATGGGATTGGAAGTGCTACAGCAACATTTCAACCATGACCACCAGAAGCCTGAGAAAATCACCATGATACCCACTCTAGTGCATCCTTGCATAATAAGCCTCTCATCTCTTCCCATAGCGGAACCCTTTACAACACTTCTGTTAAACCTGTGAAAGAACCCTCACTCTCCTAACAAAAACAAAAAACACTTTTTATGGAGATAGAACTAAAACATCCAGTCCTTTGCTTAAGAAATAATAAACTGTAAACCACTTTAATGTCAGTGAAATGTTTATCTACACCTCTTTAAACACTGAAATATTCTTTTAGGTGGAATTTAAAGTATACTTAAAAATTTGATTTTAATTACAGAAAAATTTAGACAGTTAATTAAAATTAAATAAATACATACTTCAGAGAAATTCACATTTATTTCTTAAACAAGTAGGAAGAAATCAAACTATATAAATTTTAAATACTTTATGACTATTTGGTTTTTTGAAAAAGTTTGAACAGAATAGATGAGAGGAAGAGATCAAAATGTACATTATTTCCTTTGCACTGTGTTCTGCATACAACGGTGACATTTCTACAGTCAATTTCAGTGATTCATACTAAGAGAGCAAAGTAAGAAAGCAGAAAATACCAATTTGTGAATAATCCAAATATCATTTGGAAAGCATGTGTTGCTTTCTATTTGATTATGAATACCCTAGATGTTTTGAAATTTACAGGCAGGACTTTGAACTAAATAACAAAGCCAACATAATGTCTAACTCAGACACAGATGGAAAATTTCCCAAATTCTTCATCTTCTACCTGGAAAATTTTCTTTCTGTACCCATTCTATCTCAGACTAGAGAAATAAAGCATATACCTGAATGTCTCCACAATTTCTTCCTAATCTTTCATTTCACGATAAAAATACAGCAGCACATTTTGTTTCAAAATATATTTTCTGTGAGTTGAATTAGAGAGCTGTCTTGAAACATTTTGGACTTTCAGCTTTTAATAGTTAATTCATTTAAAACTTCAGTAACTCAGCACACACAATGTTCTAGGACTAGGAAATTAATCGTTCAGTAAAACAAATCCAATTTGCAAACACTGAAGGCCTTATCCTTAAGTGGTCTTAAATCCTATTTAGCACTATCCTGGATTTAAACACATAATAGTCACTGTGGTCTAGTTGGTTAGGTGTTTGTATACATCATAAAATTTAATCCTCACAGCTCTATCTGTACAATATTACCAACTCCACTTTATAGATGGAAAATTAACCCTTGCCAAAGGTAGCTAATTTATCTAAAGTCATAAAGATGGAATAAAAACATGTCAGAAATAAAATTCAAACAGTTTCTCTAAAATATGATACTCTTCAATATACAAAACTAATTCCTAGAGAAGGACATTTATTAAAGAAAAATAAATTACAATGTCATCCAGGCCAAGGATATCTGAGTAAGCATAAAGATTTATCTGTAATAAGCTATGTCATAGTTACTTCATGGAATTGATGCATTTGCCTTAATATCTTAGTATCTTGACAAGAAAACTCTTAAATGTGGTATAATATATAAGCCTATGAAATAATCAAAGCAAAGAGATAGTAGACAAAATTAACAAAAAGTCAATCTTTTCTATATAAGCTTTTATATTAAGCTTTGCTTTATTCACATTTCTTATAATATTAAGGGATGACTTAGGAACATCCTTAATTTCAATTTAATATCCTGTGCTTTCAGAATGTGTACTAATGGATTAATAAACACATTTATCCTATTGTCTCCTCTGAACTTAAAGGTTTCAAAGAGCAGAAATTTATCTTATTTGCTGTGATAGCTTAGCAACACCAAATATACTACCTGACAGGTACTGTGGAAACTCAATAAACATTTGTTAAATTTATTTTTCTCTTATAAACTTTAAACTGGCCTGAAGTAGTCCTGTCACTGAAATAAAAATTAAGTAGCAAAACTTAAAACATGACTCTTTAAAACAGGATTTCTTAGTCCTTCCAAAAAAAAAAAAAAAACAGTCAGTAAGGCTCATGAAGACATAACAACCACTTAATTGTCTAAATTTCCTATATTATCACTTTCTTTTAAATCACATACAATTACAAACAGGCAGAAAACTAAATATTGTCTTCTACTTTTTTTTCTATTACATAGTATTTGATGCATCAAAAATAATAAATGTTATGTAAGCTATGAAACATAATGATGACACTAACTTGTGATCCAATTTGAATCCTAGAATATTACCTACTTTCTCCCCAACATCAGCCCCCTGCCACCCCTCTGGGGCATTATCTTGATTTTTATGTTTACCATTCATCTTGCCTCCTTTTTAAAAATAGCTTTCCAACCCATTTGTATATTGCTAAATGAAATATAGCTTAGTTTTTTTTCTCTTTGAGCTTTACAAAAACTGAAACATACTCTACGCTGTCTTCTACAACTTGCACTTTTTTCTCAATGTTTAAAATCCTGTAATTCACCTTCAGTTTAGCTAAAATCTACTCAAATGTATGTCCACCAAATAATATTTCAATGTATGAACATCTTTTTTAACTTTAAAGTTTTGGGGAATGTTTTTTAAACCTAAGTTCTCAATCTTTGACATTCCAAAAGAAACATAGCCTGAGTTGTTATAGGAAAATTCTGAGAAAAATGTTGTGATATCTTAGCAGCACCCAATATACTACCTGACAGGTAGTGTGGGAACTCAATAAACATTTTTAATGTGTGAATAGAATAACATGAATTATTTCTAATGTATGACTAGAATAACATTATGGGAAATTTTAAGCATACATACAATAAACAGATACATCTCTAAGGCAACACCCAAATTATGTCTCTGAAATCAGTTAACTCTTCTGCTTTATGGATTAGCACATATATTGAAATCAAGTGCCCCAAATTAAAGCGGCTATATCTTTGGTTAATATAAACACATTTTTAAATAACAGATTTTCCAAAATAATAGCAATAGGATATGTAAAGTGATTTTTCTGAAGGAGGTTCTGTGAGGCAGTTTATGATTTCAAGATTCCTAAAATCAGTTATAAATTTTTCAAAATCCATGGTAAAGAAAATATCTGACTCTAAGTTTTAATATGTGTTGTGTATGTCTCAGGAAAGTGTATTAAATACAATGCAATATTTCAGTTGTTTCATGGATCTGTGCAATAACTTAAGTAGGACCAAAGATAAATATGCAATTCAGAATATGACCCATTTTCCACTTTATATATATTATATTGATATGTAGTGTTAGTTTATTCACCTATAAATGGAGTAGTATTTAGAAATATCTGGTTCTCAATTTTGTATAATTTATGGGATATGTCTCTGAATTAAAAAACAATGCTACAAGTTGCTTTCTCATAATTTGAACCTCCCAGATATTCTCTACATAGTATTTCTAGATAAGCCTCACTTGTGTTCCCACAGGCTCCTCCTGCATCATCTATTTTGAGTCTATAATCTACCCTAGTATTGTGGCATGGAAGAAGGCATTAGAGTTTGGTCAAAAAAAGGGTCTTAAGCAAGGTCAAACTTTTACTAATTAAGAAACAGGAAAATGTTAAAAGAACATGAAGGAATTTTGTTCAAGCCATCAAAAGAGAAGAGAGAAACACTCAAAAATTTACATAAATCATGAATGCAATAAATGTATACTGTGAAATTTATAAAGTTACCTCCTATGACCATCAAAAATCTCAGCAAAATATTCAGAAGAATGTCAAAACTAGAGTAACATAGCTTTTTTGGAAGCCTGTCAGGAAAAACTAATTATAAAATGTATGCCTAAGGAATGGAATTGATTTGCTTTTTTGGTTAATCACTTGAAGCTGGGATGTCTACCAAAAATAATGACTTTGGATAGATTGACACACTATTTAAAATTGTCTTCAAAAATCAGTAAGATGCAACAAAATGTAGGGCAGTGCCTCTTTCCCCACTTCTTCCTCTCCATTCATAGCCAAATGTCTTGGAAAGGAGTGGTCTCCAATATCTGCACTCTCACCTCCTGCTCATCAGTTTTTTTATACCCTTTCATCCCACTACCATTGTAACTGTTGTCAGCAAGATCAATACGTATCACTCTCTGCTAAACAAAACACACAGACACACGAAAAAAACCTAAGGTATTTGACTTCTCTGCAGAGTTCGACATGATAATGCCAGAGCCTCCTGGTTTTCCCCTATTTGGTTAACTCCTTATTTCTTATCACCTACAACACACAACCCCCACCTCCATCTGTTATTCCTTACTAGAGTAGCTATCCTGTGTTGGGGAAGGGAAATGAGAATAGGAGCTGGGAAGGGAGATGGCAAATGTAGCTTGAAAAAGTCCTGAAGTCCTCCATAGAATTTATTTATGCTCTACAATATCCTGCCATCTTCCACTTTGAGTGAGATAATGAAAACCCTGAACTAGAATGGTGGCAAGGGGATTAATAGTAGTAGAAAAAATGTTTATTGCCATTGAAAAACTGTAATTGTTCATTTTGTCTTTAGTGTTTCAATTCACACATTGAATTTGAATGCATTCACCAGTCCCTGACAGCTAGACATCCTATCAGTCTCTTCCCAGAAGGAACCACTTTTAATAAGTGAGTATGTATCACTGTAGTACTCTTCAAAGTAGTTATAACAATTCACAGAAATTATAAAATGCATTAATGATACATAATATACAATTACATATTAATTACATGTATATTGTTATACTTTTACATAATGTTATACTTTCCATATCTTGTCTAAATCACTTTCATTTATTTCCATTTTTTATTTCCCATGTCTCAGAAATATTTTTATTTCAGTACATTCACATTAATATTGTATGACTACACTAAGATTCATTTAACTTCTCCCTAATTATGGATATTTAAGTATGTCTAAAGTTAACTATTATAAATAATGCTTGAACATTTGTGTATGTGTGTGTATGTGTATATGTGTGTGTGTGTGTATATGTGTGTGTGTGTATCTTTTTGTACCAATGCATTTCTGTAGCATATAGTCCCAGACATGATACTGCTGACTCAATGGGAATGTACCTTTCAACATGTATTAGATGGCACCAAATTGCCTCATAGATATGTTTTAATAATGAATATTTTTACCAACAGTATAGGAGAGTACCTGTTTCCCTATATCAATTTCATTAATTTTGCAAAATTATAAGCATGTAATATTTCCTTACATTGGTCATTATCACAATATTATAGAAGAGAAAACTAAAATTCAAAGATGATAAGGAACTGGCCAGCACAGTGGCTCAGGCTTGTAATACCAGCACTTTGGAAGGTAAAAGTAGGCAGATCACTTGTGTTGAAACCAGTATGGTGAAACCTTGTCTCTACTAAAAATACAAAAAAATTAGCTGGGCATGTTGGCGCACATCTGTAGTCCTAGCCACTCAGGATGCTGAGGTGGGAGGATCGCTTGAACCCAGGAGACAGAAGTTGCAGTGAACAGAAATCACATCACTACACTACAGCCTGGGTTATAAAGTGAGACCCTGGCTCGGGTGGGGGGCGGGGGGGGAAGAAGCATGCTAAGAAACTTTCCCATAATCAGACAGCTAATAAGCATTAGAGCCAGGTTTCAAATCAGGTTACTCTAGTTCTTTCTACAGCTCCTGTTGCTTAAAAAAAAAAAAAAAAAAAAAAAAGTACAAATGGGTAAGCCAGATGCAGAACCTATAGGACATGTTGACTGGTATGTAAAGTCCATTGGAATAGGTCAATACACAATGAAGTGTGGCCATTGAGTGGATAAATGTGACATATGTTGCCATTTAAGTATCTGTGCAGCAAATTATGCAATCTGCAGTCATAAGCAGATAACTGGCATAAGTAATTTAACAAAAAATGCTTACTATAAAGATTTAAAAGTTCATATAATATGCATAATACTAATTAATCTTTTAATTTTTAATTAATGACATAGTCTAGAAAAGCTGGTTTCAGTCCTCAAACTCCCTTGGTAGTTTTGAAAATTCCCTAAAATCAGATGTTGAGAAAAGTTCTCCCTATTTAGTGGAATTTTTAAAATCTGCTCCCAGATTTGAGTAGAATCACACATTAATGCTGAAATATAGATTAAAATAGCTGAGAGGTTTCCTCAGAGGTATTTACATAACTTATTGTTTCAAGATGGTTCTTATGAGCTCTATCATTTTTC
This sequence comes from Saimiri boliviensis, assembly GCF_048565385.1. Classification (NCBI taxonomy): domain Eukaryota; kingdom Metazoa; phylum Chordata; class Mammalia; order Primates; family Cebidae; genus Saimiri; species Saimiri boliviensis. The sequence continues at coordinate 67,751,032 of NC_133452.1, forward strand.
TATCTGTACTGATAGAGAATTTGGTTCTCAAACTGAGAAAAAATCTCTGTCATTAATATCCAAAAGTAATTCAGCATCATAATTATCCCAAAATATGTGGTGATTCCATTTTTGAAAAAAAGAACAATTTAACAAAATTTATCAGAATTTTTAAAGTACTGTCAATAAAAAATAGTAGCCGGGCACGGTGGCTCAAGCCTGTAATCCCAGCACTTTGGGAGGTCGAGGCGGGTGGTTCACGAGGTCAAGAGATCGAGACCATCCTGGTCAACATGGTGAAACCCCGTCTCTACTAAAAATACAAAAAAATTAGCTGGGCATGGCGGTGCGTGCCTGTAATCCCAGCTACTCAGGAGGCTGAGGCAGGAGAATTGCCTGAACCCAGGAGGCGGAGGTTGCGGTGAGCCGAGATCGCGCCATTGCACTCCAGCCTGGGTAACAAGAGCGAAACTCCGTCTCAAAAATAAAAAATAAAAGAAAATAAAAAATAGTAATAAGACTAATATATAATAATAAATAACATTTATTAAGCCAGGCAGTGAACTAAACACTTGGTATATCTTCTATTCCTTTATATTAAAACCCTGCAAGTACATATGGGCAAAATGAATTTACAGATATATTCAACCTGATCAAGGCATACAGCTAAGTTGGAATCTACACCTTGGTTGTGAAATATTAATAACATGAGGTCAATAAACTTAAGTACAAGTCTTTGAAGGATAATAATTTCTCAACAATAATTTTAGTCTTTTACATAGTTGTTTTTTAGTATGTACTTTCTTTCCATCAATTATGGAGGACAAGTGTACTACCAAGGAAAAACAAGTTTACACTTTTTCTTCTAATATGTAGTTGACCTATTTAAGTTTACTAATAATTAGGCATAAAACTTCATTGAGTATATTAAAACTCATTACAATCATGTTGAAAATAATTCACCAAAAGTCGTTTTCCACAAAGTCACCTTAACTTAAAAGTTAGTTAACTTTCTGCTCCATTAAATTTAGTTCTGTAGATGAACAGCATAGTTATATAGAAAACCTACAGATTGCTTTAAATCTCAGCAATACAAATAAGAATTTTAAAACATCTCCTATTTACATAAATCCCACAAATCTGTGAGTCACAAATTCTAACTTATCATTATGATTACAGACTTATACTTTGCTAAGAATCTTGAATCCCTAAACTCATTTGGTTTTTAAAAATTTAACACACAACAATTGGTTTTCTTCAGGTAAAAACACAACCTTTCTATGTATATATAATCAATACTGACATTGTGATAGAAGAGAGAACTCACTTTATGGCCTTTAATCCAATATCTACCATTATTTTGATTAACACCTGGGTCAAAGCATTTCATTTTAAAGTGTTTCAAGTTCTTATATCCATATGTGAGGAGGAAATTACAGAGAATCCAAGAACCAAAAAATACACATTATATAAATGTTATATTACCCATAATATAAATGATACCTATAATATCATAAAAAAACAAGGATAGTCAATCTGGCCCTTTCTTCTGCTTAAAATATCAATTCACTTTTGTCCTGTCATCCATTCACAAATATTCACTGGGAACCAACTGAGCATCAGGTACTACTGTAGGTTTTGGGGCATAATCCCCACCTTAATGGATCTTACAACGGAGTCTATGTCTATACGAAGCTCATAAACCTAACGTAGTACATAAGTTATACTACATAAGTCATAGTACATACTATGATTTAAATCTAACAAAAATAAAATACTCCAACTTGGAAACAACAAATATAATGGCAGAAATACGAAAAAATGTTCAGTATTACAAATTAGCAATGATTTCTGCAAAATTAATTTTCTTCAAAAGGAAACAAATAGGATAAATAAAAAGATAAAGATATAAGAATCATAAAATCAAAGCACATTAAAAGTACTTAAATATCATTGCCACTTTTATAAACCAATATATTCCTAAGCTTTATTTGCTGCAGAACTAATTCAGTGTTCTAAAACAAATAAAGCCCTATGGTATGACAACTATAAAATATACTAACATAGCAATAAAAAGCATAAACTTCCCTAGAGAAAAGAGCTTTTTTCTTTCAATAATATATTTTAGATTCGCCAAGACATTTGTATTTTGTAAGTGAAAGAAAATAGCACTGCTATTTTAAATATTATCAACTTTTCCTAAATAAAACCTCATCATCACATAACAGTGTTCTGTAAATACATCATATCTTACACTATTTATAACAGTATTAACAAAAAATAAGGTTGTAAAATAATGAATGTTTAACATTAATTTGGAACATTCAATAAGCATATTTAGGACTTTTAGCCATACATTTCTATTTCTTAGTTTAAACTAAAATATCGTAACACTTCAAAAATGCATAACTTAAAGTTAACCTTAAATTAGCTATAAATATGAGCATATGATACTTTCTAAATAAGAAATATATCTCTACTACTAAGTATGACATTTTAATATCTTAGGTATATAAACAAAAAGAATAAGCAATAAGATATATAGTAGGTTCAGCATTTCTTTTAGCTTTCTGCTCACATCTTGTGGAAAAAAAATGTTATCACCTTATTTAAAATGTGACAATCAAAACTGCAAAATGTCGTATTTCAACAAAACTCAGTAAGAGTGAATAGATCAACCTCAAGACCTACACTTGTATATATTTCTGACTCATTCATTTGGTCATTCATTTTTGCATTAAATCAACAAAATATTTATTGAGTACATGCTATGTGCGCCCAGTATTATGGCTGGTATTAAGAACAGAAAGTTAGAAAGCTAGACATTATCTCTGATATCATGGAGTTCATCATCCAATGCCAAGGTTCAAATTGAATAAGCAGATGGAAGGATGAGTACAGAATTCGATGTTGTGGTAAAATCTATGAAGGAAGCAAAATGAAAGGTGGTAGGAGAAAAAGTAGATGGGGTAACATCCTTAAATTGGCTTGCTTAAGGAAGCAGATTATTGGAGAATGAAAAAGAGAGTATCTTAGGGTGTGGAAAGGATTTTCATATGCTTGGGAAGACCAGAGTGACTGGAGCAGAGTGAGTGAGCAGAACAGTAGAGGAGATGAGGGTGAATTAGATCTATTTAGCTCTTAAAAGTTGTATATCTTTTAATTATTTTTCAGCCTACTTAGCCCCTTTTACCAAATATAAAACCAGAGGCCAGCAAGCAACAACATTATTTTTCAAACCATGGTAAAAACTATTTCAAAGGCTCACTTGATCAGTCTAAATCCTTAGGTTATCAGCAAAATTGAATGAGTTATATTTGGGCTGGAAACATAGTGACTTTCAAGCTGAGGATAACTACAGACCTTTTAAAATTTGAAAACTCACTCTAATGTTAGTAAATGATCACTTAAACATTACAAAAATCCAAAAACGCATTTGTCCATTAAATTTGAAAACTGTAAGTTACATTTCATGGGTTCTTAGTTACTCTCCAAATTTATTACTTTAAAAGGTACAGATTTTTTTTTTTCTCTTGGGCACTGAAAATGAAGCATTTTTCTAAATGCCAAGTTAATCCTTGTTGGCAAAATATATACCATTCATAGTGTTTGTGCAATCTGTAATTACAAACTAACACCCACTGACAATACAGAATAGTTTTTACCACAGCAAGTAGTTACAAACATTGAAGACCATTGTCTGATCCCATAAGGCATGTCATTAACTTTCATTATTAGTAATGACAGTTATATATTTACTTCCAAAGTAAATCACATGCATTGTGTCATATCACTGCTCCTAAAAATGCTTTACTTACAGGTTGGACATTTTGGGTCATGTAGGTACACTGTTATTTTATTTTCTTTAGGAAAAGACAAGGGCCAAGTGTAATGGCTCATGCCTATAACCCCAGCACTTTGTGGGGGCCAAGGCGAGCAGATCACTTGAGGTCAGGAGTTCGAGACATGTCTGGGCAACATGGTGAAACCTTGTCTCTACTAAAAATACAAGAAATTAGCCAGGTGTGGTGGCATGCACCTGTAGTCCCAGCTACTCGAGAGATAAGGCATGAGAATCACTTGAACCTGGGAGGCAGAGGTTGCAGTGATCCAAGATCATGCCACTGCACTTCAGCCTGGGTGACAGAGACGCCATCTCAAAAAAACAAAAAAAAAGTTAAGATATGTAAAATACCAGCACAGTTCCTTTCTCCTCTTATGTTCTTCTGTAGTCAGTATATGATTTAGGAAATAAAATCAGTTTAATATTTACTTAGAAAAATCTTATGTTAAAAAAACTATATTTGTATAACGGATCCTAACATTGGTAAGTAAAACGCATATCTCCAATATGCCGTTTGAGGTATGAACTGATAACAACCTTTATGACAATTTAACATGAATCAGAAGCCTTAAAAACATTTATAACATTTATTCAGCAATTCCACATTAAGATATTTGTCATAAGAAGATTATTAGAAATTGAAATGACCAAGAATTAATAACCATCTTGCGGAAGTCAATGAACTTTGCATAATATAGAGAAACCAATCCAATTTTATCTGCATTTTAAAGGCTAAATAACAGAATCGATACCTGGGAATTTAGAGAAATAGCCATGGAGCTAGGTAAGTGGGTAGATGATAGATACACACATAATATAGAATATATGAAAATATATTTATCAGTTTATATAATATATAAACTAATACATGTTAGTTTATATATTATAGAAAACAAAATATATGTATTAGTTTATATATTATAGAGAACATAATTGATATAATAGAAAAAGTCTGAACAGCATATATCAAAATATTGACAATTTCTAATGAAGAAACTACAGATGATTTTCCTTGTTACATATATTAAGAAATATAGGTATTACTTTGTATATCTATCTATCTATCTATCTATCTGTCTATCTATCTGTCTGTGTATCTGTCTATTATTTATTTATTTTCAATAGAGTCTTACTCTGTCTCCCAGATTGGAGTGGATTGACTCAATCTCAGCTCACTGCAATCTTCATCACCCAGTCTCAAGAGGATCCTACCACCTCAGGCTTCTGAGTATCTGGGACCACATATGCATGCTACCATGCCTAGCTAATTTTGCTGTATTTTTGGTAGCAACAGGGTTTCACCGTGTTGCCCAGACTGGTCTTGAACTCCCAAGCTCAGGCGATCTGCTCACCTCGGCGTCCAAAAGTGCTGGAGTTACAGGCATGAGCCACCACATCTGACCCTGGTATTACATAATATAAAATATTGTGTATTTTAAATATATTAACATGCACAATATTTATCATGAGCTAAATGGTATCTAAATTATCTATAATGAATGCTTGTTAATCCTTATTAATTTTATAAACAATATAATCAGCAAAAATAATTATTAAAGTTTTTAAACTTCAAGGGTTCTAATATACTTTTTAAAAGTACGTTTTAAAGTAATGTAATATAATACAGTAAAGAAATAACTGAGTAGTTTAGCTAAAATTACAACTCTTAAATTTATTTGAAACTGTCACCTACAATCACTCTACACTGATTTGGCATGGGTCTTTAAGTATAATTTTTCAAAGTGGGCACTTAACAGTTCAAGCAGCAGTAGACTTCAAACAAAGTTCATATTTATTGAAGACTTAAGGTGACAGTGACAGAAATTTATGCACTGTGACTAAAATGAACTGTGAAAGTTTTTTATAAATTCAAGATTTATGTCTAAAAGAGTATCATTTTCTTTAAAATTGTTGCTTTAGAATGCAATATACTAAAGCCAGGTGTGGTGGCTCATGCCTGTAATCCCAGCACTTCAGGAGGCCAAGGCAGGTGGATCACTAGATCAAGAGTTCAAGACCATCCTGGCCAACATGGTGAAACCCCATCTCTACTGAAAATACAAAATTTATCTGGGCATGGTGGCATGAGCCTGTAGTCCAAGCTACTCAGGAGTCTGAGGCAAGAGAATCACTTGAACCCTGGAGGTGGAGGTTGCAGTGAGCCAAGCTGACACCACCGCACTGCAGCCTGCTAACAGAGGAAGACTCCATTTCAAAAAAAAAGTAATATACTAATATAACTTTCTGTTGTGCATTTATCTATAATTTGCTTGCATAAAAACATGTTTTAAACATGTTTTATATATAAAATATTTATATATGTTTTAATATATAAAATATATATATTTAACTGTTTTTAATGTAAACATTATATATGTGTGTGTGTGTATCTTTTTATAAAGGATAAAATTGCAAACTGCTGAAGCTACCAGATTGGACTTCTGTTTGTCACTGCAGATTCACCCTGTCCACTTTTTCTCTATTTCTGACCTTGTTTGAAGGCTCTTTTTCCCTTCTAAACTACATTTATTAAAATATTATTTATTGATGATTCATTGATTAGTAAACATTTCCCAAATTTTGTTGCTTGAGAATGTTTCTATTTTCCCAGTTTTTGGAAAATAATATTGGTTATTATTTGGTTCTATGTTGACAGTCATTTTCTCTAAGAAATCTGAAGATACCATTTTACTAACTTCTGGCTACCATTGTTTCTATTCAGAAATTAGCTGTCAGTCAAACTTTGTTTCTTTGTAGGCATTCTGTTTTTTTTCTGTCTGGTTGCTCCTTTTTTTTTTTTTTTTTTTTTTTTTAGGTCTCATCTTGGTATTGTGCAGTTTCATGGTAATATGTTTAGGGAATTTCTTTTTTAATTTGTTAGGTTTACTGAATTTCAGAATTCATGTCTTTTGATTTCTTAAATCTTTTAGTTTACTAATTATGTTGGTTGTGTCAAATTTGTTTTTGGAGCCATCTATTGTACTCTTAACCTCAAAAATTATATATATTTTATTTCAAAAAGTTCTAATTAATTCTTTTTCAAACTTGCCTGTTTATTTCTGACAGCCTTTTTTTCTTATTCCTTTGCTAAACCACCAATATCCTCTTTTATTCTTATGAATATCATAAAGATATTTGTTTTTCTGAATATAATTGTAATAGTCTGCAAAGGTCTGATTCTATGCTTTCTAAAACTTGTTTTCTGTGCTTTCTCTGGTGATACTTGTTATACCACATATTTTGTGATTTTGTTTGTTTTTATTGTGAACTCATAGTATAGTACTCTATGGCTTCCTAGAGAAATGTCTAATTCCAGGTCTGGGAAATAAAAAGTACAAGTTTGTCCTAGGACACCTTGTGCTATATAGAAAGAAAATCCTCCAGATCAAACGAAGCCATATCAAAAAGATACAGGAGATAACTTAGGATAATGTGGCCTTCAAAAGAATAACGTTGATGAATTATAACTCATAGAATAGCTTTCTAAAAATGAGTCCATAGTCATTCTTGAGAGAGAGAAATGGGTGAGAGGAAAGAGGTTCATTCATTTGCCCTTACTAGAGATGACTGGTATGCCAACAACCTTCTCTGAAGTTGGTAATTAGAGGGAAAACAATAAGCATTTACATTTCAGGAGAACTGTGGTTCATTCCCAATTGATCATTACAGAATAATATCAGCTAATAAATGTTAACTATCAGCTAATGAATATAAATTCTCAATAAAATAACTGACTCAGCTAGTATCATTATAAGATGTTTAATCTAATAAGCAAAAGGTTATCTAGAAATAAGACTTTCAACTGGGGGCAAAGTATCACCCTAATAAAAAATTGCTAATGGCAAAGGCAAAAATAAATAAATTTACTTACAAGGAAATCTAATAATTACCACTTTAACTAAGTGATCAACCTTAGCCTCACTAAGAGTGCTACATCCTAACATCTTGTACCTCCCAATGAGATGGAATATGAAGTACATAATAGAAACAATTCTTGCACAAAAAGTTTAAGCTATACCTAATGCATATACACATGTTTTATAGATATATATGTATATAAGCTATACCTAATACATTTATACGTATGTATTGGTATACACACACATATACATCCATATTTATATACATTCATACATATACGCATATATGCAAACTGTGATAGAACCCCAGGTAGTGAAAACAATGACTATAATACATGATTTAGCATCACCCATGGAAATCTGAATGTAGACTAGGCATGAGCTAATACTAAAGGATTATTATTAATTATGATAAAGATAATAGTGTAGCATGTAAGAAAGTTCTTTTTGGAGATGAATGCTGAAATACTTTTGAGTAAAGCATCAGTCAACAACTTACATTCAAATGCTTCAATAATGACATAGAAAACGGAAAGATAGGGACAGAGACAGGAAGCAAACTTGGCAAAGTGCTGACAATTTATTGAATCTAAGTGGTAAGTATGTAGGTATTTACTGTTCTATTCATTTGATATTTATATGTTTGGATTGTCCATATTTATAACATCTTGGAAACATTTAAAAACTTAATGTATTTTTCCAGAACAAGTTTGTGTTTGCTTCTGTAACATTTCTAGAGATCAATCCAAGAGGACCTAACTATATTTTTGACTTGGAGTTTTTCAGGCCATCCACATTGACAGTATAAATCCCAATTCCAAATGAAAGTGAGCTTTGTTGTTGTTGTTGTTGTTTGTCTTGTCTTTTTCTCCTAATCCAGAAACAAGGTCTAGCATGACAAACGAGCTCATTTCTTATTTGGACAGACAGCTCCTTTATTTCATCTTCTCTTTCTCATTCATTCATGTTAGCCTCTTGAGGTTACAGCTTTATGGATGATATATTCTATCCAACTTTTGCCTTGATAAGGCCCAAGTTCTGTCCTTAACTTTCAGATGTGTGTCTCATGGATGTCCTCAGGTCATCAAGGAGTGGTAGACACCTGTCCGAATGTCAACTTTCTCACTGCTTCTAATAGCTGAAGATTTTTCTTACTTTCTCACAAGATCAATTATGTTTTGGAAAGGGCTGTGGGTGTGTGTGTGCATGATGCACACATGCATGTCTGTTATTCCCTCCACCATATTCAAAAAGAATTTCATGTAAAGGACCTAGTACAATACCTGCATTAACATGAGAACTTTGTTGTTGTTATTGTTGTCATTGTCATCACTTTCCTAAGGCTACTGTGCTATAGTTGTGCTATTGGTCTCTGTTACAGGAGTCAAACCCAGGAGCAGGCCAAATATCAATAGGGAGAAGTACTTCTAGTAACCTAATTAAATAACTATTAAAATCAGTATGACCATGGTATCTTTTATCAACATTTATCTTACAATAATGCCTCTCTTCAAGACAATTCTTTCCTATTAACACCTCCCCTCCATGTACTTCTTCATTTATCTATTGTATACACATTTCTGAGTGGAGCTAAAGTCACTTTTTTTTTTAGTATGCCTTTCTTAACCCCTCTACCTCCTTTGAACCCCTATGACAATTGTTGTCTGGACTATACCCCTTCATGGATTCAGTCTCATAAAAGGTTAAGAGCTCAGACTGTAGGTAAACTTCCTAGGGTTTGACTCCTTCACTAATATCTGTGGGCTCCATGTCTTTGGAGAAGTTTCTTAAATTTTCTATATCTTTGTTTTTTCATATACAAACTGGAGGTATTAGCAATCCCACTTATAGGACCCTGTTGATGACTGAATGAGATGGCTCAAGGAAGATGTTTAGCATAGCACAGTATGTTGCATCATATGTAGTAAGTTCCAAATACTTAATTATTCAGGGCTTATGTTTATTATATATCTCTGTATGTCTGTTTTAATCTTCTGTAAAGAGTAAAAATGACTTATAAACATCATGTTGCATCCTGCTCCATGTCTTTTTATGAGATTAGCATATTGCTGAACATACTCTTACTTAGATTCTTATTAATATTCAAATGACAGTTATAGTCATTTAAAATATCACTAGCACTTTAATGTTTTTCTTTCTCTGATAACTAAACTAAGAAGCTGGACCTGGATGCTTCTCTTTCAGAAGCAAGAAATGTCATATTTTCAAAATTGATCATCTATAGCACCTTTATTTTGTATCAAGCTGCCAGGTAAAGTACTTGCCTAACCTTAGAAAATATGCTGCCTAATGGTGGGATTTCATAATCCACAGTGGTTGTCAGAGAAGTATTGTTGAAGTCTTTAAAATCATACCACATACTTAGATAGTGAAGTATTTACAGAGGAACACTACTTGCCTGGAAAATCCTAGATAGTCATTTCAACATCCCCTAAGAAAATTTCTTTGACTCTTCAACAACTGGATTATGAAACACAGTAAATCAGTAAGTTCACCAAGAAAATTCTAACACTGTGTTATCATAGTAGGCAAAATGGTACTTTCATGGATCCAGCTTCTACACAAGTGCTTCAAAATACTACCACATTCTCAAGGAAAAAGAAAATGAATGAATCAGTGTGAGGGAAACTAAAGTGCCTATTTGGATGCTCTCTGTGTTTTAAATGAATGGATTTTCACAGTAGAATAATTAATGGATATACATCACTTCTTCAAATCTGCTTAGAGAATTCTCATGCAAAATAACGTGCCTTACTTCCACTTTGCAAGGTTCTGTAGCTATCGTCACTTGGAAAACAGTATCTGTCTCAGATGACTGTCATGACAATTTTTACTCACAAAATAATGCTGAATGTGTATGATCTCCTTGTTCAAGGAGGAAATCCTCTTCCCTGAATATTTATGACATTCTGGCACTTGACATTTGAAAAACAGCAAAATGGGGGTATTCTAGAAGTAGGTTTATGTTAAAAAAAAAATTAATTCTAGTGGTCATTTATTCAAAAGAGTAATCTTTTTAATTTTCCATTAAAACTATGGTTATTTTAGAGAAATCTATTCTAACCAGAATTGAATTTTTCTAAATGTTAATCATCTCTAAAAACACTATGCAGCTTCTCTTGCTTATTACTTGCCAGATCCTCCTTAGACCCTCAGCAATATAAAGAAAACACCAATAATCTCATTTGTATGCTTTTTGTACATTCATCCCCTGTAGTCTTTTTTTCAACCTCACCTACTATCTTTTTACATCTATATCAGAAATGTAATAACATAAAAAATTTCAAAAATTAAATAGAAGCATTATAGAAAGTGTGTATTTGTGAATCTGAGAACCTAAATAAAATAATTTAGCCATAATTTGGGATGACCAGTTTGTTGAGAAAACATGAGCCCAGAGAGGAAAAGCGGCCTAAGTCACTTATGGCAAAACCAAAATTGGAAATCAGGTTCTTGCAAAACTAATGAACCTATCCATCTATCAATCAATATATTAACTAGAACAAGCCCCAGAAGTGAAAATAATTCTCTTGATGATCTCTCAGATAAACCTCACACCAAATTCATCTTCACCTTTTGCATGAAAATCTTTAAGAAGTTTATAGTATAACAACACTGTTTTCTTCTTCTGATAAAGATACTTTCCTATACAATGAAACAAAATTGTTGTAAAAACCACAACTCATGACCTCTTTCACATTCTCTGCCTATGTAACCTACCAAAAAATTGCATTGACTTTGCAAGTCATAAACCATGGAAGTTATACTTCTACTACTAGAGAAGACTTTTAACACTTTTTATCAGCATTATTTATATTCTGTAATAACGATTAAAGTCAAAATAATTTGGTTAAATACAAGACAGGATGGTTATAAGGAGACTAGAAGTTACTATAAAATTATTATTCAAAGCACTAATGATGCCTAAATATTTTAAGTCTTGATTATGTCTACTTAGAGCATCTTTATATTCATTTTTCAAATCCAATCTAAATAGAAGGAAAAACATGAAGACTCATATCTTTATAGTTGACATCCATCTGAACATAATTTTTAGCCAAAAATCAAAAGAAACAGAGTTTTCATTTTTTAGCTTTGGTGAAATTAGACTTTATTATACATCCTTGGTAATTAAGAAGGTAAAAATACACATTTTTCCCTTAGTGGATACTGTTTATTAAGCTAATAAAATAAAATTATTACCTTTATTCAGGGTTAATATATGATTTTCTATCTGATTCTTAAAAATATTTATATTCTAAGTCTGCTTTTCCCCTACAAAAAGACAAGCTCCATGACTACCAATATTTTTGTCTTTTTAAATTTAATGCTGTATCCATAACACTAGAACACAATAAGGTATAATTACTACACAGTATTAATAAATTCTTGTTGAGTGAACAAATGAATGATACAAAAACAGAGGGGCTATGTGTAAGTTACATTATGTGTGTTACTATCTGTAAGTCATATTATATTTTGCAGATTACTTACTGCATATGTAAGTCACATTGTATTTTTCCAGTAGTTTGTGTTAAACATGTTGGTGATTTTCATCTTATAAGATGCATATCCAAGGTTATTTGCCAAATAAATGCAAAACAAGTTTTCTCATAAAAGTGAAAAATAATGACTCCCATTCATGCATATGATCTCATTAATCTTTACAGTAACACTGTGGTGGAGGTGAGACTAATATTACCTCCAGTTTTAAAATGTAGTACTGACACTCAGGAGTTGAAGAAATTTTCACACATTTGGAAGGCTGGTCAGAAGCAGTCAGTCCTAGAATGGTCACTGTCTATGAACTTTTAGACCAGTGTTTATTTCCATGAAACACTGGTTTCCTCACGGTTCATAAGAAAAATAGCCTGGGATATTTTAATCCCATACTAGCAAAAACATTATTAAACAATACATGCTACTACATGATTATTACAGTAATACAGTAAAGCCTAAACTTATTACTAAATATTTAGGACAAAATATCACCTTGTCAGAATGTAAGACTGACTCTACAGAAAGGCATGGTAAGTAGTTATCTGTACGGTATGAACTGAGGGTCAGTACCAGCCCTCATTCCCCGCAAACTCTCCCAGATCTATAAAACTGCCTGGAAAAGGGTAAAGGCATGAGTTAAAGACAAATATTGCCTGATCAATAGCACTGTCCATGGTTCCTGATTTCGAAGCCTAGTATGCTAGAACCAAATATTTGTACAGGCTATTTAGAGACTTAATCTTGTTCCACATAACTACATTCTTGTCAGGATTTGGTGCTATTTCATATACTTGGTTACTGAGAGAGAAAATACCTCACAGTTGTTGCAGAGAATCTAACATGTACAAGTACTACACGTAGATTACCTAAGCCTAAACTATTCTTAATTACTGTATATCTAACACAGACAGCTCCACTGATTTATTGCTGTTGAAAAGTGGAAACAGATTTGATAAAATGGATTTTTGAAGCCTACGTTTAGGTTCAATAAACAAAAGTAAAACTAAAGATTTAGAAGATCATTAAGGGTTTTTCCCCCAATTTGATCTTCCTTCACCCACCACAGGATTGCTTAAGGTGGTTCCAATGCTTAAAGTAAACACAAATATATCTTGTAGGTGCTCCACTTTACAATTGTTCCTTGCTCAAATGCCTTAGTGACTTCTTCTCATATGTAGCTCAGAAGGAAAATCCCTTAATTTGTCATACTTTCTATCATCTGCTTGCTTTTTTTTAAACCTTATCTGCCAATTTTCAAAGTTTGGCTCCAGACATGATAATCTGACAATAATCCCATGGAAATCTGGTCCCATAAATACGCAGTTACCACTGATTCACAGACTTCTTTCCTCCACATCCTCTCAAACTGCAAATTTCTCTTGGTGACATCACTTCTCTCACCACTTGAAGGCTTTTATTTTACCTAAGCTGTACTTGTTAAATATTCTAGGAAAAAGAGATGAAAAACACGAGGGCATGGTATTCGTCAATTCTTCTCCCAAGAAAAATCTTGACATGAGATTAAGGCTCACTAATACTCACCAATTCCATCACTAAAAGGTTGATTGACTGAACTTAATTACAAAACAGCATAACTAGAAAACCATAAGTTTCATATCATAATGCTTTATAGACATACTGCCAGCTGTCCCTTAAAAAAGTAAAGCTGCTTCACTAAATAAAAAATAGCACAATGGTGCCTGCTAATTATATTTTCTGCCAACTAGAAAAATTGCACTATAAATTGAAAATATAAAGCTCTTTTGAATCATGTATCATAGTTCAAAAGAACTATCACTTTTCTTTGCCTATTATGCAGAAATGTTGCTATAATTGTATTTTTCTAAAGCAAATATTCATATTAAAGACTTTCATTTTATATTCATGTTTTATCATCCAAGTATATTTCAGTATAATTGCTCTATCCCTATAAAACCTCCCTAACTGTTGCAATCAACTCTACTAATATTTATGGTGCAAATCCTTTTCTAAATTCTGTAAGAGTTGCTTTCCAGAATTAACTACTGAAACAAATGACCAACATACAAGGTTATCAACATATTTTATATAAACATCACAGAGCAAGTTCCCCCAAATTGTCACAAGTATTGTACTTACTGTGGTAGTTCTTAAAAGTGAAACAAAGTTCCTATAAAGAAAAATAGTTCTGTTTGGAAGGTTAAAGAAAAATTACTAGTTACTAAAGTTAGTTATATCTAAAAAATAATTATAATGCAATGCAAAAAAAAAATGCTGGACTGGACTGGAATCACAGGTCTTGCACCATAGCCCCACGCAGCCACTAGCCAGCTGCTTCATCTGAGGAAAATAATTTAACCTCTATGGGACTTAAATATTCCCATCTATAAAGTAAAGAAACTGAGTTATCTCTTTGCTGAATTCCCTGCACAATCTATTACTCTAGATCTACAGCTAGTTTACATCATGTGGAGCAAAATATAGGATTTAGTATACTAATACTTAGAACTATTCCTTTCGCTGAAGCAAATTATCTGTGTTTAGTCAAGGTTGTTGTCATTGTACTATGTAAAGTCAAGGGTATTTGATGCTATTTAGTTTTCCTGATAGGAGAAATCTGTTTCAGTTGAATTATATGCTTCTGCAGCCCTATTCCTTCGAGAAAGCAGCAGTCTGCTGCCTGTCAGATATGCCAATAAAAGGGATAAATGTTTCCAGTGATTAAGTTATTTGTCAATAATAGAAGCATTTTGAACTTATATATTCTGCACCTATAATTTCATACTTCTCTAAAATATATAACCTACATATGCATTGAAATAAAACAGGAATCATTGAAAAAAAATCTAGTAGGCTTTCTAGGTTAAAAAAATATACTTTACCTCAAATTTTTCTAATGCCTGAGGAAAATTCCAGTAACTCACAGTAATGACAATGCATGAAGCTTTCACTGCCCTTTGAGAAAGTTGCTTAAATATCATCTTAACATTACCTACCTAGACATTTTCTCATATCAGACATAAATACCAACTTAGCATATCCCATATATATATATATATATATATATATACATACATACATACGTGTAATTACATATACACATTTCAAATGTTATACAAATACAGCATTAGTATCAATTAGCAATATTTAAAAATAAAATATATTTATAATCATTTTTTATAAACTCCTGATAGCATTCTCAAGGAAATCTTTTCAGAAAACGCAATGGAGGATAATATGCTAAAGTAATATTCAGGCTGTAGTAGGTCTTGGGGGAAATATTCAATGTTCTCTTCAGCTTTCATTGAAAAGCTAAACAAACCACAAACAGCAGGATAGTTTTCCCTTTGGAAGTAGATGGTTATAGATGTATTAAGGAGTATAACATATGCTATTAAATATGGATGGTGAATTATTCATGTGTGCTATCAAAACAGCCAAGCAACTGGGACTATTATCTACTCTACTAAAACTTTCATTTTGTTCTTCATTGTCTTTTGCAATCAGTAGACTCACAAAACTGTTGTAAATGAACATAAGGTTGACTACAAAGTTGTAAAAAAAAAAAATTAGATTCAGGTTATAAACCAGTGCTGACATATTTACTTATGCTTAGAAAAGTCTATGTGACACTCTAACTTGCTGCACAATATCTTTCATTATAATCTTATGCTGGCAAAATATTCATATTAACTCTCTATTTTATATAACTCTTTTGTTGAGGAGAAAGGAAAAGTGAATCAATAAAAAGTAACACAGGGCCCGGGCATGATGGCTCACACCTGTAATCCCAGCACTTTGGGAGGCCAAGGTGGGCAGATCACCTCAGGACAGGAGTTCGAGACCAGCCTGGCCAACATGGAGAAACCCTGTCTCTACTAAAAACACAAAATATTAGGCAAGCATCATGGCAGGCACCTGTAATCCCAGCTACTCAGGAGGTTGAGGCAGGGAGAATTACTTGAACTCGGGAGGCAGAGGTTGCAGTAAGCCCAGATCCAGCCACTGCGCTCCAGCCTGGGTGACAGAGTAAGACTATCTCAAAAAGTAAATATAAATAAATAAATTAATAATAATAATAAAACTAACACAGGCAAATAGAAGAAACAGTTATGAAAGTTTTCCAGTTAGATAAGTTTGTTAAAGGGGATTATAATTAACAATACACATTCTATTCAAAAGACATATAAATAAGCAAGGATATGGTTCAGAAAACATCTAGGCTGGCAACTCAAGAGCTTCAGAAGCAGCATTTCTGAACCCACTACTAATCATACTACAAATGATCCAAAGGAATGGAAGTTGCTTATTTAATTAATGTTCTTTGATAGTAAAAATCACTATGAGAGATTGTATCGTCCCTTGCCTTGCACTTCCTCTGTCACAGTAAAAATTCTGAAGACAGTTTTCAGAGAACAGAACTGCATAAATTATTGAATGACCCACTGTAAGCTCTGTATTGTTTTAAATCTATGAAGAAACAAAATAAAATTTAGAAATGGTGACCACTGCTTTTGAAACATATCTAATAAAGAATGTAAGTCGGCCACAATTGCATTTGTAAAGCTGCTACAATGTATTTGCAAAATTTTACTGAAACATCTTTAAATCACACAGCTAATATATAAAAGTACACATAGAATACCAATAATTACACACTGTATGCAAATAACTGTTCATTAATATTACCAAATACAAAATAAATCTTAGTTTCAAACCGTACAATTTAAGATAACAAGAAGCAATACCCTCCCACACACAGTGAAAAGTAGCTGTATACAAGTTGTGGAAAATGAAAGATCATTTTAGAGTTTTGCTTTCCCACCACTTCTCACTTCTACTATCAGGCGTTCACAAACTTTTTACACAGGGGGCCAGTTCACTGTCCCTCAGACCGTTGGAGGGCAGCCATATACTGTGTTCCTCTCACTGACCACCAACGAAAGAGGTGCCCCTTCCTGAAGTGCTGCGGGGGGGCCGGATAAATGGCCTCAGGGGAACGCATGCGGCCCTTGGGCCGTAGTTTGGGGATGTGTGCCTAGATCCTAAGTCATACTGAGTCAACAATCTCATTCATTGCTTCTTCCTCTTTCCCATTTCCACTACCTCAATTCAGTCCTCCTATTTCTTATCTATATTATATAGGCTCCTAACATGTCTCTTTTTTTTTCTTTGTGCCTCAAATCTACTTCAACTCTCCCACTCTACACACACATTTTACGTTTCCATTCCTTCCAGAGTAATTTTCCTGCTTGATGTGCTCTGATAACAGGGCTCTGTCCCATCTCCAATTCTCTGCTCACAGTGTTTTCTCTGCATATAAAATAATATTCCCTTTTTGTCTCACTCACAAGAACATATTATTTAACACCAAGCTAATAGAACCTTCTCTGGAAAGGCTGAAGTGCCCAGCATGTTGTGGATCCCCATCTTTCGGAACCCATTTCACTCAAGGCAGCTTACTCTATCAATGATATATCACTGATAATCCCTGTTTTGCCTGTCGATAAAGCATGTAAATCCATTAGGAAGACGGAGCACGATTCATTTTACATTCCCAGTGCTAAGCATGCACCTGACAACAGTAGGTGCTTAATAAATATTTGTTGCCTGAACGAATCTAAGTGAGAAAATTTAACTTAACTGAGAGGAATAAAATTAATAGACTTTGACTTGACTAGTTGTATAATAATCAATGACATATTTCTTCACCGTATCAGTTAGTTTTCACACTGCTATAAAGAGACTGCCTAATTTATAAAGGAAAGGGGTTTAATTGACTCACAGTTTCACATAGCTGGGGACACCTCAGGAAACTTACAATCATGGTGCAAGGTGAAGGGAAAGCAAGGCATCTTCTTCACAGGGCAGCAGGAAGGAGAATGAATGCAGGAGGAACTACCAAACACAAATAAAACGAGATCTCAGATCTCGTGAGAACTCACTCACTACCAGGAGAACAGCACAGGGAAAACTGCCTCTATGATTCAATGACCTCCATCTGGCTTCCCCTTTGACAGGTGGCGATAATGAGGATTCAACTTGAGATGAGAGTTTAGGTGAGGACACAGCCAAACCATATCATTCAATGATTAAATAAAACACCAAGCACTTCTACATGGCAAAATATATTAAAAATACTTCTGAGGTATCTTGGTTACTGTAATTCAATAAATAAAATTGTATTTGTCAGAAAATATTAGGTATTTAATACTCAAAAAAATCTGAAATTACCATTTCAATTGGTACAAATAAATACAAACTCTAAATGAATAGGAAACTTAAAAAATTATAATAAAGCATAGTATTATTAATTGTGTCCTAGAAGTAATGTCTTCTAAATACATTATTATCAATAACTAGAGTATTACTTCTATATTTCCATGGATACTCTAAGCATAGCAAAATTGCGGGTTCCTGTTGGATTTGCTTAGAGTGCATTGGCTGAAGTAGAATAGCTTTCTGCATTGATGCCATATACCAAAAACAGCCTATATATTCCATTTAAAACAAAAAGCAATGTTTCAAAAATAATACTATTAGCTTCTAATCACAACTAAAAAGAGTTTCTGAAAAATATCAGAACAGTATATTGCCTCAGTTACATTAATGGAAATCAATGTTAATGTATCACCAAGGATTTTTTTTTTTTTTTGGTAAAGATTTTTTTTATTTTATTGCATTTTAGGTTTTTTAATTACATGAACTTCAGAGTAAAATCAATCAGGAGCACAGTTGTTTTTACATCAAAAGTATCCTTAGGTTTAGAGATAGGCTTGTCCACACGACATTTTAATTTCATGTTTGCCATCCTTGTTTGTCAACTATTCATGACTCCCCACTTTGCTTACATTACATGGCTACTTCATGCTCAGGTTTTTTTTATTTCTTTCAATTTCTCAAAAATTAATCACATGTTTCTTTACCAATATTTGTCATTATAACACAGATATGCCTTTTATTAATAGGTTAATATTTCCAGGACCAACAGAAAAAAGATTGATGAAAAGGCAAAACCACTGAACAGGGCACTTGCATATATTCCAGGATTCCAGGTTTTTCAGGGTTTTTTTGTTTTGTTTTTTCTTTTTTGCATCTAGTACAATCTTGAGTTGGCAATCCACAAAGAAAAATCTTGGTAATCAACTTAAATAAAAGTTCTGTCTTAATACTTAACAGCTGGCACAATAATTTTCATTAGGAAATTTTTGTTGTCTGGGAAATTGCTTTACAAACCTATAGAAAGCAATATTTTGGCAGAGGTGAAAGCCAAAGCAAAAACCAACAGTGAGGCTTTGTAGGAAGCAGAAGAACAAAATTTCCTTTGTAGAAGAAAAACGATTTTTTTTTTCTCCTGACAAGAGGGAAAGGTAGGATACTAAGATAGGAAGAAGGAAGAGAAGCCAATGGAATGCTAAAAAGTTTGGGCCAACTGAAATCCTGACAGATACTTTAATAGCAGGATTGACTAACTTCCAATTTCAGTAATTTAAATTGATGTGCTATAACCCTCCCTTTTTCTCCCGTTATCATGAAAGTAAACTGCTCTTGAGAATAACTGGTGTAAATGGTTGTTTTATGAGTATTGATGAAGAGACTTGATTTCCTCTTTGAGCTGAAGTGATCCATAACAGAAATCTCTCCAGGATAAGCAGAAATGCTTTAATAGAATGACCTTAAGCATATAACCTTTCCCCACCCACCATGTTCCTTTGTAAATTTACAGAAAACTTAAGGAAGGAATTGGCCTTGCATGCAGCATGATATGGGAGGCTAAGCCAAGGTTATTTGAATTTCTGCTGATCTATGAGTTGCTTTATAGATTCATAGTAGTTGATAAGTCCCACTCCTCTCCTTATTAAATATAATATGATTTTTGCCTATCAAAATGGGAGTCTTTTCACATAAAAAACTTTAGAACAGGAGATTAAAAATATTGTCATAATAAAATAATTCAATGGATCAAGAAATACTGAAAATAACAAATATTTACATTTAATTCACAACAGTGAAGTATTTTTCAGTTTTTACAGGTAAAAGTTAAAAAGACACTGAGGCACCAGCCTTTAACGAATCAAATGTACAAATCACCAATAACAAAACCTAATTCATTTAATAGATAAATTGTACATTCATATCAATAACCTACTTACTGTTCTAGTAAGGAAAGAGTTGAACTTAGCCCATGAAAAACCATGCCGAAATTACAAATAATAATGTAATCAATAAGAGCTTTTAGAAAACTCAAAAACACTAATATTAAATTACTAATATTAAATCAAATTACTGTTTTATAGACCTCAAATTAAAGTTTTTGTCACCTAATTGGCATGTAGGACTATTTACAAACATATATAGTAAATAGTCACGGTAATAAATGACTAGGCTGGTTTTTCGACATGCCACAGTCAGTCATATTAATCTTAAAATACAAGTAAAAAAATTCTCCCTCACTAAGAAGGGAATATTTATATAATATAATCATCTAACAAATATCACTTACAGCCCGTTAAAATAAGGTATTCTCATGATCAATGCTAATAAAGTTAGACTAAATGGTACAGACTGCTAAGAAGTAAAGGTTACAGAGAAAAATTTGGTCAAAGAAATGAGATTATTGACTGTAGCAATAGAAATGAGATTTTGGACATGTCTAGACATTTCCTCTCTAATTTGTATAATTTTGAAAAACCAAGTTTTTAAAACCAAAATAAAATGAAGACAAGCCATCAACTTTCTGGTTCATGACTACGCATTCTTTGGGTTTATTTTCCACATGCCAGTTGTGTCTCATTTTCTCAATGAAAAAGGTCTGCTGGTTTTGTAGCTACAATCAGTATGAAAATCTATTTCAATAAAAATGTCAACATATGTCTGAAAACTAAGGGTATGCTGCTACAAATAACATACAAAAGGATAACTATGACCAAAGAATGTAAAGATGGTGAAATGAGGCAAAATGGATATTAAATTCACTAAAATTAGTCTCAGGCCTCAATTTTTAACACTACTCTTAAACACAGATGTTATAAAAAACAAAAGTAAAAGATGAAGCTTGTTCGTTTGTATATAATGTAACTTTTTTAAAAGTTTCCATATATGTTTATATTTATAACCATTTTCAATTCTTTAAAATTTTTCATTTAGTAATCATTAATTGTGATTTGTTTATAGAACATAGGAAACAAAGGAAAGCCAACCTTCGCTACAATACACAGGACCCAAAGACCTAAAAACAAAGTGATAATAAATTATCAATCATAAATTCCATTAACATTATAAACTCTTATTCAAAAATGTACTTTGTGGTAAAGGTAATTGATAGTCCATAATCTACCTCCGCCTCTTCATAAAAAACTTAAAGTTGCTCACTGAGACATCTCAAATTTCACGCAGTATCTGGCAGAGACAGTGTATGTTTGCACTTAAAGGCATTCATATTTTTAAAAGCTACCTTTAGTGCTATTTCTAAGAATGGCAAGCAGGACACACTGACAGATTTCACTGCTATTATAATACAATTCACAATATAAAATGTAAATTACAGTCTAAACTAGTAAAGAGGGCAATTAGTGCTTAATCTACTTGAAGTTCTTTCTAAAAGTCCCTAAGAATGAAACATACCTCCCTTCTGCTGCTCATTTGATACTGGCATTTCTATGTGGCAGATGGTGACCTTATCCCAGTGCTTCAGCTAAAAAGATTTTTATTAAGGCTAAACAAGTGTGAACAGTGCTAATTTCCTGCAGCAGGCAGATATGAATAAAATTCCAGAATGAGTGTAAGTACCCTGCCTCACCATATGGTTAAGATCCACATCTTGCCAACAGAATGGACTGAAAAGTAGCCAATTTGCTTAAATTCTGCCCTGAGTCCCATGTTTCATCATAGCCACCCATTCAAAGAACAGCAACAGAGGAGGGAGATCTTAGTGTATAAGAAGCATAAATTGACAAATTGTTTGGTGGGCTAAGACCTCAAGGAGAGTCATTATGGGTAAATTCTGAAAAATGAAACATTGACCTGTCAATGTCCCTTACCATCTGATGATGCCTTGTTTCTCTTCTTCCTAACACCAACATACTGACCCCCTTTCCTTAACTCTGAGCCCAGGAATGACTGATACTTAAACACTGTTCTGGGCATGCTACCCAAAACTGCCCCTGTAAGTGTATGTACCACATCTTGAGGTGTGTTTTAAAACTTAAGGACTGTATGCAACCCCCTGAAAGAACAAATGGTTTCACAGGCCCTCTGATTTTAATTTATTTTACATATTTTCTTAAATATATAAAAACATAAACTAGGTAGAATCTTAGTGTACTTTTGGCCATAGTTTAAAAATGCACAAAGTTACATTTAAAATCTGTACAACTAATGTTTAAATTAACCATAGTTTGCTACTCTCATATGGTAAACCATTGCTTAAAACATGAATATTTTAATACTATAGATAGTTTTAAGTTGGCCATACTACTGTGCCTTGGATGCTAACCCAAGATCCCACTGCTTTCTCTTCCTTGACTGTTGCAAGAAATGAATTCATAGTGCTTAACTTGGCATCACTTGGTTGAACATAGGGTGGATGGAAAAGTACATGCTTAATATCTGGTCATCTCAGTGGGTTAACCAGATGAGGCAAAATATATGATTTTTAATAGACAACCAAAATGAACATGAAAAATTAGACATTTCATTCCTTCTTTACTCTATAAAAATATAATTATCACATAAGTAAAACTCAGTGAACTCTTTCTATGTGTGAAGCTTTTTACATGAGTTATCTCCCAACAATCCTATAAGGTAGGTATATAATCATTCACATTTTATAAATGGGAAAATCCTAAGATCATACAGTTGTGATGCTCATAAACTCCAAAGCATTTCACTTTAATTACTCCAGTACACTGTCTACCAATTTGTTCTCAGCTAGCTGTCCATTTGAAAGGTTCCTATCAATGAACCCTCTTTAAAGAGCTGGTTTCTTATCTTGAGAGTATTTGCATTTTTTACGTTATTCTCCCAAAATGGATAAACATAATAGAAGATTTGTGGAGAAAGAAATATTTCCCTAGTAGTAAAACATTTCATAGGGAAAATATGTGCAGACAATATAGCCACAAAGATAACCAACTGTTCTCCAAATAGTTCGATCTGTTTGTACTAGAGAACACATAGTAGCCAAGTCCATTTACAGTTATATACTAAATTAATCATATGGTATTCCTGAGGTTATTTGTGCATTTGATAAATGAAAGAAAAAGACGGCACAACATTCTGAATTAAAATTTGTCAATGCCTCACAAAAAAATTGAAATGTATCAGTTTTTGACATACCTATATCCATTTTGTCCTTGCACAAAATTTTCCTACATTGAGCATATCAAATGTGGTATTACCTTGACTCTTCTGTATATATTTACCTAACATCTAAAAGTATTTATCCTTTACAATGCTCCTCCAACATTCAACTTCTCTTCTACTCTTAAGCTGTAAAGCTATAAAATTTTAGTATATTTCAGCAGGTACCAGTGATATATCTTCTTACATTCCACTCAGCCATATAAATATTGCTTTTTTAGATTCAAATTCTGAGGCTGTATAAACTTTGTGCCATTAAGACACTTCATATGCTACCCAATAGTACTATAGATAAACATGAGAATATTGAATAATTCATTTTCATTCCTTTTGCTTAAGAAAAGAGAGAAGAGTTGAAGTTTACACTGAGCTCTTCAAAAGTACAACACAAAGTCTAAGATACAGAAACAAAACGAACACACAAAAAACAGAAACCAGTTTGCAATAAAGAGAAAGACAAGAAAATGGAAAAAAAAATAGCTCTTCATAATTGATACATTCCTTACATTGAATCCAACTTTTAAACTGACTGAAAATTAGAGTCTACTAAACAACTTTTTATTAGCCTAATTCCTTCTAACTACATCCTCTACAATACATTTCACGTACAATGTTAATATATATTTTTATCCACCATTTTGATGGACTCTGACAAATACAATATTTGCAATGTCAAAAATAAATAAATTCAGCGATGTGCTTGCTCACCAAGTTGACTTTTTAAAATTTACTAGACACAAGAGGATGATAGAATTCTAGTCAGTGAAGGAAAGCACCAGATCTCTAGGGCACAATACACTTTCTCTAAATGTGTGTCAGTTTCTAACACATACTAGCCTTTAGATGTGTTATCAGTCATCAGTGAGAGTAAGGAAAAGCATAGAAAAATTTCTTTCAAGAACTCTTTTTCTAAGGCCTCAAGGGAATTCTCCTATAATTGATCAACACAAGAGTTACACCTTCTGGTTAGCTCAGAAGCACAAATGATCCATGTAATGAAGCACTCAAGTTTTTGGTTGGATGGACGAAGAAAAATCTGTCAGTTGCATGAGTAAAAAAAACTCACTGATGTTAAGACTTACATGTTAGAGTTTAAGTGTTTAATTCTAGATATTGTAATTAACAGTATAGGTATTGTGTGAGCTTCTTTTATACAAGATCTATGGTATATAATGAAATTATTACATTACTTAAAAAGATATCTAATATCTAATTTGCACAATGTAATTTGGGCAGTGAACAAAGTAAAAAAAAAAAATCCTGCCATTCTCCCATTTTTCTCCTGTGGAATCAAATTTCACTGACTTAGATATAACAGTGACACAGCTTACTATGAATACGAAATAAAGGATAAGGGCCTTGGAATATGATTATCACAGAAATAAGACTTTAGAAGAATAGTGCCTTTAGTTTATATTACTAGAAATATCTAAAGCAAAAATGCACAGTCTAATATTCAAGCCTGAATATTTCATAATAAATCAAATATTTTGATTGGTCAGATATTCAGAATATTTATTATATTAATAAATTTATATATAATATTTCACATAATATATAATTATATATTAAAATATATAATTATAATACAATATCAAGTTATAAATACGTGTTAAAGCTTTTCCCTGTATTTTGGCCATCTTGATCCTCCTCAAACAAGCGTACCATTAAATACTCTGTGCAGTTTAAGAAATAATGCCCTGGCTGTTTTAAATCTTCAATTCCAAATGAATAGGGCATTTCTTTCTAATTATAAAGAAATTTAAAGATATGTATTCCAATAATATTTTATTATACTTTACTCAGTCAGTTCAATGATTTTAAATGATAGAATAATAGTAACATCTGATTTGGCACTAAATTATCAAAGTTCTTTGGGGTAGGGGAAGGCATTAACCTAGCAGAGAAGAGTTTTGATTCTGCTTTTCTGTCTCTTCACTCCAAATCCCTTTTACAACCACCTTCTCTGAGAGCATTAATACAGGATTCATTGGTAGGTCAACGTAGGGGAAAGGGGCCATGAAAAGAACTAGGTGGTTAGCCAGTGGTTGATGAGTTAGAAAGAACTAGGCAGAAGATTTTTAAAAATCATATAACAGTGGGAGTATGCACTATCCAATATTGTTACAGAATTTTACATGAATTTAATTTGCAATGGGTAAAACAGCACAAAATACAAAAAAGCAACATCTGCTGTTCATTTTTTTGTGCCTTCCATTTAGTTATCAATCACCACATCTATTCCTCAAAGCTATGAATGTGTTTTAGTTTATGACAGAGCAGATAAATAAAATGTGTTACAAACCTAAGGGCATCCAGTATGTTGAAAATATAGGCAAAAACAGGCCCATATCTGGCAGCAGAACCAACTGATTCAGTTATTATTTGGTCCTGGAACAAAAAGCACAAGCTATCTCAAAGGTGGGAAAAATTATACATCAGAATTAATCATTTAAATATTTAGTTCAATTTAAAATTTATTTTTAGTTGCTGGATGAAAATATGTGTTTCCTAACAGACAGTGTCAAACCAAACAAAGCATATTAGACTAGCATGGTAAATTAAGTACAACAGAATTTTTTACATGACTATTAATTATGTTGTTCAATAATAAAGAATGACATTCTAATTGTTTACAAAATCCATGGAGTAAATAGGGAAACAAATACAAGACAAACTCAGGGACCATTTATCCTAAAAATTTAAAAATTACTATAATTCTTAAAAGAAGCAATGAGTAAATATAATCTCAAAGCTAAAATAAATACATTATTTAACCTACCTTTTTAAAGTAGTGTACCAGATTCTACATTAAAAAGAAGCTTTTTAAAACAAAAAAAAGGAAGGAAAGAAGGAAGGAAGGAAGAATGGAAGGATGGAAGGAAGAAAGGAAGGGAGGGAGGGAAGAAGGGAAGGAAGGGAAGGAAGGGAAGTGAAGGAGCGAGGAAAGAAAGAGAGGGGAGGAAGGGAAGGGAAGGAAAAAATGAAAGGAAGACGTGGCATTCACTGTTTTTCCGCCTGAGCCTCTATTAGAGGTATAATAATTTATATATTATTTCTTACAACATAAGAAATCACACAGAAATGCGAGAATTTCCTTCAGGTGGACTAAGTAAACACAAGACACAAACATAGAGAAACAGTCTCAACTTTAGTTATCAAAACTCTCTTCCTTTCCTTCTCATGTCTATTCTGAAGTTTCTATTAAGCCAAAAAATTGAAAACGAATACAATTTGTTTCTTTCCAAATTCTGAATATATAACATTTCTTATTCTGAAATGAGTATCAGTCTTTAAAATTAGCAATCAAAGAACTTTGAAAGCGGACAGTGCAACAAACTGCATAATGATTTTAAATCACTGGAAGGAATAGCTGCCAATCAGCTAATTGTAATTATGTATTGTGCCTACTCAAAAAGAACCTGAAATGGAAATTGTTTATTCACACACATAAAAATAAATTTTTGTCTTCACAAACTTCATGAATTTTGAATAGCATTTATTTAGGCTATATATAATATCTTTCAAGCCATGGGAAGCTTTCCTGATTTTAAAGAAAAAAGGCAATCATCACACAGTATATCTGTATTTCTGTAAATATGTTTTGAATATATTTATTTTAAATGCATATATTCAGTATGGGATCTATGATGTGTCTCTTAGGACTCCATATTAAATATTTAAGTCAAAATAAATAACTCTGGATATTTTGAAAAATACCAGAACAAAAGATAATCTGTAGCACTTTTTCCAAAGAGTATTATATCTATACAGGGAAAACAAATTCAAACAAAAAATAAGGCACAAAGAAAAGAACAACTTTGAAAACGCAGTATTTTTGGCATTATAATTTCCAAAGAGAAAGTTATCCCCAAAGAGAAGCTTTACAAGAAATCCAGATACCTTCAACCACAAGCATACAATCTGAAAAAATGAAAAGATAACCTGTAATAATACATTTTTAGATAAATTATTGCTGTATGGCAAATGAATGCTATAATTCAGGTTAAATAACCATAAAAATCAATAGCAATACAAATGAAACACCCAAGTTCTTGTGAGAAATACAGTATTTCAAAAGTGGTATGACAAAAAAATATATATATATATCCTTTAATGAAGAAAAAAAAATTATGGATACCATGACTTTTATGGGACATACAGCTCATCTTGAATGCTTAAAATATTGACCTCTTTTCTGTTCATGTATATGCATAGCAAACTGAACTTGTGGAATTAATGAAAGAAGCATACTAAAGGGAAAGAATTCTCTCAAATTATTACCAACTTGTAGATATGTTTATGATTTGTTAACATATACACACTTAAAGGTTTAATGGGTTTTTTAAGCCATCCAGTTAATGGATCAAGAAACTAAACATTTTAAATAAATATATCACATTTTAAAGACTTCTCAAATAATAACTATGAAAGTGAAACATCAATGTCAATCTTAATTTTGAAGAGATATTGCACAGAAATCAAGGCATCTCAGTTTCTTATAAACTACTATTTATAAAAGTATTTAAAGTCATTTTCACGACTCTGGTGTTAAGATATAAGATATGTTTATCACTGTTTCTCTAAATAATTAGATGTCAGTAATCAAAACAATGAACTCAAAAACATGTAAAAGTCTGCTTTAACGAGCTGCATAAAAGTTATCGACACCAGTAATAGTGAAATAATGAACTTTTGGGGATATAGTGAAATTAGGTGGCACTTGACAAGCATTGATCAAACACATTAAATTATTGACTTAATAGCATTTTATTAAAATTTAGGATTAGTATTAGGTATAATATGAGAAATCATGTAACCTACCAAAGTGTTATAGATAGGGCTACTAAATAAAGTTCAGAGAAGGTAAGGGAATTGTCCAAAGTCACCTACCACTGTAGTTCCTCAAAAGAGCCTAGACTTGAATGTGGATTTTCTGATGTCAAGTCCAGGACTCTTTCTAATGTATACGCAAATAAAAAATGTTAGCTATACATTAAGAGAAAGAAGTGAAAGCGTGGAACTGATAAGACCATAGTTATTATTATGTATGATGACACAAAAAGAATATCAAAAGGGAATACTACTTACATTTGAGTTATTATATTCAACTTAATACTTATCCTCAAATGGATACTGACATTTATAACATCATGGTTGTACTACAAATCATGCAGCCCACTAAATGTTTTTAAATATATAAATTAGATGTAGAATATTTATTTCATTGTAAAAAGTTAGCTAAAAATTTGATGGATTTTGTTGTTGTTGTTGTTTGTTTGTTTCACATTTTCCTTGCACAGTCCAGTATCAATGTGTCAGAGGATGGTGAACAGGGCATTTCCTGTTTCTCAGAAATTGGTGACAGCTTGCAGACTGAGGACAAAGATTCACAAAGTCTGAGGATAACGATTCTCCTTTAGGGCTTGAATCATCACCCTATTCTTCCTCCGCCCCCAAGATATAAAAGGAGAGGGCCAGGAAGGAAGAGAGAGAGTTTTCAGAATCAGCTTAGTGAGAAGGCTTCTTAGAAAAGAAAGGTTATCGCATTGAAGGATAATCTCGAAAGGGGAGACAGACATTTTGTTCCTCATTTGGAGATCTGCTTTGGCAACAAGCTTCCTGATTCTCCCACTATATAACTGAGCAAATAAATTGGAAAGAGATGGCATAGTGAAGCAAAAGAGGCCACAATACAACAGCCTTTATTCCCACCAATTGCCATGGCAAGAATATGCGAGTGTCTCTCAGGGCAAGTGAAGAGAGTCACTTCGGGTCGGCTGGAACTCCACCAAAAGCTATCCACCATTAAGGAGATCCCAAAAACTAGGGATTGTGGAGCTGCCTGAGGCAGAGCTAAAGTGGGTAGTCCAGAGTACTGCTTCAGTTACGGTTAAGTCATTGGGACAGAATTCATTAGAAATATTTAAAAAGAATTTGGGTGGTCATCTTTTAGAAAGGTTGAAGAGAAGCTTCACATCCAGCCAGCTGTCTTTTGTGGACTGTCCAGTGGGAAGGCCCAACACAGCCTCTTAAGAATGTGCGTGTGCTCCACACCAGACACACAGAGGGCATCAGCCCCTAGACAGTGGAAGCCAAAAACTCATCGACCAAGAAGAGAAGGAACTACAACAGCTATGACATACATGTAGAGGGCTCCTGCCCTCACCTCTTGCTTTTCCACAAAATGGGGGAGCCAAGTCTTGAAGAGAATGAAACAGGACTATTTATTTTAGATGAAGATTATATCCCCAATATCTGTATCACTCCAGGAAATCATGCCTCCATCCTCCAGCCCTGTAATTCGAGGATGGCACAGGATAAAATAGAGGTGAGATATTACACTGGACTGGCTTTTAGGAATTAAAGTGACTGTAAAATTATAGAATCTGTTTAGGATGTTATTAAAGGAAGAAAAGGAAATACTCAACACAGCAATGGTTAAAATATTGACTGGAGAAGAATGAAACCAGTTAGATTTTACATCCCACCACCTAAATTCAGAGAAGTAAATTGAACTATCTTTACAAATGTTTAACTCATTGGTTTTAAACATTAGAAAACAAATAAATATTAGCTATCAATGATATCATTTCATCCTCAGTAATAACAGAAATTCTATTTGGACAGCCTATTAATTTAAATGGGCTCAGTGGATTAACATTTTCTGGAAGAAAGAAGAAAATAAATCATATTGTCCATTTTAAATAATCTCCTTTCACTAACATGAGTCTGGTATTAAGGAGCGTGGGAAAGGTAGCTGTCTTATCTTCCATGCCAGTAACAGTTTTCCCTTTTTTCATTTGCATGATGTTTTCACCTTACAAAAATTGTATATTACATGTTAAAATAATTTAGATCATTGATTGAGATCAGTCACTCTAAAAATATTAGCTGTAATATTTTTTTAACAAACCGCCTTGTTTTCTCTATTATGGGTTTGTAACCACACAATTTTCTAGTTGGTGGGTATTAGGGAATATATAGTGAACTCCTAAGGCTGAGAATCTTCCTTCAACCTTTCTGAAAGTTGACCACCCAAACTCTTGTTTAATATTTCCAGTGAATGCTGTCCCAATGTCTTCACTAGAACTGAAGCAGTGCATTGGGATACTCAGTTTTTCAGCTTTTGGGTCTGCATACACTGTTGTCCAACAAAATAAATGTAAGTGATATCTGTTGGTGTGGCAGGTGGGCGGGGGCAGGTAGAAGGAAGGAGTACATAGGAAGACATGGTGTTATTATCATAAGAAACCTTATAACATATATTGACGTTTTCTCTCTTGACTGGATAGGAAGGAAACTATTACTTAAGTCTGCAGCTTACTAGATTATCACAGCTCAAGAAAAATTCCCATATCTCATTAAATTATACCAGGATCCAGTAAGGCCAGTTGTATAGGAAAATGCGACCTATATGCTACCTGTTTCAGAAAGAAATGTTTCTTATAACTATTTCAAAAGCATTTCAAAAGCAAACTAAAACCTACAAGACATAACCATCCACATTATACAAGTCCGTGGACTAGAACAACATTTTCAACTTTTTTTAACCTAACTAAAATCTGCCTAGAATTTCCATTGTAATTCCCATGGATAACTGCTAAAATTTTTGGTCCATGCCAAAGTGAAAACATACTATAAAAAGACATGCCAGCTAACCCGAATTGAAACATAAATTTCTATTTGCTCTAGTCTCTTAGTATAAACTCTTTCAAAAAGTGAATATTTACATGTGAAGATAAGCATTAGTGAAAGAATGAAAAGTAAACCTGAACTAATGAGCCCTCTCCACTTACCTCATTACTCTAATAGTTCTTTCTGTTGATGGTCAATTATTTTTTGGCTGCCACTACCTGGGAGCTGATGCCCTCTGTGTAGCTGATACAGGACACACGCAAGTTCGTAAGAGGCTCTGTGGGGCCTTCCCACTGAGCAGTCCCTTGGCAAAAGTAGCCACCAGTGGAGGACAGCCAGGGGCATTACAGTCACTTCTGCCTGTTGGCAAAAGACATCTGGCTGGATGTCAGGCAGTTCCATAGCTCCTATTTCTCAGAGCTCCTTAATGATGAATAGTTCTGCTGGGCAGAGTGCTAGCAGACTTGAAGTGGCTCGTGCCCTGAGAAACATCTTACATCCTTGCCATGGCAATTCGCGGGCATGCAAAAAGTGAAACCTCAACAAAAATCAGGAAGGACTATGAAAGCAGCACACACTGGGTGTTTACATAAGAAATATAATCTAGATTGCTTTTTACCATAAAAGTTGTATATGTATATTCATCATGTGAACTGAAGTGTAGCATAAGGTTTATAGGTAGATGTTTCACTGTATTGCTGAACTTGCATAATATAATTCACCACATAAACAGAACCAAAGACAAAAACCACATGATTATCTCAATTGATGCAGAGAAGGCCTTTGACAAAATTCAACAACCCTTTATGCTAAAAACCCTCAACAAACTAGGTATTGACGGAATGTATCTCAAAACAATAAAAGCTATTTACGACAAACCAACAGCGAATATCATACTGAATGGGCAAAAACTGGAAGCATTCCCTTTGAAATCTGGCACTAGACAAGGATGCCCTCTCTCACCACTCCTATTCAATATAGTACTGGAAGTTCTAGCCAGAGCAATCAGGCAAGAAAAATAAATAAAGAGTATTCAAATTGGAAAGGAGGAAATCAAATTGTCTCTATTTGCAGATGACATGATTGTATATCTGGAAGACCCCATCATCTCAGCCCCAAATCTCCTGAAAATGATAAACAACTTCAGCAAAGTCTCAGGATACAAAATCAACATGCAAAAATCACAAGCATTCCTATACACCAGTAACAGACTTAAAGAGAGCCAAATCAAGAACGACTGCCATTCACAATCGCTACAAAGAGAATAAAATACCTAGGAATACAACTAACAAGGAACGTAAAGGACCTCTTCAAGGAGAACTACAAGCCACTGCTCAACGAAATAAGAGAGGACACAAACAGATGGAGAAACATTCCATGTTCATGGTTAGGAAGAATCAACATCGTGAAAATGGCCATACTGCCCAAAGTATTTACAAATTCAACGCTATTCCCATCAAGCTGCCAATGACCTTCTTCACAGAACTGGAAAAAAACACCTTAAACTTCATATGGAGTCAAAAGAGAGCCCGCATAGCCAAGTCAATTCTAAGCAAAAAGAACAAAGCAGGAGGCATCACACTACTGGACTTCAAACTATACTACAAGGCTACAGTAATCAAAACAGCATGGTACTGGTACCAAAACAGAGATATAGACCAATGGAACAGAACAGAGGCCTCAGAGGAAATACAACATACCCACAACCATCTGATCTTTGACAAACCTGACAAAATCAAGCAATGGGGAAAGGATTCCCTGTTTAATAAATGGTGTTGGGAAAACTGGCTAGCCATGTGCAGAGAGCAGAAACAGGACCCCTTCCTGACACCTTACACCAAAATTAACTCCAGATGGATTAAAGACTTAAACATCAGGCCTAACACCATAAAAACCCTAGAAGAAAATCTAGGCAAAACCATTCAGGACATAGGCATAGGCAAGGACTTCATGACCAAAACGCCAAAAGCAATGGCAACAAAAGCCAAAATAGACAAATGGGACCTAATCAAACTCCACAGCTTCTGCACGGCAAAAGAAACAGTCAGTAGAGTGAATCGGCAACCAACAGAATGGGAAAAAATTTTTTCAGTCTACCCATCTGACAAGGGGCTGATATCCACAATTTACAAAGAACTAAAACAGATCTACAAGAAAAAAACAAACAAGCCCATTCAAAAATGGGCGAAGGATATGAACAGATACTTTACAAAAGAAGACATACAGGAGGCCAACAAACATATGAAAAAATGCTCATCATCATTGGTCATTAGAGAAATGCAAATCAAAACCACATTGAGATACCATCTCATACCAGTTAGAATGGCGATCATTAAAAAATCTGGAAACAACAGATGCTGGAGAGGATGTGGAGAAATAGGAACACTTTTACAGTGTTGGTGGGAATGTAAATTAATTCAACCATTGTGGAAGACAGTGTGGCGATTCCTCAAGGACCTAAAAATAGAAATCTCATTTGACCCAGCAATCCCATTACTGGGTATATATCCAAAGGATTATAAATCATTCTACTATAAGGACACATGCACACAAATGTTCGTTGAAGCACTGTTTACAATAGCAAAGACCTGGAACCAACCCAAATGCCCAATGATGATAGACTGGATAGGGAAAATGTGGTACATATACACCATGGAATATTACAAAGCCATCAAAAACGATGAATTCCTGTCCTTTGTAGGGACATGGATGAACCTGGTAACCATCATTCTCAGCAAACTGACACAAGAGCAGAAAATCAAACACTGCATGTTCTCACTCATAGGTGGGTGTTGATCAATGAGAACACATGGACACAGGGAGGGGAGCACTACACACTGGGGTCCGTTGGGGGGTAATGGGGGAGGGACGGGGGGGTGGGGAGGTGGGAAGAGATAGCATGGGGAGAAATGACAGATACAGGCAAGGGGACGGAAGGCAGCAAACCACACTGCCATGTGTGTACCTATGCAACAATCTTGCATGTTCTTCACATGTACCCCAAAACCTAAAATGCAATTAAAAAAAAAGAAAGTGGGAATAGAGTAGATAGACATTTTAAAATATAAGCACTCACAGAGTAAAAAAAAAAAAAAAAACTTCCCTTTAAGTGTTCTAACAAGAATTTTTGCCCTCTTTTCTTCTCAACATAGCAGTTAATGGCAATATTGAATAATGGAAGGTAGAGCTCTGGGTTTTCTATTAAAAATGACAGTGAAAGACTTTAGCTTACCCTACGCTTGTATTTGAATCATTGTGCATTTTTACCAAGCTACATCAAGGCCCTGAAAACTGTGTTTCAGATCCAAACCTTGAAGTCTTTGTGTCTTTTATAAAATCTCTGATTATGTTAATGAAACACAATCCATAATTGGCCTATCTATGTTACTTCAGCATTTGGCAGTTTTACAGACTTGACTAAAAATATATGTTTTAAAGCCTACTACTGTATAATTAAATGAAAGTTTGGCTTTATTCAAAAATGCAAATGAGTTCTTGGCTTTTTCTCTTATTCACTTTTAAATTATTTATATGTATTGCCCATTCATAGTGCTTTCTCTGGTCCAGAAACAACTCAATTTCAACAAATTTCCAATTTGTTTAAAACTTTACAAAGAAAATGGCTTTAAATTATACACTTAAAAGCATATTTCTGTCGCTGGAAAAGGGTATAAAGTATGTCTTGTGGTATGAGATTTGCCAAACCAAAAATGAATGGACATTTCATTTTCTTGTGTCATCTAACATAGCTATCTATTCATGTATATTAGCAGGTGCTTAGATCAAATTTCAGAAGAAAATTACTTGTACAAGTTATTTAAAACCAATAAATGAACACCTTTAAAATTCATCCATCCTTTGAAATCCCATCAGTAACAAAGTAAATGTTTGTAATTCCATGCTTTATATAGACAACAAACATTTCTAGATTTCTACCTTCATCATCTACAAGAGTTTTCTGCCTAAACTCTTGAAAGCACACAGACTCCTTCAAAATACCCCATAGTTTTTGCAATTGCCTGAAATTGCCCATGCCTCTTTTCCTCTCCATAAATGTTGACATCTGGAGAAAGTTATTTATATCTTGAATAAAGAATGAATAAAAGATTATATATATTATATGACAAATGTGAACACAGAAAAAGCTTTTTTTTTTTTCTTTTGGGAAAAAAGCAGCTTCTTTAAAAATGCCAACTTTGTTTTTAATATTTCAAAGTAGCCAACAAATATGTTTTCACTAATGCTTAATGGTTTTATTTACATAGCAACTGACTACCACTTGTGAAGTAAATGTGTGCTACAAGAAATCTCCTATTGAGTATTTGTCGTTTTTAGGGCTGCTCAACTCATTGAAATATTCCTGACAATAGTAATATAACAATATTAATCAAGTTATAAAAATGTCACAAACTGCGTATTAGCTTTTAATTTATGTGACAAAATAGAATTATATGAATGAACATTGTATCAAATCTCGTGCATTCAAAAACTACAACTGTACTTCTTGGAGGTGAACGAAATTAATTTAACACATAAGTTTAGTTTCAGTGGAAGAATGAAGTTTAAAGTGTTTCAGGGTGATGAGACCATGACCCCAAAAGAAAACACTTTGACATTGCCACAACACTGGCAATGACAGAAGGAAATATTTTGGAAACAACTGAATAAGTGTGAACCGTATCAGCCAGAGTCTCAATGACAACAACATTGACTGGAGGCCAAGACTTAAATAAAGCTGTTTTTGATTTATTGTTCTTGTTTTTCAGCTCTGTGGAAAGACAATCTTACCTCATGCTTTTGGATATTGCCTCCCTCTAGTCAAAACAGCACTCAACCCCCATAAGACTTGAATTAATTTAATCTTGTTTCACAAATTAAAGATAATTTTCTTTCTCAGAAATGCTGCTAAATACTTGACCTGACTGGGATCTTATTATATGTGGATTGCCTTGATTTAAATAAATAACATGAGTGCCCTACTTGATATGTCTCAGCTAGAAGAGGAATTTTTTTGGCAATCCATGTATTTTATTATTATTATTATTATACTTTTAAGTTCTGGGGTACATGTGTACCTTGTGTAGGATTGTTACACAGGTATACACATGCCATGGTGGTTTGCTGCATCCATCCCCCAGTCATCTACAGTAGGTATTTCTCCTAATGTAATCCTCCCATCCCCCACCTGCTATCCCTTCCCTAGCTTCCCCACCCCCCAACAGGCCCTGGTGTGTGATATTGCCCTCCCTGTGTCCATGTGTTCTCATTGTTCAACACCCACTTATGAGTGAGAACATGCGGTGTTTGGTTTACTGTTCTTGTGTCAGTTTGCTGAGAATGATGGTTTCCAGCTTCATCCATGTCCCTGCAAAGGACATGAACACATCTTTTTATGGCTGCATAGTAGTCCATGGTGTATATGTGCCACATTTTCTTTATCCAGTCTATCACTGATGGGCATATGGGTTACTTCCAAGTCTTTGCTACTGTAAACAGTGCTGCAATGAGAAATGCAAATCAAATCCACATTGAGATACCATCTCATGCCAGTTAGAATGTTAGAATGGCAATCATTAAAAAATCTGGAGACAACAGATGCTGAAGAGGATATGGAGAAATAGGAATGCTTTTACACTCTTGGTGGGAGTGTAAATTAGTTCAACCATTGTGGAATACAGTGTGGCAACTCCTCAAGGACCTAGAAATAGAAATACCATTTGACCCAGCAATCCCATTAAAGGGTATATACCCAAAGGATTATAAATCGTTATATTAAAAAGACACATGCACACCTATGTTCATTGCAGCACTGTTTACAATAAAAGAGGCATATTTTTGCAACTGCAAAGGTTTAAGGAGAGTCCCTTCAGAGTGGTACCTGGGCCTTTTTACTTCAGATCATCTAGACAACTCAACAAAAATGGAGAGCCCTGGATCTCACTGCAGATCTACTGGGCGAGAGTCTCTAAATCTGGGGTCTGAAAGCACACTTCTGTAAGTTCTCCACAATAGCAAAGATATGGAATCAACCTAAATGTCTATCAGTAGGGAGTTGCATAAGGAAAGTGGAATACACACACAACAGAATACTATATAGCCATTTTTTAAAAAGCAAAAACATGTTTGTTTGTTTTGGCAGTAACATGTATGGAAATGGAGGCTATTATCTTAAGTGAAAAAACTCAGAAACAGAAAGTCAAATACTGCATGTTCTCACTTATAACTGGGAGCTAAATGATGTATATACATGGACATCAAGTGTGAAATAATAGAAATTGGAGACTTGGAAGGATGGGAAGGTGTGATTGGGAAGAGATGTGAAATTACTTAATTGATACAATGTACATTATTTGGGTGATGGTTAGACTAAAAGCTCAGACTTCACTGCTGCATGATATATCCATGTAATACAACTAAACTTGTGCCCATTATGTGTATACAATTAAAATAAATAAATGATAAATAAAAATTAAAAGAGGCAGCAGGCAAAAAAACATTATCGAAGGAAAGTCAAGATCCATTGCTTTCAGATGTTATCCTCTTAGCCATATTGCATTTTTTTGAACTATTAATGGGAGTGCTGTAGATAATGAAATAGTGAAGGAAGAGCTCAGGAGTCTTCTTATCAAGTTGATGTAAAAATAACTATTAATCTAATTCAATTCCCCTCATATACTTAGTCTCTGCCAGGCCTAAGCCCTTTAAAAGGTCTATGCTGTTCTATCTAGAAGAATTCAGCACAAAGTCTTTTTTTAAGACTGTTTAGTAAAAATTATAATGAAGTACAATATAGTGATCTATAATGACAAGCAAAGTTTATGCTTGTTCCACTGCAATTGGCTCCTGCTCAAGAGGAACTATTTAAAAATGCCTAAAATATGAAGTAGAAAGTGTTTTTATTAATCACATTTTTGTCAACCCCTTATGCACCTCTGCTGTACATCACTAACTGAATGCTATCATTGCCAAAGCCATGGACCCTCTCCCTAGGCTGAGCTTGTGTAGGATATCTAATCTTCCAGGTAGTCTGCATTTTGCTAATTGCCTTAATTGCTAGCTTCAAAACCTGTGCTGATGCTCTGTTCCACATGTGTTTTTTGGTTATTCTTATTCATAAACACTTCCTGAGAATTCCAAGTAATAAAAAAATGTGCAGCAAAAAGAAAGGGTGTTGTAATCAAGTAATTTGGGGAAAGGCTATGTATCTTACATATTTTCTTCTTTTGAAGATTTACTATTCACACTGTGCATTGAAGGACCAGGGAATTTTGCAGTTAAAAAAAAAGTCTATAATATATTATAACCCACCCTCATAGACACATCCAGGAACAATACTTTCCATCCTTTAATCAAACCAAGTTGACACTCAATATTAACCATCACACAAAGTGACTCTCACTTATTTTTTTTAATTACCAAAATCATGTTTACTAGGACTCCTCAGAACTGTTCTTGGGAAGTACTACTCTCTATACATGTTGGAGTCTCTCTGCCTTGTGTCAATGATCTGATTCTACCTGTGCGATAGATATTAGACCCCTGGAGTCATCCTTGGATAGAGGCAAAGTCCTGGGAATGTCTGCTAGGAAACAGGTATACATGCAGTGGCTTCCTGAGAAAGAGTTATGGCATTTAAAATCATTTTCTTAAATTTGACTTTAAGAACTTCCCCAAAAATCCAGACAGTATATTGCCACAAGCCAACTGAGTTTTCTAGCTTGATGTAAAGATAAGCAATGTATTAGTAGAATATGAAATACAATTTATATTCTTCCTATTTCAGTTCCAGTCCAACCATTATGCCTAGCATCAAGATAGTCAATAACTCTCTTGACTAGAAAACCAAAATTACTTTTTTCACCATAGATTTATTTAAAGAAATAGTATCAAACATTGCAATACTAAGAAGGCATTTATTAAGTAATATCATGCTAAACAAATATCATTCAAAGATATTTAGGTATAGACTACAGTTTCTATTTTAAACTCATACATATTGTGTGTCTTACAGTCTATGGCTACTGTCTCTAAAACTGCCTGTAAAATGTCTCTATGCTATTATATAATGTTAG
Source organism: Saimiri boliviensis (assembly GCF_048565385.1). Lineage (NCBI taxonomy): Eukaryota > Metazoa > Chordata > Mammalia > Primates > Cebidae > Saimiri > Saimiri boliviensis. The sequence continues at coordinate 67,790,286 of NC_133452.1, forward strand.
CAGAATATTGTTTGAAATAATTTGTCATATCACTTCACTTCATTCGAGTGTCAAACGAAACACTTAGATAGATAATTTATCAAAAATATAAGTGTCTGAAATGTTTAAGATGGATAACCATTGATTTATGGTATTTAAATGGATCAATTAAAAAATAAGCTTTTTAAACACAAGGATCTTCAACATTATAAACTCTTGTTTATTTAAGAAAGACTTTTCTCAGTATAACTCAGATGTTCCAATTTGATGGAAGCATACTTTCCTACTAGACCTACTCAGCAGTCATCCAAACCCATTCCCTCCTTTCATTAACCTCCACTCCCCCAGTTTCAGAATTCTATGTGGAATGTTTACCTGGATGAGAAATCAGGGCTGAATGTTACCATTACCCTTGGACAGCAGCCCTGCTTTTCTGCACACCATCTCTCATTTCTTCATTCTCTCTTTACTTAGGCTATACTTTCTTTTTAAAACTGTGTTACAAATACTGGCACAGGCCTGAGTCTAAATCCCAGGAGCACAGATAAAAGCACATCAGTGTGTGTAATGATCCTAATAGGAAATATAATTTCCAAGATGCCCTTGTACCTATAATTTTTTAAGAAAATAACATTTGTTACTATAAAACAGAGACATTGTGTCCCTCAAGATCTTTCTGGTCATTTTTAGAATAATATCTTGACTCTATTTTTGATGAAAGGAAAAGCTCAGTGACATTTTCTCCAAAACCAAAGGGACATTCTGCCCTATTAAGTAAATTCAACCTTCTCCTGAGAAATAGAAAATATGCTATCAACTTTAAAACCACCATTTCTTATAACACTCCCCACAGTCAGTCATCAATTTTTTAAAAATGCTTGGGTCCACTTTCAGATGGAGCACTTTGCTATATCAGAAAACTATGTATTAAGTGAGCAGCACAGGAACAGTCAATAGCAATGTAGAGTTCTACCATAATCATACATAACTCTCATACAGTATACAGTGTTAGGCCCTAATAATTCTAACCAAACAACACATTAACATATTAACATTTAACACCTCAAAAGAGTTATAGTAATATCTTTATTTCACTTCAGCAAAGTTAAGCACAGATAGGTTATATAACTTTCCCAAGATCACATTAAAGTATCCAAAACTAGGTAAATCAGAATTGAGATTCAAAACCAGGCAACTTTGTAAATCAATTCTCAGTTTCATGTGTCTTAAGAATAGCTAACTAAGAATGTCAGGGAATATAACTCCAACCTGCTGGTTTTGTAGAATAACTATTAGAAGTGGCACAAATTGGGCTTTAGAACTTATAAAACAAAGTTTTTCCCCAGTTCTTTTCTTTAGCCCAATTTAACTCAACATAATTTCCTGAAAAATCCCTAATGAGTGTTGGCAATGGAAAACTATTAAACCCACTTTCTTCAGCCTGAGGTAGGCAGAAAAATGGCCTCCCAAAATGTCCATGTCTTAATCCCTGAAACCTGTGAACAAGTCACCTTACATAATAAAGGGAACAGTGTAGATGTGATTAAGAGTAAAACCTGGAAATTTGGAGACTGTCATGGATTAATTGTTTGGATGGTTTAATCTAATCAAATGAATCCTTAAGAGTGGAGAACTTTTCCTGGCTGAATGAGAGAAATGCAATGTGAGAACTAGACTAGCCATTATTGGTTTTGAAAACGGGAGAAGTGAGCCATAAGGTAAGGGATGTGGTACTGGAAACAGCCTTAAGCTGCAACCAACAAGTAAATAGGATATCAGTTCTACAACCACAGTGAATAGAATGCTGCTAACAACCAGAATAAGCAGAAAACAGTTATCTCCCCTAGAGTCTCTTAAAGGGACATGCCTTAATTTTACTCCTGTGAGACCTGTACCCAGCTTCTGACCTACAGAACTGTAAGATAAATTTGTATTGTTTTAAACCATTAAGTTTTAGTAATTGTTACATCAGCAAGAGAAAACTAATATATGCACTCAGAAGCAACATTTGTAAATGTCCACATGGTTTCATCTCCAGTATTTAGTAACTAGGAAATTACTTAACTCGTCTGTCTTAATTAAAGAATATTAAAAGAGTTATCACTTTATCTCCGCAGTGTATCATCCTATTTTTCTTTCTAATTGGTGATGTCTACGATAATAACACACAAATTGGCACTAAAAGTATGCTGTTAAAATAGTTATATTTTACCTCTAACTGTCATCACAAAATGACTACCTATATAAATTTCATTATAAGGAGTCAATTTGTTATTAAACCAAAATTTAAAGACACATGACTTTTCATCAAAGGAAAAAAAAATTGACTGTATGGAAATGTCCTTTTGCTTTCCCTCAGGCTTCTAAGGACACAAAATTTGATGCTAGAGAGTCCATGTAGAATTCTTGCAGGTGTCCTTCAAAGAAAATTAAGGAACTTCATAGTGAAAATGGAAGATTCTCTATATGGAGATAACCCCCTACTGTTCAAAGATTAAATGCAAATTTCTCCAGGATGAGGTTGCAAATATCCTATCTATTCAAAATAAGCCAAAGTGTTAATGTGCTGTATCACTCTTACTATATTAGAAAAGTAATCCAAACTGCAAAGGACTATTCTAGCTTATTTGCAACAGTTCCTGTCAATGCTAAAAATGCATGTTGCTACAAATTAGATTTTAAACTTGTGTTACATTACCAATACAAGTGTATTTTAAGATCTACTCTTCTATTTAAGAAAAAAACAAACATCCTAATTGAGAAATAACACCTGGTGTCCACATAATTTCATCAGAATGTGGTACACTGACTCTTAGGTTTATAAAATAGTTACTCTAGAAGAATTTGTTTTCTCCTTTGAATATTTGTCCTTGTATAAATAGACCTAAAAAGGCTCCAGAGAAAAAACAGTGACACATTGCTTGAGGGATTTGAGGGGTGAAAGCTGGCAAAAAGCCAGGAAAGTTTTCACAAAAAAGGTGATTCTCAACTGCAGTTTTGACATTGTCATGGCACAACTAGAAACCTGGGAGACAAAGAGGGGAGTAACAGCAGAAGCAGAGGCAGAATTTGGAGGTTGTGGATAAGAGATGTGTGTCCGGGTGCGGTGGTTCATGCCTGTAATCCCAGCACTTTGGGAGGCCAAGGCAGGTGGATCATCTGAGGTCAGGAGTTCGAGACCAGCTTGACCAACATGGTGAAACCCCATCTCTACTAAAAATACAAAAAAGTAGCCATGTGTGGTGGCATGTATAATCCCAGCTACTCAGGAGGCTAAGGCAAGGGAATCACTTGAACCCAGGAGGTGGAGGTTGCAGTGAGCCAAGATCGTGCCATTGCATTCCAGCCTGACCAACAAGAGTGAAGCTCTGACATAAAGAAAGGAGAGAGAGAGAGAGAGAGAGAGAGAGAGAGAGAGAGAGAGAGAAAGGAGAAAGAAAGAAAGAAAGAAAGAAAGAAAGAAAGAAAGAAAGAAAAAGAAAGAAAGAAAAGAAAGAGAGGAAAGAAAGAAAGAAAGAAAGACAAACAGAAAGAAATGTGCAATTTCTTTGGTCCAGAGCAGAATAGCCCCACAGAGTACAACCAAATAGTAAGAGGCATGCATGAGGACATTCTAGAATGAGCCTTTACATTTTGGTACTTATTTGTTAGCCACCATGAATAGTCCAATATTGCTTTAAAAATGTTAGTCTAAAACTTCCTATGAAGTTGAGGGTATTTTTTGTTTGTTTGTTTGCATAGTTATGGTCAACCTTTAGCAAGAATCATTGCTACCATGTTCAAGTAAGCTGTACCTTCCAAAAAAAGCTTAGCCTCTCTTTGTCTATGACTAGAACTATACTGTGAATATTCTAACAAAGACTGGAAAAACAATTTCAGTGAGTATATATGTTATGATGGGTTTCCTTAAGATGCGTGGCAAATATACTTGTGCCTTATAAATGGAACAGTAAATGGTTTCTTCACATCAGAAATTATAATATATGGCTATTACTCTTTTTCCTCTTTGGACTGAGTCTAACATGTTTTAAAATGACAACATTCAAAGGTTCAATTCAATTTAGGTAATCATCAGAAATGTCAGCTGCCTTTCAAAGGACCTTTGGAATCTGCCAAATTAGGCTAGAAATCATGCATGGATAGTTTTCATTATATGTGAGCTGACAGATTCTGCTTCTGGTCAAGAAAACCATATTCCTGGGAAAAAAAAAAGAAAGAAAGAAAGAAAGAAAGAAAGAAAGGTGTGCTGGGGACCTTAGCCTTGTAGCTTTAGCCCTGAATAACACAGAACCAGAAAGCAGCAGAGACATTGTTTTCCCTTATTATTAGGATTCTAACTTTTTAAAAAATAAAAATTTAAATGCATTAAATATTTGTGGTTTCTGAAAATATTAAAGTCACATGAATTTGTGATCAAATTAAATTAATATGAGCCATTCTCACTGATTAAAAGTCAGTTTAAAATCAATAAATTTTGGCCTCATGAAATGAGAGGGTCTATGTTTTGAGAAAAAATTTGACATGCTGATACATACTCCATGTGGATAAATGAGTTCTTCATGAGGAGCCCAATTCATAGGAATTGGCCAAAGCACCCACTTCTTGCTCAAAAGGTTGCCATCCTAGAACCAGATAGGACTGTCTAGCAGAGATGGACTGGGTTAGCTAGATAGATGATTTGAAAAAGATCTTGACCCCATTCTCATGGAGTTTTGAATCTGCAGTGCCTAGAACAGAGACTGAGTCAGTGTGTGTCCATTACATCAGAGCTTCTCAACCAGTGCACCATTGGAGGGTACATTGCAGGAGGCTAGGACGGCCCCAGCCCTGGTCCAGCAGCTTCCAGCTGCCAGCATCCTTCAGTTTATCCCATGGGAATCTGATCATTTTCTGTATACCAAAATGTAAAAAATATTTAGAGCACTAAATTAAAAGAATGTATATTCCTATCAAAGAAATATCAAACAAACTGGTCAAAAAGAGATTGATTCATGACTTTTCACAAGCATATTGTGATGAAATAAGCCAGTTGCATAAAATTCTTAAAATAATAATGTGGACAATGCTTTTTTAATGTTAAGATTTTTCTGGAGACTTTCTTTTCTAAAAAAAATAAATCCCCTCTCATGAGGAAAAAATACGTATCATATGCAACAAAAATATTTTAATCCAGTATCATATTAATAATAATACTATCTACTTACAGAACACAAATATATCTCACAATGTTTTCAAATATGCAGTGTGTTTTCATGGGAATACTTATTTTTCAACAAGAATCTTTAAAAACGATGGTTTAAATGCTTTTGCTTTCTGCTTTTCAAAGTAACTTACTTTCCAGGTCTAAATATAATACTTCATCACTTTAAATAAAAGTATTATAGAAAGATTTAATGGGTTTAAATTTACTGTAAAATAGTTTTCTGACACATTGAATGCTTAGCCACAGGATTCTGTGGCATCTAGGGAGCGATTGTTCAATCAAGCATGGCTACTTGTAATCTCTAATTCCAGGTCAACCTTTTTTAAAAGAAAATTCAAAGAAGTAACCTGTGAAGCACCAAAACCCTAAATGTTAATGTAGTTAAAATCCTAAATTCAATAAAAGAAGATGAAAGCACCCACTAGAACTTTTGGCAAGTGAGTATAATTTCAATGGGCTTGGCCGGGCGCGGTGGCTCAAGCCTGTAATCCCAGCACTTTGGGAGGCCGAGGTGGGTGGATCACGAGGTCGAGAGATTGAGACCAACCTGGTCAACATGGTGAAACCCCGTCTCTACTAAAAATACAAAAAATTAGCTGGGCATGGTGGCACGTGCCTGTAATCCCAGCTACTCAGGAGGCTGAGGCAGGAGAATTGCCTGAGCCCAGGAGGCGGAGGTTGCGGTGAGCCGAGATCGCGCCATTGCACTCCAGCCTGGGTAACAAGAGCGAAACTCCGTCTCAAAAAAAAAAAAAAGAAAAATTTCAATGGGCTTTAGATTATATTTAGAGAGCAAAAATGGACATTTGTTTTTAGAAATGGAAAAGTCAAAATGTTAATTAAGGCAGGTTTAGCTATTAAAAAAAAAATTAAATATTCCGTAAGAGCAAAATGTGGATACACCATCTTGGCCAATAAGATTGCACACAGATGTGAAAAAAACTGCAGAAATCTCAGGCATGTCAAGTGCCATACTATTAATTTGCATTTGGTATCATCCAGCCACAATTTTCAAAAGCAGTTATACCATTAAATGCACATAAGAGATAACAAGCTTTGTAATCAATAAGTGACCTCAAGAGAGGTGCAAATTTATTAACATATGCTTATGCCTCACCAAGTTTTTCATACCCTCTTACAATTACCTAGTTTGTAATATTGATGATGATATTAAAATTATGTACACAAGGAAAAAACAGACACACAGAATTTGTTCATAAATTCCTACACAATGGATTGATTGCTGCCAGTTACATATCTGCAGCTTATTAAGCATGTCATTTTTATTTATATTTTTAGCTTTGCCTAAGCATAAGGCTGTGGCATTCCTTTCAGAATTGTTTAGCAATTAATCCAATGATTCAACTAAACAAAATGAGACATTTTTGCTGTGGTGTACTTAAGTTAGGCAACTAACTTCACTCTGTTTAGAAAGCCTCCCAAAGAATTCAGAAATAATAATCCGTACTCTGAATTTGTCCTTTAGTATTATTTGTCTTGATATGTCTTTATCTAGGAAAATTATATTTTTTCTTGCCTAATTAAAACAATTTGAAAAGACTTAAAACTCTTAATATCTTAATATTTAGATAAAAATGTAGAGCTACAAATGAAAAGCCTTAATGCAATAATCCAAGATATATAAAATAGGAACTACAGAACATAGCTTACATTCTTCTTTAAACTCTATGCTTTTTTCCTAAATTAAGCTTGTATTCACACACAAATGTATACCTGCACATATACCAAATACACATGAAGTAATATTATTTTAACTTTTTCAACAAAAATTTTTGAGTATTTACTATGTGCCATGTATTATTTTGTAAGTACAATGGGTATAAAAAATGTTTACTTCAGATAATTACTGGTTGTTCAACTAAATTACTGCTCTGCTTTTTAGAATCTGATTTTCAGAACAGCTCTCACTAGTGTACTCCATCGCCCTTCTCTCCTCACTCGCTACCTCCAAGTAGTTTCCTGGACAAACAATATTCAGCCAAGCAAGTTTGAATATAAATTATCCCAAGGAAAATACTCCCCCTTAAATTAAAAATGTGTCATTACCTAGTTCTGGATTCTACTTAAGCTTTCTGGGTCCTAGGACTTCATAAGATTTTTTTCTTATTATGTCAGGGCCATATGTCACCAAGATCATAATGTTAGCGAAGTTTTCCATTAGTGTCTTCTTACATGCACATATTCCTTTTAGCATCCTTCTCTCTTAAAAATAAAATAAAATAAAATAAAATAAAAAAATCTGTCCCAATTCCTGCTACTGTCCAACAACATAAAGGTATCCAAGACCCCCAGGACCTGCCCTATATTAGAAGCTTTTCATGGTCCAGATCAAGTTCATGAATCAAACATGCCATATTATTTCCTCTTTGAAATAACATGAGCATATTAAGCACCTGCTCTGTGTCAAAACCTTTTCTGTGTCAGGCCCAGCACCAACTCCCTATGGAACCTTTTCTCTGATGACCAGCAGCCAGCTTATTTGATAAGACACATTAATGTGTTACTGGATCCTACTGGGATAATGGATTACTTTTCACAGCAACAGATTAAATGTTAACAGTAGCTTTTTGGAGCAAGTGCATTTGCCTGTAGAAATTCATACACAGATGTGGAAATTGAAACCCAAACGTATTAGGTTATCTCTCTAAAATCTTACATCTGGTTCCTTGAAAAACCAACATTTAAGTTCCAATTTTATTGTACCATAGCCTTTTCAGTTTTTACCTCTCAGTTTTGGATAAATCACTAACTGTTTAATCCAAAAATATACGGAGCAGAACTTGTGCTTATGGACCTGTAATTCTGGTTCTGATGACATCTACCATCAGAGATACTATAGTACAATCAGATCACATCCAGCCATAAAACAAGTCATCTCATTGAGTCACAAATACCATTCTTTTCTCTCCTACTCAACATGATTACTAAATTCGTAACATATTTATAGGCCCAATATTAATTTGGTTTTATGTCATGTTCATATGACGCTTCCCAAATCAAGCTGTTATCTACCTATATTGCCTGAGTAAATGGACCACTAAATAAAAATACAGAAAAATTACTGAACACTCAGTTTTTAAGGACTCCTCCAAATAGCCGCATTTAATTAAAATTAACTTGGAAAGTATAAATCTAACCTAGGTCTAATTATTTTATGGCATGGTTCCTATAACACCATTATAATAATATAGCCTGGTCCATGGCATTCTAGAAGCAGAGTGAGAGGAACAATTCAGCAAAGATTTGAGACAATTAGAAAATAAGTTTAAAAAGGTTACCTTCCCACTCCCAACCCCAATATCCTCAGCAGAATTTTTCCCTCTTCCCACTCTAGTCACTTAGGAAGCATTGTTTTGAATGATGGTGCTTGCTTGGAGAGAGAAGACTCAACATATAACATACTGATAAACTCATAAGAAAAAAAAATTAAACCAACATTTCAAAACACATTATCCAGTTTTAATTTCTTATCTTTTACATACACAAAATGCTGATAGCAAAAACAAATTAGTCCCACTCTGCCAGAAAGCCACTGCCTCAGCCTGCCACGCCTCACCAATCCCCATGCCCCACTACTCCTATACATAAGACTCCCCAAAACTATAGTTTTAGTCCTGTTATAACCACATCTAGTAGATAAAATGTAGAAGACATTTATGAATTATCAAATCTTAAAAATTATTTTAACTGCAGTTAAAATGCAGGATTTTGTTTTTTAAAACATTAAAGAAACAACACTGCTAAAGGTAATATATTGCTGCATACAAAATATGTGAATGTTCGAGTTTGTGAATTTTGTAAATGTTCATGGAAAATGTCTGAAAGTCTTGAAAATCTAGCAGACTTGTACCAATAAGCTTAAGTTCATTCTCTTAGCCGAGCACGGAAACCAATGCTCATGTAATCTTCACAGGCTCTGCCCCAGTGAGGTTTATGCCTCATTGAAGCAAAAAACAACTTTATGGTTTCCCACAGAGAAAGCTATTGGAACTGTTCTCTAACACTACAACATATAGAGCAGAATTCAGTAAAAGCTAATGGATTGAACTGACCAAAGATTTAGTTTTAGAAATAAAAAAAGATCTCAGTATAGGACAAGCAGTCTTATGGCTGGACCTATTGCTATAACCAGTTGATCTCTTACGTTGAAATCTGAACATTTAACTGAAGGGCTTAAAACAGCACCAGTGATTTAAGATCACTAAACTGGCTTTCTGGGTTTTTCCCCTGACGGGAAGGTTTGTCTATACTCACGTGAGGAGTAGGAGTGAATGTTTGTCTATACTCATGTGAGGAATAGTAGTGAAACAGTGGCAATCCTCACTGGTGTCTGTCTCATAAATTTATATTGAATTGCTCAGACTGATTTTAAAATCCTCCATGCCATCAATCATAGATCGTTCTACTATCACTAGAATCTATTATTATAAACAAATACCTTTTGGAATTCTGGAATTTAAAAATTCTGAATAGTTTCTTTGTCTTGAAGGAAAGTAAAAAGAATAAACTTGTTTTACACAAAATCAGATGCTCAAAATTGTCAGTTGGTAATGCTATCAATGGAAGAAAACTAAGGAGGAAGAAAAAAAGAGGAAAGGGAGGAGGCAACAGGAAAATCTGTCTTCTTCCTTCAGTCTATGGTAGGAGTAACTCAATTGTCTCCCTTCTTCAAAGCGTGCGAATTCAGCTTCTCCTTCTTTACTTCCTTTGTTTCATGTAATGATTATTGGTGGTTAGCTTTTCTTGGTTATTCCCTTTTTTATATCCTACGCTTTGTTCAAACAATTGGGAATCCTCAAAGTCTGTTATTGGGCATTAAGAATTTCATATAACATTTAACGATTGTACATTTTGAAGAAACATGACAATGAAGCAAGCAGTAAAAATAATATAATAAAATATACTGTGTATGTAATAAAGGGGTGCTTATAAAATCAAAGTACAGATATAAAGCACATAAAATTGGATAGTCTACATACTTCACAACATTACATACTGAGGGGTCATTTCCAATTGACATTTCAAGAAAAGGATTCATATTGCCCTAGTGACTGAAAAATCACAAATAATTTAAACATTTAAATGTATCACTACTAATAAGGCTGCAGAAACTTGTCCTTATTAAACTAGGTTAACACTATCAATTTAAAGTATATTTCTGACAGTTCAAGCACATTCTTTGGCCATGTAACACGTCTGCAAATCTTAAATGGCTTCACATTTCTCTAAACTGTAATAAGAGCATAACATGAATATTTAAGCAGCCTAGCTTTGATTTAAATATGTTTGTTCAGAATATGCTGGCAGCAACCCAAAATGTAGTGTAATACCCTCAAAGCTGGCAATTCCAAACTCATTTAAGAAAGTAGATAATATGGGCTGGCAGCATTAAAGCAAATAAAGTCAATTAATTTTTTTCTTAATTTGTTTCTTCTAGCTTGAAATTGCCAGGGATGGACAAATCTGAAGATGAATAAAAAAAGAAATTACTGGGAAGAGAACAGAAACAAACAAACAAAAAAAATGCAAAGTCTAAAGCTGCTATTTCTTATTCTGATCTTAATAGCAAGTTACAGTTGAATAATAACATTATCTATTGGAGGTCACTGAAATGTAGGGAGGGAATTCCATTTTGAAAACTTTAATATGTAGAAAGTCAGTACATCATTTTCACAAGCAATATCCTTAGCAGAAATGATTTTTTAGAACTATCATGCTACAGAAAACTGCATTTTTATAGTAACTGAAAGATGCGAACTTATTGAAACAAATAAAACTGCCATTTGCTTTTATTGCCATTAATCACATGGTTTGAATTTTGATTACTTATAGAGGCTGAGACTATTAAATGGTGGAATATTTCTATGGACAACATCCAGATAGCAATGCTTCACTATTCTCTCTTTAACCCATGTTGGTATACTTTAAAAATGTAATACTGTCATTGTTGGAGCTTTTTTTTAAACATGAGACAGCAATAAAGAAACACATTGAGATGGAATCCTCCCAACTTACTCTATGCTAAAAACAGACTTTGCATTATTGAGTTTTTGCTTAAAGGCACTTCAATTTTTGATGCCTAAAACTGACTTAAGCATTGAGCAAACATATCTTTGTATGTATCATTGCCACCTTTTTAGGAAAAGAAAATATCATAGTGTCAAGTAGTTCTGGAGGAACTTGAAAGCAATGTCTTATTTGGTATTTTGAAAGCAATAGTTCTCAACCCTGGTTACACACTCAAGAACTTCTTTTTAAAAAATGAAGAAAAAGTATTTCATATACTGCAAGCACAGAGCAATTAAACAGCAATGTATCTGGGTGAAACTTCAGGCACTATTTTTTTTAAAGTTTTCTCATGATATTAATATGCAGCCAAGCTTGAGAACCATTGGGTAAGTTATTCTTAAAGTGTTATTAGGGTTTTTACTATTGCTACATAAAGGACTCTAGTCTTTAATTAAATCAGGGCATCATACTATGCTGATTATCAATACTATAGCCATGTTTCTTGAAGAAAGTGTTTAACATATGGAGATCCGTATGCTTCTCTTGGATACCCATATGCTCTGCTTCTATGTATGTTATTGAAAATACTATTTTAGCCTTTGTGTCACATTCATAAGAAACATGTCCTCCATGCTTTGTGAATTGATTAATAGAAAGGTATTAAATATATATAGCAGGATTTTAAATTAATAAAAATATTTCAAGCCATAATGAAAGGAAAGGTATTTACTGGGATAAAGTATTGGCTGTTAGTTTGAGTACTTGTGAATACTGTTTTACACTTGAATAGGTGTGAATATACCTTAATGTTGGGTATCCGAAGTGTCTCCACGGAAGGTAAAATAACATAAAATAAGTAGTACAAAATCAAGTCTCTAACTTTCACTACAATAGTGATGAAAAGGAAACTGACTTTGGCAGGCACATCCTCTGGCCAGTCACATTAAATATATTATTTCACCTTTCTTAAAAAAATAAACAAAACTGAGAGGTACTTGGCATGCCCCTCACAGATAAATAATGGGCTCTCAGTAAAGTTAATAATGTATTCAGGTTCACACAAAAATTAAATTTAAAAATGGGGTGCAAATCCAGATTTTACCTTTTACTTTTTTGTACCATTCCATGCTGTCTTCATGAAAGATGGCTTTGGTATGGTTAATTTCCATAAGACAACAGAAACAAATATCTTGAAAGAAATTCCACATAATTAGTCTAGTTTTATTCAACCAATTAATTGACTGCCTAATATAATCAATGACTGCTGCTAGTAACTATGAAAGACATAAGAATAGTCATCATACAGTCCCTGCCTTTGAAGATATTAAATAAAAATTATAATTGCTAATAGAATGTTAAGAACTATAAGAGAGGTATTAAGCAAGGAGTACTATATAGTAGTTCAGAGGGAAGAGAAACTAATTTCCACATCAGAAATCAAGGAGACTACAGGATGAGAATTGAGCTCAAACAAAAAGATTAAGTAGAATTTCTACAGAATAAGGGGTATGAGAAGACAGTACAATGATTAAAAAGGAGGAAGAGATATATCCAAGATGGCAGAATAGGAACAGCTCTGGGGTGCAGTTCCCAGTGAGAATGCAAAGCAGTGAGTGACCACCTCATTTCCAAATGAGTTTTTACTGCCCACAGACCAGGAGATTCCTGGGCAGAAAAGCACCACGAGTCTCCAGCATGGCTGTTTCAGCTGGTGCAGCAGGTCTCCACATGAAAACTCACACAAATCTGAGTGGTTGTTTGAACTGGCACCTGGAAGTCCTGGCAGACAGAGTTGCCCTTTCAACTGAAAGAAAGGGAACTGAAACAGAGAGCCAGGTGATCTAGCTCGGTGGGTCCCACACCCACAAAGACCAGCAATCTGAAATGCTCTGGATTGAGAGTTTCACAGCAAGCACAGCTGGACACCAGCTCTGCAGGGGGAAGGGTGTCCACCATTAATGAGGCAGTCCACCACTACCCAGGCAGTCCACCATTACTGAAGTAGTCCACCATTATCAAGGCAATCCACCATTACCAAGGCAGTCTGCCATTACAGAGTCAGTCTGCCTTTATTGAGGCAGACTGCCATTACTGAGGCAGTTCTAACTATACCTCTATAAACAAAACCACAAGGAATTTCACACAACAACTGGTCAGAGACCACAGAAGCTCAGCAATGCTTCTGCTGCCAGACTGTGACTAAGTTACCTCCTTGCTGGGCAGGACATCTCTGAAACAAGGCAGCAGCATGTTGGGAACTTATAAATAAAGCCCCACCTTCTGAGAAGAGAGTACTGGGGGAAAAAGGTGGTTATGAGTTATGCTGTAGCAGGCTTAAAACACAGCCCAGCAGCTCTGAACAGAACGGAGCTCACAGCTCAGCACTTGAACTCCTATAAGGGACAGACTGTCTCCTCAAGCAGCTCCCTGACCCCTGTACATCCAAAGAGACACCTCAAAGGAAAGCTCAGGCTGACATCTGGTGGGTATCCTTCTGGAATAAATATAAAAGAAGAAAAAACTGGCAATGACCCTTACTGTTCTGCAGCCCCCATGGGTGATCCCCAGGCAAGCAGGGTCTGGAGTGGACCTCCAGCAGTCCTACAGCAGAGGGGCCTAACTGTTAGATGGAAAAATAAAACAAAACAAAACAAAAACAAACAAACAACAACAACAACAAAAAAAAAAAAAAACACAGAAAGAAATAAATTCATCATTAACAAGAAGGATATCCACTCAGAGACCCCATCCAACTACAACTACAAGGACCAACTACAAGGACCACAACTTCAAGTCACCAACTACAAGGACCACAAGTAGATATATCCACAAAGACGGGAAGAAATGAGTGCAAAAAGGATGAAAACACCCAAAACCAGAACGCATCTCCTCCTCCAAGGAATCACAACTCCTCACCAGCAAAGAAACAAGGCTGGATGGAGAATGAGTCTCATGAATTGAAAGAAAAAGGATTCAGAAAGTGGGTAATAACAAACTTCTTTGAGTTAAAAGAACATGTTCTAACCCAATGCAAAAAAAACTACGAACGTTGAAAAAAGGTTTGATGAAATGCTAATAAGAATAAATAGCTTAGAGAAGAACATAAATGAATTGATGGAGCTGAAAAACACAACAGGAGAATTTCATGAAGCATACACAAGTTTCAATAGCTGAATCGACCAAGCAGAGGAAAGGATATCAGAGATTAAAGATCAACTCAATGAAATAAAATGAGAAGGCAAGATTAGAGAAAAAAAGGTAAAAAGAAATGAACAAATCCTCCAAGAAATATGGGATTATGTGAAAAGACATAATCTACGTTTGATAAGTGTACTCGAATATGACAGAGAGAATGAACCCAAGCTGAAAAATACTCTTCAGGATATTATCCAGAAGAAAGTCCTCAACCTAGCAAGGCAGGCCACCATACAAGTCCAGAAAATATAGAGACCATCACAAAGATATTCCTCGAGAAGAGCAACCTCAAGGCACATAATCATCAGATTATTCAGGGTTGAAATGAAGGAAAAAATGCTAAAGGCAGCCAGAGAGAAAGGTTGGGTTACCCACAAAGGGAAGTCCATCAGACTCATAGCAGATCTCTCAGCAGAAAGCCTACGAGCCAGAAGAGAGTGGGGGCCAATATTCAACATCCTTAAAGAAAATAACTTGCAACATAGAATTTCATATAAAGCCAAACTAAGCTTCATAAGTGAAGGAGAAATAAAATCCTTTCAAACAAGCAATTGTTCAGAGATTTCATCACCACCAGGCTTCCTTACAAGAGCTCCTGAAAGAAGCACTAAACATAGAAAGGAACAACCAGTACTAGCCACTCCAAAAACATACTAAATGGTAAAGAGCATAGACACAATGAAGAAACTGCATCAACTAATGGGCTAAACAACCAGCTAGCATCAAAACGGAGGGATCAGATTCACACATAACAATATTAACCTTAAATGTAAATGGGCTAAATGACCCAATCAAAAGAAACAGACTGGAAAATTGGATAAAAAGTCAAAACTCGTTGGTGTGCTCTAGCCCAGAAAACCATCTCATGTGCAAGGATACACAAAGGCTCAAAATAAAGGGATGAAGGAAGATTTACTAAGCAAATGGAGACCCCCCCCAAAAAAAAAAAAGCAGGAGTTGCAATCTGAGACTCTGGTAAAATAGATTTTAAACCAACAAAGATCAAAAGAGACAAAGAAGGGCATTACATAATGGTAAAAGGATAGACGCAACAAGAAGAGCTAATGATCGTAAATATTTATGCACCCAATACAGGAGCACCCAGATACATAAAGCAAGTTCTTAATGACCTAAAAAGAGACTTAGACTCCCACACAATAATAGTGGGAGACTAATATTAGACAGATCAGTGGCACAGAAAATTAACAAGGATATCCAGCACTTGAACTCAGATCTGGACTAAGCAAACCTAAAAGATATTTACAGAACTCTCCACACTAAATCCACAGAATATACATTCTTCTTGGCACCACATCACACCTCCTCTAAAATTGACCACACAATTGGAAGTAAATCACTCCTCAGCAAATGGAAAACAATGGAAATCATAACAAAGAGTATCATAGACCACCAGTGCAGTCAAATAAGAATTCAGGACTAAGAAACTAACTCAGAACCATACAACTTCATGGGAACTGAACAACTGGCTCTTGGACGTTGACTGGATAAACAATGAAATGAAGACAGAAATTAAAATGTTCTTCAAAACCAACAAGAACAAAGACACAACATAGCAGAATCTCTGGGACACATTTAAAGCAGCATCTAGAGGAAAATTTATAGCAATAAATGCCCACTTGAGAAGCAAGGGAAGATCTAAAATCAACACCCTACATCAAAATGGAAAGAGCTAGAGGAGCAAGATAAAAAAAAAAAAAAAAAAAAAAAAAAAAAAAAAAAAAAAAAAAACTCAAAAGAAAGCAGAGGACAAGAAATAACTAATAACTAAGATCAGAGCAAAACTGAAGGAGATAGAGACACAAAAAAAACCCTCAAAAAATCAATAAATCTAGGAGCTGCTTTTTCGAAAAGATCAACAAAATAGACTCCTAGCAGGATTAATAAAAAAGAAAAGAGAGAAGAATCAAACAGATGCAATAAAAAATGACAAATCACCATTGATTCTACAGAAATATAAACTACTATCAGAGATTACTATAAACAAGTCTATGCACATAAACCAGTAAACCTGGAAGAAATGGATAAATTCCTGGACACTTGCACCATTCCAAGCCAAAACCAGGAAGAAATTGAAACCCTGAATAGACCAATAACAAGGGCCAAAGTTGGGGCAGTAATTAATAGCCTACCAACTAAAAAAAGCCCAGGTCCAGATGGGTTCACAGCCGAATTCTACCAATACAGAAAGAGAAGCTGGTGCCAGTCCTTTTGAAACTATTCCAAACAATCCAAAAAGAGGCTCCCTCCCAAATCATTTTATGAGACCAATATCATCCTGATACCAAAACCCAGCAGAGACTCAACAAAAAAAGAAAACTTCAGGCCAATATCCAAGATAAACATATATGCAAAAATCTTCAATAAAATACTGGCAAACCGATTGCAACAGCACATCAAAAAGCTTATCCATCATGATCAAGTAGGCTTCATCCCGGGGATGCAAGGCTGGTTCACTATATGCAAGTCTATAAATGTAATCCACCACATAAGCAGAACCAAAGACAAAAAACGCATGATTATCTCAATAGATGCAGATAAGACCTTCTACAAAATTCAACAGCCTTTTATGCTAAAAATTCTCAATGAACTAGGTATTGATGGAATGTAGCTCAAAATAATAAAAGCTATTTATGACAAATCCACAGCCAATATCATACTGAAGGGGCAAAAACTGGAAGCATTCCCTTTGAAATCTGACACTAGACAAGGATGCCCTCTCTCACCATTCCTAGTCAATATAATATTGGAAGTTCTAGCCAGAGCAATCAGGCAAGAAAAAGAAATAAAGATTATTCAATTAGGAAAAAAGGAAGTCAAATTGTCTCTATTCGTAGATGACATGATTGTATATTTAGAAGACCCTATCATCCCAGCCCATGATCTCCTGAAACTGATAAGCAACTTCAGCAAAGTCTCAGGACACAAAATCAATTTGCAGAAATCACAGGCATTCCTATATACCAATAACAGACTTAAAGAGAGCCAAATCAAGAATGAATTCTCATTCACAACTGCTACAAAGAGAATAAAATACCTAGGAATACAACTGACAAAGGATGTAAAGGACTCTTCAAGGAGAATTACAAACCACTGCCCAACTAAATAAGGGAGGACACAAACAGATGGAAAAACATTCCATGCTCATGGTTAGGAAGAATCAATATTGTGAAAATGGCCATACTGCCCAAAGTAATTTATAGATTCAATGCTATCCCCATCAAGCTACCAATTCTCTTCATATAACTGGAAAAAAAACTACCTTAAACTTCATATGGAACCAAAACAGAGCCTGCATAGCCAAGTAAATTCTAAACAAACAAACAAAAAAAAACAAAGCTGTAGGCATCATGCTACCTGACTTCAAACTATACTACAAGGGTGCAGTAATCAAAACAGCATGGTACCAGTACCAAAACAGAAATATCGACCAATGGAACAAACAGAGGCCTTGGAGGTGATGTCACACATCTACAACGATCTGATCTTTGACAAACCTGACAAAAACAAGCAATGGGGAAAGGATTACCTGTTTAATAAATGGTGTTGGGAAAACTGACTAGCCATGTATAGAAAGCAGAAACTGAACCCCTTCCTGATACCTTACACTAAAATTAACTCCAAATAAATTAAAGACTTAAACATAAGACCTAATATCATAAAAACCCTAGAGGAAAACCTAGGCAAAACCATTCAGGACATAGGCATAGGCAAGGACTTCATGACTAAAACACCAAAAGCATTGACAACAAAAGCCAAAATTGACAAATGGTATCTAATTAAACTCCACAGCTTCTTCACAGCAAAAGAAACAATCATTAGAGTGAACTGGAATCAACAAAATGGTAAAAAAATTTTGCAATCCACCCATCTAACAAAGGGCTAATATCCAGAATCTACAAAGAACTAAAACAGATTCACAAAAAAAAAAAAAAAAAAAAAAAAAAAAAAAAAAAAAAAAAAAACAAAAAAAAAAACCATTCAAAAGTGGGCAAAGTATATGAACAGGCACTTTTCAAAAGAAGGCCAACAAACATAAGAAAAAATGCTCATCGTCACTAGTTATTAGAGAAATGCATATCAAAACCACATTATAATATCATCTCATGCCAGCTAGAATGGCAATCATTAAAAAATCTGGAGACAACAGATGCTGGAGAGGATGTGGAGAAATAGGAACACTTCTACACTGTTGGGGGGAGTGTAAATTAGTTCAACCATTGTGGAAGACAGTGTGGCAGCTCCTCAAGGACCTAGAAATAGAAATTCCATTTGACCCAGTAATTCCATTACTGGGTATATATCCAAAGGATTTTAAATCATTCTATTATAAAGACATATGCACATGTATGTCCACTGTGGCACTGTTTACAATAGGAAAGACCTGGAAGCAACCCAAATGCCCATTGATGATAGACTGGACAAGAAAAATATGGCACATATACACCATGGAATACTATGCAGCTGTAAAAAATTATGGGTTCGTGTCTTTTGTGGGGACATGGATGAATCTGGAAACCAACACTCTCAGCAAACAGACACAAGAACAGAAAATCAAACATCACAAGTTCTTAGTCTCAGACGGGTGTTGAACAATGAGAACACATGGACACAGGGAGGGGAGCATCACACACCGGGGTGTGTTGGGTGGGACCAGGGGAGGGAAAAAGCAGGGTAGGTAGTTGGAGAGGGATAACATGGGGAGAAATGCCAGATATTGGTGACGGGGATGGAGGCAGCAACCTCATTGCCATGTACGTACCTATGCAACAATCCTGCATGTTCTGCACATGTAACCCAGAACCTAAAGTGCAATAAACATATATATATATTTAAAAACAGGAGAAAGTATGATTTAGAGACTGCTAAGCAGTGAAATCTTGCTGAAGTATAGACACATGAAAAAATAGGGTGGGAAAGTAGATTCAAACATTGACATGGGATCAAAATCAAAAGACCTGAAAGCTATGTTAAAGTTTATCAAATAGGATCCTCTAGTTTTACCCTGAGGAAACTGAAGCCTAGGGATGTTTAAGGTTTCACCAGTATCACACCAGTAATAACTGGCAGAGCTAAACACATACACAAAATAATCTCTTACTCTCCTCCCTCAGTTCCTTCCCCTATCATTTCTTCCTCTCTCCCACCCTTTTCCTTCTTTTCTTTATTTCTCTATTTTATTTCTTTTTTCTTTAATTTCATTTTTCTTTCTTTGGGGGATTGGATGGGTATTTTTGCCACACCATATCAAAGTACATCAAATAGCATGATTAAAAGGTTGGACTAAATTAGGTAGGCAACAGAAAACACCGAGTAGTTGCTGCCACACTCAAAGGGATCACTTACTTGCAAAATACATGTTCTTTGGTGTATATCAGCTATTAAGCAAGTTGGGGTCTGGACCAAAAGTTCTAAAGCTGATACTAAAATTGTGCCTAGCACAGAATCACATGCTTGAGGAGGTTCTGAAATTTCAAAATTTCTGGCATGTTCAGTGACTTTCAATGTGCCATATTTCTTGAACTCCAGGGATTCAATAACTTAGTGACAAAGAGATCAATGTTATGATAACATAGTAGAATATTGTAATAACATTCATTCCTCAGCTTGTTGTGGATTCATTTAAAGACTTTGTGATGGCTTTTGTCTTGTTTATATTCACTGTCTATTATTAAATCTATTATTACTAGAACAAAATTTCAAGCCATCTGGATGTGATATGTGATTTATGACTGATTTCCTTGATTTCTCTTGCTGCCTATGATAGAAGACTTAGAACTATTAACCTTGAGGGCAGTTACCTAATTTTCCTGAATTGCATAATGACTTTCAACAGACTCAGTAATATTTTGGAGTCAACAAGTCAACATATTGATTAACAAACTTACTAGAACAATTTACAAGGAACAAAAAATGAACAAAGAATGAATAAGTCATGATGATCTCTAATTTTCTTTAGCTATTTCCAAATTGGAGAATTTTCCCATTTTCCAGCTTTTCCCCAATGTTTTGTCTTTGAATTAATAGTCTCTGTACTCCAAGAAAATCAAGTACAAAGTCTCCCTATCAAATATTTCTCCCTTTATGTGTTGAAATATTGAAGGCATCTGAAATATTTGAAAGGTATTATTTGATTAACAAATAGATTCAAAGCATTCTGCCATTAAAACCAAGTTATATAGTTTTTTTTAACACAATTTCAAATAACACTATGCAGAATACTCTGAGGACACAGAGGCACAAGGGAGAATCTGAATAAACAGGACTTGCTAAATTTCACCAGTTTATTATCATTAGATCATACTTCCTTTGTCCAATCATAATTCAGTACTACTCACTTCTTCATCAAACCTAATCATGAAAGTACATGAGTTTACTTGTTTCCTTGGGTCTTCATTTCCAAAGCATTCCTTGTTGTGTAGAATTTATATTAAATAAATCAGCATGCTTTTCTTATCTTAATCTGTCTTTTGTTACAGGTGCCTCATCGTATGTTATCCATACTGCTGAGTGTTTCACATTGCTCTGGCTTTCAGGAAGCCTAAAGCTAAATGATGTTTTGTGTTGATTTCAATTACAAAATAATATATTTGTTTTTTAAAAATAAAAAAATCAGAATAATATTAAATAAAGAGACAAAGTCATTTTATATTCTTACAAATGAGAGAGATACTTGTTAATATTTTGGTAATCAAATAACTATTTTATTTTAGTTATCGACATTTATTTGATTACAAATGAGGTTAATATTATGATAAATCAATACCATTTTTATTTCCTAGGAGAATTTGAATTTCTTCATATGTAAATTATTTCTCTTCATGTTTTTTGTCAGTTTTCTTTACCAATATTTAAATATTTTCCTTATAAAGTCATATGAAAACTAAACATAATGGTAATGGATCTATTTCTTTCCGATATATTCTCTGCTTTCTTTTTATCTTTTAATGGTGTTCAAATATCTCATGAACAATAATTTAATGAGCTAGTCTTCTTTTCATTACTAAATGGATGATGTAATCTTTCTCATATGTTAATTTTTTTTCTAAAACTTAGGGCCCCCTGAGATTATAAAAGACTTTCTAGCCATATTCTTCTCCCCAAGTCCAAGCTATGGATTTTAGTTCTAATGTTTGATTTTTAAATTAGTGTGTTTCTGTGTTTGGAGGAAACACAGTGTGTCTGCTCCCTTCTCTCAGCCTGTATCTGTGACTTCTATCCAATCTTTCTGTTGCTCTCTATAGAACCCACTTCTTTCCTTTCCTTCTCATGCTTCAAAATGGTTCATCAACAAGAAATATCATTTTTGATAGAACTGCATCTATATGACTAAATTATATGTTGCAAGTATTTCTTTAATACATAAATTTTGTGTGCAATCATATGATTATATAAAGAAACTGAGGCCCAGAAAAATAAACTGATTTTTCTATAATCATTTTATTGCCCACTAACTTATGGTTTACAAATTTGGGAAAATAATTTGTTACACAGTTTGATTGACTAAATATGGGTGATGTTTAGGGTTTTTTTCCGCAAATAACTTCTTACACTGTGTTTCAGATCTCAGATTTAAATGTACTTGCAAAATATATTTATCAACTTATTTTTGTGCTCAGATATATGCTCAGTTTAATGTTTGAAATCAAAAGTATATTCAACAAATATCTTAACATATGTATAGTATATGAATTTTTGAAATAAAGAAATCACTATCTAAATTCTTGTTAAGAAATTTGAGGAAAACCTATGAAAAACATAAAAAAACAATACAATCTGCCATATTAGGTAGACTAATGCTAAAACAGTACATATTACACAAGGATCCATACCTCTAATAAATCACAAATTCAATGAGCCAATGCTTGATCTGGCTGCCTACATATTAATTTAAGCCTGAAGTATAGCATATAAAGTAATGCTCACATTATGGTCATGCTCATACTCTGTGCTAGATGATTGAGTTCACTTCTAGGAGGACATTTTTAATTGGGACAATGACAAGAGAGTCAGGGAAGGAGACAGGATGAGAAAAGGTCTGGTAACTACACTATAGAATGGCTTAAGTTAAAAATCTTAAGTATAGCTTTTCACATGAAATTGACATCAGTTCTATTTGGCCAAATGTCAGTTTAGGGAATTAGGAAAGGATTTTCTAACCATATGAATTGCCTCCAAAAACAATGAACTTTGAAGTACATAATATCTCATTGATAGTTCAAGATGATATAAAGTCAATCTGTGAGAGATATTGTAACAATGTCAGAACGGAACTACATGGCAGCTAAATTCCTTCTAATGTTCCCTGACATACATAGAAATCTGCAGATTTCCTGAAATCAGTAAAATTTACATTTATACATATGTCATCAATATTCTAATATAATAGGTAACCAATAACTGACTGATTACAGCTTCCCAATTATCTGTTTAAAGTATTTATAATGAAAATTCCTAACAGAACTATTGTTCTAAATATATCAAGAAAGTAAACATAGAGCTCTTTATTTTTTAAACCAAGTTATCTAAAGGATAAATAGGTAGACATAGAATTACTGAGTCAGATTCTATCAAATACTGAGAAGAAATCAAATTTATAACTTAAGATCCCATGGAAATTTGTGGAGAGGAGCAAAACTTCCTAGGAGAACATATTTATAAACCTTAGATACCTTTTTCCAACAATTTCCCTACAAGTCTCTAAGATTCTGCTTCTCTCTTGGCCTTTTCCCACTGCAATGAAATATCAATACTTTAGAAAGCTATTCTTGTTAAAGTAAAGGTTTATATCCTTCAACTGTGTTGAGGAAAGAAAAAAAAAAGTAAAGGGCCACTGTAGTATAGATATATATCAAGTATTTTCCACACTCAGTATGTCATAGTCAAAAGCAAAAAGAAAGGGTGATGGAAGTGGCTCTACTAAGGCATAGGTGATATTTCCATAAATTCCCTCACAAAAGAATACAGTAAAGCCATGTGTATAGAGTGTTTTGAAAATTGTTTTAACATTTGATCCAATTGTCCTCAGGGTACAGGATTTTTAAGGGCAATATTGAAAATACATAGTTAATTTGAATGAAGTTATTTTTTCAAACAGGTGATGGTAAAAGTGACCTATCAATATGTTTTTCTTTTCTGGAGCTTGTTCAGAAATATGTCTTACTAGCAAGAGCTTGATTATCTGATATAATCAATGTCTTTTACAAGATGATAATCTTATGCTACAAAAACCATAAGGTTCTTAGTATATAAAAAAATATTATCACTGAAGAGGAGAGGAATCAATGCCACTTTATTCTTTGTAACTAAAAATATCATTTTATTATCCTGTGTAATAAGGAGTATTCTTTATAATGAAGTATAATGATGAACTGATAAAATGCATAGATAAAGATAATGAAAAAATTCATAAAAGTCCTATGAATAACCCATAAACTCACTCAAACCTTTACTATCAGGAGCATACTTCTAAATTTGCAAAATTTATCATTCAGTTTAATTTGGTCCATGATAAAATTTATTCTGCTCAACTAAATACAGAGTGTTGGATGAAGTACTACCTGGGATACAAGGACCATAGAATCTTATATAGTCAGAATTATTAAAAAATAAAGATTTCTAGTCATCAAGACCAATAGAAACTTGCCAGATGCTGAGTGGATAGAGGTAACATACAAGAAAATAGTATTTATGCTAAGTCTTAAAGGTTGAGGAGGGATATCACAGGCAGAGATCAGAATGGTTAAGACACAGAGGTGGTAAAGCATGAGATGTGCCAGTGGAATGATTACAGTATTAGGGCCGTATAGAAGTAAAACCGTATCTTCACACATTATCTCACTAAGTTCTTGCAATGTCCATTAATGTAAACAAGGCAAGTATTTTGGCCTCATTCATAGGTAAAAAGTCACATAAAAATAGTTTCTATGTGTGCCACGAAAGGAAAAATCCTGAACCACATTAGTGAATGAGTCAACTACAGATGGGAAAAGTGGCTAGATCCCAGCTGCTATAAAACTGCAAGAATTTGCTGTAGAGTTAGTCAGGCAGCACTCATTTGGGTCCATAGCCCACATTAACAGAATTTGTTTGCCCATTACAAAAGACACAGGAGAATAACCAGGGCAATGGAAAGATGAAAGAAAATTGGTAGAAGATCAAAGGGACAATAGATTCTAAAGTGGTTACAAATGCACTTTTGAAATGGCTGTCCCTGGAGTACAAGCTGAACATTTAAGCAGACAAACCAGAATGAATAAGATGTAAGAAGGCATATGAGAAGGACAGAAGGACTCGGGGGAGAAGATAAATTAGAAGTTCATTATAGAAGCTGGGGTAAGATGTTGTGTTCACAGAAACTATGCTGAGTTACAATTCTTGTATATGGAATATGTTCAAGTAACGAGAGTGTAATCACAATGACAGGAAGCTCAGATTGGCTGAGACTTAATAGAGACAATCATCTCCAGTTTTTAGGAGGTGGAAACAATGATAGAGCAGGGTCATCAACGTGAGTACCAAGTCTCTAAATACAATGGCAAGAGAAAACCCTTGAGGAAGACTGAACCAAGTCCTTAAGTTACTGAGGAAAAGGAGAGTAAGACAGTGCAGATCAAGGGGTGTTCTGGGACTGCCTCTCAGTTCAAGATTCTCAGGGAATTGATAGAGAAGCAGCCTGAACAGTAAAGAAATGCCAGGGATGATGTCACATACTAAGTATATAAAAAGGAAGAAGAAATATCTTAGAAAAAGTTTAAATCTAAGATTAGTTTGTTCCCAATAGAATGAGACATGCAGCAGCAAATTAGAGGAAATTAATATTTAGCAGATGGGGTGAACTAACCCCAGAGACCTGTAGGGAAGAACTGGCAAAGATAAGAAACAGAGGGATATGCTTTTAGATAAAACAGAGAAGCTTTTATCTAAAGGGGAGAAATAATCATGCATTCTGTAATGAGGCAGGGAGTAGTGAGTAGACAGAGGGTAGTTAATGAAGAAGCATTTAGTACCATCAAGCATGTGAGTCTTTTTTCTTAACCTGAAAAAAGTACAGATTTTCAATAAGACAGAAGGACCACAATTCCCAAATTGAAAAGTTTTACTTAATAAACAAATAGTATATTCCTATAAGACATGCAATTTAGGGGAACTTTTGTATATAAACTGAAGGAATTTTGTGAACTTGAATCATTGTATCTTTAAAAGAAAACTAGAAACCAAAAGTCACCAAAGGCTATTATAAAACAGTGTTTTCATTCTTAATTTTGAAACCTTGATACATTTTACAAATAGTATTTTTAAAAACATATTGCTACATTGCCAAGGCTTAAAATAAAACATGTTGACCAAATGGAATATATTACTTAATATAAATCTAAAATATTTTTTAAAGTATTAAAGTGATAGTGATATGAATAATACAAGACATCTTCCACTGCGACTTTATCTCAGCATATAGAAAAAGCTCTACCTAGAGAAAAAAAAAGAAAATAATTTAAGAATAAACACAAATATAAGATGAGTTGGATGTGATGACACATGCCTGTTACATCCGAGCACTCTGGGAGGCTGAGGCAGAAGAATCAGTTGAGCCCAGTAGTTCAAGACCAGCCTAGGCAACAGAGCGAGACCTTGTCTCTACAAAAAAACAACTGAAAACTAGCTGGGCATGGTGGGGCACATCTGTGGTCTGAGCTAATTGGGAGGCTGAAGTGGTAACACCCCTTGAGTCGAGGAGCTAGAGGTTATAGGGAGCCATGATTGGGCCACTGCACTCCAGCCTGGAAGACATAGTAAGATCCCATCTTGAAAAAAATAATAAAATAAAATAAATTTTAAAATAAGAATAAAGTAAAATTTTTAAAAGAATAAATACAATTTAAATTTGAGATATGGCAAATTACATTAAATACAGGGCAAATGTTTTCAGGTAATAATCTTATTTCTGGAGTAAGTAATCAAGGAAAAGGGAAAGCTATTACATTGCTTCAGTTCAGAATCTTCCAAATATATACACATATTCAATAGATGTATCCTACTAAAAGCTTCAGAAATAATTTTCATTGATATATAATAGTATTAATCATGTTTAAATAATTTATTTAAAATATTTTCTTGCATCTAAAATGAACTTGCCCCACTTTGGCTTTATTGTTGACTCAGAAGATATGATTGAACAAAATTGGATTCCTTGATTAAAACTCAGAAACCTGTATCCACTTGTTTGCCCTGAAGAATCATCACAATACTGTCACATAATTTATTTTGATGTTTAATGTATTCTGCTTTTTCTACCAATCACTAGATATTTTTAGTGCTTTTCTATATCACAGTATTTCTTTATGTAAATTGGAATTAAATTATTTAGTTTTGAGATACTTATTTTCCACATTTAGAGACCTTTTGCCCTTTATTTTGTATCAAGTAAGCTGTTTAATTCTTAAAATGTAAAAGCAATACTGTACTTTACACACTTTATTTCCCCTTATATAAGATGTTTATTAGCTCCCCTTGTTCCTTAAGTAACTACGTGCCTCTTATTCCAGGTACCTTTCCTTAAAGACGCCTTTCATACTTTAAAATTTTTAGAAATAGCGACATCTTGACAATCTCAAGGTGATCATTCTGTGATGCGTTCTATTACACTGAGAATAATTAGAAAAATGAAATAGTGTGATGCACATGAAGGCAGCCATAAAATCAAAATTATTCACATATAATTCTACTGTAAACATTATAGGAAAAGAAAGAGTAAAACTGGAAATGAATCCTGTGTTGTTCCTTTGCTGATTCACTCTAGACTTGCTAACAGGAGAAATAGTAAATACAGTAATGCAAAGAAATCTGGGAACACAGTCCAGCCAGGGGCAAAAACGACCACCCTCAGACCAAATCTGCCTACTACCTACTTTTGTGAATAGTTATATTGAATCTCAGCAGTGATCAATGATTTATGTATTGGTTATGGCTACTTTTATGTTATAAAGGTAGTGTTGAGTAGTTGCTACAGAAATCAAGTTCTACAAATCTGAAAATATTTACTAGCTGGTCCTTCATAGAAAATGTTTGCCAACTCTAGGTCTAGGTGCAAAGTGCTTCTCCATTGATCTGTCCCCTCCATCACTCTTTGTGTTCTATACTTCCTTCTAAACCCTATGTCAACATATAGAAAACATAAGTTTCTAGTGTGTCTTTCAATAAATCTGGCAGCATGTCAGGCAAGTAGCAAGGTTCTGAGACAGCCAACTAAAAAGGGCTCCCCAGAGAATCTCCAACCAGCCCGCACACTGGGAGGATGGGATGAGGCCTTGGGAGGTTCCTGCTGTTTGCAGAGGGAAGGAGCCTGGCCTCTCCTGTTCCTGACTGGTAACCTGGGATTCAGTCAGTGAGGTAGAGAGCCTGTTAGCAGGACCCCATCTCACTTCGCTGTGTTGTTTTTCCTTTTTCCTTTTTTCCCAACAAATTCCAGATACTCACCCTTCAAAGTATCTGTGAGCCTAATCTTTTCCATCCTAAGAATCCAGTTTTTAGCTGAACTAAGGAGACAGTCCTACAGCATTTTCAGACACATCTGTGGCCAAAGCCAGAGTTTCATGCTATCCTCTTCTGCCATCCAGCAAACCTTCAAATCTCAATGTTTCTTCTCTCTTTAAAATTACCTCCACCCACTCTTATCTCTTGAAGTTTGCTCTCTCCCAATAATTAGAAAAATTATGCCCTGTTCACCTTTTTTTTTTTTTTTTTTTTTTTTGTATCTCACAAAAGTCAAGTATACATATCCTTTCACTATAAGAAGTTTCCTAGTCCCAGCTACTTGGGAGGCTGAAGCAGGAGAATTGCTTGAACCCGGGAGGCGGAGGTTGCAGTGAGCCGAGATTGTACCACTGCACACCAGCCTGGCACCTGGCGACAGAGTGAGACTCTGTCTCAAAAAATAAAAAGAAGTTTCCTAGACTACTTTTTTATATTCTGTAGCTCCAACAAAATAAAGTGGAACTTAAAAATTGAGCACCCATGGACACAAAGAAGGGAACAATAGACACCAGGGCCTATTTGAGGGTAAAGTGTTGAAGGAGGGTGAGAACTAAAAACTATCAGGTATAATGCTGATTTCTGGATGATAAAATTATCTGTGCACCAAACCTCAGGACAAGCAGTTTACTCATCTAACAAACCTTGCACACATACCCCTGGAACCTAAACTAAAAATTGAAAAGAAGAAAATAAGGCCATAAAGACTTCTTACTTCATTAAGCTTTTTCTAGACCTGAAAGTCTATCAAGGTAGAACTACTGATGTTTGACTGCCTCAAGCAGGAAAATAATCTTTTAAACTGCATAACACCGTGTTCTGGGTAGCACAAGCCTATCCAGTTTTAAGATTAACAAACCAACCAACAAAAAACCTGTTTCTTCACTATATGCATGAAAAACAACTTGAGATCTTCTAGAAAAATTGGAAATCATGACTGCTTTTTGTTTGTTTATTAACACTGTGGTTTCAAAACAAAATTTTATTCACCAACATTTCAGAAGATTCAGACTGGTCTGGCAGGGCCTATTCCTCAAAAGCAAGAATACTGTGATGACAAGGGACAAATAGTAGACTACTCAGAAAGAATTACACAGTGACGACCAATCTGTATGGGGTTACTGGTTTTTGGAAAGAACTGACCTGGAAGAGAACACAAAATCTTAAGGCTTGGGCTGGGTGTAGTGGCTCATA
Organism: Saimiri boliviensis; assembly: GCF_048565385.1. Classification (NCBI taxonomy): domain Eukaryota; kingdom Metazoa; phylum Chordata; class Mammalia; order Primates; family Cebidae; genus Saimiri; species Saimiri boliviensis. Next base: position 67,819,435 of record NC_133452.1, read on the forward strand.
CCTGTAATCCCAAGCCTCTGGGAGGCCTGAGGCAGGAAGATCACTTGAGCCCAGAAGTTGAAGGCTGCAGTGAGCTATGGTTGCACCACTGCACTCTGCCATTAGCAGCAAGACAAAATAATACCCTGTCTAAAAAAAAAAAAAAAAAAAAAAAAAAAAAAGTCTTAAGGCCTACAAGATAGAAGATAGAAGTCTAACACTCTCCTCTCTGTAATCTTCAGTAAAACAAACAAACAGAAAAGCATTTCATTCTTCTGGAATCTGACAAGCAGGTTGAAGAGTTTTGGGTCCTAAAGTCCCTTGCACATTTGGAAGGAGGGGCACAGACAAACATAGGAAGTTACAAATTTTGAGCTGCTCTAAACCCTGAAACAGAAATGAGTAAATGTGTTAATATGTTTTAGAGCAGAGAAAGGCCCTCTGTTGGAATCCATTCATCAATTTTATTATAATTTTTTAACTGAAAAGAACTAGAAAGCATAGTTGTCGGACAACTGCATGGGTATAGGTTCTACCATACAGACAGAAAGATGTACAGCTTTTAGTTCCTTAGTCCAGTTTCTTACAACCGGGCATAATAATCTTCCTCAAATGATTTTCCTTCAAAGTTGATCAGTCTTAGAATTAGCTGATTAACCAGATCAACTGCACAAGCATTTGTCCTAGGGTTTTGTGGCTCCAAACCATTGGGTAAAGAAATATTCAAGTGCCTCCACAGGATTATCTTAATAACTGATTAACTTAATGTACTGAGCTAAATTATAACTTTGTTCACTTCTGGACAAAATCTGTTTTTCTGTCCAGTTTTTGTTAATGTCAATTGACCCTTTTCAAATTAGATTGGCCCATGCTGTGTCTTATACCTAATTCTATTGAATTTTTTCTCCATCTAATTTTGCCTTGATTATTTCCTAGTGTTCTATTGTTTTAATAGATTCTTTTTCAAGCACTTTTCCATGAAAATATTTTTCTGATTCCCCATTTTTTATACAACTGCATATTACGATCTTACATATATTTCTTGGAAATTGTGTTATATCTTCCACTGGCATGTACTAACTTTTTTTGTTTTTTTTTTTATCTCATAAGACTTGTCATAACCTCACCAAAGGGGTCATCTGCCAGTAAGAACATTATTGCCATAGTTGCAGTTTTTAAACCTAGATTCTCACTAACAGTAACAAATGAATATTTTATCAGGAATCTTTCAGGAGTCTTTTTCACAAGACTGTCTCAAAGATAAAACATTGTTTCTTTTTCATAAATTGCATTTAAGTTCAAGATAATTAGATGTGCCTATATAATCCAAAATTCTAAACCAGAAGTCTATTTTAAAATAATTACATAATAGGAGAGATAGCTACTTATAATACCTACATCTTATATAGGCATTTTTTTGTTTTTTGTTATCTCAACTACAATGCATTTCAATTTTTAAAATAATTATCAATATACACATTTACATGTATAATGATGGCTTTCAATAAGGAAGTTGAAAAGGAGAGGAATATTTATTGAAGTCAATATTGTATAATGGAAAAGTACCATGTCTTTGGAATCAGAAAATCATGGGTTTAAGTCTCTAATTTTGTGAATCTGGGTAACTTAATTAGCTGTAAAATGTAGCCTATCTAAAAGATAAGGCTGGGGATAATTTTCTCATAGGGTTGTTGTGAGGATTAGATGAGATAATACATGTGTAATGAAGCCTTCGAAGCGCTACATGGCTGTCACAGCTATGCCTGCTTTCTGAGTCTAGAGGTCTCAAGATGCTCTTTATGCATAAAGCTGTTACTTTGAACCATGGGCATCCAGTGAAATCATCTATGCTTCCTGGGATAAAATAAATTGGGTAAGGTATTAGTGTCCAAACTACAGTCCAATGGAACAATGAACAGTCAGAATAATCCATATGATATAAACATATATAGACCCAATGAGATGCACTTTTAGGATTTAGAATGCTCAGTGCACCAGACAGATGGTCACTGAGCTCCAGCTGTACATTGCAAGCAGCTGAGCAATTGTTTAAGATATCTATGTAGCCTATTTTATATCTTAGGCTTAGAAGTTCTGAGATAAAATTGGGACTGAAAGTAACTCAAACCAAAATGATCTAAAATATACCAAAACTCATTAGTTCTATACACTTACCAACAACCTCAATAACCATTGTTATCAGCACAAAAATCAATACAGTTTACAAAAGTGCATGTTGCTTTATAACAAATTTGTCCTTTTTAGGCAATCTAATCTACTCTCAGGAATTCAATTGTCATCTGTGTGGCAATGACTCTTAAAATCCCCTTGTTTGTGACTTTGATTTTAAAGCATATTGTTCCTTATCAGTTTAATGTGAAGAAATACTAATCATACTTGATATGTCACTTTGAAATCTTGCTTTAAATACATTTACAGGAAAGTAATTGTTTCACACATTTAGTCATCACAGATATGAACTCATTGAAAGACTGTGCCAGAACGAGGTTGAGCACATTTCTTGATGGCAATCTGACAATGTGGCTACACTATTATGGTCTTTCTAGAGGACTCTGTATTGGAAATAATTTCCAAAATATATTCCATTTGGGAGTGCCATATAAATATTTATTGATAAACATGATAGTGGGGCTGTTTACAGGAGGCATTACCTTTTGTAATTTTAAATCCCTCAAATAAAATTTATCTAAGGAATTAAAGCAATTAAATTAATGGCCAGTGTCACTTCAGAACACAGTTCTGGTCAATTATGTCAATCGGCGAAAAATTAAAACATTTCAGTTGGCTAAGATCAAGACAACAAAAACAACAACAAAATGTCTTCCCTTGAGCTAACCAAATCCTAATCAACTTCTAAAGCCCATTTCATGTCCCAGTACTTCGATATCTTCCCTAATCACTTACTTTAACCCACGAGGACTACTAACTTGATAGAATTACAATAAGCCTCATGGTCTATATAACAAATGTGGCACTCAATCAATAAATAGCCTGTTAAACATTCATTTGACGGATAATATGTAGATATAGAAAGACTGTGATCCAAGCAAGGTATCATAGCTGTTTGGTAGCAGAACTAGGACTACTAAAATTTAGGCTTTCCATCAAGTTTATTTCCACTACACTCTACAATCTCTGCCCACTGCTTCATATTTTATTTCCTTGTATATTTGTTTTTGTATCTTACAATTACATTTTAAGATCATTGAAGGAAGAAGGGTGGAGTGTGGAGTGAGCTTGGAAGGGTACAGAAGGGAGGTATCAGGCACTCTACTAGAATGCTTTATGTGTCATTTATTCTACCTGTTACAATAACCTTGTATCTCTCCCTATTTAACAAGTTAGGATCTGAGGCTCAAAGGGATAATATTAGCTGCCCAGGGCCACATAGATAGCAAGCTGCACAGATGGTCACTTTGGGAAAATAAGTAGTATTATACTGTATGTACTGTAAGTGAATCAATATGCCACTATTTTCCCCACTCCCTAAGATATTAAGAACATATCCCCATTTATTTACAATACCTTCTTATTCCTAAGACATGTCCTGTGAAATTACAAGTTGTTAAAAAAATAATAATAAAGAAATAGAGAAGAAAATTTTAATCACAATATTTACAGCACCAAAGAATATTAAAAGGGGGCTGGGTGCAGTGGCTCATGCCTGTAATCCTAGCACTTTGAAAGGCTGAGGAGGATGGATCACGAGGTCAGGAGTTCAAGACCAGCCTGGCCAAGATGGTGAAATTTTTGTATTTCTACTAAAAATACAAAAATTAGCTGGGCGTGGTGACAGATGCCGGTAATCCCAGCTGTTGGGGAGGCTGAGACAGAGAATTGCTTGAAACAGGAGGCAGAGGTTGCAGTGAGCTGAGATGACACTGTACTCCAGTCTAAGCAACACAGACTCCATCTCAATTAAAAAAAAATAAAAATAAAAAACTGTTAAAAAGGTCTTTGAAGTAAATGGAAATGGAGCAATTCTTTCTGTCTTAATTCATACCATTGTTGGTAGTTGCGAGGTGCATTAGATGTTCACCACATTATGTTTCTATTACGTAGTTAGATCAATATCGATAAAGGGGAAAAAACTATTTGCTAAGATTTCCATTAAGAGGCCTCGTGAAAGAATGCAGGAGGACATTTTTACCAATGCCTTTGGTTCTGTTTGTCAGAATGGAAAACAGGATTTTTCTCAGTATAGAAATAATTCAGCCATGTGGTCTGCTGCTGCTTGCTTGCATCAAGTGACAGGATGCCTCTCCTTCAGTCCTTAATAAATTTAGGCAATTTCTTTGCCAACCATTGGCTATAGTAAGGACACTGTGAGTTTTAAAATATTTTAATTTGTTTACAAAATAGTATATATATACATATATATATATATATATATATATATTTCCACATATATCTCCATATATGCATTAGAATCTAAAATTATTTTTAAATTTCATGTAATAATATAATTGTAAACTAGATCAAAATCTTTACTTTAAATATGACGATTTGAGCCACTTTTAATCTTAATGTAGAGGAAATTTACAATATAATTTTAAATCATCTAGGACTTTTAAAAACTTTAAATAATTACTCATTTTTACCAAACCCTCCCCAAAACTCTATAAAATAAGAAAGGAAAACTAAAAGATCTTCAATATGGTGATTTTGTTCTAGGAAAAATTTATACATAAAATGAACTGAGAAGAATCTGAAAATTTGCAGAAGATACCAATTCCCCAAATTACATATTCTCTATCCAGACTAGTTCTTGCTCCTACATAAAAATCTTGCTCCAGTAAGAGCAGGGGCAACATAAATCATAGGATCTAAATATGGAAGAAACCTAATTATCTACCACACCCCCACTCTATTCAAGTTTTGCTACAGAACATTTTTCTTACAAGGCAAATGCTAAATGTCTCAGTACATAGCCTTGCAGCTCAAAAAATTTTTAACAGTGTCACTAAGAGTTCAGTACAAAAAAAAAAAAAAAATTGTCTTCTTCTTAGTGAAGCTTTCTGTTTTCTGCAATATTCTGAGATACTCGTAAAACATTGTAGGAATAAAATATACATGAACTTTTGAAAACAGAGTTTGAAGAAATAACTTGAACTTACTGCCTGTTTATCTTATAAAAATGAATAATTAGTATCTAGTTATATTAGAATTTAAGTGTATGCCTATGTACATCATCTTATTCAAATGTTTTAATCCTAAAAACCTGTACTCTGAATAGATAGGAAATTTATTAACCAAATCTTATTGAAATGCTATAGGTAAGATTACACTAACAGAGAATCTTAGCTTGAATCTTAAAAAGGATAAACAATATAACTTTTTAAAAATATATACATGTACATTTTAATATTTCTATATGAAATAAAAGAAGGGAAGAATGAAGCTAAAGAAACAAATTAGGAGGCTACTGCAATTATTCATGTGAAAGAAATGAGTACCTGTCTATGCACATAAAGATAAGCTAGATCCGGGAAACTTTGAGATTGAAGAGTCTCTAAAACTTGGAAAAATGATTAAACATGAGAAGTAAGGCAAGAAAAAAGTCAAAGACAAATCTAAGTTTCTGAGTCCAAGTGTCAGATGGAGAATGTCAGTGGCATTGATAAGAATAGAAACTAGGTTCTCAAAAGAACAAAAGAGTGATCTTTGGCCAAATGGATCTTGAGATATCAGAGGAAGTTTTAACAGCATGGAAAGAAGACAGAACTAGAGACAGAGATTTAGAAATCATGTGTGCAAAGGAAATTTACTGAGCCACTGGCATGGAGATCATAGAAAATGAAATGTCTGGAGGTGTCACCAACAGACTGGGAGAAAAATGGCTTCTGGACCACAATGAGAAAACTGGACAAGTGGTTTATTTGGAAGTGGGGGGGCAGGTGCTGAGGGGAAGGGGATTGCTATTCCCCAATTGTAAATGCCTGCTTTAAACTTTCTTTAATTGCTAGAAAAATCACTGTGTGCCTTCACAATGTAGTTAATTGGGAGAATTGTCTAAGTCTTGGCATGGTTTAAGCCAGACAGAGATTGAGTCTTGAAGGGAATGATGTCAGCTCTGAATAGCAGAAAGTGCCACATCAGACAAAAGTAAGGATTATTCCATGGTTCACAACAGCTTCTGAGGAATTAAGTACAGACATTGTTAGCACTGCAGAGTCACATTATATTAAAAAAGAAGAAGAAGAATAGAAAAGTACACTCATTGGTTCTGAATGAAAGCACTCAAAAACTCTGATTTAGAAACTGTTATATAGCAAGGAAAAATAGAGTCAATGAAAATTAAAAAAAAAAACTCTAAAATTGGAACTATGCAATCTATTATTTTCTTTGAAAGTGCAGGTTAAGTTTGTGCACCCTAAATCTCTCTGGACAGAATTTTATTTTCTCCGTAGGCTCTTCCTCAGGAGCAAAAACAGATTTGCCAAGTACCCAGGGTCCTCCCAAGGCAGCTGTACAGAAATAAGCAAAACATTATTTATTTCCTATTGTTTTTGTTTCCCTTTCAGGAATTATGGTGATCAGCTGGGGGGAAGAAGTGCCCTATTTACAGTGGTACAACCACTGACATGTCTGACCTCAAGAAGAAAGGGCAGCCCACCATGAGGGACTGGATATGTGACATATTAGATAACCACAGAAAGGCTAGGAAAATCCACCTAATGTGTAAAAGGCTTGGTCTCATTCCAGAAAGTAGTAGGAAAGGAAAATATTTTATATCTTCACATCCAGAAGGTTAATATTCAAACTGTTAAATTAAACTCAATAGAGCTATAAAATTTTATCCAAGATTCACAAACTTCTCTGAGGGAAAAAATACATAAATGACACATTTTTATTCTTCTAACAAAAAAATGTTCAAATTAGTGAGGAAAGTCTGCATGTCAGAAATTCTGTTCACTGAATCAGACACCTACAAACTATGTGACCGTTTGGACTAGGACTTTGCCATTGAAGATCCTGTCTAGCTCTGAGATTCTACTATTTCGACTTTGCTTGAGAAGAGAGAGATTTGTATGAGAACTCATTTCTAAGGCAGTAAGTTGGGCCATGTCACCCTTTAGGCTTGATTACAGAGACCTTCCTCACAAGTGGTCCTGGGATAGGTATCCCATTACATTATCTCCTCCTCACCTCCAATTGGAGCTTCCACTGAAGGCCTCTAGAATTCTGCTACCAATGGTCCCAGCTCAAGCACAGAAATAAGTAGCAAGCAGGAAACCCACTTTTGTGTTATTTACCTGTTAGCATCCAAAACACCCCGTGGCCAGATGCTTTTTTATATTTAAGGGTGACCTTTAAGTCACATCTATACCCTGTTGTCAGTGGGCTGCAGTAAAATGTGGGGCTGCCTCGTAGGTCACGCACTATTAATTCTAGCATAGTAAAGGGGGACTTCAACTCTCTAGTCACTATTTTAAGATCTATTCCTGGCCTACAAGACTCATAAAATGTTCCTTAAGATACTCTTGAGACTAATTTGCATAAGCAACTGGTGATCATTAATCTGGTGACTGCAAATGTAGGCAAAAGGGGACAAATAAATGTAGAGTTTTCTCTTTTAATCAAACCATTCCCTTCTAGATTCAGAGTAAAGAAGTTCTCATCTCCATGGGACATTGCTCTGTCTTTTAAATACGAAGCTATATGTCTTCCTCTTCAGCATACAGAAAATAGGATTAAAACAATAAGAAATAAAAAAGAATAGTAACTGAGGTAGGAGCTTTTCAATGAAGAAAAAAATTAAAGCTAATTTTTAGACACATCAGACAACATAAAAGGAACAAAAACATGAACAATAATAAATATTTACTGCAATTATACCACTTGCAATGCACTGGGCTGAGGTCATTACATCTGCTATCTCTTTTAATATGCATAACCATCCTAAAATGTAGTTACAAATATTTTCCTTATTTTATAGATGAAGAAATTGAGGCTTAAAGAAGTTAACCAATTTGCTGCAGGTCACACAGGTATTAAAGCAGCAAGTCAGGCCAGTCTTTGTTCTGGGCTTTTCAACCTTGAAGAAGTTAGTTGATTCAGTCCTGCTGCAAGGTAAATTAAAAAGAAATGGAGGTAACTTGCATTTATCAAGTGTTTTCTAGATGCCAAACACTTTATTGGATACGTTACATACCATTTTGTGTGTATGATTCTTAACAAGAACAATAAAACAAGAGTAGTTATTACTACCTTCATTTTACAGGAAAAAAAAAATCCTTGGGATTTTCTGACAGTTCTAAAGCCTCAGGGTGAGGTGCCATGAGAGGCCAGCAGCTCTCAGCTTAGTGTCTGTGTCTCAAACAGGCAACCTCTGAGTGCCTTTTGGCCTGACCACATTGTATCATTTTCATTCCTTTCTCTTCTTTCTTGTCCTTAAAATTGAGAGTCTGGAAAAGGGGTGAATTTTTCCTCCTTTGTCTTATAGCTATAATGTTTTAATATTGGATAATGTTCTCTCCTCCACACATATTTGTTCTTTGTTGATTTGCCAAACAAAAAGAAAAAAAAATATTTAGATGATCCCTTTTAGAAAATAGCCTAGCTTATATGGTCACTATTGTGCCCTTTAATTTTATTTTTGTGTGACAGAAACAATATTATCATGATCTTTTTAATAACAAATTCTAATCATCATACTCTCCTCTCACCCTAAGCAGATAAATCCCTAGACAGATTAAAATGAATTTTTGCTCCCAAAAAGGCAAAGAGAAGTGCACATTTGTATTTAAACATCACTTTCAATATGTAGGTATCAATCCCCTCCTGTAGGCTACTAGAATAAGGGATAGAATTCTATTCATATTTGTATTCCTACACCATATTAGGTGTTAAATAAATTTTTACTTAGTGGATTGTCATTGGGTACTATCTGGACAGTAAACATTACATAATCCAGTGTTTCAACTGATATTATAGTATAAATTAGTTTATGAGAATAGCCTGAGAATAGTCCAAAGGATTAAGACACTAGAATATAAACTCCATAAGAGCAAAGACTCAACTTTCTAGTAAGCACATAAGACAGAGTCAGAGACAGCATAAGGTTACAGTAAATATTAGCTCAATGAATGATTCAGGAAGTAACTCTTCCTAAGGGTAACTGAAAAAATATAAAATATGGAAGAGGGCTTGATTAAATTATAGGCAAACAGCCCCAGGAGAAGATCCTGGCAAGAGGAAATAAATATAAGAGCATGGAGTATCTTCAGAGGAGCAGGACAGGGTCTAATGAGAAGAACAACAATTCAATAGCTACAGGATTCTTAATTATGTATAACAGTACTAATTTTTTTAAAAATTGTTCAAAGTGGATTATTAGCTTCTTGTATGTGGACAGTAGAAAACAATAGAGCCTCTGCTTTCTAATGAGGCATTATATTGTGTGGAGAATATGTCGCAGGGAGTGTTATATGATTCCCCATGCCAGCTATCCATGCCTGAAAGAAAAGTACACATGGGACTACACTAAATGGGCAGTGTTATCATGGGCAGGAAGCTTCCTTGACCCACTTCAGTGTTGAAAATGTCTCCCTTTTGCTAAGAGTATTAAATCGGTAGTTATAAAGTATCCATGCAAGCCAAGTAACAAAATGATAACCAGTATTCCATTGTTCGAAGGGCCAAACTGATGCTAAAAACAAATAATAAGTAATACCATAAGTTAACTTTGTTTTGGTCACATATTCTCTTCCATACATACACAAATACACCAAGCACACACACATCAGGTAAAACCCTCCTTTTTGTTCACTTGCCACAGCCAGCCCACTCTCCATGGATCGCAATGAAAGAACAGCTTCACAGCACTCGTAGTTGACAATGGTGCTGCATGTGTCAAGCTGGCTTTGCTGGGGATGACACCCCTGAGCCATGTTCCCCTCCATTGTTGGGTGCCCCCAGCACCAGAATATAAACTCTGTCAGAGTAATGACTTGTCTTTCTAGCAAGCACACAGGACAGCATCAGAGACAGCATAAGTCTCCAATAAATATTACTGGAACTGAGCCAGAAGGACTACCAAATGGGCTAAGAAGCCCACAGCAAGTGTGGCATCCTGACACTGAAGTCGTTCATCAAGCACAGCATTGTTTCCAACTGGTACGATGAGGAGAAGATCTGGCAGCTCACCCTCTGCAATGAGCTGCATGTGGTTCCCAAGGAGCACCCGATGCTGCTGCCCAAGGCTCCTCTGAACCCCAGAACCAACAGAGAGGAAGTTGACTCAGATCATGTCTGAGACCTTCAATGTCCCTGCCATGTACGTGGCCACCCATGGCCATGCTGCCCCTGTAAGCCTCCTGTAGTACCACTGTTACTGTCACGGACTTTGGAGATGGGGTCACTTACACAGTAACATCTTTGAGGGCTATGTCTTTCCCTAGGCCATCCTGTACCTGGACCTCATGGAGATCCTCACAGAGCATGGCTACAGCTTCACCACCACTGCCTAGCAGGAGATAGTGCACAACATCAAAGAGAAGCTGTGCTACTACATTGCCCTGGACTTTGAGCTGTTGATGGCCACCATGGCATCCTCTTTCTCCCTGGAAAGGACCTAGGAGCTGCCCGATGGCTAGGTCATCACCATCAACAATGAGAGGTTCTGGTGTCTGGAGGTGCTGTTCCTTTTTCCTGAGCTTGAAATCTTGCAGCATCTCCAGGACCACCTTCAACTCTGTCATGAAGTGTGGCATGCGCATTCACAAGGACCTGTATGCTGACACCGTGCTGTCTTGAGGCAGGACCACATACCCAGGCATCACTGACAGAATATAGAAGGAAATCGCTGCCCTGGAACCCAGCACTTTGTGTAAGTCGGCAGCTCCACACTGGCCTCCCTTTCCACCTTCCCCAGATGTAGATCAGTCAGCAGGATAAACAGCGAGAAGATGTGTCACATTTGCTGCATGGGTTAATTCAGAATATCTCATGATAGCCTCATGAAACTAGAGCGAGCCTTTGAAAAGAAGTCTGTCTCAGAAGCTTGTATCTGATTGTCAGCACTGGATTATAGAACTTGCTGCTGATTTTGACTTTCTATTAAAGTTAACTGTTCTCTTAGTATTTGTTTAATACCTGTATGTACCTTGGATTTAAACCCTTAGTACATGTAGCTCAGTCACTCAGTGGCTGAAGTAAGAACATGCTTGTGGAAGAAAAGTCTGTGGTTTGGTGAGTCTGTGTGACCAGCAGTGTGTTGATCTATGCAGGTATTAATGTGTCGGAGTGGAGTGTTCCAGGATTTCTCTAGAGGCTGACAAGAGTTCCTGAACCAGTTGTTTCTGTCTTGCTGGTCTATAAGGGTTGGAGAAGTCCAAGCTTTAGGACCCAGTTTCCTTTCTTACCTGGTGTTTTCCTGCCAGGACACCGTGGGCTGTTACTTGCCTGGAGTTTAAAGTGTTTTGCATTAATACCTATAAACTTATTGATCCTTTTAATTGATGTAAGGTATTTTTGCACATTATTTTCAATTATTTAAGAAATGACAACAAATTTTGGCTTTCTACTGTTATGTGAGAACATTAGGCCCCAGCAACACGTCATTGTGTAAGGAAAAATAAAGTGCTGCCAGAACTGGAAAAAAATAAAACATAAAAAAAAAAAAGAAAGAAACCCTCTTCATTTTTTTTTCAGGAAGTCTGTTACATTTTTTCTTCCTTCTTATAGGCCGGAGACCTCTTTATGGCTCCCGACCAAGAACTTTTCCAGGTTGCCACTGACAGAAAAGATGTTAATTATCTACTTAGCACTTTCTTTTTAGGCTCTTGGTACTAACTGCTCCTCATTTCTCTGCCAAGATAATTCTTGGTCTGTGATCAGAGCTCTGAAGCCCTTATGCTATCATTCTGAGTCACAGCAGTGAATTACCCTGCTCAAAATATAAGGGAAGAAGGACAGTGCATACGTAGTTAGGGTGTGCCTGCATCTCTCTCTAGTTAAGTGTTAATGAAACATTAAGGAGCAACAAGGGTATCATGTCTCCTAGTCCTATGTAAATTCTCTCATTCATCTGCAATTTAATTCCCCTCTAAATGTGTCACTTACAAAATTGAGGACCTTGTGGTGCTTGAATTAGGAAGAACAAGTAAATAGCTGCTTGAAAAGTATTTTGATTGAAGATCTGGCTTGGTTCACATGTGTCATTCCCAGTAGATATGGTGGAGACACCAAAGTCACTATGGCTTTGCTATTCCCAAGAGAACATAAAATTAAATTGCAAAACTCACAAAATTTAGTAAGTTGGACTCAGGTTGAGGTGCAAATATCAGCATTTTAAAGTTGTGGTTAATTAAAATGTCATTCAACTTTTCAAAGTCTTTGTCTTGGAATTCTAATTCTAAGCAGGGAGCAGGGAGATGGAGATGTGAGTAGAAGTCTAATCCCTGCCACCCACCTGCAGAGTAACACTACTTCATCACCTATTTTCCTTATGGGAGGAAATGAGGCTACTGAACATATATGTTTAAGATGTCCTTTGCTTTTAAACTCAATGATTTTATAGATTCTCATTACATATATTTAAAACTAATATTTGAGTTTTCATTCAAGCTTGTTTCTTTGCCAAAGTTAAAGCTTCTACATTGCTTAATAATGTTAACAATTTCATTATGTAACTGTAAGAAAGCTTTTTTATTTTTTACATTATGTAACTGTAAGAACAACTACATTGTTTTTAAAATCAACATTTCCATGATCTTTTAAAAATCAAATGAGAAATAATACAATATGATATTCGTTTATCCTACTAAGATTTTTTTAAATTATGTCACAAATGTTAAAATTTTTTTAAATGACCAGAGCCTTAAGCTTTATCTTCTCTGTTGGCAATTGATTGACAAAAATCCATCCTCATTTTTGTTCCTCTCATTTAATTCTGTAAAAATATCTGTAATTAGTAGAAATGTGTTTGCTGACTTCAATATGGAAGGCAGCATTTTTAAAAACTGCATGTTAACAAATCAAAGCTGTAAGAATTTTCAGCGCTTAACTAGCAAACATAGTAGACAACAAGGTAAGCATGAGAAAACCCAGATTTTTGTTTTATTTTTAACATCAGTGTTTCATATTCAGAAATAATTATTGTGTGTTAGTCTGCTTCACATGAAACAAAATTGCTGACATTTTTGTTCATAGATGATAAAATGTGGATTTGTAATTCAAACACAGATATTAATTCCTAATGAGCTAATTAAAGAAAATCTCATAGCAGGATGTGTTAAGCAAAAGATGACTACAGAACTACTTTCTGAGTACATAAATCTGAAGGTTAGAAATTAGCAAAGCATTTAAAACTCTCAGAAATATTATGTGTTGGCTCTGTGATCCACTGGATCATCCCAGAAATTTTGCATCACAGAGACCACCTATATCTTTTAGCTGTGAATTGCTAGCATTTATTAAATGAATGGATAAATGATCAACAGACTGACTAAACACTGAATGACCTCACCAACTGACTGAATGACCGATTCACCCAAATGAATCATTTAATTCTGCCAAAAAATTTATATTTTCATGTACAAAAAAATTTATAGATTCAAATTATTGCCATAATTCAAATCTGGTAATTTGTAATCCATATCCAAAAGTACTAGGGAGCACAGATACATTCTTTGCTGGAAAAAAAATAAAATTTTGAATTGTGCTAGCTTAGTTGTTCATTCAGCATATATTGACCAGCTGCACTTTAGGATAACAGCACCAGGGTATGGATGCAGAGATGAAAAGTATATATTCCCTTCCTTCAAGCAGATTTTCCAACTACTTAGGTAACCATATGTAACTAAATATATTCATGTACAAAGTTAACTATGAAAAGGGAAGACAAATATGTAACTTCCAAAACAGGATTATTTAGATGAACCATAGGATTTCAGAAAAGCAAAGCAATGAGAATGGGGGTGGCACTTCATAAAGATTTTACTGAATGTGGAGGAAAAGTGGGAGGAGGGGTGTCAGGAAGTAGGCACTTGGCCAATATTGACATTCAGTTGGTATGCCTTAGTTCAGCTGTAGAAGTTGTTAATGTATTGAGATACTTCCATACCAGGAGGTAACTGGTTTCTGCCCCAACCTTCCCCAGGGCCTTCCTGCCACCCAGGCTGTACAGGCCCCTCTCATGGGGCCTCTCACAGTCAAACAACTAACATTTTAAGGCATGGCTCCCTAAGACCCAACTTAAGATTGGGATATGTGCCTGTGCTTTACAGGATATTAAGCATATTATGTGTCACCCTTAAACTAGGCCTTTTAAGAAAACAAAGTATATTGTTTGGATTGTCTAGAGCACGGGGACTGCTGAAAGGGGTCTTAAAATCTGATTATGTAGGACTTTCAATGCGAGGCCAAGCAGTTTGAATTTCATTTGGCAAGTAGTATTATTGAAGTTGAAGGGTGAAAGGGAAAAAAAGGAAAGGAATCAGTAGGAGCAAAACTATGTTTTAGGAAAATCAATCTGGCTGTAATGCATAGGTTAGATTAGAAAGAGACAGGCAGGCACAAACATGACAGGGGCTACACTCTGAGTGCCTAGTATATAGTTGATCCTCTGTAATCTTGTTAAGATGTGATATTTTTATTTTTCCTGATATTATTAATATTTTTGTATTGATACATCATAGTTGTACGTGTTTGTGGAGTACATGTGATATTTTTGGAGTAATGAATAAAATGGTGGATACCAAAGGCCAGGAAGCATAGGGAGTAGGGGAATCAAGAGAGGTTGTTTAATTGGTACAAAAATACAGTGAGATAGAAGAAATAAGTTCTAGCGTTCAATAGCGTGGCAGGGTGACAGTAGTTAAGAATATATAGTATATTTCAAAGTAGCTAGAAGACACTCTGTAATCTTCACCATAACCTTCTTGGTTAAGTACTGCAGTATTACTCATCATATACAACAGAGACAAGGAGAGACATTAAGCATCCTGCCACAGTTCACACAGCTAATACATACATGGCAAAGCTGAGGTTTTACCCCCAGTGATCTAGCTCCAGAGCCCATCACCTTAAGCACAGTGCTGTACTGTGTCTCAATGTACAAAGTGGAAATACTGGAATTGAGAATTTGAATGCTTAGCAAAAAGATTTAATGATCACAATATGGCCACTTCTCAATAGATGTGGGTAAAGAAGAAAATGAGAAATCAGAGATGTCTCCAAGCTTTCAAGTCTGAAAGAATGAAAAGTCCATCAACAACAACAGAAAGGAAATTCACAAGGAAAAGGTATCTTGAGTAATAATTGGCCTCAGTGCTAGTGATACTTGCCAGTCAGTATGTCTGTCAAATCCTGGAGACGAAAACTGATGCTCAGAAGACAAGACAGAACTCTCCTCAGGAATATCACAAAAGGAGTGTTAGTAGAAGCCAGGGGAATGCTGGGCATGCAGGGAGCAGAGAGGACAATTCTGGGAGAAAGTTAGATTTTAAAGATCTAGGAAAAGAGTGAACAAAGCCAGTGAAAAATCAATCTATGTTAAATTTGAATTGGCCTGTGATACATGAGATTGATTGCAAGAAAATTCAATTATTCAAAAATAAATAACTATTGCTGTCTTTAAAACTATAATACAAAGTGAAAAATATAGGATAACATTGTATATGGCTATGGTAAAAATTTGGGAAAAAATATGCATTTTGGAAAAAAATGAAGTGGAATATGCTGAAATACTATCAACAGTTGTGCAAACTTGCTCTTGTGAGTGATGTTTTGCTATCTCAATTTTCCCTGTTTATGCAATATAATTATAGAAATTATATAATAAAATGCACTTGTTAAAATATAATTAAACTGGTGCAACAGAGTACTAGTTAACATTAATATGACTAATTGTTCTACAGTATTTACTAAATCTAACATCTCTACTAATTTTTAGCCTTGCCTATAAAAATTTGGATATAGCAATATTCATACCTGTTGTTATGAATTCTAGATACTTTATTGCAGGTTGAATCTCCTCCTTCTTTACAGAAAATAGTAACAACCCCCAAATACATATATTTTCCATAAGAGAAATCAAATCTTCATGAGTAATCATTATAATATTTACTCTGGCTGTAGACATTTGCCCCTCTCACAGCTACCTTAAATTCCAAATTTGATGAAACTTTGAGTGGTAAGGGCCCCAGACTACTCAAGAAGTCAAGGCTTTACTGAGTAATATAAAGAGTTACCCAATTCCTTATAAATGTCAAGGGTAGTTCTAACTTGTGATCTGCTCTACAAAAATGGGGATAATGAGCTATATATATCAGAATTTGCTCAGCTGAATCTGGAGTTAGTTCATCTGTGTTCCTAAAGGGGTAAACTTGAGAGCCTCATAGTCTGTGTAGGCTTCACAAACCCATATGTTTCCACATTCCATTTAACCTGCTCTCTCTTTCTCCCAATGCCCCATGCACAAAAATTACCTCCTATTCTCTTCTATCCTCTATCAAAATCAAGAGATTAAACTAATTAGTACCAAGCTCTGAATGACAGGTATCCCTTGCAGGAATACATTATTCTCATTTATTTCTCCCTTTGTATTTTTCACTTAACTTCTCTATGCAGGTAATGATACATATAAATGACTATATGGATGTATAAGTATTTTCACACAGCTTCTTCTCCCTCTCCCCTTTTTCCTTTTATTCCTCAATTTGGATTTTTTATTTATATCTACATTACCTACATTTATCCACATCCCTTCTCATCAACATATTCATGTTAACAATCCTTGATTTCTTCTCTGTATTCATATAATCTCATATGGATATATATTGACCACAGCATGGACACACATGCACATACAAATTCACATATTATACTGACACAGACATAATGTATGCATATATATTTACACAAAGGTGTTTATTTTATTTTTTTGATCACTGCTAAAAAAAGAATTATATATACTTTACTTCTTGCTTTTTTCATTCAAAAATATTTTTCAACTCATCTAGGCATAGTTCTAATTTGTTCCTTTTAATATTACTATAATATTACTTGGTATGAGTTTATCATAATTTATTCAGTGATTCTTATCTTAATGTACATTTAATGTATTTCATTTTTTGCCACAATGAACAACATTGAAATATACATCTATTTACTTATGCCTTTATATACAGTGTTTTTATTTCTATGGGCTAGGCACTTTTTTTCTTCTTTTTTTTAATGGTGGTAATCAGAACATTTAACACGAGGTCTACCCACTCAGTAAATGTTTACATACACAATACAGTATCATTAACTATAGACACAATGTTGTACAAGAGATGTCTAGAACAAAATGGTTTTGTGTAACTGAAACCTTACACCTGTTGAATAGCCATTCCACATTTCCCCATCCCCCAAACCACTGGAAACCACTATTCTACTCTCTGCTTCTATGAGTGTCACTAGTTTAGATTCCGCATGTTAAGTGTAATCATGCAGTATTTGTCCTCTTGTGACTCTTATTTCACTTAGCATAATTCCCTCGAGTTTCATCCATATTCTCACATATGGCAGAATGTCCTTCTTTGTTAAATAATATACCATTTTATGTATATACTATATAACTTCTTTATTCATCTATCCATGAACATTTAGGTTGTTTCCATATCTTGGCTATTGTGAATAATGCTGCAATGAACTTGAGGGTGCAGCTATCTCTTCATGATTCTGACTTCAATACTTCTGGATAAATGCTCAGAAGTTGAATTGACTAATAATAATGTGGTTCTATAAGGGATTAATATCAAAACCATATACCAAGTTCCTACAACTCAATAGCAAAAATAACAAAAACAAATAATTGGATTTTAAAGTAGACAAAGGACATGAATAGACATTTAACCAAAGATATACAAATGGGCAACCAATAAATAAAAAGATGCTCAACAAAACAACTCATCAGGAAATAGCAAATCAAGACTACAATGAAATATCACTTCATGCCAATTA
This sequence comes from Saimiri boliviensis, assembly GCF_048565385.1. Classification (NCBI taxonomy): domain Eukaryota; kingdom Metazoa; phylum Chordata; class Mammalia; order Primates; family Cebidae; genus Saimiri; species Saimiri boliviensis. The sequence continues at coordinate 67,837,387 of NC_133452.1, forward strand.
ATCTACTTTCAAAAACAAAAACATAAGAAAACGAGAGCCATTGAGAATGTGGAAAATTGGAACCTTTCCCTTGTATACTTTTGTTGGGACTGTAAAATGGTGCTATTGCTATGGAAAACACTAGGGAGATCTATCAAAAAATTAAAAATAGAGCTTTTTAAAGTATACCTAAGAACAAGCTTTTATTTCCCACTAACATGAATAAAATGGGGGTCTCTCTGGATATTCAAAACCAAGTTAGTTTGAAAAATATACTCAGCTGTGAGCTAGAGTCATGGGAGAATTCACTATTTGTAAACTTTGGGTATCTAGGAGTGTTCAATTTTCCCAAGGGTTTGATAAGTGTGGATTGATAGAAAAAAAGAGTCTTTGTATCGGTCATTGGTAGAGTCAGCTGTAAATAGTCAGCAGTGCCTTCAGACTTTTCTATTTCAGCATGTGCTAAAGTGCATAAGCCCATCTGCTCTGTGGTGGGACATATCCCATGTGATAATGAATTATAACTGAGAGAACACTGAAGTATTATGGCAACATGAAGGTTCAGATGAATTCCCATAAGAGCCATAAGAAAAAATGCACTGCAAATCAAGGAAAACACATAGACTCCATACAAAGTTCTAAGTGATGTTCACATATATTTCACATAATTGTTTCTTTCTGGTTGAGTTCCAATGTTGAATAAATCAAGGGGAAACATATGTATGACATTCAAATCATGTCATTTAATTTTTCAATGGTAAGAAAATACTTGGGGCCAGTAGATTGAATTATATGCAAAAGTGTCTCTTTGTTTCTTCTTCTCTCTCTCTCTCTTTTTTTTTTCCAATCTTTTTAATCAAAGGCAGGGGTGGAGTAAATGTGAAAGCCTAGGAGTATTTCCTTCCGAGAATATTCCCAACGAAACTTAAAGTTTTTCTCTAACAAGTCTGAACAAAGAGGACTTCATCAGGTAGGTCACAAAGCTGCTAAACATTGGGAATAAGAGCCATAATTATACTCCAAATTAGCTTCCTCAAGGAGGAGTCTCTGGCCGCAGCCTTTGTTAAGTGTTGTAATGTGTAGTGAGTAAAATGAATTATTCATGTAGTACTTGAGCCTACTCTGGGAATTTCTGAAGGAGAAAAATATGATTTGTCTTTCAAGTGATGAGAAGAATCTGGATCCTAAATTCAAGGAAATAATACAATCCAAGAGCAGCTTGCACTGATTTCATAACCTTTATAATTTCCACCCCAGACCTCAGTTAAAGCAGAGGAAATATAATTTAATCAATTGGGTAAAAACCTGTGCTGATTATGTGAACACTCCTGAATTCTCAAAGGTGGTACTTCCATTTCTGATGCATGATATGCATTTGGCTTGCCTTTAAGTACACAACTGCTGCTATTTGTGTATCTGAATTATTTCTCCTATAACAAGGCCAGAATTAGATTTGGGAATTTAATTCAAATTAAGTATTAATAATAGGAGCAATATTTTTAATGTCATACAAAGGTGTCATTGGTAACTTAAAAGGTAAATTGTCACAAAGCATTCTCCCTCTCCCTAAATACCTTCAAATTCTAATCTCATCATTAAATTTTCCATCAAATTATTTTCTATTATTTATTTATTTATTTATTGAGACAGAGTTTTGCTCTCGTTGCCCAAGCTGAAGTGCAATGGCTAAAACTCAGTTCACTGCAACCTCTGCTTCCTGGGTTCAAGTGATTCTCCTGCCTCAGCTTCCCTAGTAGCTTGGATTACAGGCATGTGCCACCACTCCCAGGTAATTTTGTATTTTTAGTAGAAATGAGGTTCTTCACGTTGGTCAGGGGTTTTTCCATGTTGTTCAGGCTGGTCTCGAACTCCCAATCTCAGGTGATCCGCCACCTCTGCCTCCCAAAGTGCTGAGATTACAGGCATGAGCCAGCATGCCTGGCCTTCCATCAGATTATTTTCTAATATGTTACCAATGGAAAGGATGAAATTCCAGTGAGATTTGATGATCATGTACTTGAGATTGCTTAAAAATTCTATTGTTGTTTTTCTAAGAGATTATACAACAGATGTTTATTCCCTTTTCTTTGAAAACTTCTTGAAACAAATAACCTTGTGATGCTTTCATAAAAGCAGGGATTTATTCGACCTGCATTATTTTTACTTAAGCATTATTTTGGAAAAAGTTTTATCTGTAAAAAATTAAGGAAATATGAACCTAAGATGATCTGACTTTAAAACATTACTCAATAAAGTAATGTTCTTAAACCCCTTCCTTCCTCCCCTTGGAATGACAAAGGATTAATGAACATACATTAAAAAGCACCATTTCTCAGACTTGGGGAGATGTAGAAAACTGGAAGACCCCACAATGCCTTCATTCCCACTGACCTCCCACTGACCCCTGCTTCCTCCTCTTTCTTCTGTGTGAGTAAACCCCAAGCCAATCTCTAAGCTGCTAAAAGCTGTGCCATCCTCTATGTCATGCTTATTGAAGGGACAAAGACAAAGTTCTGGAATAAAGCCTTTCCTGAGACCTTATCATCTGCCCATAAAATGAAGCTCCTTGGAGCAGTAGGTAGGAGCAGATCAGTAGCTACTCGACAAGCTAGTGGAGGTTAACCAAGCCCTACTTTGAAATCCCAAGTTGTCCAATGCTGAGAAGTGGACTTAGTGTACTCTTCCCATCCCAGCATGACCTCAAAGTGAACAGAGCCATCCTTGAAGATAAAGTGAGAGAAGGGGAAGAAAAGAAGTCCAAGATGTTGGGTTTGATGGTGCTGAGTCCTGAGCACTGCCCCACCTCTTTTCCTACATGCCCTGGATCTGTGGGCATCCTTTGGTTGGTATCCATCCCTGTGACAAAATGTTAACCCATTTTCCAGTCCAATCGTACCTCTAAACATTCAATTCTTTTGGCAGAGAACTAGAAACTCTAATACAATATAAATACCTCTTTAAAAAATCATATTTGCATGCCACAGAACTTTGCCGGTAAAGCTCTCTGAGGGTAAGAAGAATGTCTATTTCTGCTTCTACTGAAAACCCAGTGGCTAACACAACACCTTGCATGGAGTAGCTGTTTAATAAATATATTAGGATAACTGGTGGTTCTCAAACTTTGGTGAGTATGAGATTCACCTACAGGTCTTGTTAAGCCACAGATTGCTGATCCCACTCCTAGTTTCTTTTGTATGAGATCTGGGATGGGATCTAAGAATTGGCATAATCAGCACCAACTTCCCTGGTGGTATTAATGATGCTGGTCCAGAGACCACATTTTAAAAACTTTTGTATTAAGCCACATGAAATGACCATTTTTCTTGGTCCAAAATGTCCAAATATTAGCAATTTCATATGGTTCACCCTCATATGTTTATGAGTTAATATTTATGAATGAATGGCTAAATATAAAGTAGGCATTTATATTCCTTCTTGAGGTTACTCCTATTCACAAGCAAGCATATGGAAAACTAGAGAGCATGGGCTCAGGAGCCACACTGACCTACATTTGAATTATTACTCTGAAATGTACTAGGTGGGAAGCCCCAGGTAATTAACTTATCTTTCTGTATCCTTAGTTTTCTGACCTCTAAACTGAAGATGATGAACTTGCCCAGAAGATTGGATAATGTTTGAAAAACATTTGCACTATACCTGGCATGTGGCAGATATTCAACAAAGAGTAAACATCATCATTATTAATTTCAACATTATTATTATCTTCACACTGGGCTACACTCTAGAGGTTAGAATACAGCATATTCTTTTATGTGTTTTATCTGGGGAAGTAAACCAGAATTAGGAAAGTCTGGTTGAGGGTTGTCTCAGAAGGGCAATGCCTCACTCTGCTAAGGAAAACATTTTTGTTAGAGCATGCAACACCTGCTTTGGTTCTGACAGTGTGATTGGAGAATCTCAAATCCGAATCTAATAGTAGTGAAATTCAATACATTCAAGTTGTTGAAGTGAAAGGAACATAATACAGTGTCAGAAGCCTAAATCAACTTCAAATTCCTTAATATTTAGGACATTTAGAACAAATTACTTAACCTTTCTCAGCCTATTTCTTCCTCTGTGAAAGGGAATTAATAGTACCCACATTCTAGGCTTATTATAGAGACAAATAAATACTGTGTGTGTAAATGTATATAAAATGCAAAGGTCTACACAACTATTATTTATTTGTGTAGTGAGACAGTCTCAGTTTCAGCCACACTATTCCTCTGGCCTTCTAAATCCATCCTCACATGTCAGAATTGTGTGCTAATATATGGTCTACAAAATATGTCCACTGTAGCTGTAGAGAATTTCTCTCAGGACCTCAGTCATTTTTGTAAGTTCCCAAGAGGCCCAAATACCTCCACCTCTCCCTTGCCTCTTTGCACAGGCCTGAATGAGCTTTTAGTTACCAAATGAAGCTACTGGCTCTACAAGGAAAGAGCTACACTGAGAAAAGGGTGGTTTTAGGTAGAGAGAAGTGGAACTGGGTCATGGAAAGAGTGAAAGGTGTCAGGAATAGGTCCTACCTCCACCGGGAGAATAGATCATGTGATAAAAAGGTAAGAAAAGTGAATAAAACCTGCTGGTGCCTCGGCTGAGAAAAACAAAAAGGCATCATCGCTGTCTACCTCAGAAAAAGAATGAGTCAGATAAAAGTAAGTAAGAGGAATATTAGTGAAGGATGTATAAATATTTTTTCTTTCCTATTTTGGCATAGTTAAGATACACTTCCACTCTTAAAGACCAGGGAAGTCATGTAGATATGATATTAAAAATATTAACAGCCTACTCAATAAATTTTGATAAAGATTTTAAATCCCCTTGCTGTGTCATGGTGACCCTGCTACTGGGACTTTCAAATAAATGAGAGAAAATTGAAAAATTACATGAGTTTGAGGACTCATTTTCTTTTAGATTTTTTACATGTCACTTTGCAGATGCTGTTTAAATTGCTATTTTTCATTCAATTGATATTGAGAGAATTAACCCTTCTTTTGGTAGAGTTTAGGGAAAGAGGAACAAATAATTGATGAAAGCGTTTTGCAGAAGGAACAAAGTGGTCTCCTCTCCCACCTTCCTTCCCCTACCCAACTGTCACCCTCAGAGAAAGCCCCAACCACCCTCACCATACTCCTTTGGAAAGATCAGGTGGACAGATGCTTTTTGTGACCAACCAACCTGGAAAAAGTAAATGAAGAAACAAAAGACAATTGTTCACAACATTTAGAGTCTTTGACATCTGTAGAGTAATATGCTGGTTCATGGAAACCTGAATCTAATATTTTACAAATGACAATAGAAAAATTATCTTCACCCCACCCCTCGATATGTAATCTAGTACCAGTCCATAAGAAAGCTGTTAAACTCTGAACGGAGCACTTAATAATAATGGACACTTTTATCCACTGCCAGAAAGCGACAAAAGAACTCATGTATGTCTGTGGAGATTCTAGGATTGTTAGGTGGATAATAGAAAGACAAACACTTGCTAAAATACTGTCTGTTACTCCCAGAATCACTATACTAATATCCAAGCCAACCAGCACAGAAAAGCTTTAACACATTATGCAATTCAGCTGCAATTCATCACTGCTGTTATAATTACAGGTGCCTGCCTGCCTTCCTTCTCTCAGATCTGTGGATAAAAGCCTAGGGCTGAATTTGTATCTCAGCTGCACAGAAGCTGATGCTAGTAGTCAACAAACACACAGAAGTCTGCATTTGAGAGACAGGCAGTTGTAGAGTATAGAGCTAACCTATTGTTCAACAGTTCTTCCATACCCAGATTTTCAGGATAACAAAAAAAGAAAGGAAAGTTTTTGGATGTTTTCTACATGCAAGGACCTTATTTCTCAAATAATAAAACTGAATTTTGTTATGATGAGCATTTTTTCATATTTTTTGGCCACATAAGTATCTTGTTTTGAAATGCAAATCAAAACCATATTGAGATACTATCTCACACCAGTTAGAATGGCGATTGTTAAAAAATCTGGAGACAACGGATGCTGGAGAGGATGTGGAGGAATAGGAACACTTTTATACTGCTGGTAAGAGTATGAATTAGTTCAACCATTGTGGAAGACAGTGTGGCAATTCCTCAAGGATCTAGAAATAGAAATACCATTTGACCCAGCAATCCCATTACTGGGTATATATCCAAAGGATTATAAATCATTCTATTATAAAGACACATGCACACATATGTTCATTGTGGCACTGTTTACAATAGCAAAGACTTGGAACCAACCCAAATGCCCATCAAGCATAGACTGGATAAAGAAAATGTAGCACATATATGCCATGAAATATTATGCAGACGTAAAAAAGTATGAGTTCATGTCCTTTGCAGGAACATGGATGAATCTGGAAATCATCATTCTCAGCAAACTGACACAAGAACAGAAAACCAAACACTGCATGTTCTCACTCATAAGTGGGTGTTGAACAATGCAAACACACGGACACAGGGAGGGGAACATCATACACTGGGGTCTTTTGGGGCATGGGGGGCTAGGGGAGTGACAGCATGAGGTGGGGAGGTAGGGGAGGGGTAACATTAGGAGAAATAACTAACATGGGTGATGGGGGGATAGATGCAGCAAACCACCATGACATGTGTATACTTATGTAACAATCCTGCAAGATCTGCACATGTAACCCAGAACTTAAAGTATAATAAAAAAGAAAGAAAAGAAAGAGAAAGAAAGAAAGAAAGAAAGAAAGAGAAAGAAAGAAAGAAAGAGAGAGAAAGAAAAAGAAAGAAACAAAATTGAGATTCAAGATTCAAATGTTGAGTAACTTGTCTAAAGTTATACACTTACTAAGTGGTGGAATTTCTCCTAGAATTCTAGTCTTTGTGACCACATTTTCCATGCCTTTTCTAGATCAGTCTGATGGCTTCTGGCAATAGTAGGTTATTAGCAACTGGTTGGGGTCTCATAACTTGCAAAAGACTCTCAAAGGCTAACATATGGCAATATTTAAATAATTCTACACCCACACCCTTTTAGGGGGAGGTGGAGTGGTTAAGATTTAGGATTCCACTGTGGTTATAGCTCTGTGCAGGCAAAGCAGAAAATGCTGAACATAAAGGCAGCCTAAATGAGTTAAGAACTCATCTGATTGACTAGAGGAGGCATGTTTAGGAGGGCACATACTAGCAACACCTAGAATCTCTAGGATCTCTGTCTTATTAAAACAGACTGAAAACATTTGTGCTGAGGTTATATAGATTCCATTAGAAGATGGGAATGATGCCCACAAGCCACATGGAACTTCAGCTTCTCGCATATATGTAAGTCATTGATATGGTTCGGCTGTGTCCCAATCCAAATCTCATCTTGAATTGTAGCTTCCAAAATCTCTACATGTTGTGGGAGGGACCTGATGGGAGGTGACTAAATCATGGGGTCACATTTTTCCCATGCAGTTCTCATGATAGTGAATAAATCTTATGAGATCTGGTGATTTTATAAAGGGCAGTTCCCCTGCACAAACTCTGTTGCCTGCCACCATGTAAGACATTCCTTTGCTCCTTCTTCACCTTCTGCCATGATTGTGAGCCCTGCCCCCACACTCCCTTCCCCTACTCCCCCCGACGACCATGTGGAACTGTGAATCAATTAAACTTCTTTTTTAAATAAATTACCCAGTCTTGGATATATCTTTATTAGCAGCATGAGAACAGACTAATACAGTCACTGTCAGGCACTTCTGCTGCACTAACATTAAAACTACTTCCTTTTTTTCTGAGCAGGCCAACAGGTAACTCTTTCCAATGATGTACGCTTCTCCCAGATATAGAGACCAAGAGATAATCACCTCCAATTTCCTACTCCATAGGTGACAACATTAGTCCGTCTCAAAGACAATAGCCACACATTTTATACTATTTTACTAGGGACTTATGGAAGTTTAAATTGTCAAATTTTTAAAAATATGATCTATAATTAAAAGAACAAATAAATCCACTATTTTAAAGAATACCTCCTAAAGGAAAAACTGGGTAAATTCAACTAGCAACAAACCCTGAGAAATTATCCATTTGAAAATGTTAATTGTTATATGGAAGTGGCTTTTGAAGTTCAATTTAATTTCCTGAAAGCCCCAAACAACTTCACTTCCCTACAGAAAATAATTAAGCATCAGAGATGATAATGTGATTAGCAAATAAGACACCTGGAATTTGCTTAGCAAATCAAAAAGCAAAGAGGAGTCTGCTTTTAAAACTGCTGCTGCTCCTCCAATGCCCCAACGTCATCAGTACTGACACTGAGGAGCCATCCCAGGAAGCAAGCAGGGAGGGAAAGGCCAGACTCCTCAGCCTCAGCCCAGCACACATTCAGGAATTAAAAGCTGCTTCTTCCCTCCTCTAACACCGATCACACCTAGCCTACAATTGTAGAGAACTACAGATATTCCTATGTTAGCCTGTAAGTTCCCATCTAAAGGTCTGTTTCCTGTCTCCACAGATCACAAGGCTCCTCATTGACAAACTGGCCCTTTGTGTTCCTAAAGGCCACCTCACTGGCCTAAAACACTTCACAGGGGTCCAACCACCCTTAAGGGGGCAGAATAAGACCTGGAAGCATGAGATCTAATTAGCTGAACCAATTACAGAAATCAAGTACTTTCTGAGGTAAAATTAATTAAACTATTGATTTATGATTGATTGATTGACTGATTGACTGATTAGTTGACTGGTTATGCTAACAGTTATTGGGGACTGACATGCTAGGCACTTTACTAAGCACTTTCTGCATTTTATCTATTTTAATTCCAAGGAATGCCTTTAAAGGGTAGATAACAGTATCATTCCCATTTTATAGGTAAGAAAACTAAAATTTAGAAGGATTCATCAGCATATTCCAATCATATTGCTCAAAAGCCAGAGAGACAATTTCAAATTCAGGTATATATGACTCTAAAACCCAAGAGCAAGACCCTACAATAGACGGACTGGTAAACAAATTATAAGCACCTCTATAATAGAGAGTCAGACACTGTTAAAAATTGTTATGGAAAAATACTTGATGACAGAAAAATGTCCACAATAAAGAGTTAAATGAAAAAAATTAACAAAACATGTACAGTAAGATCAAGGAAAGATATCTAAAGGTTACTTATAGGGAAATAATAGGTGATAATTATTGATAAGTTTCTATATATTTTCTATTTTCTACAGTAAACATGTAATACTTTTTAAATCAACCAAAATATTTGCTTTAATTTTTAACAAGTAATTAATAGAAACAAAATGATAACAGTGATTATATCTGCATGGTGTAATTATGGAAGGTTTTATTTTCACTTTCACACTTCATGTTTTCCAGTTAAGTTGCAATGTATTACTTTATAACCACACACCACACACACACACACACACACACACACAAGTTTAAAACTCTACAGAGCTTTTTCTAAAATGTTTAATCAGATGTTTGTGGCAGAGACTACCAATGGTCCTTCAATGTGCATATGCCGTATCTTCCTCAGGAATAGACCCAGAGATGTTTCAGCTGGGCACATTTCCCATAACAGCAACTCAATTCCCAGTCTTCTGTGTTCCAGGGAATAGCTATGTGACTAAGCTTCCACCAATGGGATTTGAGGTAAAATGACGTGTGCAACATCTAAAACGTGTCCATCCTGCTGCTAGGAGGGGATCTGAGATCACCACAGTTTCCTTTTAGATCATGCAAAATGATATTCTCTAAAGACGGTGAATAGAAAGTTGGAAGCAGCATAGACCCCAGAAGGTTGTAGATGTAGCATACCATCCCTGAAATGCTCAAATATGCAGAGAAATGTGAGAAGTGAACAATTACCTTTTGTTTTTGTTTTGGGTACTTGCAGGAGGGATTTGTGATATGTCACTGAATCTACATCCTGACAAATACGGTAACTAAACATTTAAAATAATTTAGACTAGTTTTAAAAAATAATTTTACATGTATAATACATATATAAAATATAGAATAAATAAATTAATGTTGTCACTATAATTTGATACTAGAGGTCTAGTTGGGGGCTTCTAGCGCTAGGGGCAGTGAAGAAAAGGAGCACAAATGCATAGTCATTCTAATCTTATAGAAAGAATAAAACATCTGAGTGAGGTCCTCAGTGAATCCAAGTTTTAGGAAAAGATGTAAACAACAGGTTTAGAAATCCTTTATTGTAAGAACAGCTAGAATTCTCCCTTCATGTTAGAGTAATTATTTACATATTATTGTGTGCACTTGCAATACTGTTTTGTAATTTCCATTTATGTGGTTACCTATATCTATAGAATATGATATTCTTGGTGTACAGACCAGTTCTTTTTATTTTCAAATTATTGGTATCCTGTTGCTCAGTCAAGTGTCTGGCACATGGGTAAAGAGTTAAACATGTGTTTGAAATGATTGATTGAAAGAATAAATAAATGATTGAAAGAATAAATAAATGAACAAATAGCAAATTGTATGACTGGTTTGCTTGTATACATAAAGACATGAAAATATGCTAATTGTGTATATATTATAGAATAAACTCTAAATGTTAGAGAATAATCATCTTTAAATATAAATACACATTGATAAATTACATCAAATTAATTGTGAATTTCTCTAAGGTTACTAATTCTTCAATTATAAGAAATTGAATTGAAATACTGAAACATAACCTATAAAATGGAACTGAAACATATGCATATTGATGCCATTCAGAAAAAACAATCGGGATCTCATTAGGATCCCCCATGTAATGTATTTCTAAAAATAATCAACCTTTTTTTTATACTTACTGAAAGTTTTAATTATATATTGCTTTCTGATTACTTTGTTATGCAAATAATTAAAGAATCAGACAAGACACCAATGCTGAATAAGTATCTGGTGAGCTGAATGGCAATTTAAATTGAAAACAGAAATGAAATGGAAAGAGTTGACAGGAAACTTTCAGCATCTTCCTTCACAGTCAACACATAAAGCATTAGTTTGTTTTCTGGTAAATCAATTTAACTTCACATTTCTTTCTTGAAGAATAAGACCCCCAACACACAAAGGTTGGAGAGGGAGAGAGATACTAAATAGAGGGTTAAATAAAGATTTGTTATTAATATATAGCTATTTTTTTGTATTCCAGTTTAGTCATCTTATAATATACACAGTACAGAGAAACAGTAATCAAATGTAAAGGTTAAAATTCTCTCCACAGTTCACTTACTAACTGTGGTTCCTTGAAATCTTAGGTAAAATTCTATCCCATCTATGTATTTTAAATGCTGATACAGTCTGGCTAACTGCTAGGAATTAAAAGATGTATGAAATTCAAAAAATATTGGGAAATCCCTTTTCCATCAACATTTACTTGTTGCTATCAGGTTTAGTAAAGTCAGAGACTCTTACCTAAAGACAATAAATGAATGCCCTTTATTAATTATTATTCTGTGTCATGAATATTTTTTCACATTCTACTTTATTTATCCTATGCAATCAGAAAGGGCAAAGATATAGTAATTCTAGAACCATAATTAGATGAATATGTATTAATGTAAGCTACTGTAAAATTTACACCATGTAAAAGGATTTTTCATAGTTTGTCTTCCAGAGAACTGCACACTGCTGGATACATTTTATTGAAATTATATATTTACATGCTCTCAATTGCTAAATTACCTATGAATCACTTATTATTAAAATAACTGAAAATATTTAGACACATTGTTAAACATAGCTAAGTCCAAAAAGAAAACTTCTGAGAAATATTGACATTGAGTTTCTTCTTCAATATTTATCTTAAAATATCCATTAGCATGTGATTATCATGATTTTAATATTTTGGAATCTCCATCTAATCTATAATCATGCTACTTTTAAATTATACTGTCAGTAAAGTGTCTCCTATATATAAAACTGTATCTAGATGGCAAATTTAATTATAGGATATATTTAATAAATGTATGTGTTTCACTGAGGAGGCAATCAATATGGAAAAAACTTAGATATCAATAATTTAGACAGACAAAAACATTTTTATTTTAATATTAAAGCAGTATATGCAATTATTAACAATATCTACCTTAAACAGATATATAAGGATATTCTGGTTTAATTCCAAATGTAGTGTCCACATTTCATGTCTCAGTACCATGACATAACAAAGGTCCAGAGAGTATAATCAGAGAATTAGAGATGGGAATGGGGGTAGCCATGGTATCATCCAAGATATTTCTATGTTTTCTAATAAATATCATCTAATCTGGACATTATTTTCCACCTAGATTCTGGGCCTTTAGGATGTATTCATGACAACTGAAAAGTTGGAATCTTCTTAACTAGAGCAAATGTCTGCTGGATTTTTTTTTTTTTTTTTGTAAGTCTGGGAAAACAAAGTTTTAAAATTATCTATTAGGGGCTCCTTTAGTGGGAGATAGAGAGAGAAAAGTCTCACAACCATACATCATCTTAGACATTATTTATAAAACAACACCTGTTTAAGGTTCCTTTAGGCAATGGGGTTGGTTGTGTAGGTATGAATATTCTAAAAGATTAGATTTTAAGGAATCAGCCCTTAAGTGGTGTTCTGAGAGTCTAGCACTGTGTGTTCTGTGAAGAATTATAAATAGCTAAGCCCCAACTTTTACCTACAACATTTACTCATTGTTTTTATCCTCTAGTCATGATTATTAACTGCAATTCAGAAAGCTGATGCCCCTGCCCATTATAAATAGAAGAATTATAAACTTAAAGGTCAAAAACTACTTAGGATTATCTAGATCAGTGTTTGGAAGCTTTGTTTTGTTTTGTTTAAGTACACTTAGTTAGGTGTTTTATTAAATAAATAAAGGGACTAAGAACCTAAGAACATCCACATAGAACTATGCAGTTATATACTTGTAACATGTTAACTACATCTAGTAACATGTTAAACTATAAAATGTCTAGGTTTGGGGACCAGACATTTAATTATGTAAGGCTCCTTCCCTCTGATACAAAGTTTGAAAACCTATGATCAGATCAAATTATCTCATCAATATTTGAATGTATTCTGCAGAATGCATATCTAAAACATATCTTTGCAGGAGGAAAAGCTTGAATTATATTATGAAAGATAGTTGATATGTGGAAGAGTGAAAGAAAGAGAAACGATTTTAAGAGAAAAAGCTGAAAATGAATGATTGAAACATCACCCCTAATCTCCAGGAAGGCTTCCTGAGTGAGCAACCCAGAATCCTCAGAGAAAGATGAAAGAATGGGAAACGTGTCTTCACTAGTTGGAGGCAAGAACTGAAAAATATTCTTCACATATTCCAATATCCTCCCTGCATCACGGGAAGGCTGCTTCTAGTAACACAAAAAACTAGACTTAAGCTTAAGCTAGATTGTTTTTCAAACTGTGCTTACTCTAGTTCCCCTTCAGATAAACATAAAAAATCTTGAGAGGTCTCTCTTCCACCTTACCCTTGACAGCTGCAAATAATTGATTGAAAACTAAGTATCTTCAACAGCCAGGCAATTTTTCTAACAAACTTTACATTTTTTAACTTTGATTTTAGGTTGAGGGGTACATGTGTAGGTTTAATATATAAGTGTATTGCAAGTCAATGGTATTTGGTGTACAGAGTATTTACACTTTGAAGTTTAAAATTTTAAAATTTTCCAAATATAAAATTGTATTTAAGTTGAATATACCTTTTGAAATGGCCCTGTGTGATTAAATATACCTTTTGAAATGGCCCGGTGTGGTACCAGAGAATCACTGATACTTACACTGGCTGAGGGGGTGTAAGTTTTTCTCTCTTATCTCTCCCTAGATGCCTCTATGCTGATTCCTGCAATACTGGGCTAGATCTTTATAAAAAGTCAGTTTAGAGGAGTCTTAGGGAAGAATGCTGAGGTTAGTGGTGTAAGGGTGGTACCAAAATCTGTTCTATCTTAAAAAGCTGGTACCGGAAAAATTGCCTGGAGCAGCTCCTTGCCTAAGCAGCCAGTATAACAACTGGAAAGTCCTATATATCCATCTCAAACAACTGTAGAAAATCCAATTCTTTATGAAACTTTCCTGAATCACCATAAATGGATCAAAGACAGTTACTCATGTCTTTACAAACATTGAATAATAACTAAAAGTTCATCACAGGCAGATGCATAAAGAATGATGTATACATAAAAAATCAAGCACAGCTTTTCAGAAAATGCTTGTGTAGGTAAATTAGAACAATACACTTGTGAATAAGTGAAAAAAAATTAAACCACAAAACTTGGCATGATTTCTTTGTTCATTATCTGTTTTCAGTTTTGGTTTGTTTCTTCTGCATATTGTGTATATTTAAGAATACCAATTAAAGTCATGCTGTTTAAAGAATTGTAAAATATCTAAGCCCCAACTGTTAGCTACAGCATTTGCTCATTGTAAAGAAATTATGGACTTGCTCTTCTATCAAGGGACCAAATCAGAAGTTTGTCCTATTAGTCAATAAATCCTTACCAACTTATTTGTAATAGTTGAGGTACATTTCAAGGAAGATGATAAATGAATAATTTAGAAAAGCAGATTTTCTTAAATATACACAGTTTAAGAAGTTAAACACAATATTCATGAGTGACAATAAATTACTTAATTCCATATATACACAGTAAATAAACAATTACTTTTTCAACTTTGAAAGGCCTTTTCTGCTAATAAACTCAGAGCTCTACACATTTTCCTATTAAATCCAACATCATCCATTATCCTTGGAAGTTAAACAGATAGCAAATGATACTCATTCTTCAGAAAGAAAAGTCAAGGGCCAGTAAGATTTACTTATTTTTCCTAATTTATGAATATTAGATGACAAAATCAAGAGTAAAATTCATGACTCAAACAACTAAATTCAGGGTCTAAGGTCCTGAGTTTGTGAAGAATTAGAAAATATTACTTAAAATAAACCCATTCTACTAAAATTGTTTTAATTTTTTTTTTTTTTTTTTTTTTTTTTTTAGACAGAGTCTTGCTCTGTCTCCAGGTGCCAGGCTGGAGTGCAGTGGTGCAATCTCCACTCACTGCAACCTCTGCCTCCCAGGTTCAAGCAATTCTCCTGCCCCAGCCTCCCGAGTAGCTGGGACTACAGGTGTTTGTCATCACACCAAGCTAATTTCTGTATTTTAGTAGAGACAGGGTTTCACCATGTTGGCCAGGATGGTCTTGATCCCTTGACCTCGTGATCTGTCTGCCTCGGCCTCCCAAAGTGCTGGGAGTAAAGGCATGAGCCACCGAACCCAGCCAATTGTTTCAAATTTTAATTCAATTTATTTTAAATTCTGATTTAAAATAATTGTTATATATAAACACACACACACACACACACACACAATGTATATACAGTCATGAGTTGCTTAACAACAGGAATACATTCTTAGAAATGCATTGTTAGGTGATTTCATCATTATGTGAACAACATCGAGTGTACTTACCCAAACCTAAATGGTAAAGCCTATATATACCTAGGCTATATGTTATAGTCAATAGCTCCTAGGGTGCAAACCTGTATAGCATGTTACTTTACTGAATATGGTAGGCACTCAGAACACAATGGTAAGTATATGTGTATCTAAACATTTCTAAACAGGAAATACACAGTAAAAGTATGGTATAATCTTATGGGACCACTGTTGCATATGCAGTCCATCACTGACTACAACACTGTTAAGGCAGAAATGAATGTAATGATATCTATACTTATTAACTACACGCCCCCCACACACACACACACAATGTTTCAGGTAATAAAGACGTCTTGGAACTAAACATAAAACATTGATAATTCCTTAGGAACAATTTACTGTATCCCTCAAAGAACTATACGGTACTTGTAAATTGTTCTCCAACCCATTTTCCTTGAAATTAGTTGGTAACTTTTCCTTGCTTAATCATTTGATCTGGCCATGTGTTAAGAAGACGTTCCTTTATTTCCTTTCAGAATTTGGCTTAGGGATTACCTATGTGATGTTTAATTTTATATGTCAACTTGATTAGGCCATGGGTGCCCAGCCCTTTGATCAAACAATTTGGGTGTGTCTGTGAGAGTGTTATGGCATGATATTAGCACCTGAATCAGTAAACTAACAGATGGAGCAAAGCAGATTGTCCTCTCTCTGTAATGTGGGTGGGTTTCATCCAATCAGTTGAATGCTTGAATATAGAGAAAAGGCTGACCCTCCTAAGAAAAGGAAATTCCTCCCGTCTCAGTGCTTTCAAGGCTGGGTTTTGTTTTTCTTTTTTTCCTTCTTGCCTTTGGAGTCAAAATGAAATACTGAATATTCCTGTGCCTCAAATCTGCTGGTCTTCAGACTAGAATTATGCCACTGAGTGTCTACCTTGCCAACTACAGATCTTAGGACTTGTTAGCATCCATAATACCATAATCGTGTAAGCCAATTGCTTATAATAAATATCCACACCCTTCTCTCTCTCTTCTCTCTCTCTCTCTCTCTCTCTCTCTCTCTCCCACACACACACACACACACACACACACACACACACTCACCACCATGTGGTGTGTGTGTGTGTGTGTGTGTGTGTGTTTTCTATTTCTCTGGAGAACTTTGACTAATATAATATTTGATGAGAACTCAAGAACTTCTTAAAGGTTTCAGTGATCAAGGACAAAGATGTTTCTTCTGCTTTCATTTCAGTAAAAGAATGAAGATCCACTTATTCTTCATAAAATGCAAGCAACAGACTGCAAAATCATCTGGCCGCTTATTGCAGACCAAGTCAAGCCCATCCTCTTTCTTCAATTTCTTTCCAGTGGCTAGACACAGGAGTCTAAACCCTGTAACCTTAATATTAAAGCTCTGAAAAATCATGGCCTTATCTATGCCTCCACAGGGCTAGCCCATTATCTTTCCCAACAATTATTTTCTTAATTTATGCCTAAATTCCTTTTCTTGTGCTGAGTCTTCCACCAATGATACATTTACCCCTTCTTTCTATCACACAATGTTTTCAGGTCCTAACCAGAATCCTGTCTTCTAGAAAAACATAAGGCCATAATAATCTCCTTTAAACAACTATTGTACATATTTTCTGTACCATACAATTGGTACTTTAATATGTACCTATCTTTTCTCTTTAAGTGGATTACACACTCCTTAATGTTAAAAACTAGGTCTTATAATTCTGTTTTCCAAATGCCTGCCACATAATATGTGCTCACTTTAATACTGTTGAATGAATTGACACAGCAAAAACTTTGACACTGGGAAAAGGAACAAATAAGCAGATACATGAGAAGCTGATAGACCTACAGAATAAGGAAAAGAAAAGAGAAAAGATCAATAACCTATGAGATAATGTACTACGAAAGAAAAGGTAAAGGAAACAAACACATTTCTAGGAGAGCTACCAGAATTCTTTCTGAAATCGATTCAAAGCACAAAGAGTCAGAGGCTACACTGAAAAAAGCAGCAAACTTTGTTGAAAAAAAAAATCACTAGATTGGCCAACAGGGTCATCATGTTTTGGTATAAAATCTGACATTAATTGCAATTTAGAACAAGCTATTTAACTGCCTTTGGCAATTCACCTCTAAACTTAGAACTCTACACCTAGTGATCTCTGAATTCCCCTTTGGATCAGGTAATCTAGGATTCTATAGTTTTCATTTATCTTGAGAAAGTTCCCATTTCATTTCTTCTGGGGAAAGAGGGACCTGAATACACTAAAACTTATGATAAGCTGAATGTAGGAAGCTTCAGTAACTAAAAGGGAGGTAATAAAGGAAGGATTAAAAAAACAACATAAAATCGATCAAATAGCTATGAATATACCTGAATTTCAGAAGCAGAACATTTCTTTAATATTTGTTTTGTTTATTTGATCATGTTAGCTGAGCGATATTCTTATTGTGCTAGGTCAAGGACTTAGACTAAGACTGAGCTGAAGACAGAAATGAGAGCTAGAGGCAACATCTTCCAAATTCTTGCTTTAGTTCACTAATAGAAAAGTAGCTAATTGATTGAAAAGGAGGTTAAGAAGCATTAAAGATCATTTTGATTGGGAGAATATATGTCAATGTAAGAATGTAATTTATATCTTATTTAAAATAATCACTTATGCTAAAAGATGTGGATTAATACAAGCAAAAAGATCAATTTACAAAGCATTGAGATGTCTGGCAGTAAATTTTAAACAGACTGCATATCAAATGTCATTTAACTTCTCTCTTTTCCCAGTCTCTCTTCCACACCAGTGCTAATCACTCAGCACTCCCTTAGGCACCCAGTATTTTCTTTTGTATCTGAGCATCTCTGTCACAGACAGTATCGATCGATCCTAATAAACTCATCCTAACTCCGCAGTCTTGGAACTATATGTTCTCTCTTCCAGAATATACTTGTCTTAAAATAAGGCCAAGAAAGAGGGCAAATGCTTAACTGAAAATAAAGACTGATAGAATTATATGTATCAGTAGAAAAAAATAACTAAAAGATACAACCTTCCCAAACCCTTTCAGATCTTCACGAATGGCCCTGCTGTCTAGTGATCTTTCTACTAAATCCAGAAAAGACCCTTATTCAGTTTTTAGTTAAGAAAATAAAGAGTTTAAATTAATCTAGAGGCAGAAACCTAAGGACCAAATACTATATTTGAATGCTGCTATCTTTGGAGAGGATTCTTAAAGCCCAAATGTAAAAATAAAATTAAAAATAAAAAAAAAAAAATCCAGCAGACAAGTGTTTAGAATCTTTTCTAACTTCCCCACTCACCTTATCACAATTAGTTTTATCAGATTAGGTAACTGTCACTTGAAAATACGAAAATATAATATAGTTGGCTTCAAAAGTGTGACACGAGAGACAAGTAAGTCTTGCTTATTTGGCGATCAATGAGATGCGAAGGAAGCAGGTGTGCCTTAGAGGAACTGTGGGATGTGAGTGGGCCAGAGAGTAAAAATGGAATGACATCCCCCCTCACCTGCTATATGCTTTTAGTTTTTACAAATCTCAAGTTTAAAAACTTTTTTTCCAAAATTGCATACAATTAAAATTTGCAAGATTGTTATACAAAAATTTAGTTTCACATATTTGTAGAAATCTCGGGGGAATTGACAACTCTGAGTAGGCAATGCCACATGGCAAGAAACAGGTGGAGTGAATAATCTCATAGGTGACTGAGGCTTGACTTTCACCTTGGGACTGATTGTAATTCAATGTTCCTGATGTTAAACAATGATCTACCCTTTCTTCAGGGGCAGAAGGAACTTGATGCACTGAAGTATAATAATCTGAATATAAAAGTTGCAATAAGAAAAAAGGTCAGGATTTTAAAAACAATCTAAAATAGGTAAAATATCTATTACTCTATTGAAACGGCAGAAAGAGAACATTCCTTTATTGCCTCTGTGGTTTCTCTATTACAGACGAGCTTTCTTTATAAGAAAAAAATCAATAATCAAATTTTAAAAGAAAAGTCAAATTTTCTTTCAGTTACAGAACATAGAGAATTCACCATAAATACTTACCCCTCAACACACTGTATATGCTCAAATAATTTTAAATACCTTTTGTTTTTCAAATGAGAAAGATCTATAATTCCATTTATTAAATCAGCTCTTAAAAATATTTTACTATTGAAACTTGGTCCTAAACCTAGGTCCACAGTATATGATAAAGGTTTAAAGAAAGCTTATTTAACCTACATTAAATCTTGATAATGCATTAATGAGTCTTTTAAAGGGATAATTTTAATTCCCCAATCTTCAACCATAAAGACTGTATAGTGCTAATCTGCCTTGCCCTTTCAATTAAACTTGTTAAGGGCATTCTATTTATTCAGCACCCTGAAAGGGCCATTAAAATTCTTGTTCGGTAAGAGTTGTGTTCAGTGCTCTGTTGTTTTAAATTCCATTAAATCCAAATGGTCTTTATCGCCCCATGACCACTGTGACTTCAATCAGCCAATTTAATTACCTTACAAAATTGTCAACAGAAGCAGCAAAGAAAAACAGGAAACCCTATGACGTTATCAGATTGAAATCTTCCTCTTCGGTGTTTAATCTAGACTAGTCAATAATGATGATGTGCACCTACTTCTTTCCCTTTTGGGGGTTTCTGACCTTACTTTTCATGCTAAGATTTAGGGTATAAGATTCATCTGAAGCACTTCTAATACTTTGATAACTGGACTACAAATTGAAAGCCCTTTGAAGATAAAGCTTCACTACCCAAATGAAAAACAATCAACACTTAAATTTCAATACATCATACCATCCTACTGAAGAAAATCAAAGATCTCCTGCAAGCCCTAAGTATTATGCATACAGTAGATTAATAATTTCAGTATGTTACATTTTAAAGACAGTAAACTACTTTCTACTCTGATGTGCAAAAATGGGCATTGACAATTTCCAGGCAATAAATGTAATTTGGGCTACCACAACAAAGTCAAATCTTAAGAACTGAAGGACAAGGTGAAGTAATTTCTCTCACTTGAACGTTAATTTTTTACCACAAAAGAGCAAAGCATTTTCTTTATCAGAAATTATGATAACTAAATGTCATGAAAGATTATGTCATTGTTAACATAGACAACACCTTATGTAATGGTGAGCAAACTTGAAAAGGCTCTGATAATCAATGATACACCATCGTTTGATCTATGGTATTTTCCTTCTTCATGTGAGAGGAATTTACATTAACTTTCCTGTGCTGAGTAAATGTTGAAACAGTGTCATTTGAGAATTCAGAGAATGAACACATCGTAATGATCACTTGCATGAAACCAAAAAGCAAAACTTGTCTGAAGAAATGTCTACTGACATATAAACACTGTTCACTTCTGAAAGACAACCTCACAAAGCCTGAAAATGTGTTGAACTTAATGTGTCTGGGTAGAGGAAGAGTGTAATTTCTAGAAGACAAAAAGATCATTTTTCAAAGTCATTTTCTGAAATGATTGTGCCTCTGTTGATGGATCACACCAAGTTATTCTTTGAAACTTTAAGAGTAAGTGAGAACTTACGGGAAAAACTGATTTTTTAAAAAGTGTGGCCGTTGTGTTGGCGATTCTTGGAAAGATTTCTCTCTTGCATTATAGAGCTCAGCTAAGCAGGTGTTCGGGCTTTATCTGTTGCAGATAGTAGCCGCTATTACTCCCCCATCCCCGCCTCCCAGGAGTCAGTTTTCCTGCTTCCAGATGTAAGGCCACTCCTCCCTCCCGCCCACCTCACCTCTCAAAGGAAGAAAAACCTCTTTCAAAGAATTTGTAGAGTGGCGGCTTCTAAGCTCAAGTCAATTCACTCTCACTTTGCGATGCTGCAGTACATCTGCTACTAATTATTGTATCTCTGAGCAAATGAGATGCCCAGCAAAATAGCAGGATTTCCATAAAAACCCTTTCTGCTCTCTCTCTCTCACGTTGTAGATTTTATCCCACAACGTATGGGCGATCCCTTAAACTGGCTGTATTCACCTTCTGCGTGTGCGCAAGGAGGTGACTGCTGTCCCACGAACAGGTGGTCAGTGCGCAATGCCAAAGAGATCCCAGAGCGTCTGGGAGGGAAGACTTCTGCTGGGAAACCTTTAAGAGAGCAGTTCAACCGGCTTAAGAGAAAAGTTAGGTCGAAACATCAAAAGGGAAGACCCGGCCTACCATACGCTCAGCAATTCGAAAAAGAAACCTTGGAGATGCTATCCAGGAGTCTAAGTTTGGGTTGACGTCTTTGTTCCTGGCGTTCTAAATTCCAGTTTAGATAAAGACTTCGAATGATAATCTGCCTCGAAGACCGGAAGCAAGTGATCGCTTGGGGAGAGATTTCTTAAAGAAGATGCTTAAACACGAGAGAGCTCCGGAACTGTGAGCCCGAGACCAGCCCAGCACACAGCCACAGCTGGCTTCTGAGCTTCCTCGCACTTCCTTGGGGGCAGGGGTCAGCGCATGCCCAGAAGAGAAGCACCGGCTAAAATAACAAAAGAAAGGTTGATGTACCCCCACCCCGTTAGGCTGGGAGACCCTGGAGTTGCGGGTCACACCCCCGCGGACGGAAGAGTCCCGCCTTCACCCTATCTGTAGGCGGCCTAGGCTGGGACGCAGCTGCGGAGAAACAAAGGTGCCTCATTTACATAGGCTGGGAACCTCTCGCTCGACCTGAGGCAGGAAAACTGACTCTAAAATGTACCTTGCCCGCAGGGCGGGCACCCAAGAAAACCCAAGTTGACCCGGCACAGGATCAAAGGCGGGGTAACAGCCAAGACTCACTGCATGGGGCTCGCCCGCCTGCCTGGAGGTGACCCTTGGTTGACCCTCAGGTCACTGCTATAGAACCTCGGAGCTGCACCCTAGGGTCGGTTCTCTGGATCCCTTTTCTCAGAGATGTTTGCTGAGCGGCTGCAGAGGAGCAGGCCGGAGAGTGCAGTGGAGCCGGAGTCCGCTGGGCCTGGAGTTAAGGGAGAAACAGGACACAGGCGCTCCTGGGTGTAACTGCAAAGTTTTCTTGGGCACTAAAGAGACCTCACCGTGCCAAAGTTTGAGGCTTGTTTCAAGAGGGCGTATGTGCCTTCGCGGGCGCGCGCATGTGCGCGTGTGTCCGTGAGATTGTGTGTGTGTGTGTGAGAGAGAGAGAGAGAGTCTGTGTATGTGTTCGAGAGAGAGAGTGTGTGTGTGTGTGTGTCATACAAAGAGGGAGAGGGAAGCGAGGGGAAGAGGGTGGTGCACACTGAAGTGATGTTGGGGGAGGCTAGGGAGGAGGCAAGGGCTCAGCACTCTAAGCGGGGACTGCCCCTTGCCTTGAAGAAGGTGACTAGAGGACTCCGAGTCGAATCACAGTCCTAGTGGGAGCAAGAGGAAGAATAACACAGAGTCTCCACCGGCGGGGAAGGGGGGCTGGGGTGGCTGCCTGGGCGGGCTCCTCCGTTGCCATGGCACTGCAACGGAGGCGCCTGGAGGCTGCCGGCGCCCTGCACGCCAGGACTGAGGATGGAAGGGGCCCTGGATGCTTCCTCCCTAGCAGAGGCGGCTGGTCCCTCCAGCACTCAGGGCAGCTGCTCCATGTGCAACTCCAAACTCTTCCCTTCTAAGGCACAGGGCCAGGGATGAGGCATTGGCTCGACTTTTGAGCCAAAGTTGAAAATAACTATTTTCAAGAGTGGCTTATATGTGCTCAACCAACCATCCAATACACTCAGAACATGTTTACTCCAGAAGAAAATAAAACTCCCACCATTGCATCAAAATAGCCCCAACAGGGAAATGTTCCAGTAACAATGTACACAGTCCTCTTCCCCATAATTCAGGTCAGAAATCAGAGGAAATACATCTCCACGTGGAAGATGTTTGAAGTTAATGTAGAAAACAGCAGGTTATCTAGAAAGCTGGACTGTTGGTTTAGGGTACCAAGGGACTAGTGTGGAGATCTCTGCCTACTATCCCATTTCTTAAAGATATTCCTAGTAAGCTTTGGTCTAAGAAAGCGTGCTTGCATGTGTGTGTGTGTGTGTGTGAGAGAGAGAGAGAGAGAGAGAGAGAGAGAAAGAGAGAGAGAGAGAGACAGAGAGAGAGAGAGACAGAGAGAGACAGAGAGAGAGAGAGAGAGACAGAGAGAGCCCTTTTGGAAAGCTGCTACGCACTCTGCTACAGTTGCAAAGATTTATAATATGAAAACATGAAATAATCAACGAATGTAGCAATCTAATGATTCAGCAAATATTGGGCTGCAAGACCAGAGTGGCAATAATTAAATCCTTAGAGTATCGGTGGCAGTTTTCGGGCTCCAAGTCTTCGTTTTTCATCTAGTCAGCAAACACACTTAGTAATGCACACTCATTCACAAACACACATCAGAATTCCTCATGATTCCACATAACTAGGATAAAAAACTCGAAATATTGGGCAAACTACCATATTGTAGCACTTACCATATTTGAAGCCTAACTGCTGAAAACACATACACACACACAAACACACATGCACACACACACACATATGTGTTTCTGCACACACATTTCCAATGATATAGGGACCTGTTTAATCCTGTCCACAGAAACAATCATTTCCTGTGGATGCTTGTTGCTAAGAGCAACGTACTTAAGCACCATCTCAAGGCATGAAAAAAAAAAAAAAAAAAAAAAAAAGGAAAACTACTACAGTAGGAAGCCAGCCATAATCCAGTGTCTTTTTTGTCACCACCAGCCTTTTTGACTGTGGGCATCTATGAGTTTGTGTTGTCAGGTGAGATTCCCTTTTTTAATGTATGTGAAAGCATCCCTACCTTGGTTCTACAAAGCCTACGAGAGATGGTGAATTTTATCATTGGGGGAAAAAGAAAAAAAAAAAAAAAAAAAAAAAACATGGAAAAACGGAAAGACAGGAGATGCTGTTGGCATGATAGAAAATGCAGGCAATTACTCTTCAGTTTAAATTTGACCGAGTGACTTCATGTGTCTGCTTTTATCTCAAAGACACATGCTCAGGATTACATGGTTTCCTGCACTCTTTGGTCTGAATCCACTTGAACTATCAGAGGAAGTGCCTACAATGGGAGCATTCATCCTGTTGGCTTTCTCCATTCTTCCTCTTATCTACTTTAGGGAACTTTCCCTGACTAGTTCTGCTCCTACTAAAACTCCTTTGGTCATTCAGAGCAGCTGATCTTCGTCCAGGCTTCATTTTCTCCAAGCAATCACTCTGACCCTCTGACCAGGGTTCCCACTGGAGTCTCACGTTTAGACTTTCCTTCAAGCTCCAAAGAAGCCCTGATTCTTAGAAAAGCAATACATTCCCATAAAAAAATGTAAATACTTACCGTCTTTCCTCTTGCCAGAGTGAAATAAAGATGCAGACTTAGTCACCCCTCCCCAAACAACTACTCTTCCCCACCGCCCGAGATACTATCCTTCATCATTAATTAGTCCATAATGCCTACAAAGCTGTGAGAGGGGGAATTAGCAGGTTAAAAACAAAAACAAACAAAAAGCCGTTCTAATTTTGACGCTATTTCGTTCTAGCTAAGTACCAACCTCCCTGTGTTAAGTAGAACCTCAAATCTTACATTTTTAAAAAGCTCTGCATCCCAGTAAGAGCAGCAAGGGATTGGAAAAGCGGTGAAAACAATCGAAAAGGCTCTCTAGCAAAAGAAATCAAAAGGGTTAGGACCTTTCATTTGCACGTGAGAACTGCCCTGGTTCCTGGCGGAAGCGGACGAGTACAACTCGGCAAAGAGTTACCGGGTATTAACTCACCCGCCCTGCAAGCTGAGAGGCGTGCAGCCCGGGCGCGCACTTTCGCGCTGACCGCGCACCCCTCCAGGCTCGTCGGGCTCCGGGGGAGACTGGCGGGAGTGGCGGCTGACAGTGCCTCCAGCGTCATCCCGTCTCCGCGGCAAGCTACCGTGGGGAGGTAATGCAGAGACCACTACCACATACTGGCACTCCCTTTACCCTCCCACGGCTAAAAATAAAAATAAAGAAGAGAATAAATGAAAGCACAGGAGTTATTTAAAAGCCCCAGGAGACGACAGAGCAGTGAGCAGATCGGAATCCACAGAGCCCACCGCCAGGCAGAGCGAACCCGCTTGTTTACATCCGGCTGCCTGGGAGCGGATACCAGGGAACAGAGAGGGATGGGGAATCTTACCGAATCTTAATACATGTGTGGTTCCTTGAGAATATCCAATCCACAGTAAACAGAGCAGGAGTTTAACTGTGCGCCTGAAGACTGGATTACTTAGAATCGGGAAAATAATCTTCATGGTGTTTCTGTGCCCACACGCGCGGCACTCACTTCCCCGATCTAGCGTTCAGCTCCCGGGTTCGGGCAGAAATGAGGATGCGTCGAGTGGTGACCGCAGACACGATCACGGCATGGTCACAGAGAGAGGAAGGAGTCTCCGCTTCCCAAACCCATTAGCAATCGCTGCATGTTCTTCACTCACTGCGCCAAGGAGCAACCTTCCACTGCAAGGAATGGTGGGACATCCATGTTAGTCGGAGAGCATCCGGGAGAAATCCAGCACGCACACCCACAATGTCCGGCCGCGCGAGCCTGAGGAAGCAGAGGAGGAGGAAAAATCAATAGGAAATCCAGCCTTGGTAACGGACGAGATGTCTACAGCGTGCCACAGTCCCAGCACAAAAGGCGCTTTGCTTGCAAGGGTTTTGCCAGGCCCTATTCTACTGCACTGCTGCACAGCTTCTGACGTGAAGCCAAGACTAAGTGAGAAAGATTGAGATAGCTGCTCTCCTCTTAAGGCTTCTGGCCAGTGAGCTCCCCAATATCTATTATGCAACCGATCTGACAGCCCGTCTTGAGTTGCAAGAAAGACGTCGGATTTATTTATGTGGAGAACATTGCTTTTATTTTCAATGAGTCTTTGCTGATAGAATGAGTAGTGTATGTAAGCAGACTTCTTCCAATCGATTGATGAATTTCAGTAAATTACTAGCTAAATCAGAGTCAGTTTGGGAATTGTGAAAAAGAAAGTGATCTAAGATAGAAGAATTTACTGCAAATCTAACTTGTGGTTAGGTCGAGTCTTATTTATACTTTTCTATTTGGAATGCAATTAGAGAGGTAAACTGACTCTTTAAAAACTTGACTGGGGTATTCCTTGATTGTTACCCAGAAGTAGGAGAAATTTCTTCAGTGAACTTTTATGGGGGAAATGTCAAATTAAAATGGAGAAATTACATTTTCTAACCATTTTTTTAAGCTCAAAGAAAATAATTGTGCACATGTAAAAACAATAATGTCTAAATTTGTGCAGCAAACTCGAAAGCCTTCAATAATTTATGCCTAAATTTCTTCACATTTTGGTTTTTTGAACATACTTTTTTCTAAAGAGAACATTCTTTTTTCTAAAGCTGTATAGGATCATAGCTTGAGCAACACTGAGCGTTATAACCTCCTCTAAAACTGTTTTGTCCTTTGCTAGCTTTCTGGTGAAAATATTTAGAGTCACCAGGTAGTGACTCTCTTGGCTTTCATTAACAGGAGTTTATTAGCAAGAAACAAAGTACAGGGATTTATTTCAACATAAAATACATTTTTATTATTAAAATAGATAATGCACGGTCTACTGATTAAAAATATACAATGTTAATATTTTACATTAAGTGAAACTAACAAGTATAATAAAAATATCTTTGTCAACATTTTTAAATGATTAAACATCACAAAAGGCAAACTGTCGGACCTATGTCTTATAATTAATCTCTTTTTCGGAACCAACTAACAGGGCATAGGTTAAATCTTACTAAAAAAAATATTCTATTTGAAGGCCAATTTTTATATATGGAGTAATATGAGTGATATGAATATGTGCCTTGTAAATTTCCCCCCAAACAGCAAGAAAACACTACAATATTTTCATTTCATTACAGTGATTTTTTTAAATTTAAATTTTCTTAAGATATTATAAAGTGTTGATTTCAAAAGAAATCTGCATTTTGCAATGGCATTAAGGGGCATTTTTTTAAAGATGGAGGCAATAACTGCAGTGTCAAAAATAAGTATCATGAATGGTTAGTTCTGCAGTCTAGCAGGCAATTCAATCAAATAATTCGAGTATTTGAGCACCTTAAAAGGAATACCTAGTGCTAAAACCAAGGGTATCTAGCGACTCCTTCAGTCCATGTTTAAAATATCTCTTATAAAACATGTACAGCCCTACATGTTCTGTCTTGTATTTGCTGTCTCATTTATTCCATTCTGTTTGTTCATTTTCTTTTTGATCCTAGCAGAGATAATAATGACTGCCAGGGGGAAAAATAATTCTTCACATTTTTATCTGCCAATATAACTGATATCTTCTGCCTGAAAATAGCATGTTTTATTGTGACTAATCAAAATACTGAAATTTCACAGTGTAGCTGGCATTTATTGGAACCTGAGAAAACAAAATGTACCATATCTGCTTGTTCATGTATTCTGTCAATATAATAACATTTTACATTATGCTTGCAACTTTTCTACTTGAAACTAGCATTGTAAACTATTTATTTTGGGGGAGTTATTTGGATATCTAGTTGGAAAAGTGAAAAATCAAACTTCCATATTCATGAAGTTCTTAATAAAACAGTTAAAAGATTGGAATTTTTTCTACTATTAATTGATCCCCAAAGAATCAATTTTGCACATATGCTAAATCAGATTCATTTACATCCATCAACTCAGTTGAAAGACTTTAACACATTAGACAGCAATTCCACCTGTCCAATTGAACTTCTGCAAGACTGGAGATGACCTTTCTTCAGGACCACGGACAGCGCTCTATGCATTGGTTTATTCTGGAGTAGTACGTTGAAAGGACAATGAATGGGTAATATGATATTTGAGTGACAATGTGCAAATTTTTACTACACAGAGTAAAGGAATTGGAATTATTGCATTGTTCACTCTATCAAGAGGATTATTTTATCAACTGTGTTATGTGTATTTTTCAGTGCAACTAATTGGGATTGCTTGATATATCTGAGATGCACTAACAGTCATCCTTTTTTTTTTTTTTTTGTAATAGGGCATACTATTTTTAAAAACCATTTACATTAATTGTAAGTTTGCTCATGAACACTAAACTACTTGTTTGTTGGTACAAAAAAAAATTGCCAGAAAGGCCACAATTCAGAATGCCGAATAACATACTGTCAATATTCAGTGGCTAAAAGCATTTTTAAAAATGTACTATTAGTTATCACTTTCAATTCCCCACCTCCAGATTTCCATCTGTTACAGGGGTAATTAGATTAATTCTTGTACTTTCTCATTAAACTCACTCACTTCCTAGGGAACAAAATTTGCTACATTTACCTCCTCTATATGAAAATAAAATAATTTGGTGGCATAGTTGATGCTTTAATGTGTGGCAATTTTGAAGTTATTACAAGTTTATCCCCAATACTGATACCACACATCATAGTTCTGAGGTTATATGAAGGATTAATAAAGTCCTTATACAGTATTTCACTGACGAGCTTTAACTCTTGTAAAAATTGTGTCAGTTCTGTAATTTGCTCCTCTCTTAAAGGAAAAAGAAAACGATAGCTATTGGGTGTTAGGCAATTATATACACTTAGTAATACTGATATATTTTATTCTATGGTCTCGTTTTTTTTCTCATTTTAACCATATGGCACTCTTTATTGCTAGGAGCCAAAGCTCTGTAGGTTCCAAGGTCAAAGCATAGATAACAAACTGCGAACACACACATACATGTACACACAGAGAGAAGCAGTGTTTAGAAGTAAACCTCAAAAAAAAAAAAAAAAAAAAAAAAAAAAAAAAAAAAAAAAAACTAACCGATAGAAGGCTGACATAAATACCAAACCTATGATAAATTGACAAAGAAGAAAATATATATCATGTTAATGCAAAGCTTCTTCCAACAATAACAAGAAAAACCACTAGCTTCATCTTTCACTATATTTTTATATTTGCCGATACTAATGACCTTTGGCACTTTTACTTGAGAAGCAATGATTCTTTGGCACTTTTACTTGAGAAGCAATTTTAGTTTCCTATTCTCCCAGGGAAAATGAATCTTATTCTAGTTAGCTGCCACCTGCTGGGGTATGAGGAAATGTGTAATAATCTTTATAGTACAACATTTTAAAAGACAATGCCTATACCTTTTGCTGGAAATGGCAAAAATATATCCCAGAACAACCTGAATTTCAAAGGTGTTTCAAAGGTTCTTCCATGCCATAGCTATATTTAATGTTTTCACATGGAATTTTTGCTACGTATTCCACTCGGCTTGTCATGGAAGTCCTGCTGTTATGTGACATTTGAGAGACCTCATCTTATAGTAACACCTAACCTATTATTCCATGCAAGTGGCCTGTTGCATTGCAACTTAGCTAAAATAAACAGCCTCTTTATACATGGCATTAAATGTCTCAGAGAATAATGTCAGGACTGACTCAGGTTTGAGTTGAAATCACACTGTTGCATACTTACAACTCACTCTTCTTAACTATGTATGCTGTGCTACCCCTTATGATTCTGAACACATTATCAGCTGGTCCACCAACATTCTGCTGCATTAATGATTAATGACATTTAGAGTTTTAATTAATTTTTAGATACTAAAAAGAAGTGTAGCTTAATTAAGAAACTGAAGTGGAATCGACTTACGTATCCCATAACTTTTTTTTTTCTTTTTTTGTAATTTCAGCCTGTGTGATCTTCAATGGATTTAAATAGGAGATAACAAACAGGTAAAACTTCCAAATATTGCTCATTTCTCTATCACCTTTCCCCTGTACATTTCACTTTTTTGTTGTTTGTTTGACTAAAAAGTTTTTAAGGCCACTGTAAGTTGACAGGTGGCCTTGGTGGTAACAGGAATAGGCTCTATAAAGTTATAAAGTAATGAACTAGGACAAATCAAGATTGAAATACAATTGCTTTTCTCCCAGCAACTAGACTGAGTAATTAAGACTTTAATGAACCAATCATCTCTTGTGGGGTGAAAATAATCATCAATCCATAAGATAATTTCTGATGATAGAATACTTACGGTATGGAGATGAAGAAATGATAGAAGATAATCAGTGCATTATCAAAAGGCTAGTAGTAGTAAGTTTTCTAATATTCCCCATTGCCTAAATGGGAAATCATTCTCTAAGGAGCCTCAGCTTGGTCGTGTTGTTTGGTAAAAAAAAAAAAAAAAAAAAAAAAAAAAAAAAAAAAAAAAAAAAAAAACCTCTATTTCCTTAAAGGTAAAAATATCAGAGGATGTGGTTCATTAAAAGTTCTTGAGGTTTATGATCCACCCTGGTGACACTGCCCACTCTTTACCCTAATGGGACGCCCTCCAAGTTTTTTTCCGAAGCTCTTAATATGGTTACCGGTTAAAATAAATGTACTTCCTCAGCGCAGAACTAAGGAGTAGGGTTAATGGAAGGATGGGTGGACAGAAGCAGGGATGGGGAGTTCGTCAGACCCGCAGGCAGACACACAGCTTCTTGCCATCTGTCTCCTTCTCTTCGCCTCGCCTGAGTCCCCGTAGCTGAGGCCACTTCCTGACACGTCCACTTATTAAATCATTTTGTGTGGAGAACACAGGCGACTGCAGCCAACAGAGCCACTTGCAAGCTTGACGGGAATTGGCTGAGACGAGCCCGACAAAGACACTCGCAGGGAATCCGTCCGGCGGGCGCCCCGAGCGCACCGAGGTCCGCAGCGCTGCTCTTCGCCTTCTTCCTTCTCTTCGGACGGGAAATGCCCCTCGCCCACCCGCAGTCCCTCCCGTCCCCGTGAAAACAAACACCTCAGGAAAGGAGCCCGGAGTGCAGCCCACCGCCAGGGAGTCCTTACCTGGCGCTGGGGGTGAGGTGGGCGGGGAGCGGGTGGGGTGGTCCTCGGGGAGGAGCGGCCGGAGGAGGTCGGGCGGAAAGTCCCCGGCTCCCAGACCGAGCAGAGCAGCCGCCTGCGCCGAGCGCGAGTGACGGCAGCGGCGAAGACGGTGACCGAGGAGCAGCGGCGGCGGCGGAGACAGACACGCCTCCTGGCGGGGGTTCCGCGCCTCTTGCTTTAAAGGAGCCGCGCTCCTTTCTCCGCGGCCCCCGCACGCTCCCGGCCGCCGCGGCCACTCGGGGGCACCTCCCACCCCTGGACCACAGGAGCTGGAGCAAGAGAATTCCTGGTGTCCCCAGACTTGGATGTTACGAAGCATCCGGCTGAACTTAGCTCCCTGAGCGCACACCCGCCCCCTGGGATGGGGAGACTAAGGCCGAGATGCTGTCTGGGAGTGAGTAAGGCAAAGCGCCGAGGAATTTGCCTGGCCTTGAGTGGTGACCACACATATAAGGAGCCCAAAAACATTCGGTTCTGGGTGATGGCTTTCATACCTCTCCAAAACCATAACAACGAAACTTCTCCACTGCCAGGGCTTGGAGGGCAGCTGGTAGTCTCCAAAGTGTACCTCTTAGTCCAACTACGGCTATTTCCCTTTGGGGTTTGCAGGAAAGATCTTGATCTGCTCACCTCCCACCCCGACCTCCAGCGCACACAGCAAAAGCGCTCTGGTAGCGCTGCTGTCGGTATTCCCTCAGACGATGGGAGTCACAGTGCCCTGCTCCCTGCCACCACTGCTGAGAACCGATGCTTGGAAACGGACTTTTCCTGAATGTCAGGAGGTTGGTGAGGGCTGTCTCTGTGTACGTCTGGCGCCTTAAATAGTAGACCCTTGCTTACTCCCGCCCAAGTACTGGAACTCTCAACCTAAGCAAATTTTAAAAAGAAGTTGGATTCGAGATCTAGTGGGCACCGAACCTGAGGCCGCAGACTCAAAGGTTGGAAAGAGGAGTCTGGGGAGCAGCCCTGGTTTGGCGGCCACCTGTCCAAGTTCTCTGGTGCGGGGAGGCTTTATTTTAAAGGCCAGAGATGAGAAGGGCCACGTGAGTCCCAGAATCTTCCCGCAGCTTGGCTTCCAGGGAGGGGCTGGCGGCGGTGAGCGCACCAGGCTCTCCCCGCTTCTCGGTGGAAACGATTAGCTTCTGCAAACAATCCCTGAGTTCCGCTCCTCTGGGTCGGAAAAGTCAACATCTATTCAATACCGTTGCTATTTTATCCTCAGCCCTACAATATTAACTGGAGCTGAGTCTTAGCGGTTTCCCCCAGAGGAAGTTGGCGAGCTGCGATTCGCGAGGAGATTTAAGTGAGGCTGAGCGGGAACAGGCCAGGCGCACTGGGCTCAAGAGACCGTTTCAAGAGGGGCTGTATAAAGAAGGGCCAGGTGGGATTCCACGGCTCTGCAGTCCTCAAGCAGCCCCGATCCCTGGTGGCTCTCCACTATCTAATTCCGAAGTCCCGGAAGTAGAGAGGCTAATTCTCTGGAAGTAGACCACTGGTCTGAGCTGGACTCCACAATTTGCGCTTTTGCTGCCTCCTTCACTGCAGTCCTAGTAGGGTTAAGCCCTCGCTGGACCCTGGCGCAGCAGGGCCATGTTCCACAACCTGAGGCTAGCGCCTGGCTCTGACTAGCTCTGAAACACAGAAATTCAGTCCTGCCAAAACCGCCAGTCTTTCCTTCTTGGTCACCACCCAGGGCTCTCTGTGCCCTGGTCTTCCAACATGCCTACTGAGCATTCTTGGAGGAGGTGGGGGGGGCGGTTGCGGGAGGGGGCTCAGGACGTAGGTTAAGGAGAGATGAGTTAGTGGCAAGGGAGAGCCCCTTAGTCATTTAAAGATCCCAGGAGGGTGGGGGATGGCTGGGAGGCTCCCGTAATTAAGTCAACAGCAGCCTTGTTCTACCGAGTAAATAAATAGTCAATGACTCTATTGTGCATCCTGGAGCGGGCAGCACAGACGCGTGACCGGCTCTGGGCGCCTGGGCTCCAGCTGCTGTGACCTGAAGCCTAATGGGCCCTCGAGGCACAACCAAGTTTGGGCCAGGCTCCGAAAAAATGCCCCATTCAGTCCCGTTCCCCAGTGAGAGTAATGAAGACAACTTGTCCACTGGCTAAAGATTCTCTCCTTGTTAAGATTACATCCACCCACTTCCAAGGAGAAAGGAGTGAAAAACCAGCACGAGCAGATTCCAGTGGAAATCCCTGAGTGAAAGCACCCAGCTTTTTTTGTGATAACTCTGAGAATGCAGAACAGAGTATGTCTAATTTGACATTAAGTGTTTATCAGAGTCTGGCATGCAGTAGGCGCTGGATGAAAGAACGGTACTGAGATAGACCTTCCACTCTCCACACTGTTGCCCCCAGGCCCACGTTGTACTTGGGAAAGGAGGCTAACAACTTCCTGTTAGTGCTGTGTATGATCTGAGAGCCTAGTCTTGAATCTCTTTTTTGAAGCAAACAGGACACACTTGTAAAGAGAGAACAAGTCCTAACAACAGCATAAGAGAAAAGGAGAGAGAGTTGGCAGAGTAAAACAAATCAGAATTATGTGTGCTGTGACAAATTCATTTGCTCAATAGCAACATATTATCTAGATTCCAAAGAGAAAAACAGACTAACAAAGGAGCATTTGACTCTACATATCTATTTAACCCTTCAAAAGTAATCCAATGCTATAAAGAAATATTTTTCATAATTTATTTTAGGATTTAGGAAGTTAAACATTTAAGGAATAAGATCTCAAGTCTCTTCTGGGGCAAATATGAAGCTTTTTCCTTTCCATTTCCAGTCACCCTTAAGGTTTAAGTCACTCCTAAAATTCAGGAGGTTGCTAAGTCCCTCAGCTACAATCTTATTCAGGAACCAACCTCCTTATTCTCTCTTGCCCAGCTCCCACCCTCTCTTTCTTCCCTCTCAAAGTGCTCTTAGAACATTAGCAGCTCAAGATTTCAACTTCTGAAGACATAGCAGAGACCAGTCTGAATTCAAGCTTACTACCAAGATGTGTTTGCTTGTTTTGGTCTGATGTTGTTGAACTGAATGTAAAATGAAAAGTATTATTTGGGATCATCTCATTCAACACCTTCATTTTGTAGATCATAAAAACCAAAGCGAGAGAAAAGGAGTGACATATTCAGGATACAGCAGAACTGAGACTGCCTTCTAGCTGTACAGAGTAGCATCACACTGTCTCTTGTAGTCTCTTTCAAAACTTAAACTCATATGAAGTCAGGACTTAAAGACACTTCAAGAATATCTACTCTAGTTCAGTTTTCACTTTGTCCTATCTGAAAACAAAATGTACACATGTGCAATTACCTCAAAATTTTGCAGGCAATATTGGGAGATGCACAGATGCCTTGAAGGCCATCATGGGCTGGTGAGGAGCCCCTATACCCCAGGCTGAGAACCACCAATCTAATCCAGCAATGTCATTTTAGAGGTGAGAAAATCTAGACCATGAGAACTTACTCAGAATCACAGAGTGGGTTAAAAATAGTTCTAGGACTAGAGATCAGGTGTCACGCTTCCCACCTATTCCTATTACCTCAGGTCATTTTAGCCATAATTGGGCATAAACATGCTGAAGACATTGATTAGTCAAGAAAGGATGAGACCTAGTAGAAGCAGAAGGGTTTACCTTGGAATAGGAGAAGGGTCAATAAACCCAAGTAATAAGAAGGGAAGCAGAGTATATAATACAGATGTCAATTAGTTTTTAAGTGTGGTGTTTAGAGTCTATTTTTCCTACATGAGCTTCAAAGCTCTATGCTGGGCTACCTTGCTCCATAGACACCTTCCTTACCACTGCCTTCCATGATCCTAACTCTCATGCAGATTCCTGTTTTGCTTGGTCTCACCTAAAGAATTTAGTAGTGAATTTTTCACTAAGGGAAGGTAAGGTAAGGGGAAGAATAGGAACAGAAAGAGGATACAAGGTCCCGTTGTTATCTGTGCTTTCTTCATGAAATAAAACTAAAATGCAAGTTGAGAGTCTAGTAGGGAGAAAGTATTAGAGAATGAAAGAGTATGAAGAAAGGAGTGGTATTTTTATCAGGAACATGGAAGTGTGAAAGGATAATCAAATGTGATTGGATACTTGTCCAACACTCAGGGCCATTCTACCTTGATGGCTTACAAATCTTTGAAAATTTCAAGGACTCTCATTCTTTCAACCAGTATAAATCTTAGGCTCTTGAGGTTACAATACTTTGCAGTGTCTTGCCTCATCTACCCCACCACTGCTACCTCTTCCCGTACAGATTCCCAAATCTCCATGTCCTACTTAACCCCTAGTTAATTATAACGTTGGTGCAAAAGTAATCACAGTTTTTAGCAAGTATTTATTGAGTTACCAACTATGTTCCAGGGAAATGAAGACATAACAATGAGAAAAAAAAAATCGAGACAATACACCTTCCATAGCATTTCTAAAGCCACGTGGTAGCTTCTGTTAGCAAGAATATGATATTCTTGCTTTTACTTCTTTAGAAAGCACTAATAGAAAAGCAGGAGTATATCAGCAGAACATACACAAGTGGCATCTTTTAGAGAGGTATGTTGTACCAGAAAATATTTTGTGCTGGACTCCCCACCCTATCTCCAAAGAAGAAGGAAGGAAGCAATTATCATTAGGTGCATGGAAGAGTGGAGAGGAATTCCCGCCGCGGGATGGAAAGGCATACAGAGGCAGAAGCATACATTTCCTCAACGCACAGGATCTAATTGGTTAGATAATAAGGAAACACCCAAATATATATCCTCTGGACTATTCTCTACCCACCTTTGCTCTCTATTTTTTTTTTTCTGGGAGCTTAATGCAAGGATTCAGGGATAAAAATAACTATTATTTATGTAAAATCTACTATATTCTAGGCAGGCATACTTTTGCATAAAATACTACATTTAATTCTTTGAGTAGTCTCATCAAATGAAAAATTCTCATTTTAAAGATAAGTAAACTAAAACAGAAAGTGGCCATGTAATTTGCCTATGAATACACAGCTAGTGAAGGTGGAACCAGTGTTCAACTCTATAGTTTATTGTTCTTGTGGGTACATCAGAGAAGGAAAGTGGGGGATAGTTGTCTCTATAACAACTCTCTGTCTTATATCAGAAAGGGTTTCAGATGTTGTTACTAAAATGCAAGAGATAAATGTCTATGAATTAGTCTGGGAATATGGAGGGCTAGAGAGTATGGAGCAGCTCAGACTGAGCAGACTTGCCCCCTCAGCAACTCCCTGAGAAAAGATTTTTGACCAGAAATCAGGAGCTTCCTCTTAGAGGGAAAGCTAGCTTAAAAGTAAGTGGAGCACTCTTACTTTCAACCTTTATCAGAGTTTGAGCAAACCCCTAGCATTTGACCTGATCCCCTAAGAGTATTTTTAAGAGATCCTAAAAGATGCCCTCTGCCAACAGCATATTTTGCAGTAAGTGAGGACTAAAGACAAAATCACTTCTGGTAATAACTCTTCATCCACAAAGATAATGTCTTTTTAGTCATTCCTTCCATGAGACAACCTATGCTTATTAGTTACTAATACTGACTATATAACTGTCTAGTGAAGATGGGCAAAATGGACACTGGGATTATTTCTAAGAATGTTATGTTCATGGATTGTTCCAGTAACAGTACAGAATTCACTTGTGTATGTTATAGGATTCCAGCCAACTTTGCAAACTCATTTAGAATGCCAAACTAAGATTTACATTCATTTTCATTTCTATTTACTTAAGGTGTACAACAGGATGTATATATATATATATATATACACACACACACACACACACACACACATATATATGCACACACACATATAGTGAAAAGTTTACTACAGTCAGATAATTAACATATTCATCCCTTACACAGTTGCATTTTATTCTTTTCTTCTTCTTTTTTGGGTGGGGGGTGATGAGAACATTTCAGATTTACACTCTGAGCAAATTTTGATTGATTCATTTCACCACATAATAAGTCATTTTCATACAGAATTAAGACTGTTTCCTTAAAAAGCTTTTCTTGGAGGGGTCATCCATGTTGTAGAAAGCTACTATGGAGAGCCTTTAGAAACTGATCAGGGTGTCAATAGGTTTTCTTCATCTAATTTAATGTACTGACTCTAATTAGAAACGTTTTCAAAGCTTTTATTGCAGATGAGCTCAGCTTTAAGGGCTGACATTCATTAAGGATATGGACACTTTGCTATCCACCTGCATTTCACATTCCTTCCTACGGAAGGATCACACGGGCTGCTGGATCAGTGCTGCTATGGCCTGGTGTGGATGTGCACTGTTGGAGAGCACACAACAGA
Organism: Saimiri boliviensis; assembly: GCF_048565385.1. Taxonomy (NCBI): domain Eukaryota; kingdom Metazoa; phylum Chordata; class Mammalia; order Primates; family Cebidae; genus Saimiri; species Saimiri boliviensis. Next base: position 67,874,996 of record NC_133452.1, read on the forward strand.
GGTAATGGAATTCGGTTATGGTTTTTAATTCTGCAAATTAATGGATGAGGCAATAAGTTTAAAATGAGAGGACAATGAACAGACAGGAAGCTAGAATAAAAATGTAGGCCCATATTCTGTATGATAATGAAAAGTGTGAAAATCAGAAAATAAACTTTTATTTTGCAATCTGTTGTCCTAACAAACTTTTAATACATAACTGTTTCAATCTGCTTCCAGATCAGCATCCCTTTGTAAACACATATTAAATTTGAGTACAGAGAGATGGACAATTGCAAAGCATCACTTAACTGCATCAATATTTTATGTAGTTGATCACATAAAAACCAGAAGCAGATTTAGCCTTCTCTGTGGACTGTAGGGACTAAGGGTTTGTTGACCACATTTCCACTTCATGAACAGAGTTATCCAACCACGACTTGTTTACAAACTAGAAATGTAGTCAAACACACTGTCCCTGATGCTTCGTTTACTCTTCTAAGCCAACAGACTGATAGCATTAGAGCTATTTCTACAAAACTAGATACATATATAATTAGGAAAATAGGAGAAAATAATCTATAATATGGAAAGTAATAATATATAATTAGAAACTGATATTTTGGTGGATAAATCAGAAGAAACATAGTAATTTCTATAATATGTTTCAATATTCACTCATTTAAAACAGTGCATAGGTTTTATATTTATATGCATTTTACTATATTCATAACACTACAATAAAGAAATTAGGTATTGAGCTCCAATTGTTATAAGCGAGAATCATAGAAGTTAGTCTCAGCTATAAGGGGGTAGAATCTAGAAGTTACAAATATTTTTCACTTATTTCTCCTCATTTTATACTATATAATTAAAATGCATCAAGATATATATATTATCCTCATTTTATAAATGAAGAAAAAGTACAGAACAATTTTATGGCATAGCAAAAACACCACCAGACTAAAAGTTCCATTAACTGAACATGTATTTAAATGTAATATCTTTGGTAAGTCAGTTAATTCTCTTATGCTTTCGTTTTCTCACTTGTAAAATCTGAAGCAGGAATTTATTTTGAAATCTATGAAGTCCCTGTAATTTACAAAAGTGACGATTTCTTGGGAGAAAAAATATCACATTATAGTCACTGATAGAACATGGGTAGAACTTAGGCCTCTGGACTTTCACTGCAAACTTGATGATAAAACACATCTGAAATCAAGAGCTGAGCTACAGAAGATATATAGTTCTTTGCTTTTACCCTCTTGTAAAGTCATCAGAAACATATAAAACACATAATCTAACTAAAAAATAAATCTTACTACAAAAGAAGTGATGTTTTGTTCACTTAGCAAAACTACTGAAAATACTAATTTAATCACTTTGTGCCTAAAGATAACTTAAAAATGCAATACTATCATATTTTTCATAAACATTCTTTGATTAAACTCAATCATTCACTTACTCAGTATTTGGACCCAAGCAGCTAAACATTTCTAGAGAAAATTAAACAACTGGGCTTTACGGGGCTGAATAGTGACTGTCTCCTCAACATTCTTGTCTATTTAGAACCTATGAATGTGAATGAGATTTTATTTGGAAAAAAAATCTATGCTGATGTAATCAAGTTAAGAAGAGGGCATACTAAATTAGGTGAGCTGTAAACCCAATATAACTTGTGTCCAATATAACTTGTGTCCTTATAATAAGAGGAAAATTTAGACACTGGCAAATATAGGAGGAATGCTGTGTGAAGGTGGAATCAGGATAGGGATAGGAATGATGCATCTACAAATCAGAGAACGTCAGGGTTGCCAGAAACCACCAGAAGCTAAGAGAAGTTTAGACATTTTTTCTTTCAGAGCCCCCAGATGGAACCAATTTGCCAACAACTTGATTTTGGACTTTTGGCCTCCAAAACTGTAAGAAAACAAATTTCTGTTGTATCATGTACCATCTGGCCCAAGGCAAATGCATTGCCCTTTTGACACCTAGTATTATATCATGACTTACATATATTTGATCTTCCAAAAGATGACATGACCCTGCTTTCTCTTTTGAACTTCTGTTCTGGATTCTATATTCGCTCACATCCTCAAACAGTCTAATCCTGTCATTTAGCATCTCTTTCTTCAGAAAATAAGGAAGTTTCCATTCCGTGTCTCTCTTCAGCTACAGCCCCATTTCTTTACTCATCTTCACAGTAAAAGTTCTTGAGTCCTCTGACCTTGTTTCTATTTTCCTACCTCATTTTTTCACACATGCCACTTGAGCATCTATCTCCTCTATTTCACCAACACTGTTCTTGCCAAGATCACCAACCTCCTTTGTGTTGCTAAATCCTTTGTTCCTGTTTGTGTCTTTACCTTCTACTCATCAAGGGCATTTCACATCTGTAGTCCAACTTCACTTTTTTGAAATGCTTTTATAATTACTATAGTCACATTTGTTGTATCACACTTTTTGTTGTTCCTTTTCAATCTCCTTTGCAGGCTTTTTCTCAGTTTGCTGATGTCTAATTGTTGGAGTGATCCAGTTTTAGATCTTTTGTACTCCCAAGTGAACTAATTTAGAGTCATTGCTTTTAAATACCATCTATATGCTAAAGACCTATTTCCAGTTTTTACCTCTCTCACAAGCTCTAGCTCTTATACTGTTTCATTTGAAGGTCTAACAGGACTATGTTCCAAGCAGAACTATAGCTATATAACAAACTTTTACTTTCAGTCTACCCTATATTAGTAAGCAGCAGCAACATCTATGCCATTGTCCATGTCAAAACTGAGTCACTCGTGATTCTTCTCTTTGTCTCACTACTACACCTACAGACAATTCATCAGCAAATCCTTCTAGTTATTCCTCCAAAATATATCCAAAATCTGCCCATCTTGCCATGTTTACCATGATGACCTTGGCCCATGTCACTATCATCTCAACCTATGCCACTGCCTTAACATATTAAATTGTATTCTTGCCTTTGCTCTTGCCCCTGTGATTCATTCTCCATGTAGCATCAAAGTGATCTTCCATTATTACATCTTTCTGCCTAAAACCCTCTGATACTTGCCCCATTCAATGAATTTTTGTAACTGCTTAACTTTTTAAAATGATTCTACAAAGGCTACTCAACTCTCTAACTTCATTTTCATTTATGTTCTTTACTTTTTTGTTTGTTTATTTGTTTGTTTTGAGACAGAGGTTCACTCTTGTTGCCCAGGCTGGAGTGCAGTGGTGAGATCTTGGCTCACTACAACCTCTGCCTCCTGGGTTCAAGCAGTTACCTTGCCTCAGTCTCTCAAGTAGATGGGATTACAAGCATGGGCCACTTTGACTAATTAATTTTCTATTTTTTACTAGAGATGAGGTTTCTTCATGTTGATCAGACTGGTCTTGAACTCCCGACCTCAGGTGATCTGCCCACCTCGGCCTCCCAAAGTGCTAGGATTACAGGTGTGAGCCACTGCACCTGTCCTTTCTAACTTCATTTCTTACCAATCTCACCCTCTCTCACAATGGTCTAGATAAGATGGCTCTTATTCCTTCTCTCTGAATATGCCATGCTTCTTCCAGCCTCACAATCATTTGCATTCATGTGTTCTCTATGCTAAATTTCCTGCTCCCGCTGTTGAGAGTGCTCTCATGATAGATCTCCATGTAGTTGAGTTATTCTCATCTTTCAGGTCTTAGTTCCATTAATACCTTCTCCAGGATGGCTTCCCTGGCCATCCATCCCCACTTGCTACACTTCATCATGTTACCTTGTTTCATTTCCTTCTTATCCTGTATCACTACCTGCTTCACTGGAATATAAACCCTTAAAAGTGGGACTATGATTTTCTTATTCAGCACTCTATTCCCAGGGCCTGGCAGAGAATAAGTTGGAAACAAATATTTGTTGATAAAGATGTATTATCCCATAAGTACTATGCAAAATATAACAAGTTTAGTCACAAAGATGATGTTTATCCTATGTTTTTGTGTCCATTCATAATTTTTAGTTAAAATATTACAAAAATATTTCTGTGACTTAGGAAATTTAAATCTGTTTTATTTTTATTGTATTTCAGAAATAGAAGTTAATAGTTAAACAAAAGGAATATTTATTACTGCAGATGAAAAACTGCTGGAGGAAAACTTCTGTGTTGTTGGTCCTTAAACAATAATTCCAGAAGACAGCAATTCTACCCAACTGCACACAGAAGGGCCAAGGTTTTTAGTGCATCTTTCAGCAGTTCATTGACCCCTTTACTGTCACCAAAGCAAACTTATTGAGACATCCCTATAGCCTAATTATTTTTCTTCTTCCCCAAGATTACTCATGTGTGACTGTTTAAGGCTCTGATAGGTGATCCATATTCACCTTTCTCTCACAAAATCAAATGAGAGAGGAGAAAAGATAAAAGAGATAACTCAAAGTATTAATTTTTTTCTGGGTCTTTATGACCTTTTGAATATGAAGAAGAAAAAGATTTTTACTGAATAACTGTTATATGCCAATACTCTATTAGATATTTTGCACATTTTATATAACTTGACCATCCTAAAACAATCTTTCAAAAAAGAAATGAAGAGTGAGTTGAAGGGTCTTCAGATCCTCAGGCTACTTGGTGGTTATTAAGCATTTTTTTTTTTACTCCACACAGTCCCTGGTAATGACTCTGATAACAAAAAATACCATTTTTAAAATTAAATCTATTGACTTACACAGGTGGTCTTCTGGCTGAATATATATATATATATATATATATATATATATATATATATACATATATATAGACTGTATGTTTGGTATTCAAATCAATACCATCAAGAAATATTCAAAATAGTGTTCCCCTCTTTTCTATTAAAAAAAATGTTTTGTTCTAGAAGGACAACTCTGAAACAGTTTGATAGTAAGCTAATTTTCAGGGCTTTATCTCAGAATATTGTTGAAATGTCTCATTTATATGTCAGTTTTCTTATGCTGCTTCAAACAGACAACAAAAAATTGTTGATTTTTGTTTCCTAGCTGAAATACCTTTTAAACAGAAAAGAATCCTAATTTCCAAGTCCGCTGACCCTATGTAAACTCTTCAAGTTCAAAAGTGATTTTAAGTCTGGCAGTTTCCATTGCCTGCAATATAAAGGTGAGGGAAATCTAAGATTAGACTATCAAGTGTGGGAAAATAAGACATAATTGATAGAAACCAGGAGACATGTGTTTCAGCTCACTTACACTGCAAAATAAGGACTATCCACCTTATCTAAAGAGATTTTTGAAGATTGCAGAATACTAATGAAAACAAAAATTATGACTGTAGGAAAGTCTTCTTGAATGTGTATTAATCTATATAAATATATCTTTTATACTCATTGCAGGATTCAAACATGATCGGAATATAGAACAAAATAATTAAAATCAGAAACTTTCCAAAAATGTTAAAAATTAGATTTAGGGAAGAATGCATAATTTTTTCTAATAAAAAACAAGAATATTTCATAATATGGATGCTTATACATAATACTTTCTGTATCTACTTCTTAAACTCCTCTATCTCCTTTAACAGTACACAGACATACAGTGGTTTTTCTTTTTGTCAAAGAAAGTGCTACAATTTCTAAAGCTGCCCATTGAGTGTTTCTGAGCCATAGCCAAGAGCTATTTCAAAATGAGGACAGATTTCTTTTCTCCCCAGGGACAGACAGCATGATGCTTCTTCAGCCTTGCATTCTAAGCCTTTTCTCCCTCAGATCTTGTCCAATGCCAGGCATAAAAAGACATTTCTACTATTAAAATGCTGACAGCAATCAAGGTGGGATTAGGTTCATTTTTTATTCATTTCATGTTAAATTAAATCATCTGTAGTTCTGTAATGATGAATTTAGCCATTGACTTAAAGAGAAACAAAAGAGATTTCAACCATTCCATCAGAAAGGAAACAACCACCAAATTGTTCTCAGATATGGGTCAAGAACAGGTCATTTTGAATGTGGTTGAACATAATTATGACATACATTAATAATTCCTAGCATTGTCTCCATTCTCATTAAAGAGTGTGCAAAAAGAGTCTTTTAGATTCCAAAAGTTACAACCATCTCCTCTTCCTGACCCATCACTGTGTTTTGTCAAGCCTAGCTCTTCCATCCATTTTATTTGCATCTGATATAGTAAAACAACAGTGTTTTGTTATTGTTGCAGAGTTTCCCAATATAGTGCTTTTTCATAATTTCACAGAGGTTTAACAACTTGCAGATGAATTCTCACAACATCCCTTCAGACTTCCCACATGGATTCAAACACAATATACAATTATGTCATTTATATCAGGAGAGAGAAACCAAGAAAGGTTAATGTTCCCATGCTTTTAACAGAATTCTTTCTGAATCATACCATTTTATTTCTTTGTGAGAAAAGAAAACACAGTTAAATATGGTGATAAAAGAGCTGAACCAAATAAGTCTGGATCATATTAGTGATATTGAGTCAAGATTTGACTGTCAGATTCTCTATACCTTGCTACACTGAACATCCATGAAGGTACCAACATATTTCTCCATTATTTGGATTTTCTACCTATTTAACCTCAAGGTTGGCAGGCTGCAGGAGGAGCAGAAGGGAGAGTAATACATTTTAAGTGAGAATCATTTAGCTTATATAAAAAAGTCTTAATTGATAAATTTCAAATATCTTCAATGCCAATTCCATTTTGAAAAGAAAATAAGAAAAAATATATTTTAATAATTCATCTCAATTACTATGTCAATGTTTTGTTAGTTGTGTGTGTGTGTGTGTGTGTGGTGTGTGTGTGTGATTTTTTAAACAGTATTCATGTTGCCATTGCAGAATTCTGTTGTCAGGAACAAGATTCTAGTATACTGTTAGAACAGGTTTAAGTTAGCAAGAAACATATGCATAAATATTTCTACAGCACTACTCCTGCTCCCTGTCTGTCAACAGCTATTCTGGGGCTCAGAGAAAGATTGGATATCACTGAAGAGAAAGTCAAGCAAAACATGTAGGGTTGAGCAGAAGCTAGGGACTGACACAAAAGACAGTTTCCAATGAGATAATAAGCTATGCAACATAAAGGAACACAGATCTAAGATGAGAGAGGAATGCATCTGAGAAGGAGGTCAGCCAGAACTCAAGATCCAGAAGCTGAAGATCAAAACCTAAGCAGCAGAGATGGAGACTTAGACATTTAAATAGACAGCATGTGGAGCCAAACTTAGGCACCAAGAGATTTGGAGTCAAAAGCAGGAATTCAGATAAAGATAACACCATGTGTAGTGGAAAAAGGAAATAAGTTACCAAATCATGAAAAGACATGGAGAAATCTTAAATGCATATTGCTAAGTGAAAAAAAGACCATTAGATCTGAAAGACTATCTACTGTAAGATTCCAACTATATGACATTCTGGAAAAAGCAAAACTAGGGAGACAGTAAAGAGATTAGTGATTGTCAAGGGTTAGGAGGGAGGGAGGGATGAAAAGGAACAGCACAGAAGATTCTTAGGGCAGTGAAACTACTCTGTGTGATACTACAATAGTGGATACATGTCTTTATACATTTGTCAAAACTCATCCAACATACAAAATCAAGCATTGACCCTAATGGAAACTATGGACTTTAAGTGATAATAACGTTTCAGTGTAGGCTCAACAATTGTAACAAATGTACCATTCTGTTGCAAGAAGTTGATAGCAGGGGAGGTGAAGCTATGTGTGTGTGTGTGGTTGGGTACAGGAAGTATACGGGAACTCTCTCTACCTTCCTCTCAATTTTGCTGTTAACCTAAAACTGCTCTGAAATAAAGTCTGTTAAAAAAAATGGTACCATAAAAGTTAGAGCATAATTACCAGCAAGACTGCTTTAGTAATGGCCCAGAACATCAATCAAAAAGGAACCAAAGCTGGCCTTGTTGTCCAGGGCCGGGTCCAAATTTAAAAATAATGAGACAAGATTGAACCTAGAGTTGGGTGACATTATGAGCTGAATTGTGTCTTCCTACTCCCCAATTTATTTATTTATTTAATTAATTAATTTATTGCGATGGAGTTTCATTCTTGTTACCCACGCTGGAGTGCAGTGGCACAATCTTGGCTCACCACAACCTCTGCTTCCTGGGTTCAAATAATTCTTCGGCCTCAGCCTCCTGAGTAGCCAGGACTACAGGTGCATGCCACCATGACCAGCTAATTTTTGTATTTTTAGTAGAGACAGTGTTTCACCATGTTGACCAGGATGGTCTCGATCTCTTGACCTCGTGATCCACCCACCTCAGCCTCCCAAAGTGCTGGGATTATAGATGTGAGCCACGGCACCCAGCCCCTACTCCCCAATTTATATGTTGAAGCCCCGACCCCCAGTGCTATGGTATTTGGAGACGGGGCCCTCAGGAAATAATTAAGTTTAGATGAGCTCATGAGGCTGAGGCCCTCATAATGGAAAATGTCCTTTTGAGAAGAGACACCAGAGGGCTTGCTCAATCTCTTTCTCTGCCATGTGAGGAAACCCTGAGAAGGTAGCCATCTGTAAGCCAGGAGGAGAGCCCTCACCAGAACTTACCCATGCTGGCACCCTGATCTCAGACTTTCAGTGTCAAGAACTGTGAAAATAAATGTCTTTTGTTTAAGACACCCAGTCTATGATATTTTGTTATGGCAGTCCAATTAAACTAACATAGGTGATAGCTGCCAGGTCTGGCTTCTTCTAAACCAAAGCCTCTAATATTCAACCGGAAATTAGATGTGGTAGATGTTGACTGTACCCGTCTATCCTTGCAAACTTCCTTCACTCTGCAATCAGATACATTGAAATCTTTCACTAGGTACAGAAGAAATTGCTGAAGTCAAGAGAAAGTACTTAAATATCTATAATCCAAATTGCATTGTGAATGAGCACTATGTTACTTTGGATGAATATTTATTTTTAGTATAAAAAATGTAAAAATTTACAAATATGAAGATCACTAAGGTGGTGGATATACTCACAAGTCCCGTCAGCCATTCTGTGTTAGGTAAAAATGCAAAGGAAAACAGACAAAATATGGATAAAAAAGATGTTTTATTTGTTTTAAAACTCCATCATTAAAGCCACTTCAAAGAAGGGTTTCCCTCTGGTTTTCCTATTCTTGATTTTTCTGAGGAATTCCACATTCATTATAGCCATTCTCCACTTATTCTGACTTTTATTTCCAGGGTAACACATCCTCATCATTTTGATCTATGCTGAAAAGTTGCCCTAGTGTTAGGTTTTCATTTTGATCTTTACTCAAAGGGCAATGATCAGAATCTAGTGACATGCCCCAGGTAATAGCAACTGAGGCTTTCTGAAAGGTCCTAATAAAGGTTGCTTGTGTCCTTCCTGACTCTGTGGGCAGGGACTGGGGAGAAGGATTTGAGGTAAAGATCCTGCCTCTGTAAAGCAATACATATGTACAAAGTAATGCAAGCACTACATGTGCTTTTGCTAGTCTCAGAAAAAAAAAAAAAAAAAAGAAAAAAAAAAAAACTCTGAAATTATTTTTTGACATTATGCCTAAGATGAGAACAGCAATAATAGAAACCAAAAATGAACTCAATTTTAGTTAAAGGAGAATCTCAACATTTTCAAGGGCATTAGAAGAAGGATATCTGAGAACCACAAATAAGGAAGGAAGGGTAAAAGAAGGACCATTCACGGCAAAGGCAGAGGAATCATATTGACTAAGTAGCCTACAATGTGGACATTATATCATTAAAGTGCTACCTATGGGGGTTTGCCTGCCATCACTCTTTCCAGCTTCGCACCTTCTTGCGAGCAGGGAACATTAAGCTTAGCATTCAGAGGCACTCTGCTCTTCCAAAAGGTCTTCTCCTAGAGGTGACTATTATTACAATTGATTAAAATACCAACTTTGACAACTTGTAGTAGCACAATGTATTGAGGGTTTAGTAAGTGTTGGACACATTCTCTCACTTAATACGTAGAGCAAACTTCTAAAGTGTCCTTTCTCTCTTTTTTTTCTATGCAGGATACAGAGAATCAGATATGGTAACTAACTTGACTAAGGTCATGAAACCAGCAAGGATGAGAGACAAAATTTTAAGCCATGCTTCTGGAACTATGGTCTGTTTAGCCAGATGAAGATGGGGATATGTCACAGTTATAACTAACAAGGAAGTTGATGTGCTATTTTCTGATATAATGAGTATGTATGGCTATTTAATATAATACAATGTCAATTGTATATAAATATAGATCAGCATAGAACTTCAGCAAATTTCCAGGTGTCTTATTCTGCCACTGTGGGATATGCCCAGGTCTTCCTTCAGTTTCCTTCTCCTATATATTATTAGATGCTGGGTTGAAAAGTCAGGGGTGTGCTCTTTCCATGCAACCTCTATACAGTCAGTATTACAATTTTTATAAATAAGAGTGCTGAGGAAAACTGGAAGAAAGCATGCCCAACAAAAATGCAAAAGCTTAGATGCAGATAGAATCTAGAAATCTTTGTGTTTTGATTCACATATGTCCCAACTTCTCATTTCACTCCTGTCTTATTGGGCACTAAACAAGACTCCTCATACACCAGCCTGATATGAATTGAGTTGCCATTGTTCTTAGTTTTGGAGGCATTCTAAGATTCTCTCCTAAATAATTTTCCATGTCCACTTTCAGGCCGAGGAACCACATTTTTCCCTGGCTCTGCTTCATTTCAGCTCCATAACCATCCTGACCTTTGGAAATATCTTTCTATATGACTCCAAATATCCCTTCTGCAAGTCTTTTCACACCATTTGAGAGCCAGGGACCTGTACTTGTACATTCCTCCCCCAGGGTATTTCCTTCTTGCAGCAAAATCCTCCTCTGGCACATGACTCATCCCTTTCCACCTTCTTTATTCCTTTGAAATGTAACTACTGCCCCCACTACTATTTTAAGATGGGCTCACCTTCCAGTCTAGGTGAACAGAGGAAGCTGGTCCCTTGAGCATCCAAAAGACCTCAATGTCTGCTGCTATCATCCACGCAGAGCCACCATTCATCACAGTCCCAACCAGGCTCAGGCTACCACTACCAGTCAGCAGTGTTTTGCCCAAGGCAGAAAATCTTAGCAACCACAGTTTTGAAATCTGAGAGTTTTACCCTAGGTTTCTGTAATCCAAAATCAAGTAGAAGTCAACTATATATAACAGACGTAAGAGTTTAAAAACAGAGACGATATATTTGAACACATGTCTCCAGAGGCACAGTTTCCTTTACATCTTTTTCTCTTCTCTCCACCATGCTCCCATTAAAATGTCCACTCACTAAAACGGATCTTAAAGTAATTTATGGGAACTGATGAAGGAACGGAAAGCCTAAACTTTGTTTTAAAACATTATAACGTATTGACTCCAGTGACTCTCCCTTGGGTGCGATGGGTGGGAGAGCTCCCAGTGCATGCAGGCTGCTGCTGCTCTGTTCCCTTCACCACCTGACAAACTGATAGAGCTGGCAGTCAAAATCGTGGAGTCACACAACCCAATGCCACCCACCTACTGTCCTTTTACCTTTGAAGACAGCTTTTTTCCCCCTCAGTAAAACAGTGGAAACAGTCTTTCAGTGGCAAAGAATATATTTCAAAACCTGTTGTGGAAAGTATCCAAATAGGAGGTTTCCTCTCCTGCTTTTCCCTATTTTTGCTTTGCAGCATCCATAACAAAAAACTGGAAATAAATAACTCTTCGTTGTCCCTATCCCCTTATAAAAGAACATACAAATCATCTTGCCTGTCCTTCCATCAAAAAATTATGAGGTTTGAAAGCCTGTTAAGATAGGTCCTAAATTCACCCCATTCTGTCTCTAATCACAAAAGCATAATTCCTTTTCTTTTCTTTTTTTTTTTTAAACAGAACCTGACATTGGTGTAGAAGTTATTTGTTTTGATACAAATCTCATTCTGCAGGAAAACATGAATAGTCAATATTTCCTCATGTATCATGCTGTTTATCTACAATAACCAACTTATTCAAAGAGATTTATTACCTTAGTACAATTCACTGCTTAGCAATGACAAAGCTGATAAGATATTCTCTATATTTATGAAACTGAAATAATTTTGGTTAGGTAAAAGGGAGGTGTACATATAAAGATGTGCAATGAGTATGTTTTTACATAACTAGAGGTAGAATCGCAGGGTGATAAAACTGACATAACTACCTTAAGGAACCAAGTCCTGGCCAACATGCCTGAGGTTCTCCTGGGCTGTTTAGAAGCACCTCTTTTAAGCAGAATCTGTATGTATAAAATTATAACTTCTTCATATCTTTGACAAGTATATGTCAGTGTTAAGTTTTCATTAAATGCAAATTTGATCTTTTATAAAATCATGCTTAAAGCTAATATCACAGCACATCAATTAGACTTCTGTATGCTTTTAAGAAGATGAATAATTACATTCATTTAGAAGGTACCTTGCAGTATGCATAAAACAGAAATCTCATAAAATTTAGCTAATTATAGCACAAGTCAATTCCACTCCCAAAATGTAAATAAAGCCACACTACCATTTGTTTACTTACTTGGTCCCTTTTCTTCAGAAGATTCTGGTCCGTGAAATCAGTAATGATTTTTCCTTCAGTGTTGCTTTAGTTCCCAGGCATGAGAAATGAGCTATTTTGGAAAAAGGATTGTAGAGCCCTTCAACTATATAGTCAAACCTTAGACATTTTAATAATAGTAACACAATCTTACACATATCTTTTAAGTATTTCAATGACTCAAAGAACATAACGTTATTTTAATCTGACTTTAATCCTCTTCTCCACTCTGCCAGGTATGCAGAACAGGTATTTCCACTGAACAGAGGAAAGAGAAACAGAAAGCTCACAAAAGTTAAATGACTTTTTCAAAGTCACTTATCTTTTGAGTAGAAGATACAATATCAGAACCTGTGTTTTTAGATTCCACAAGACATGTTCTTTTTGTCAATAATGTCCTGAAAACATCACACTTAGTTCTCTGCTTTATGAAATATGTTTCTCAAAATACTTTAAAATTTTCTTGATGAATCAAAAAGGTTTTTTGAATTCACAAATTGAACTATGCAGTAATATATTGCTATTTTTTGCATTTTGGAATATGAAATATTGCTTTTCCCAACACTGTATAATTTCAGAATAAAGTGCTGTTCTAATTGGTGAGCTTTATTCTTAAATTGGCATCAGAATCCCCAGAGGGATATAGAGATATGCAGAACTTAACTTATCCTTACACTAAATGTCCTCAGACTATCTTAGTATTCTAATGCATGTCTCTCTCTCTCTTCCCCATTGTTGTCTACAGATACTTCCACCATTGTTCAGGAGTCAGCAAGTTATCCCATCACCATTTTTAATTCCCAAAGGTACTTTTAGCATCATTTTTTTTTCTGCTGTTACAATTTTACTTTGTTTCAATCATCTTTAGCTTTTACAAAGATTTAGGTTATTATATTTAATACCCAGCAAGAGTATTCCTTTCTTCAGGTTGATGAACTAAATAATTACACCACATTTTCTACTATCTTTTAATCTTTTTTCCTGTGGTTCATTTCAGCAATATTTTTAACTTTTCACACTTAGATTACATACATATATACATATTTATTTTAAAAATTGTATTTGTGGTTGATCAAAGCTATGATCACAAATAAGTAGGGATGTTGCTGTTCTAAAGAAAACAAATATTTTGAATATATAATACTCAATTTGTCATTAAACTCATAAAATGAAAGAAAATTTGACTTTCGGTGTAGCAGATTAAGTAACTTAAAGGAAATTGTGGATCTCTGTGATTCCTGATGTGGAGAATGGAGAACATCTATAGTAGAATAATGGGATCATGGAATGTTAAAAGTTGGCACACAAAGCCTTAGTGACCATCTGAACTTGACCCTCAAATTCGCAGCCTCTTTTTTTCTCAATCCACATATAAGATGATACTTATAAGCATGAAGTATCCGTAAGTTTATTCCTGGCACACAAGCTAAAAGTCTACCCTTTTCTCTCCCACTCAAAATTAACATATAGGAATAAAAATGACTGTGCATGATATTATGCTGGATATAACAACCCTAAAATAAAACACAAGTCCTTGGTAAATTTGGCACTATCCACCATTAGAAACAAATCAATGGCAAAACACATCATATAAAATTCAATATAGCAAAATGTCAGAGAGTCAAAATTTCTGTGCAGCACCTGGGTTCCAGAGAGGTGGAACAAATTAAGATCACACAGTAGGTGGTGATAGTACCAAGGCTGGGGTCTACACATGTAGTTCCACTGATATTTGGAGTACATTATGGTGATCACAATTAAAATGCAAGACCGTGAAATATTAAAACACTGGAGAAAGGCAATAAAATGACTTTTAAACTGCATATTTTTGGGGCAGAATGCTACTCCTCTTGATAGTATAGTTTAAACAAACTATTAAAAAGTATTAATAGTGATAAATTGACAGCCAAGGAGAAATTACTGTCACATAACATTACCCAGAAGTAAAAGAGAATCCAGAAAAGACAAAGTGGAACTAGTTAGCACATTTGCTATTACAAACATCCTTTTTCTATGCCATATTGGTAAAAATAAGTTCCAAGGAAATAGCATTATAAAATCAATAAATATGTATGTGATACAAGATACAATTTTGATACTGAACAAAGCAGTTTCCAGCAAACTTGTATCTACATGCCCAAAGTAGTATGTGGAAAAGTAAATCTGTCTTCATGCAATTATTTTGTGTATCTTGCTGACTTCATTTTTTAACTACATTGGCTGATAGGGTGAAATCAGGTGGAGCCCTTGCCCTTTAGGCAATTACAATCTGAAGTAGACAACATCTTTGCTGGTGCTGGTAGTAACTTATGATCTGAAGAGTATACCTCAGTAGTAGATTACTATGAATTTTATCATAAAACTATATAAAATTAATAAAAAGAGAAAATGTGCAAAAGGACTATAGTTAAAAATGTTAGGTTTTGTAATTTAATCACAGAAGTAGATTTTTATCATTATTTAGTAATTAGCATGCTAAAGTCTTTTTTAAACATATGTATATATGTTCAAAAACACTACTCATGTTTCAATAGAATGTCTTGCTTTTCCTTAAAAGTGATTTTTATTTATTTTATTTTTATTTATTTATTTCTTTTGAGACAGAGTCTTGCTCTGTCACCCAAGCTGAAGCACAGTAGCACGATCTTGGCTCACTGTAACATTCACTTCCCAGGTTCAAGCAATTCTCTCCCTCAGCCTCCTGAGCAGTTGAGATTACAGGCACCTGCCACCGTGTCTAGCTAATTTTTGTATTTTTGGTAGAGATGGAGTTTCACCATCTTGGCCAAGCTGGTCTTGAACTTCTGATCTCGTGATCCACCCACCTCAGCCTGCCAAAGTGTTGGGATTATAGGTGTGAGCCACCGCGCCTGGCCCCAAGTGATTTTTAATTCCACTAATCTAACAGCAGATAAACCACTTGTCAGATACATGACATATCCTATCTATTTCACACCACACGTAGTTCACTTATCTGCAGAGATAAAATTGGATTTCACATATTTTTGGGGGGTGGAAAAAAATCTTGTCCTATTCTTCACTTTATCCTGAACCACCTCCTCTATGCTCTGACAATGCCTATTACAATCTAATGGGTGATGATGCAAAATATATGTACCAGCATTTTACATACAAACATAATCATTGTTTTAAAAGATGTACTTTAAACCATTCTGTCATCAAAGCAGTGTTTACTATCTATACTTTCTGTGTAGAACAGATAAATTGTCTAATCAAGTCCAGCCCCTACTCTTTTAAAGGGTCACAAACAAATAGACCACTGTACAATGACAATGACAGATCAATGAAACTGACTATTGTTAATAAGGAGCTGTGGTTTGTCTTAAGCAAAGATCTTGGGAAAAAAATTAAAAATCCTTACCAAATAGAAAGACAGAGTCACAGACTGTAATGGTTGTTTGAATTGAAGTGTTACCTGAATTATTTGACTAGTAAACAATAAAATAATATCTTTCTTAAATAATAAAACAATTTAGACATGACATTGAAAATTTTCTCCAAAACTGAAAGCCAAATCTCAAAAAAAGATAAACATGAATGGTTAAACAATTTTTTAAAGCCTGGTAAACAGATTCATTTTTAGCAAGTCTTTTTTTCTTTTAATGTACATTAGGGAATTCAGAATGTGCTTAGTATAAATAGATTTAAATGTAGAAGGATTTCAAGTCCCAAATGTGCAGCTAAAAAAATTAATGCTTCACAGACTATATATGTCAAGTACTTTGAACTTAAAGACAACCGTCACAAACAACCATTAGCAATCGCCTGGGAAAAAAAAAGAAAAAGAAAGGAAAATATATAGGTTGTTCAATCTCCTAAAGACATGATTCAATGTTAGAAAGATTTGTGGCTAATTGAGTCTGTTAAATAAGTAATAAGAAGAATATGATTCTCTATTATATAATTTTATTCTGAAGTTCTGCTTATAAAATGTACAAATGTAAATTTTGTTCTAAAGCTATTACTACATATTAAACTTGTTTTAGTAAGATTATGAAAAGAAAATTTAAAAATATAAAGGAAAGTTTCTCATAGAAACTTATGAGAAATATAGTTAAATTGACATGGAATAATTTGAAGAATATTGACATGACATGTTAGAAAATAAATAGGCCTGTATCATAAATAACTCTGTTTCAGATTTCAAACTTAATGTAAAAACTCAATATATTAATAACATTTGAGGAAAAGTAAATCTGAATATAGAGTGTTGTTTAGGTATAAATTTTGCAATTATTTTCAAATATATGCAAAATAACTAAATTATCAACTAACCTCATATCCATAATTTATGTCAGTTATATTTTTAATTATAGGATTAATTTCCTATATATTATACTCAACATCTTGAACTGCTTGTTAATGTGTGCTTCTAAAACATTTAGGAAACTTTAATTTCAGAGTAAACATTACTCAGCTCCAAGTTTATTAATGTGTACCTTTAACAGAAGTCCATTTCTAAGCAATAAAGGACAAACCTCTCCCCTACCCAGTCATCTAAATCTAAAATAATGTACAATCTAGAAATCAGTATTGACATGGTTTTAGTTTCAAAATTGTAAACTCCAGAGAGTATTTTTGTCTGTTTTGTTTACTACCACATCTCTAGAATCTAGAATAGTGTTGGATACTGGTGAGTACTGACAGTCTTTCTTCAGCATTAAATGAATATGTTGTCTTTCCAGTTTCACTCATGGAGAAAGTCTGTTACTCTTCTCTCTGGCAGAGCAAGTCTTTTTTGCAGGAGAGAGGCTCTGCAATTGATCTCTTCATATAGTTCAGACTTATCTCAGTCTCTCAAAGTATTCCCTCAAATAATTATATGCTATTATTTTCAGAAATAAAATTTTATTATATGATGCACCTTTTAATCATATGGAATTGCAGGATCTTTTAGAATGTATAGAGCTGCTTGAGCATAGTTAAGAAAAAGAGTTCCTTGGTAAGATTCCTCCTCTAGGAAGGTAACTGGCTAAGTGCAAATGTTCCAGTTTATTCAGTGTAACAAAGAAAGTGATGTGAGCTGGAAATTTTTAAGTGGTCCAAGGGTTAGCATTTCTAAAAGATATATTACTAAATCACTTTTTAGAAAACTCCTTATACTCAGTTTACTCTGAGAACATTTCTCAAACATTAGTAGAGATGTTTCAAAAGATAAAATAAGGAAAATCACAAATATTAGAAAAAGTTGCCTTTTTGTTTAGCATACTCATAGACAGAGTTAATAAGTAAAACACTGCATGTAGTTAATCTCCTTCAAGGAAATATGGTTCAAAGCTCATAGCAGAGATCAGACTGCACATTTTGCTATCTATTACTCAGAAATAATCAATCACTTTTGTCTCACAGAAACTGTGTTTAGAGATTTCATATACATTGTTCAGCTTGACTTGTAGTCCTGAATCTCTATTAGACGAGGCACAGACCTAAAAAATGTATTAGAGATGTCTTTACACTTTCTGCTTCCTTTAAATCTTTTGAAAACTCCATGTTTTACTTATGTTTAAAAAAATACACACTTATTGTTAGAAAATGCAAACATTAACAAAATGTATGGCTTAGAAATTTAAAAATCTACAACCAAAAAGTGATGACTCTTGTCAAGTAATGAATATTCTTCATATTTTTTACTTTGCATTTACTAATATATGTGTGTGCTGTACATTTAGACAGATAGCTAAGTGGATAGATTTTTACAGAAATGTAATCATATTAAATGTAGTGTGCCGATGCTTGTTCTTTTCATCTAGCAATATATCTTATAAACTTTCTCATGTTATTACAAATAGAAAAATCTAATTTTGTAAAAATAATAGCACAGTATTTTATGGCTATACTATAAAATACTTATTTAATACCAGATTGGCAGATATATATTATTTACCTTTTTCCCTTTTATAAGTGAATATTTCTGCACTTAGATAATTCTTGTATACTTCTGTAGGTTGAATTCTCTAAAAATAAAATTTCTGGCTCAAAAATATATATTTAAAAAAATTTAATAGCCAAATTTCTCTAGAAAATAATCCTATTCATTTATCCTTTAACCAATATAAGTGAGAATATATTTCATTGCACCTTTGCCACTACAAAGGTTATTTTTATGCCTTATTTAAAAATTCCTTGTATATTAGGGGTATATGCCTTTGGCTTATCTTATTGTTGTAAATATTATTTTCAGGCTGTTGTTTGTTTTTGAGTTTGGTTATGATATTTGTATGTTTTGCCAGAGAGATGTTTGTTTTATGCATACTTAGTAAGATATTCTTCATATATAAATATATATAACATAAATTTACCCAAATACTGAAGAGTAGTCTCAAAATATTCAGCACTATGCCAATGTGAGTTTAGATTTCTATACTAAAATGGTAGATAGATAGATAGATAGATAGATAGATAGATGACAGCTAGCTAGCAAGCTAGAGACAGGTAAATGATAGATATAGATGGATGGATAGATAGGTATAGATAGATAGATAGATAGATAGATAGATAGATAGATAGATAGATAGATGATAGATAGATAGATAGATAGACAGGCATATAGACGTAGATAAATAAGCAATGTATTTCATACTACTAGTATGCCTGTACTGATTTGTAAAAACTGAGTATCAGTTTTGCAGTCCTGCATCTGTCTTCTTTTATTTCTTTTATGGCTTAAAAGTGTATATTTAAGTCTTTGATTCATATGAAATTTATTTAACATAAAGAGATAAAATGTGTAAATTAGCTGCCCCCCAAACCTAAATAATTATTCTATTATCATCTACTAAATAGTCAGTTTTACTCCAGTAATATAAATGGCAACTTTACTTTTGAATAAAATATATAGATATTTAAAGGGAGGAATGTTCCAGTAAGACAAAGTAGCTAGTACAAAGGCTCTAGGGAGAGTACACCTGGAGTATTCAAGGAACAGCAAGAAACCAGTGTTGCTGGAGAGGAGAGAGGTAGAGGGAAAAGACAAGGAGGTAAGGCATATGGAAAACGCCAGGAACACTCACATCGTATAGGGCCTCCTCAATCACTCTCTGCATCTGAAGCACTTTTTTACTGGTATCCTTTATTTTGTTGGTTTATTTGTTGATAGCTATAGATGAGTGTGATTTTTTGAAAATCTCAATTTTTCTCATTGTGACTTACTCATTAAGTTGTCTTATTTTTTAAATAAATTCTAATCATTTCTACATTTAAAAATATTTGTGATTTTGGGTACTTTTCCCAAATTTGCAACTATGGAAAGATGCAAAGACATATCTTAACATTTAAAATGTATAGTTCCCCTCAATCCACAGATATTGCTTTTTATTTGGTTCTTATTTATACATCATATCCCTTTTTCTTTCATTCAGTGAGCTAGTCAATTTTTTTCAAGAACATTATTTTAAGAAAGCAGCTCTGAATTTGTTTCTTTTTTTCCTCCAATTCATTAATTTACATTTCTATTTTAACAATCATTTTTCTCTGAATTCTTAGTTTCTTTTCCCTATCCTAATTAATGTCTTGAGTTCAAGGTTTAAGTGATTAATTTTTATTCTTCTTTTTTGGAGGATGGGTATGATAAACTTTCATTTTACTGATTTTCAATACCCAAGTGTGGCAATGTAAGGTTGCCACATACAATAAGTGACTTAACACCACAAGGATCTTCCAAGAGAATTATTCTTACTTTTTATGGAAGATATCACTTTAAAAAATTAAAGGTGCTCCCTTGGTTTTTATAATTTCTAACTGTAAAATATAATTTCAGTACAGAGCAAAAAAATTATCCTTGGTTGGTTACATCATTCCATTACAAAATGGAAACTCACTAACAAAAGAAACAAAACACTGAAATAAATAATTTACTGAAAGGTAGTTTTGCTGCATTGCACATGACTATACAGAATCCAGCCATATTCTATAGCTTTTGAATTTACGTTGTATCTTTACTAGAAATTCTAAGTTTGTTTTGATTTCTTCTTTTATCTGAAAATTATGTAGAAGAGAAATTTGTTGTTCCTTCTTAAAAAAAATCTCATTATTTTTGGTTTTAATCTGCTCTTTTAATGCATTTTGTAAATTGTATTGATATTGATTGCATTGCTTTTATGTCTTAAAATCTAATAGTTTTATATTTATGGTCAATATGAGCTTCTTTTAAAATTTTAAATATATTTACACTTAATAGTAAATCTTAATTTAGAATTTGAAATCTATTCAAAATACTTTTTCACTCTTTCAGTGAACTGATAAGAATCTTGGTCCTTCATAGAATTAAACTAAAATCACTACTTGGTATTAATGCATTGATCCTATCAACCTAATCAATTCCATTCAACCAAACCAACTGAGCCCCTACAATGTTTCAGGTTCTGTGCTAAACATGTGGGATAGAATCATAAATGAACCATAACTCATTTTTCCCCACCTATTATGATTTAGTGAACAAGAGAATTGTGTACAATTACAAACCAAAAACAGAGTCACATAAAAAGTCTGGTTAGAGAACACAGTAAGGAGAAATTAATTCTGAGAGGAGGATCAATGAAGGCAGTAGGAAACCATTGCCTTTTCTCTAGCAGGGTCTTCAATACATATTGCTCAAGATGTCTGTTCACAATTGAGATTAGAGAGGACAAGAACTGTTCAATAAATCAGGTCCCAAAAAACCATGAAGTTTTTTTCTATAGATGTCATGGTTTTTATCATAAATCCAAAGTAAGAACTATTTTATTACACATTGGAAAATCTTCCAACAAAGATTTTCTAGCAAGACTGACTAAACTATTTCTCATACGATGGCAACTTCCCTACCCTGCTTCCGCCCACACAATTGAAAATGATATGACTAAAGGGAATTTATACTTGAAGGCAGAAATCTCTGAGACCACAGTAAAAGCTAGTGAGAAAAAGGCTGTCAGAAAGGGAAAATAAGGTTTCATAAAACAAAATGGAACATTTGTCTCATTGTTAAAAAATGCCATGGAACTCTAGGGATTGTGGTGCTCAGGTGCAGAATAATAAGCCTTGATTTGGCAATGGAAAATTCCATGAAGGATCCAAGAATATGTTATGCTTCATTAATATAAGGATTTTTACATTTTTACTGTGGATTTTCATCCTTCATTATCCCCGAATGCCTTATTAACTGAAGTTACTATGAAGAAAATCTCACCACCTTAGGAAAGGTTTCTAATGATGTGTTTTTAAATAAAAATATCAAAAACAGTTTTGTTTAAGGAAAAGAGAACAAAATGTACCCTAAATGGAAGGTTCAGAAATATCTAAAGGCAGCAAATCTTAGCACCATCACAATATAAGCTTAGATTTATACAGAGTGACTTATTTTCACTGAGAGTAAGGGTAAGGGTCTGGCCTGAGGTGATATTTTAACAGTGGAGGAGGTCAACCTTTCTGGCTGATAAAATCTTTCAGTGACAAGGAAAACCAGATGTAAGACTGCTACACGACACTTCATATCAGGTTGGCGCAAAAGTAATAATTGCGGTTTTTGTCATTACTTTGCATGGCAAAAACCGCAAAGGCATTTGCACCAACCTAATACAATTTCTAACTCTTCAGTCTGCCCATCTGAGAGGTATGATTTAATTCTCACAAGCCCTTTTCCCTTCTACCTAATGTTTCTCTGATACTTGTAATAGAATAAATGTGGAAAGAGAACCGGGTACTCAGCAGTACAAAAATATTTCATTAACTGGGGTCGGTTTTCCCTATTTTAGTTCCAAGCAGCCAGAGTCAGTGAGTCACACCAGAGCTCATGATTTTGGGGTTCAACGAAGACTGCATGGGCTATTTCCAAAGTTTCCTTACCCAGAATAGGGGTAGAAGCCTCACCTCTTCCATAACAGGTAGAGAGGGAAGCTTCTAGCCAACCGTCAGTGTCTACAAGAGACATGGTCAGATGGAGTGGGCTGTGTCTCTGTTTCTGCCCTATGAGTGTAACACGATCAGGTCACTTCTCTAGGCTTTGGTTGGTCTTGAAACAAAATAATCTATGATGCTTCTTAAACAAAGCAGATGTAAATTTTTATTCATCAAAAATGCAGGAGATTGGACTTGATCTATAAAAGCCCTCTACTACCACAAAACTTAAATTCTTCCAGTTCTTGGGTAAGCCCTGTCCAATATGTGGAGTCTAATACATACTTCCTCAGAACCCGAAAGTATTTCCTAGACTGACTTTCTTTGACTTGAAAAAAAAAATAGTATAAAAGCATAGATTTTGAGCTTATGAGCCGGTGACCTTGGGCAAGTTACTTAATCACTCCTTGCCTACATGTCCTTATTTGTAAAATGAGGATAAATAATCATCCCTATTTAGTAAGTTTTAAAAAGAAAGTGCTTAGAATAGTACCTCTTACATGAAACATGATCTATGTAAACATCTGTTATTGTTAATGGTCAGATTATACAAGACAAAATGAGAGAAAATTTTGCAAGTACACAACTAACTATGAAAAAGTTAAACACCCAAATTAATGTTTTATAAATTTGCGTGTTTAAAAGCAAGATTCTTAGCATTTTATCATACCTACTTCCCTTAATATTATAATGGGGACATTTCCCTGTCATTAATATTTTCAAAATTGGTTTGAATGGCATTATTACAGTCTCTCATATGAGGATATATTATGATATATTTAAATTCTTCTATTCTTTAAGAAAGACGTTTCCAATCTTTGCTATTTGAAAAATGCTAAGATAAATATCTTTATATGCAAACATTGGACTAAAAGTTGATTTTTATTTCCTCAGGATATAGCCCACAAATAAGATTTATTGATCAATAGGAATTAACATCTTTAGAGTTCTTCGTATATAGCTCCTAATTGTTTTTCCAAAGGGTTATCCTAATTTTCACTTCTGCTTGTAGAGTTTGAAGGTCCTAATCAAACTATACCCTATTCACTATTGAAAAATACCTTTAAGTATTCTTTGCTAATCTCATACATAAAACTGTATATAACGAACAGATTAATTTGAATGTCTTTGCTTACAGCAAGATTTTTTTTTTTAGTAGTTAATAATTTGTACTTCTTCTGTGAATTGTTGAATTGTCTGTATACATCTTTTGGCCATCATTTTTTATTACAATATTTGTGCATTATTATGGCATTGGTTTGTTGCACAGACCTTTGTTATGTTTTGGAAACTTGTTTCCTTACAATTGCTATTCATCTCTCATTGTTGATTTCTATTGATATTTTATTCATTTAGCAAGTATTTATTGAACATAAACTATATGTTGGTCATTGCTCCAAGCCCTGAGAAAACAAGCCAGTGTTCTCAAATAACAACAAAGTCCTTGATCTTGTATAACTTAATGTCTAGTCAGAGAGACAAATATTAATCAACAAACTAAGCAAGTAAATAATATAATGAATAATTTATACAATTGATATCCAAAGGGTATTCTTCATTTTTCATAAGCCAGAATGCTGCAATATAAGATACATGTTGGCTGGGCACGGTGGCTCATACCTGCAGTCCCAGCCCTTTGGGAAGCTGAGGTGGGTGGATCACCTGAGGTCAGGAGTTTGAGACCAGCCTGACAAATATGATGAACGCTTTCTCTACTAAAAATACAAAAATTAACTGGGCATGGTGGCGTGCACCTGTAGTCCCAGTTACTCTGGAAGCTGAGACAGGAGAATTGCTTGAACCCGGGAGGTAGAGGTTGTAGTGAGCCGAGATCACACTACTGCACTCCAGCCTGGGTGACAGAGCGAGACTCCATCTAAAAACAAAAAAGATATATATCACTCATAATTATAAGTTTAAGCAATGTTTCTGAGAACACACAAAGTAGAGGGATTTTCTTGACAGGTTGCAAGATAATGCATACCTCTCTTTTCTTCTAGGAAGAGGGTTCTCAACTCTACCTGCACAGCAGAAGCATCAGGTTTTCAAATACCCATATTTGCCCACCCATCCCTACCTGATGAAGTAGCATTGGGTGGGAGCTGGGCATAAATATTATTTTTGAAAGTCTTTCAGATGATTCTAAAGCGTATCCAATGTTGATAATAAATAATGCCTTTCTGCTCTCTCAGTTTGAATACAAAAAGTCTAAGACCAGGCTTTTATGTTAAAACTAGAGACACTAACATAGGTCACCGTGGGATAATGAGGAATGAGCACAAATATCATCATTCTTGGGTGAACTCCAAATGACTGAAAACCAGACCCCAAATTGTCTGCTAATAGTTAAAGGGAAGGATTTGGGGACTATGGCTAGTATATAACTGAAGATAAAATTAAGAGAGATACAATGGGCAATATGGAAGGAAAACCAAATACCAATCAAAGCTATGCACTGAGAAAGGAAGGGGCTATGCTTCAGCATTGATATGATAATTAGCAATTCCAATTGTTAGTGATTTAAAACCAATAAAAGTTCATTTCTTGCTCAGGGTAATATTATACAAGAGTTGGCCAAGAGCTCTACTTCACAGGACACATTCACAGTGTTAGGATAACAAATTTAAACTCAAATAAATACTAAAATATGAAAATCAAAGTACCCTATCTTTTTAATTTGGGCCCATGCTGATAAAAATTACTGTTTTTTGCTCACCATCCTCAAAAAAGGATGGTAGCTGGGTTAAAGTGGTCTATGTATATTTATTATTATTAATCAACAGATTGTTTCTCAAGGCAAAACTGACCTTATCCAAAGTTGAATTCAGCAACACAGGAAGAAAATGAAATAGAAAGTGTTAATGAATTTTTAAGCCATGTTAACCCTGCTTACCAGTCATATGGTTTAGGAGTTTGATCTCTCAGAGTAGCAATTCTCTCTCACATCTGCATGGGTGTGAGGGTGACTGGTGGATAGAGCTAAGAAAGAAACTAAGATATGGAGCTGTTGGCTCTTTCCTACATGGCACTGCTATTTATGAATAAAAAATTGGCATGAAGTGTATTATATTCTTAAACACCTGCAGTATGTAAAAAAAAAAAGCCCTGATGACATCAGAAAACAAAGAATACCACAGGTAATACTGACAAGATGTATTTTTTAACAGGATAATCTGATGTAGGTTAATTCATGAATATTATTGTATAGGACTTAAGTTCAGTTGGTTGAACGCCATGTTCCTGACATCTGTCAAGTGTGATCCAAATCCACATGTGCCTATCTACCTCCTGGAAATAAGAGAAGATGAGATGAAACAGGCTGGATGTATCAGTTGAAATACTTCCCCCTTTTCCATTAAAAATGTCAGAGTAGAATCCTCTTTTAATTTTAGAAACAACACTTCAAGAATAAAATAATAGTCCTTCTCCAAGTTCTAGTATGTTACTGAAACACCCTGCTGTAAGCAAATCCTCTCTTGAGAAGTTTAGGACTATGACATGGGTTCCGAAAATTGATCACGTAGGGGAACCTGTGACAACCCTTTAAATGTTTTTATAATAACCAAAATAAAAGGAAGCCATAACATTAAGTAGACTAGTAAGGGCACATAATGTATTTTAAATGAATAATTACTGGGATTCTACAATTAATTCTCATTTTTTTTTTCTTCCTTACTGGAGCTGCTTCAGGGTCTTCTGTCCTCTTTGTTTTCGTGAGAGGCTTATTAATGAATTTTGTTTTGTTGCAATTTGTGACATACTGAAGTGGAGTCTGCTCCCGTAGAAAAGTGTTCAATGTCTTTCTGCTCTTCTGACCTATGATGTTGAGTCCTGCTTCCAAACACCCAAGCAAACCAAAGTAATATATGCACTTTATATATTGAGATAAAGGAGAAAAATGCAACACCAACAATAACATTGTGGGTAATCTTGTAACTTTTTCAGTGTATTACAGAGGAGTAGATTTTTTGAAGGCCTAATCCCACCCAACAAACATGTCCCAAGACAAGGAGACAGTTAGTTATTCAAAATTAACTTCATGCATGAACCTAACCAATGCCAGCATAAATTAAAATACAGAATAAGATCTGAGCCAGACTTTGTGAAAATCTCTGACACTTTTAACTGCTTCCCATCTAACGAGAAGGCTTGGGGTTATTTGCATCATCTTCCTGTCTTCCTAT
The DNA here is from genome assembly GCF_048565385.1 of Saimiri boliviensis. Taxonomy (NCBI): domain Eukaryota; kingdom Metazoa; phylum Chordata; class Mammalia; order Primates; family Cebidae; genus Saimiri; species Saimiri boliviensis. The sequence goes on from NC_133452.1 coordinate 67,901,597, forward strand.
TTTATTTTATTTTACTTTAGGTTCTGGGGTACATGCGCATGTCATGCAGGGTTGTTGCACAGGTGCATACTACATCCGGCATTTCTCCCCATGTTATCCCTCCCCACCCTTCCCACCCCCTGCTACCCCTCCCCCAGCCCTCCCAAAGTGCCCCCAGTGTGTGATGATCCTCTCCCTGAGTCCACATGTTCTCACTGTTCAACACCTGCCTATGAGTGAGAACATGCAGTGTTTGGTTTTCTGTTCTTGTGTCAGTTTGCTGAGAATGAAGGTTTCAAGATTCATTCAAGTTCCTACAAGGACATGAACTCATCATTTTTTATGGCTGCATAGTATTCCATGGTGTATATGTGCCACGTTTTCCTTGTCCAGTCTATCCTATCTTACTCTTAAGGCAACCTGTGAAACCCATCACCATGCATTGCTGACCACTGAGGCTTTATCTATCTTCATGCAAGAAAGTTGGGAAAGATGTTTACTTCTCAAGACTTGATGTTAGGTGTGTCCATAAGATCATAGACTACTCAATCTGTTTTTATCTTCTGCCTTGACCAATAAATAAATAAACAAATAAGAAAAGAAGGGAAATAAATTTACATTTTCCCAGAATAATGACTTATCTTTCATAGTATAATGTACTGGGAACAATTATATTTCTAAGATTTATCATTTTTTATTTATTTTAGAAACCTGCGACACTGCACTGGGATTTCAGGAAGAAACAACAGCACCATCCTTCATCTGTGACTTCTTCTCTGCATTTCACCAGGGTTCCTTTTCTCTCTGAAGTATCACTTCTCACACCTCCTCCCAATTTTCCACCACAAGATTGTCTCAAAATCCATATCAACTAAAACAGCAATTTTGCATGTTGAGGAAGAACTTTTTGAATCAAATTTTCAAAATAAGAAAAAGTATATGAGGACAGATCAAATTAAGAAATTGCACATCAAAAATCTGTTAGGGTATATTTTGCATTGAACATAGAGTACTAAATATATTAATAAGAATATTTAACAGTTCTATTCAAATAGAAGCATTTGTCTTTCTCTAGCTTTAAGAAGACTTCAAAATTATGATGGATTATTTTTCATATTGTGAAAAATATTGAAAGGGCAAGGATATATAAAAATAATTTCCTATTTTGATTTTAGAGAAAAAATATTGTTTTATATACAAAGTTTAGTAGCTTGCATGTCACAGACTTTCTTGGACACAATTTGGTAAAGACAAGCATGTTAGAGCAGTGACCTCCTTTGAGGTTGGACCTCATTCCCGACCCTACAGAGATGTAGACTATTGTAGAAAACTCTTATGAAGTTCTGATCTATGCTGCTATACTAACCACATAAGTATAGCACTAACCACAGTTCTGATCTATGCTGCTATACTAAGGGGTTCCTTAGTTCTCTCTTCAATGGGAATTCTGGGCCTCAAAGAAATTCAGTGTTGTTGTCCTGTTTTAGGCGTTCTTTGGACCATACCATCCAAGATAGCTCTATAAGGGAATTCCTAGGGAAGCTTAGAGACAGTCTGGAGAATAAGCAGGATGGTTCTAATAATAATATTATGGTTCACACAAGTAATATGCATTTATCAAAGACCTACTGTGTTTCCCACATATTTTTTTCTATCCTTCTCTGTTTGCAGGTAAATGCTCAGTTAACCAAGTCATAGCTTCATTTTTCTTCAAAGGCAAACGTTTAGTGAAATATATTTGGTGTTTTTCCTCTTCTAATAAATAGAGCAGCATATATTTGAGACATCTAACCTCCTTGCAAGAATCTCAGAATATGCTAAACCTATAAGTTAGCATCATTGCTAATCATTTCAAATTTTAAGGTCTAATATTATGTTTGCTTCTATATCTTCCTTTATGTTTGTTTTCCATGTGTTTAAAGCACTAATGACATTCACTGCTTTTGAGATTTATCTGATTAGCACCACTGTAACAGTTTATGGTGTTACATTTTACAAGACCCACTTAATATAATTTTAATTATCACTAAAAAATGTCTTCTAGTTATAAAAGTACATTAAAAATTACAAGTTAAACCTATCCTAAATTAAAAGTCAGAACTTAACGCTGCTAACAATTTTATAAAACAAAAACATCCCAGGGTACCCAGGGTACAGTAGCTCAAAATTGAAATATTTATATTTTAAATAATAAAAACACCTTTAGAATTATAAAACTGCCAAATAAATGGAATTCTTTCTGATACTTTACAGGATCATAGAAAATCATTGATGTGACAATTAAGGGGTATTACCAATGTGTGTTATTTCAGGAAATGAGGTTTAGTTTGGAATCTTGGCATTTTACCACCATATGCTAGCTCTAAAATATAATGTGATGGTAAAAACAGTGCAAGAACCCATCAGAAGCTAAGTACGATAAAGACTGTACTTGCATAATAGACATACTGAATTTTGAATAATCTACAAATAGAAACTCATTAAAAGTGTTAAATAATGACTCTTAGGCACCAATATTGCCAAAAATATCTAAATATTTTGTACAATTTTTAAATTGAAGAAGCTCTATTTCAGAGGATATTGTAAACAAAAATATCAACTCCTATTCCAATCAATATTATTAGAATATTTATTATTTCACATAACTATTTGTTCTTTCCTAAACATGGTATAGGATTTCTACATCTATAATTTGCTTAAATTGCTTCCCCTATCTCTTACTGGTGTGCTTTCTGTACTTCTCATGAGTAATGTACTACCCACCTCAATTTGCATTAGGTCAATTACTTTGAAGACCTTGTTTAAGGTCTGAGGGTTAAGAAAAATCTAGGATTATATACAATTTCTATTTATGGCACTAAAGGGTTGGATAACAATGTCAAGGATTAAAGACTTTAATAGCTTAAAGTATTAGATCATGCGTCTAAAGACAGATCTGAAATTTGCATATTGGTTAATCAGGGGGAAAAGACAGGCCAGAATAAAACATGACTAGCCAAAAGTCCTATACCTTTTCTAAGATTCAAGGCAACCATTCAAACCAGGATGGTTGGCTATTAACAAAAGAACAAGACAGGTGGCTAGCATTTGGAAACCTGGTAGACGACATCAGAAAACCAGCTCTGAGAAATTGGTTCAGGGCCAGAAAATTCATTTTCTGGGAGATTTAGTGGGTAAATGTGGTAGTGCAGATAGAAACTCATTTATATAAGCCTAACAGAGGTTTAGTTACTGGGAATTTGAGGCATCAGGTAAGAATTTACTCACAGATTTACAAAACAGAAACTCAGATAATGGATGTAGTGCTTAGGTCAGAATGGAGACAAAACAGCCTAAGAACCAGAATGGGCAAAGGTCTTGAACAGAAGTTATCCTACATGGAGAGTCAGGAGCCTCAGGCATAAACAGAACTGAAAAACTGACTCCCTCGGGAAAAATGAGAACACAAAAGCAAAAATGCCCATGCAATTTCAAAAAATTCTAGATGTTTATGAAGTCAATCTGTGAATCCTTTGGGGTGAATGAATCACTTTCACAAATAACTGTATCTCCAGATACATGTTTAAAGCCTAGAAAACCATTGGTCTACTTCTCTGGGGAGCTAGTCATCTACCCCAGCTTTGATTTCTGAATTTCTATAGTAATTTTTATTTCCTTTACTTATATTTAACATTTAGAATATGCTACTAGCATATAGTTTAAAAAATATATTTATGTTTATGATTTCTCTCTTCCCTGAAGTCAAGTCTGAGATACTATCATAAATCTCCTTTCCCTTTATTTCCCAGGACCCTGGCATGAGGGCTATTGATAAAGATTTGTAGATGATGGTGAGTTTATAAGACAGAACAGGAGAGCTGGCAGGAATTGGCTTTGAAAATTCAAAATGTTCACCAATTTTGAGGGAAAGGGGCAAATTTATTTACCTCGAAAATCGGATATTGCTCCAGTGAGTTTCCAAATATCAGATAAACAGCTGTTCCGATTAACCACATCAACATTTAATCCTTGCCAAGAATCTCACAGTAATCAATATTATGAGAGAGAAGGAGAGAGTGGGAACATGAACAGTATGATTAACTTAAAATTATTTAAATGAGTGGATTTCTAAAAAATCATCCTTCATATACTTATAGAAAAAGTGATTAAATACATTGAAAAGAGAAAATTTTAAGAGGCTTTAAAAGTGTGTGATTAAAACCAAATGAATGGAAAAAAGAAAAAGGAAATGAGGCTCAAAATCAGGAAAGATTTTGGTAGCAAAGCCATTATCCTCAAGTACGTAGAAGCGGATAGGATTAAAGATATTGTGAATAGACAAAACTTCTCATCACCCTGGAGAACAGACTAGAGTTTGAAGTTACTCTTTTCCTATACAACTAGTAAGTTGCTTTGTGAACTAGTTGGTACCATTGTGGTGCTGAAAAATTTTGCTCTCGTTTTTCTAATAAGAATGTTTATATTTATGAAAGGATTGAAGGTTTTCTGTTTTAGGACTATGTCTTCTTTTCCTTTGTGCTGGTGGAGGCTCACATACATGCACTCATTCAAGTACGTACACACACATACACACACACACACAGGGTGGGGTGAGAAAGGACCTATGTCTCACATTGCTTTGATATATGAAGCTAGAGATATTAGAGATATCTTAATTGTAACTTACTTTTACTATCATAACTGACATGACTGATTTCTGAGTCCTATTAACAATAGTTAGAAAGACAGAGACATTAATTCTATAGTTAAGTTGTCTCACCAGCTGGCCTTAGTGATTGCAACATGTGTGCTGGAAACATTGTCCATTGACATGAAAGTTCTACCCAACTCAACTTCCTAGTGGGAGACAAGCAGAGATACGGTGATATCACTTGGTCAGCTGAAGTGTGACAGCTAAGAGCAAAGAGAAGCAGGAGGCACACTTCTAAAATACACAGAAGCGTTACATAGTAATATATTCTAAGCTGCAAGTAGTAGTCAAAGTAGATCTTTGAATGCATATTTATAGGCTATTATGTTGGAAAAAACCTTGGGGTTCTCCCAAAACAGCCTAAATTGCAATTTTTAGATGGAGAAATTGAAGTCCAGTGAAGTAAAGTTATTTGCCTGGGGTTGAGGGGTTATATGGCTGGTTAGCAACTGCAGGTAGATCAGCATTTCAGACTTTTGGAGCCAAGGTTTTAAATGGCAGTCATTGTTAGAGGCAATTTGCTAGCCAATGCCTTCAAAAGACTTTCAGTTAGAAAACAAAGGAATGTCTACATATTATGAATAATTTTTAAAAAGTATTGGCTGTCAATTATGTTTCAAAACTCTTTTCAATTATATAGATACCCATCTCTCCTAGTAATGACATCTTTGAAGAAGAGATACACACACACACACACACACACACACACACACACACACACACACACACAAAAGCACTATCATCTTTACCCCTTCTCTAAGGAACAGTAGCCCTAACAATTGAATCTGTAGCTTCACTCTACTCAAGGAAAACCCCTGACTTAAAAAGCCATCAGCCTCCATTTCATTTAGTCTCCTAAGCACACATGGATTCATTTCCTCACCTTCTCATTCAATAAATAGTTGTTGTGCATCTACTATGTTCTAGATATCATTCTAGGCTAAAGGAGTGCATACAGTGACAAATAGAAAAGTCCTTCTCATTATTGAACTTCAATTCTGGTGGATACAACAGAGTGCACAAAATAATCATATGCCTTTCATGAGGCTGCACATTTATAGTTTAAAATATCTCTTGCAAAGGGAATGGGAGATTCATCTAAATAATTTTTGAATGTCTTTTTAAGCCTTATTATTTTAGACCTGTGAGAGAAATAGCTGGATATTGGAAGTGTAATAATAAATTAAAATGCAAACATCCACTGTGTTACAAACTCTTATTGAAAAAGCAAAACCACAATATCCAGATATGTTGTTTTCTCCCTTTTCCTCTTGAGCAGTCTCATTTGTATTTTTTACTGATATTCATTATTCCTACACTTCACCTCAGAATGCTAAACTATTACAGGAAAAAGTTTTTAAAATCTCATCTACTTAACTAGAAACCGGTCAGTCTCAGCCAATTCAAGGTGATCTCAGTTTACTTCTCTCTTCTCTTTCCCTCCCGCCTGTTCTTTTTGCCAGCACGTGCATGATACTCAGGCCTTCATAAGTGAATCACTTGCTGTGGTGAAGACCAGAAGTCATTTTCCCCTTAATCCACTTCCTGAAGTCCAGCAGATTGAAAATGTACCAATTTTGTTTGCTGAAGCTAATCAATATGGGTCCAAACTCTATATGTAACTCAGGTCAGGTAAACGGGAAAATAAAATACTATAACCTCAAATACTACATTTATTTTAATTTTGGTTTAAGTGCTCTAGTGTATATAAGATTTAACGTAGAAGAAACTAAAATAAAACCTTGTGATACAATCAGCAAATTCTTTGCATTTATTAGCTGTTCTTCTATAATACAATTTACTATCATTTTCTATGTTCTCTAATTCCACTTTCCTAAACTTGATTTCCTAATGAGTATTACTATTAAATCACTGTGAAGTGGCATGTTATTCATAGGAAACACAGTTGCCAACTAAACAATGTATCAAAATTCAAGTTTGATTTTTAAAAATTTCATGTTTTTATTTATTGCTCCTGAGAAATGCTTGTGTGCCTCTGAAACCCTAGGAAAGTGTAGGGGCCTGTGCTTTTCTTAATCAACAAATATTTTTGTGGTAAATAGAATGCCTTTGGCCAAGAACTCACATGTCGCCTTGCATCCTGATGAAAATTTAAATAGCTGATTAAACTCCTCAAACACAGGATTTATAATGAATGCAACTATCATTTTGCAAAGTAATTTAATGCATATTTAGTGCAATTATTATGTGTTCTCTTTTCATAAGGAGACCCAGCTGTGATTTTGCAAGTTCAAGAAAGAGATCAATTGGTATAAGGGCAGCAGTTTGTTGAGATCTGTGCGAAGAAGGTCTTCTGAGCCTCACTTCTCTAGAGATATATAATGGCAGTTTTTGAAAAACTTCATGGTGTTGCTACTATATTTTGTGTGCATGTTGAGTGAAGTAGATAAACAAATGTAATATCCAGCATTCAAGGACTGAAAAAAAAATTATTTGGAAGTTCCTATTGATAATTAGATAAACACATTTAAATGAGCACATTCACATGGTATATTTCTTATTAGATAATGAAGGACCAAGTAAGCTAAAAACATGGGCGATAACAGAATATTGCCTTATAAAGTGTGTGCATACAGACACACACACACACACACACACACACACACACACCACAGAAAGAACAAATACAGACTAAAGTGAATCTTTCTCCATTATGTGAATAAACCATAAACACTTAAAATCCATTTTAATTAAGCCAACAAAAATTCTCCCAATTTACGAACATTTTAATTTCCTCAGAAATTGTCTCTGGACTCCCCTAAATTAAGAATTATTTTTTAAAATTATTATTATGAATTCTCAATTCATATTCTTCTAAAGTAATGGAATGTTCTTTGGAGAGAGTCTTTCAAATCAATTTTTGCAAGGGAACCATAGAAAACCTGGTGTTTCACAGATAGGTTAAAGGAAGATAGTGAGAAACCAAATAAACGATGAGAAATATATTTTCAGATAAGAGTTAAAATGAACCTAGCTAATGTACTCTCAAAATTTATTTCCAAGTTAAGTTGTAGTATGTACCACTAGCTCATTCTCATTTTATATCCTTTTATGAGGGGAAAAAGGCTTATTCAGTATACCATATTTTGCATATTTTTTTTCTGTTGCTTTTAGTAAAAACGTTATTAAATCTTTCCAGTGCATTTTGGCATCATACTAACAATGCTCAGTCCGTATGTGCGTGTCTGAAGCAGTCTTCTTCCTGTGAGCTCCTGAAATCTTATCAGCACAATTTCCCCTCCCAACAAGCGAAATAAAATACTTTGGTCCTCTGAACCTTATTTAAATTGGCATGTTTAGACTATTAACTAAAAAATATGTCGATTTTTGCCTCTCTTTAAATGAAATTCAGGATTATCTAAAGAAATTGAAAATAATTGGGAAAAATAGTCTAGAAAATAATATTCTTTAACAGATAAGACACAAGTATTTTCTATAAAGGGAATGTAATAGAGGTGCCATGTGCTCTTCAGTATTCAAGTGCATTCATCATACCACCCCCTTCCCATCAACCTGGTGCCCTCTGGAGGAAAGACTCAGCTGAGAGGGAAGAACATCTCTCACCTTTTTTTAAATGGGGAAATACGCAGAAAAAAAGCACTGGGAGATTTTCATTTTTTAAGTTGAGTCACCTGAATATATATAAAAAAATGCACCAGAGCCTTTGGAGCCTCCGTAAGAGTTAAACAAGAGTTGATTGCAACCCTGTCAACCTAGTACTTAAAACCAAAGGTAACCAGAAGGAGCTGAGAAAAAGATATTAGTACACAGCATCAGTTACCGTGACTTCTAACTAAATTTTCTGAGGTACTCCAATTTCATAGAAATAGAGACTCTGCAATCTATATTTCATAGCCACTGTTCTTCAGAAGATATTTATTTGCTTCTTTTATGCATTTTGGCAGGAGCGAGAAGAGAAGGAAAGCAATCTTCCAGAAATCCTCAAAAGTATCCAAGCTCGGCCGGGCGCGGTGGCTCAAGCCTGTAATCCCAGCACTTTGGGAGGCTGAGGCGGGTGGATCACAAGGTCAAGAGATCGAGACCATCCTGGTCAACATGATGAAACCCCGTCTCTACTAAAATTACAAAAAATTAGCTGGGCATGGTGGTGCCTGCCTGTAATCCCAGCTACTCGGGAGGCTGAGGCAGGAGAATTGCCTGAACCCAGGAGGCGGAAGTTGCGGTGAGCCGAGATCGCGCCATTGCACTCCAGCCTGGGTAACAAGAGCGAAACTCCTCCTCAAAAAAAAAAAAAAAAAAAAGTATCCAAGCTCTAATTAAAAAAAAAAAAAAAAAAAAGGAGAAGCAGTAGGCACCAAGGAGAAGGGACAGATTCAGTGTCTTTTCTCCCAGAGAAATCAGTAAATCAGACAGAATTTAGATAGTGTTGCTCAAATTACACTAGCTTCAGCTTTAGAGATCTCTCTTCCTCAGCACTTGAGAGGAAACAAGAGAGGGTAAATCCTTTTAAAAGCACTGAGGGTAAGAAATAGATGTAGTTTTTTTTGTTTGTTTGTTTCAAGTCCATTTGAATTGTGTTTTCACAAAACAATTCCATATGCATTCTTAAAATGTATGTACCACAGAAGTGTCAGATACATTCATGTTCAAAACCAAAAATAACATTACTTGGGAGTCAATATTTATGATCTACTTTACAAGCTTCATTGTTTCATTTCACCAACCAACTCTAGCACACAGTTTAAGAAATATCTCCTAAAGCTCAATTAACCTTTAGCTATGGCTGTAGGGGATGCATTTAAAAAGCTGTGACTTGTGAAATGGTCGCCTACCCTAAAAAAACTTACAGATTAGTTGAGGTGTCTATATCCAGAGTTACTCTGCTGATTGTAAGAAGAATTGTCCCCTACTCTGGGTGGACAGGAAGTAGAGCTTAGTTAAAGAGATTTTGTATGAAGAGTGCAATTCAGTGGCAGGCTCGGTCAGTTCAATTGACTTTTCTAGTTTTGAATACATGTTAATAAAAAGGGTTTTTATAGTCAGTGAAAAATAGAGTGGCAGATTGTTCCATGCTCTCTTGAACTATGGACTTAGCCAGTGAGTTCTCTACGGTCTATCCTACATAGAGTAAGGTCTATAACCTACATTGTTTCTCTGCTGTTATCCCTGTTCCTGTCTTTTATTTTTCTGGTGAACAATTTTTGATTTAATAAGGTCATTTAAAGGTAGACAAGTAATACTGCTAAAACTGCTGTTAAGACACAAGAGAGGATTATGATAGTATACCTTAAGATGCAAATTTTAGAGCAGTTTGAGCCACCATCAAGAGCATGGTCAAAGAAGCATGTAGAGAAGAACAACAGTCATTTAAGTATTGGAGGAAGTCTGATATTACTAAGGAGCTCATCTAATTATTGTAACGGGGAGTAACCACCCACAAATGTATGGCTAGTAGCTGGAAGAAAAAATAATTGGAAGTGCCTCAAAATGTTATGGATTTAAAGAGAAGAAAGAGTTACAAATACTAACTTGTATCTGGAAGCAAGACTCAACAGGGCCACACAATAATAATCCTGTAAAGAAATGATCTCATTTGAATTGCCATTTCTAGGAACACATCCCCAATGTAATCAGAGGCTGCATACAGTCTTTCCTAGGAAAACAGAGCAAGCTTTCTGGTTCGGTTACCCAACAGTAAAAGGATTTGGAGCCATCCATCTTCAATACATGTGTATTTACTTCTTCAAAACACACTGCTAAAGTCTTTGGATTTTAAGTATTTGATATATTACAGAACACACTTAAAAGAATGACATAATGCCTAAATTCACCATAATTTTAAATATTCTTTTTAAATTAATATGACAAAATTTGTTGACTCCTTCCACAATATTGTTTATAGTAAATGTGGTAGATGATATCTTATTTTGTGAAATTCTGGCTTAACTTTTTTGATTCAGTATTTGAAAGTCTGGTTTCAGGTCCAGTTTATTTCAGTATTTGATTGTACTTGCTGTCATAATTGAAAGCTTAGTTCAAAAACATACAGTTTCAAACAGAAGTATATACTAGCTATGTTTACTGAATCATGAAACTCATTTTCAATCTCATCTATCAATTATATAAAAATTTCTGCTGAAATTCAGACAGCAAATTTTCACCTTCTTGGCTGTTGATCAGTTGTTCTTAACAAACAAATTGTAATTTGATAATTTTCTGATTTTTTTAAATAAATGGGTTCAAAACTCACTGAATACAATAACTTAGAGGACTTTTAAACAGATGAGGAAATTCAGTTTCCCAGTTTTGTAAATACAAGAGATTTTATATGTGACAAATTATTTTCAGCAATAAATTACAAAGCAATAAACTTTTAGCAATAAAATTACACAACAATGAAGACTTAACAAATATCCATTTCTGAAATGTTCTCTGTATAGAGAGATTTTTTAAAAGGTAGCTTTTACTTTCTCACTTATTGTTTAAATGTCAGCCTTTCTTTGAGAGAGACATATTTAATTTATATATATGTGTATATATATGTGTGTGTGTGTGTGTGTGTGTGTGTGTGTATATATATATATATATATATCAGATAGTACTGCTGAAAGTCATTTCCTTCACAAAAATTTAACAAACTGAAAATATTTATCTTTTTATAAAATAAAAATATTTAACTTTTAATTTTTAACAACTGTTTCTAATATCTTATCAAAAGATAAGTGGCAAAACTGTGGAATTTCTGTTATTTCACCTCTCATTACAAAGTATTTAAAAAAGAAAAATTTCTAAGTCTTTAATTTACAAAAATAATTACCTTGGAGCAATCAATGGCATGCAAACTATACCTTTATCACAAGGACACTAAAATCAAATGAGTGAGACCAGCATTGTCAACATCTCCACTTTAGAAACTTTCATTTTTCCTTCAGGATACCTCAAGGGCCTGGCTTGCTGTCTAAGATGCCAATGTGTGCAGGAACCAGTGTTATATATTTATTAAGAGAAAAGCTTAATATTTGATATAAAAATGATATAAAGAAAAGCTCTAATTATTTTTTGTTTGCTCTGGTGAATGCCCTTGCACACCCCAGGGAGCATAGCACTATGAAGACCACTGCAGAATGTGTGGTAGTTCTTGTCTCAGTTTTCACACATAACTTTATTTATTTATTTATTTGAAACAGGTTCTCACTCTTGCTCAAGCTGGAATGCAGTGGTGCAATCATAGCTTACTGCAGCCTCAAACTCCTGGACTCAAACCACCTCCCTCCTCAGCCTCCTGAATAGCTGGGACTATAGATGTGCCATCACGCCCACCTAAGTTGTTGTTTTTTTTTTTTTTTTTAATTTCCCTGGGCTCAAACTACCACCCTACTCAGCCTCCTGAGTAGCTAGGATTATAGGTCTGTCACCTTGCCTGCCTAACTTTTTATATTTTACAGGGATAAGGTCTTGTTACATTGCCCAGTCTGGTCTCAATTCCCGGGCTCAAGTGATCCTCCCGCTTCAGCCTTCCAAAACACTGAGATTACAAGTGTGAGCCACTGTATCCAGCCTGCATAACAATTTAGAAGACATGAAAAGAAGAACTTCAGAAGAGTAAGTGAAGATTTGGGATTTAAACTATAATTCAAATTTGAATTATACAGGTGCTATAAACACTAGAACCCATGCCTTTAACTGTCACATGCATACTGCCTTTGCAGTGGGAGATGTAAATGACTAGCCTGCTCCACTCACAAGATGTGTTTATGACAAGAGACAAAGAAAGAATCCACCTTGTGAAAAACCAGAAGTCAAAGAGGAAAATGGACAACTTTTTTCTGCCCATGAGCCACAGAAACCTTATTTGTATAAGGACCAAGGGGTGCTGCCAGCTTTAACAAGAATAGCATGTGGTTTTTTTTCCTAGGTAAAAGGACTAAAAGGGGGATGTGTCTGAGGGACACAAATAATTCTTCTCATTGACACTCCAAATTGAAAGAATAAAGAGGGAAAACCTTCCCTAAGGGCTGAGCTCCCCACCTACCTCTCAGCAGTTAAGATAACTCATTCAACATTTTTTAGCCTTTGTGTCCCATGTAAAACAGACTGGAAAACCTGTCCTAAGCTTAAATGAATGTGTTTCATAAAATGTAAACTACTATAAATGTAAGGATAGATCAGGTAGATCCTTGCTGCCTTCAGTAGTTCAAGAAACTGACAAACATCCGGTGCTCAGGACTACCTGGTGAGTGAAAGGAGGAAGAGAATACATTCAAATTAAGGCAATTTCAAAGAAATTAGCTTTCAGTTCACAGCTTGGGTGGGTACAACTCTTCCACCCACAGCCAGCTGTGCACAGAGAAAACCTAGTCCCTGTATTGGGTAGCACCTGGTCTGCCTAGAAAGTTTGAGGAACAGTTCTATTTCTGGACATTTCAAAACTACCCAAGTACTCCTCCACAACATGCAATTAAATCAGTACTTTCCTTGGATTGCCAGTCTTATGCTTATTCCTATGATGTATTATAAAGCTTTTATAAACAGGATTCTCATTAACACCCCTTTTTGTCTTCCCAAAAGAGTTAACCGAAACATGACTCCCCTTCCTTAAGCTGTGGAAACCCCATTCAGGGAGAAAAACAAAAAGATACCCTTGTCTAAAGATGCTGTGTTTTTTGTTCTGCAAACCATGGAACTTCACTCTTATAGAATTGCTTATGAAAGCTTCTTTCAGTCCAGTATTGGGTGTAAGTAATAAATGAAATGAAGAGCATAATTCATAACAAGATAGTTCATAGATCTTTTGCCTTTTCTAAGAGTCAGAACTCTGTCATACTTACCTTCATTAAAAGCTCTCAACTAACCATTCTTACTATAAGTCTGATGATCTGTATGTTATATATTTGAAAGTCATATATTATGCAAAAGATCTGAAAATAAACTTCAGATACATTTGTGAATCAGTTTTCTTACTTCTAAAGCTACTACTTCATTTTTTCAACTCGTTACCATCATATTTCTATAATGAGAAGTAGGTCTCATTTTATTAGCATCTTGTAGCTTGGCTTCCTCTCTCATCACTAGACTGAAGCTGCTTCCTTGGAGATCACAAGCTGAGACATCATTCATCTTAAAGTCATAAAACATTTGACATTAACGTCCTGTCCTAGGAATTGTCTCCTTTGCTGACTCTAGGCATAATGTCTTACTGCACTCTGAGTTCATTATGCAGTTTTGTATCTCTGGTTTCTGGTTTTGTATCCTGGAATATCTTACCTGAAGGCAAATGGGATGTCACTAAATCCCACACACAAATGTGACAAAAATAAGATTCTCCACCTCTAAGAAGCCTTCCTGAATACCCAGTGAGATTAAATCTATCCTTTGACACCTCCTCACCACACACCCAGCCTGGAATCAGTTGCTTCTGCTGGAGCATTTAGGTGATTATATCTCATGTTATTTGTCTACATGTATATTTAGCAAAGGAGATTTTAAGCCTCCTGAATTACAATGCATAGAAGATGCTAAGTATATATACAATAAAAGAATTAAATAATGACTGGAAATCTTGTACAGAATTGGTGTAGGAGAATGGGGAAGATAAATTGCTTTAAAAAAATCTTATAAAATTTTAAACTAAAGGGTAGGAAATATTATAACAAACACCAATTTATAATACTATCCAGAAATAATGAAAAATAACAAATGTTGACATTTTATTTGCCACGATTTTTTTTGTTTGTCTTTTAAGATGGAGTCTTGCTCTGTCACCCAGCCTGGAGTACAGTGGCATGATCTCGACTCACTGTGACCTCTGCCTCCCGGGTTCAAGCTATCCTCCTGTCTTAGCCACCCCAGTAGCTGGGATTACAGGTATGCACCACCATGTCCTGCTAATATTTTTGTATTTTTATTAGAGACAGGGTTTCTTCATGTTGGCCCAGTTGGTCTAGAAGTCCTGAACTCAAGCAATCCACCTGTCTTGGCCTCCCAAAGTGCTGGGATTACATACATGAGCCGCTGCATCTGGCACCACAAAATTTTTTAAATTTTAATTAAAAAAAAATTCTAAAACATTGAAGATCCCTTAGTATTCAGTCTATAGTTGCATTTTCTTATATTTCATGGTAGAATTATTCTATATCTTATCCTTCTGAATTTCTTATTTTAAACACTTCTTACATATTCAATAATGCAAAAACAATGTCATTATTGTTTTGTGCATTTTAAAACTTTAAATAAATTATATCACTATGAACTTGTTTTTTCCACTCAATATAATGCTTTTGAGATCAGTCCATACTGGTACATAATGATCTAGTTCATTCACCTTAATGACTATACATGTCATTTTGTAAATATACCACAATTCATTTAATCATTCTCCTGTTGATCAATAGCAAAACTTTCCCCGTCTTTTTGCTCTTGCAAATAGTGCTGCATTGAGTACACTTGTATCTGTGTCCTTTGCACATATGCAAGTGTTTCTCTAGAGTATATGCATAGAAGCAGAATTTTTCATTTATTAGTATTTGCATTTTCAATTTTAATAGATATTGCCAAGTTGATCCCAGAAATTGTGACTGAGGGTGGAGACATACACCTTAATGAAATGTGAACATAATAGACAAAACAAGAACTTATTTCTGTCATCACTGATAGTCAGAGCTAACTAAAATACCAGGCAGTTGAGAAATACATAAATATTTGGAACTGGCAACTCACTTATTGTTTACCAATAATCAAGTAAGCCTAATTTACAGATATTAGTGTTAAGCATCTGTGATTTTTTTTCAGGTATACAAAGTTTACCACTGTTTAGCAGATATTAGTCTTGATAAAAATCTCAAGTAAACAAAAGCTAAAATGTCTCCTATTTTCTTTATATTGACTACTATTGTATTGATATCTCCATTCTTCTTTTGTCTTCTTCCCTTTCCTTCCTCCAAATCCCCAGGGATGTGCAGAGTTCCAGGGGCATAGGTAGCACCAGGGCTTTCCAGAGTTCTCTACAGTTACTGCTACAGGTGCATCACTGAAATGCTACTGTCCAGCACACATGGCCCATTCCGATCTGGCAGCCTTGCTGCTGCTCATTTGTCACAGGAGAGAGTGGAAATATTTGTTGAAGGTCTGTGGCCCTGTGACTAGGGCCTACCTGACTCAGAATCACTATTCCGGCTTCTGAGGTATTATTCCCTCTGTGGTCCACTGGAGAATGAAGATTTACTAATCTTCAGAATTTCCTATTTTTTCCTCTTCCCTACTTTCTTGGAATCCAATCTCTCTATCTTCCTTATTCTCATTATCTCTCTCTCCCTCCACCCTTTTCCTTTATCTTCAACAACCTTCTTCTCTCTTCCTTTCCACTACAAAAACACTTAAGGAAATATTCATGGTTTATGAAAACAAATAACTTTTGTCTTATCCTCTGTGGTATTCTATCAACTTGAAACAAAGTCCAAGATATTTCAGGGACAATTGCCACTTTTCATTGATTAACAAAAAAGGCAATTAGGGACACCAATTAGCCAGCGTGTCGGTTTAATTAGATGAAATAATTATTTTCTTCAGGGTTTGGAAGAAATGTGAATAACCACTTCTTAAACTACTGAACAGTCTGAGGAGGACCAATTTGGAATTACCGGTTCCTATTTCTTCTCATTCTTTTTCAAACATATTGGGCACAAAGTGTTCAAATACCGAATGAGCACAGTACTGGAAAGTTACCAGAAAATACCAGTTGGCAATGCCCCACCAATTGTACAGCAATGAAAATCATCAGAGGAGGTTCAAAGGTTATGATCGTTTTTTGAAGAACTGTTCCCAAATTACTAAACTGCTTCATGATTGAATTCTCTTTTATAAATATACAGTTGGGGAAGACCAAGAAAATCAAAAGAAATCTCTGGACAACTGAATTCTAAGCCCAATTCACTCCCAACCTGTCATGTTTTCCTAGAGCTCAGTGTAGACATGGTGAGCAAAACTTCAGGGCCTGATACACGGTCCAGTGTGAGCCCTTTGCCTCTGCTGACCATGTTACACAATTTCTTATTCACCCAAGTGCTGACTTCGGGGATGTAGAGGCTGAACTATATCAAGACAACAAAAGAGAAATAAAGGTCATCTGTGAGTCTATCTGACTGAAAGGGAAAGCCTGTATGTTAATCACAAATTTGGGTCGCTGGGTTAAATATAGTATCACTGACAAGAAAAACACAAATGGATGACCATAGTCTACTCATTAACCTGAATACCAGAATCAAATGTTATATGACAAGTGGGAATGGCTACCCACCATTCCCACTGTTTCTCACCTTAACTCTGGCCTCACAGTGTTGCTGATTCCAGCCTGGTAGAATGAAAAGCAGTGGTGACTCTCCTAACTTTGCCTTTGCACCAGCCATACGAGTTTCCCTGTTTTATCACACAGTAAGTCTCAGCAACAAAGATTCAAATATCCTTTCTTGCTACTTTATTTATAGATCATTAAACTATTCCCCTGAAGGGGTTCAGCAGAATTTGGGGTAGAATACATCCCTGAAGGAATTATGACACCGAGGTAGCCTCAGTTCTCTTGCCAAGGAAGAGCCTTGAGTAACATAAACACAGGACATAAGTGAATATCTCCTCTAAAGGTAAGGGAATCCAGGGGAAAACCCAATAGATTAGTGCTTAACTAAAGGAAGAGTCAAGGACTTTATTCTGTGAACTACTTCACATATGGTCCCTAATCAGGAGTGAAGAGCTGTTTGGAGCAAAGTTACAACTAGCTGGAGTGAAGAAATTAAGAACTAGCTCTTTATTATTTGCAAGTAATCTCTGAAATAGAGAGCTATAGATGAATTCTGTTAAAAACAATGAAAAAATGTATGTGTGAATAAAGGAGACAAAGAATCCAGTATGTATTTTTTGTACACTATAAAGATAAATCTTAATTGCCCTTAGATACCTGCTTTATAGATAGACAACGGAGCCAAGACAACACTGAAATCGGTGTGCAGTCCCACTCAATACTTGGCTAGTGCAAAGGCAAAGTTAGGAGAGTCACCACTGCTTTTCATTCTACCAGGCTGGAATAAGCAACACGGTGAGGCCAGAGTTAAGGTGAGAAGACCTCAAAGAAAACAAACCCAGAGAGCCGGAAAACTTCTGGAAAATTGATAATAGCTGACCAAGGCAAGCCAGCCTCCTATCCATTGGTAGAAAATCCTAGGACTGTTTCATAGGGAAGATGATGAGTGAGATTGAGATATAAGAAAATAATCTCTGCTCATTGGAGAATATGAATTCCTCATACACAGATGTCTAGAAAGAGGATAAAATGCTACCTGAGTAGAGGCTGGACACCAGCAGTCATAATAGATTGGGGCATACGGAGGGGAAATCAAGCACTGAGACACAGCAGGCAATAAGAACATGTTTTCACATGAACATAGGTCTTTAAAACTGTGCAAAAATGTTTAAACTGGAGAAACTACAGAGATGACCTAGAGACCAATAGAAGTATAACAGTTCAACATGTAATTCTGTAGACAGAAAAGGCTTTCATCAGAGGAATAAACTTACAGAAATAAGTGAATAGCAAGTATTGGATAAAAAAGATATTGAAAATTTAAAAATAACAGCACTTCTAAATAATTGATGAACAAAAGGAAAAAAGAAATTGTACTGAAAATTAGAAAAGACTTGGAAAAGAATACTAATAAGCTTACAATATTACAAAACTTATGATATATTGGTTAAGTGTTACTTAGTGGGTTACCTACAACCCACTTAGAGAAAAAAGTTGGAATAAAAGATCATGAGTTAAGAGTTAGCAATAGATTAAATTCAAAGTAGAAGGTAGAAAAAATGAAATAAGTGTAACACTAAATATTATTAGGTATAATATTAAACATTATTAAATAGAAAACAAAGATAAGATAGAATTGATTAATTCAAATTATGGGTCTTTGAAAAGGCTAAGAAAGTAGACACATTTATGACAAGAATTATCAAGCAAAATAATATTTGCAATGATACAATAATCACGACTATAGATAAACCAGAAATTTTAAATATGATAAAAGAATATTATTAATGACCTTATACTGACAAGTATAAAATTTTAAATGCAACATTTTTATAGAAAAAATATCCTACTAAAGATTAGTCAACACAAAAGAAAAAACATGAATAAAGCAATAGTAGTAAAGTTACATCAGTCATTAAAAATTTGATAACTTAAGCTCTAAGAGAAACAAAGATCAGATTTACCTTATTTCCAAAAACAAAAACAGCAGCAAATGGGACAGAGTATACTGAACAATAACATGCAAGACATTGTTCTGAGCCCAGTGACTGGCCTAGTTAACTGCCAAGACAAAGTTTCCAGGTCACACTGCAGGGAGGGAAACTCAATCATGGCACAGCAGTCTCCCTGAGTCAGGAAGATGGAGCTTGGAGTCCTTAAATACCAAGGTGTCCAGAGTTTGAAGTCAAAAGTATGATAGAGGAGAGACCTGTACAGATAGAAACCCAGAGACCTCCAGAGATTCCCCCTTGAATATTTAGTTTATGATCAGTGCATGCATGAAAGTAAGCAAACTATCAAAATCAAGGTAGAAAACCACCTAAACAGATTACAAAGAATAGTGCCTTAGACTCATGCACAGCAGAGAAAAATGGACCGTTCCTAGGTACCAGAGTGGAAAATCTTATAATTCACAGGGCGTCAATTAAAGAAAGGTCTCGCCCCAGTAGCAGGGTTAAATTAATCATAGACTACCTACTGCTGCTCTGGTCTTGCCTAACGTATCTTAAGAGCATAACCTAAGAGGATTAAGCTATTCCAAAGTAATTTATCAGCTTCCCAGAATAAATCTCAAAGTCTGAGACCCAAACAAAAATTATCAGGGATGCAAAGAAGCTGAAAAATATAGCCAATAATGAGAAGAAAAATAAAATCTGACAGATAAATGACACAGATTTTAAAACTAGTAGATAAGGACATTAAAAGTTATTTGTAACTGAATTCATATGTTCAAGAAGCTAGGGCAAAGGTTGAATATGCATAGATAACGTAAAAAGACCCAAGCCAAATTCCTAAGATAAATTGTACAATGTTCAAGATTAAAAATACATTTGGTCAGATTGAAGGCAGATTGCATGCTGTAAGACAGAAGATTAATTAATTCTAAGACACAGCAATAGAGTCGGTACACAGTGGTTCACACCTATACTCCCAGTACTTTGGAAGGCTGAGACAAGAGAAACACTTGAGGCTAGGAATTTGAGACCAGTCTGGACAACAGAGCGAGGCCCTGCCTTTAAAATAAAACTTTTAAAAACCAAATACAAAGACACAGCAATAGAAACTCTCCAAAATAAAATATACAAAATCCCCGCCCTCCCAAATTGGCAAGATTTAGGTTGCTGAACAACCTAGAGCAGTCCAATGTACATGTAGCTGGAATCTCCAAGAGGATGAGGCCAGAAACAGTATTTTAAGAAATAACGGTTGAGTGAGGAGATGGACGAAGATGGCAGAATAGAAAGCTCCACCAATTGTCCCCACACTCCCTCTGCAAGGACACCAAGTTAACAACTATTTACACAGAAATAAAAACCACTTTCATAGAAACCAAAATTCCAACGAGCAGTCATATTACCTGGTTTTAACTTCATATTGCTAACAGAGGAACTGAAGAGAGGCAAAACAGTCCTGAATGGTAGATGCTACTCCTCCTCAAACCCTGGTCATGGTAATATAGTACAGTGTCTCTGTGCACTGGGGGAAGAACACAGCACTGTGAGGCACTGAACTCAGTGCTGCCTTGTTGGAGCAGAAAAGAAAACCAGACCAAACTCAACTAACAAGAGCCTGTCGAGGGAATATTTAAATCAGCCCTAGCCAGAGGGGAATCATGGATCCTAGCACTCTCAACTTGACTGCCTGCAAGCCTTGCCACCAATAGCTACAGTGGCTCTGTGTCTCCAAGTAAACTTGAAAGGCAGTCCATGCTGTAAGAATTGCAATTCTTATGTTCTAGTGCTGAACTAGGCCCAGAGACAGTGGACTGGAGAGCACACAACATACTAACACACCAGCTGGGGCAGCCAAAGGAGTCGTAGCATCACCACTCCCCTAATCCCAGGCTACACAGCTCACAGCTCCAAAAGAGACCCCTTTCTCCCACTTGAAAAGAGGAGGGTGAAGAGTGCGGAGGACTTTGTCTTGCCTTTATTGATACCAGCTCAGCCATAGCAGGATAGGGCGCCAGTCAGAGTCGAGGCTCCTTTCCAGACCCTGGCTCCCAGATGACATTTCTGGACACACCCTGGGCCAGAGGGAACCTACTGCCTTGAAGGAAAGGACTCAGTCCTAGCAGCATCTATTACTTGTTACCTGGAGACCTCGGGTTCTGAATAACCAGTACTAATACCCAGGTACTATGTTGAGGGCCTTGGGTGAGCCTCTGAGACATTTTAGTTTCAGGTGAAACTTAGCACATTCTCAGCTATGGTGGCTGCTGGGCAAAACCTCTTCCTCTTGAGAAAAGGAGAGAGAAAAGTAAAGGAGGCTGTCTTGTACCTCAGGTACCAGCATGGCCACAGGGAGGTAGGGCACCAAGAGGGCTCTTGGTGTCCCCAGTGCTAGGATTTACCTCTTGGATGGCATGCCTGGACCTGCTGTGGGTCAGAGGGGAGCCCACTGCTGTGAAACGTGAGTCCCAGGCCAGGCCACACTCACGACAAGCTTAAGAAACGTTGGGCTTTAAAGGAACATTACAGGTAGTCTGGTAGTACTCCTCATGGCCTGGGGTGGCAGGGGCTCCTCTGCCTTTTGAAAGTGGAAGGAACAGTGGGAAGAACTGCATCTTGTGGTTTAAGTACTGGCTCAGCCCCAGTACAACAGAACATCCAGTTAACTTCTAAGGTTTTTGACTATAGTCCCTGACTCCTAGACTATACATCTAGACCCACATGGGGTCTGGGGAACCTCACTGCCCTGAAGGAAAGAACTCAGGCCTGGCTGGCTTTGCCACCTGCTGATTGTAGTGCCTGAGGGCCACGATTGAATATAAGTAGTAGCCAGGGAGTGGTTATAGCAGGCCTTGGGTAAGACCCAACACTGCACTGGTATCAAGTCTGACCCCAGTACAGTCACAGTGGTAGTGGCCACAGGGGTGCTTATGTCACTCCACCCCCAGATTTAGGTGGCTCAAAACACAGAGAAAGACTCTGTATGTATGGGAGAAAGTAAGGGAAGAGAGCAAGAGTCTCTGCCTGGTCATTCAGAGAAGTCTCCCAAGTCTTGGCAAAGAACATGAGGCAGTGCCTCCATGAGTCTGCAAGAACCACAGTGTTGAGGGTGGGGGTGCCAAGATGGCCCAGAGAAGCCAGCACTGGAATGTAGCTCCTAGAGGATGAGATGAAGAGGGCTAGAGGACTTCATGCTTCCAAATGAGGTGCCAGGTTCATTTCTGTGGGACTGATATGGCACTGAAATTAGGCCCAGGGAAGGAGCCACAGGGCGAGAGCAGCCCAGGGTGGGTAGATCAAGATGGGAGCTGGGGCACATCCCCACCTGAGACGTGCAGCCAGCTTGGAGGGTTGGGGAACTTAGACCCCTCGGTGCTCCATTTTGGATCCTGTGCTTGCATCCTCCCTTCTGCAACCCACAGTCCACGGGAGCCCTGCCAGAGGGTGGGGTGCTGCGGGTAGTTGATGCAAATCTGAGCAGCGACTACAGCTGGGCACAGCAAGTTGTCACAGGGACCTGGGTGGGAGATTGAACTAATGCCAGGGGGGACGGACCATTCCACAGAGGGAGGCAGAGTTGAAAGCAAGGAAAGAGACAATAATGTTTGGCAGGCCCTACCTCCACAGAATTAAAACTGAAGCCCTCGTTAGACAGCTTGGCAGCAAATACACCAGCTTGACCCCAACCAGGAAGATCCAGCTGCGAAAGAAGAGACGCCATTGGGAAGGCGGGGCCAATGTCACCTGCAAACAAACTCCAGGGAAGGACCACTCACCCACCCAACAACCTGACGGAACCCGAGAGGGCCCAGCAATCCCCTCCGCAGGCCCAAAAAGATACAGCTCCAACCTCAACAGAAAAAAAGTCTACCAGATACTCCTTTTGAAATCACCAACTTCGAAGATTAAAGGGAGATAAAGCCATGAAGATGGGAAACAAACAAACAAACAAAAAACAATCAAAAAACAGTGCAAAAAGGATGAAACCAACAAAGAACAGAACAACTCTTCTCCTTGCAGGGATCACAACTCCTCACCATCAAGGGAACAAAAAAAGAGAATGAATCTGACAAACTCACAGAAGCAGGCTTCAGAAGGTGGGCAATAACAAACTTCTCTGTGTTAAAAGACCATGTTCTAACCCAATGCAAAGAAACTACGAACTTTAAAAAGGTTTAGACGAAATGCTAACTAGAATAACCGCTTAGAGAAGAACATAAACAACTTGATGGAACTGCAAAACACAGCACAAGAATTTTGTGAGGCATTCACAAGTTTCAACAGCTGAGTCAATCAAGCAGAAGAAAGGATATCAGAGATAGAAGATCAAATCTATGAAAGATTACAGAAAAAAGTGAAAAGAAATGAATAAAGCCTCCAAGAACTATGGGATTATGTGAAAAGACCTAATCTGCACTTGATTGGTGTACCTGAATATGAAGGGGAGAATGAATCCAAGTTGGAAAACACTCTTCAAGATATCATCCAGGAGAACTTTCCCAACCTAACAAGGCAGGCCAACAATCAAATCCAGGATATACAGAGAACACAACAGAGACATTCCTCAAGAAGAGCAACCCCAAGGCACATAGTTGTCAGATTCACTAGGATTGAAATGAAGGAAAAAATCTGAAGGGCAGCCAGAAAGAAAGGTGGAGTCACCCACAAAGGAAAGACCAGCAGACTCACTGCAGATCTCTCGGCAGAAACGCTGCAAGATAGAAGGGAGTGAGGGCCAATATTCAACATCCTTAAAGAAAAGAACTTTCAACCGAGAATTTCATATCTGGTCAAATTAAGCTTCATAAGTGAAGGAGAAATAAAATTCTTTAAAGACAAGCAATTGCTGAGAGGTTTTGTCACTACAAGACCCACTGTACAGGAGTTACTGAAGGAAGTACTAAACAGGGAAAGGAACAAACAGTACCAGCCACTGCAAAAAATGTACCAAATGGTAAAGAATAATGAAAAAATGAAGGAGCCACATCAATTAACGGGCAAAACAGCCAGCCATTAACAAAATGGCAGGATCAAATTCAAACATAACAATATTAATGTCAAATGTAAATGGCCTAAATGCCCCAATCAAAAGACACAGCCTGGCAAACTGGATAAACAGTCAAGACCTATAGGTGTGTTGTATTCAGGAGACCCATCTCACATGCAAAGACTCACACAGACGAGAAATAAAGGAATGGAAGAAGATTTACCAAGCAAATGGAGAGCAAAAAAATGCAGGGGGTAGCAATTCCAGTTTCTGATAAAACAGACTTTAAACAAACAAAGATCAAAAGAGACAAAGAAGGGCATTATATAATGGTAAAAGGATCAATACAAAACAAAGAGCTAACTATCCTAAATATTTATGCACCCAATGCAGCAGCAGCCAGATACATAGAAAATTCTTTAAGACCTACAAAGAGACTTATACTCCAACACAATAATAGTGGGAGACTTTAACACTCCACTGGCAATATTGGACAGATCAATGAGACAGAAAGTCAACAAGGATATCCAGGACTTGAACACAGATTTGGACCAAGCAAACCTAATAGATATTTGCAGGACACTCCATCCCAAATCCACAGAACACACATTCTTCTCAGCACCACATTGCACTTACTCCAAAATTTACCACATAATTGGAAGTAAATCACTCCTCAGCAAATGCAAAAGAATGGAAATCATAAGAAACAGTCTCTCAGACCACAGCAATATCAAATTAGAACTCAGGATTAAGAAAAGCACTCAAAACCACACAATCACATGGAAACTGAACCACTTGCTCCTGAATGATGAATGGATAAACAATGAAATGAAGGTAGAAATAAAAATGTTCTTTGAAACCAATGAGAATGAAGACACAATGTACCAGATCCTATGGAACACTTTTAAAGCAGTGTCTAGAGGGCAATTTATAGCAATAAATGCCCACATGAGAAGCAAGAAAAGATCTAAAATCAACACCCTACCATTAAAATTGAAAAAACTAGAGGAGCAAGATCAAAAAACTCAAAAGCAAGCAGAAGTCAAGAAGTAACTAAGATCAGAGTAGAACTGAAGGAGACAGAGACACAAAATCCTTCAAAAAAATCAGTAAATCGAGGAGCTGGTTTTTGAAAAGATCAATGAAATAGACAGATTGCTACCTAGACTAATAAAAAAAGAAAAGAGAGAAGAATCAAATAGATGCAATAAAAAACAATAAAGGGGAGATCGCCACCAATTCCTCAGAAATACAAACTACCATCAGAGATTACCACACACAACTCTAGGCATATAAACCAGTAAATATGGAAGAAATGGATAAATTCCTGGACACTTTCACACTCCAAGACTAAGCCAAGAAGAAGTTGAAACCCTGAATAGACCAATAACAAGGTCTGAAGTTGAGGCAGCAAATAATAGCCTACTGACCAAAAAAAGTCCAGGTCCAGAGGTGTTCACAGCTGAATTCTACCAGACATACAAAGAGGAGTTGGTACCATTCCGGTTGAAACTATTCCAAACAATACAAAAAGAAGGAATCCTCCCTAACTCTTTCTATGAGACCAACATCATGCTGATACCAAAATGTGGCAGAGACACAACTGAAAATGAAATCTGCAGGCCAATATCCGTGATGAACACTGACGCCAAAATCTTCAGTAAAATACTGGCAAACCAAATCCAACAGCACATCAAAAAGCTAATCCACCAGGATTGAGTAGGCTTCATCCCAGAGATGCAAGGCTGGTTCAACATAAGCAAGTCTGTACACATAATTCACCAAATAAACAGAACCAAGAACAAAAACCACATGATTATCTCAACTGATGCAGAGAAGGCCTTTGACAAAATTTAACAGCCCTTATGCTAAAAACTCTCAATAAACTAGGTATCGATAGAAACTATCTGAAAACAATAAAAGCTATTTATGACAAACCTACAGCCAATATCATAGTGAATGAGTAAAAATTAGAATCATTTCCTTTAAAAACTGGCACTAGACAAGGATGCCCTCTCTCACCACTCCTAGTCAATATAGAATTGGAAATTCTAGCCAGAGCAATTAGATAAGAATAAGACATAAAGGGCATTCAATTAGGAAAAGAAGAAGACAAACTGTCCCTATTTGCAGACGACATGATCGTATATTTAGAAGACCCCATCATCTCAGCCCAAAACCTCCTTAAACTGATAACAACTTTGGCAAAGTCTCAGGATACAAAATCAATGTGCAGAAATCACAAACATTCCTATACACCAATAACAGACACACAGAGAGCCAAATCATGAGTGAACTCCCATTTACAATTCCTGCAAAGATAATAAAATACCTAGGAATACTTCTAACAAAGTAGGTAAAATATCTCTTCAAGGAGAACTATAAACCACTAATCAAGGAAATCAGAGAGGACACAAACAGATGGAAAAAAAAAAAAAATTCCATGCTCATGGGTAGGAAGAATCAATACTGTGAAAATGGTCATACTGCCCAAAGTAATTTTGACTTTCTTCACAGAACTGGAAAAAAACACTTTAAACTTCATATGGAACCAAAAGCAAGCCCACATAGTGAAGACAATCCTGAGCAAAAAGAACAAAGGCCGAGGCATCACGCTACCTAACTTCGAGACATAGACCAATGGAACAGAACAGAGGCCTCGGAGGCAACACAACATATCTAAAACCATCTGATCTTTGAGGAACCTGACAAAGACAAGCAATGGGGAAAGGATCCCCTGCTTAATAAATGGTGTTGGAAAAACTGGTTGCCTCGTTGGGAGGTTGGACACACCCACCTCTGCACCCAACACCAGGCTCTGCACTTGGCACCTAGCTCTGCTGCATGGCAGCTCTGGAAGGCTCCAGCTGATGCAAGGCTCCTGGCCAGCTCTCCCACCAGAAAACCTGCCCAACAACCCGCCAAAAAATAGCGGCCTGCCCCATCTCAATCCTGCTCCCCTGGAGTCAATCAGAGCACCCAGCTGTTGCTCGTTCCTCCTAGCCATAAAAACCCCACACCCAAGGAATTTGGCATGACTTCCCTAGAACCTTCACCTGGGACCATGGAACCTTGCCCAGGAGCTGAATAAATTGGCATTTAATCTGAATAAATAGGCATTTAATCTTCATTTAAAAAAATTAAAAAAAAAAAATAAAGGGATGGAAGAAGATTTACCAAGCAAATGGAGAGCAAAAAATGCAGGGGGTAGCAATTCTAGTCTCTGATAAAACAGACTTTAAACCATATTTAGAAAGCTGAAACTGGATCCCTTCCTTATACCTCATACAAAAATTAACTCCAGATGGCTTAAAGATTTAAACATAAGAACTAATACCATAAAAACCCTAGAAGAAAACATAGGCAAAACCATTCAGGACATAGGCACAGGAAAGGACTTCATGACTAAATCACCAAAAGCAATGGCAATGAAAGCCACAGTAGACAAATGGGACCTAATTAAACTGAAGAGCTTCTGCACAGCAAAATAAACAATCATTAGAGTAAATCAGTAACCAACAGAATGGGAAAAACATTTTGCAATTTATTCATCAGACAAAGGGCTAATATCCAGAATCTACAAAGAACTAAAGCAGATTTACAAGAAAAAAAAAAAAAAAAAAAAAGCAAATGCATCAAAAAGTGGGCAAAGGATATGAACAGACATTTTTCAAAAGAAGACATTTATGCAGCCAACAAACATACGAAAAAATGCTCATCATCATTGGTCATTAGAGAAATGCAGATCTCAACCACATTGAAATACCATCTCATGCCAGTTAGAATGGCGATCATTAAAATATTTTGAGAAAACAGATGCTGCAGAGGATGTGGAGAAATAGGAACACTTTCATACTGTTGGTGGGGGTGTAAATTAGTTCAAACATTGTGGAAGACAGTGTGGCACTTCCTCAAGGACCTAGAAATAGAAATTCCATTTGACCCAGCAATCCCATTATGGGTATATATCCAAAGGATTATAAATAGTTCTATTATAAAGATACATACATACGTATATTTATTGCAGCACTGTTTACAATAGCAAAGACTTGGAACCAATCCAAATGTCCATCAATGATAGACTGGATAAAGAAAACGTGGCGCATATACACCATGGAATACTATGCAGCCTTAAAAAAGATGAGGTCACATCCTTTGCAGGCACATGGATGAATCTGGAAACCATAATGCTCAGCAAACTGACACAAGAACAGAAAACCAAACACTGCATGTTCTCACTAATAAGTGGATTTTGAACAATGACAACACATGGACACAAGGAAGGGAACATCATACACCGGGGCCTGTTGGAGGGTGGGAGAGGTAGGGGAGGGATAGCAGAGGGAGGGGGAATTGGGGAAGGATAACAATAGGAGAAATACATAATGTAGATGATGGGGGGATGGATGCAGCAAACCACCATAGCATGTGTATACCTATGTAACAATCCTGTACGATCTGCACATGTACACCAGAACTTAAATTATAATAATATAAAAGAAAAAGAAAAAAATTACATTGTCAGAAGACACAAAATAAACAAGAATAAAAAACAATGAAACACAACTACAGGATCTAGAAAACAGGCTCAAGAGGGTAAATACAAGTATTTTTTTTTTAATTGCATTTTTGGTTTTGGGGTACATGTGAAGAACATGAAAGATTGTTGCATAGGTACACACATGGCAGTGTGATTTGGGGTCTTACTTCCCCTCACCTATATCTGTCATTTCTCCCCATGCTATCTCTCCCCACCTTCCCACTCCCCCATCCCTCCCTCATTTCCCACCAACGGACCACAGTGTGTAGTGTTCCCCTCCCCGTGTCCATGTGTTCTCATTGTTCAACACCCACCTATGAGTGAGAACATTCAGTGTTTGCCTTTCTGCTCTTGTGTCAGTCTGCTGAGAATGATGGTTTTCAGCTTCATTCATGTTCCTACAAAGGACACAAACTCATCATTTTTGATGGCTGTATAATATTCCATGGTGCATATGTACCACATTTTCCCTATCCAGTCTATCATCGATGGGCATTTGGGTTGGTTCCAGGCCTTTGCTATTGTAAACAGGGCTGCAATGAACATTCGTGTGCATGTGTCCTTATAGTAGAATGATTTATAATCCTTTGGATATATACCCATAATGGGATTGCTGTGTCAAATGGGATTTCTATTTTTAGGTCATTGAGGAATTGCTACACTGTCTTCCACAGTGGTTGAACTAATTTACACTCTAACAAACAGTGTAAAAGTGTTTCTATTTTTCCACACCCTCTCCAGCATCTGTCTCCAGGTCTTTTAATGATCGCCATTCTAACTGGTGTGAGATGGTATCTCAATGTAGTTTTGAGTTGCATTTCTCTAACAACCAGTGATGATTAGCATTTTTTCATATGTTTGTTGGCCTCCTGTATGTCTTCTTTTGTAAAGTGTCTGTTCATATCCTTTGACCACTTTTGAATGGGCTTGTTTTTTTTTTGTTTGTTTGTTTGTTTGTTTTTTTCTTGTAGATCTGTTTTAGTTCTTTGTAAACTCTGGATATCAGCCCCTTGTCAGATGGGTAGACTGCAAAATTTTTTTCCCATTCTGTTGGTTGCCAATTCACTCTAATGAATGTTTCTTTTGTCGTGCAGAAGCTGTGGAGTTTGATTAGGTCCCATTTGTCTATTTTGGCTTTTGTTGCCAATGCATTTGGCATTTTGGTCATGAAGTCCTTGCCTACGCCTATGACCTGAATGGTTTTGCCTAGATTTTCTTCTATAGTTTTTATGGTGTTAGGTCTTATGTTTAAGTTTTTAATCCATCTGGAGTTAATTTTAGTGTAAGGCGTCAGGAAGGGGTCCAGTTTCTGTTTTCTACACAATGGCTAGCCAGTTTTCCCAACACCATTTATTAAACAGGGAATCCCTTCCCCATTGCTTGTTTTTGTCAGGTTTGTCAAAGATCGGATGGTTGTAAATATGTTGTATTTCCTCTGAGGCCTCTGTTCTGTTCCATTGGTCTATATTTCTGTTTTGGTACCAGTACCATGCTGTTTTGATTACTGTAGCCTTGTAGTATAGTTTGAAGTCCGGTAGTGTGATGCCTCCCACTTTGTTCTTTTTGTTTAGAATTGACTTGGCTATGTGGGCTCTCTTTTGGTTCCATATGAAGTTTAAGGTGTTTTTTTCCAGTTCTGTGAAGAAGGTCATTGGTAGCTTGATGGGAATAACAATGAAGTTATAAATTACTTTCGGCAGTATGGCCATTTTCACAATGTTGATTCTTCCTAACCATGAACATGGAATGTTTCTCCATCTGTTTGCGTCCTCTTTTATTTCATTGAGCAGTGGCTTGTAGTTCTCCTTGAAGAGGTCCTTTATGTTCCTTGTTAGTTGTATTCCTAGGTATTTTATTCTCTTTGTAGCAATTGTGAATGGCAGTTCGTTCTTGATTTGGCTCTCTTGAAGTCTGTTACTGGTGTATAGGAATGCTTGTGATTTTTGCACGTTGATTTTGTATCCTGAGACTTTGCTGAAGTTGTTTATCAGTTTCAGGAGATTTTGGGCTGAGACGATGGGGTCTTCTAGATACACAATCATGTCATCTGCAAATAGAGACCATTTGATTTCCTCCTTTCCAATTTGAATACCCTTTATTTATTTTTCTTGCCTGATTGCTCTGGCTAGAACTTCCAGTACTATATTGAATAGGAGTGGTGAGAGAGGGCATCCTTGTCTAGTGCCAGATTTCAAAGGGAATGCTTCCAGTTTTTGCCCATTCAGTATGATATTGGCTGTTGGTTTGTCATAAATAGCTTTTATTATTTTGAGATATGTTCCGTCAATACCTAGTTTATTGAGGGTTTTTAGCATAAAGGGCTGTTGAATTTTGTCAAAGGCTTTCTCTGCATCAATTGAGATAATCATGTGGTTTTTGTCTTTGGTTCTGTTTATGTGGTGAATTACGTTTATGGACTTGCGTATGTTGAACCAGCCTTGCATCCCTCGGATGAATCCTACTTGATCATGGTGGATAAACTTTTTGATATGCTGTTGCAATCAGCTTGCCAGTATTTTATTGAAGATTTTTGCAGCCATGTTCACCATGGATATTGGCCTGAAGTTTTCTTTTCTTTTTGAGCCTCTGCCGGGTTTTGATATCAGGATGATGTTTGTCTCATAAAATGATCTGGGAAGTATTCCCTCTTTTTGGATTGTCTGGAATAGCTTCAGAAGGAATGGTACCAGCTCCTCTTTGTATGTCTGGTAGAATTCGGCTGTGAACCAATCTGGATCTGGGCTTTTTTTGAGTAGTAGGCTCTTTATTGCTGCCTCGACTTCAGAACTTGTTATTGGTCTATTCAGGGTTTCGACTTCTTCCGGGTTTAGGCTTGGGAGGATGCAGGTGTCCAGGAATTTATCCATTTCTTCCAGGTTTACTAGTTTATTTGCATAGAGTTGTTTGTAATAATCTCTGATGATGGTTTGGATTTCTGTGGAATCTGTGGTGATATCCTCTTTATCATTTTTATTGCATCAATTTGATTATTCTCTTTTCTTTTTTATTAATCTGGCTAGTGGTCTGTCTATTTTGTTGATCTTTTGAAAAACCAGCGCCTGGATTTATTGATTTTTTGAAGAGTTTTTTGTGTCTCTGCTTCCTTCAGTTCTGCTCTGATCTTAGTTATTTCTTGTCTTCTGCTAGGTTTTGAGTTTTTTTGATCTTGCTCCTCTAGCTCTTTCAATTTTAATGATAGGGTGTCAATTTTAGATCTCTCCTTTCTTCTCATGTGGGCACTCATTGCTATTTATTTTCCTCTAGAGACTGCTGTAAATGTGTCCCAGAGATTCTGGAATGTTGTGTCTTCGTTCTCATTGATTTTGAATAACATCTTTATTTCTGCCTTCATTTCATTGTTTATCCAGTCAACATTCAAGAGCAAGTTGTTCAGTTTCCATGAAGCTGTGCGGTTCTGAGTTAGTTTCTGCATTCTGAGTTCTAACTCGATTGCACTGTGGTCTGAGAGCCTGTTATGATTTCCGTTCTTTTGCATTTGCCGAGGAGTGATTTATTGCCAATTATGTGGTCAATTTTAGAGTACGTGTGATGTGGTGCTGAGAAGAATGTATATGCTGTGCATTTGGAGTGGAGAGTTCTGTAAATGTCTATTAGGTTTGCTTGTTCCAGGTCTGAGTTCAAGTCCTGGATATCCTTGTTGATTTTCTATCTGGTTGATCTGTCTAATATTGACAATGGGGTGTTAAAGTCTCCCACTATTATTGTGTGGGAGTCTAAGTCTCTTTGTAAGTCATTAAGAACTTGCCTTATGTATCTGGGTGCTCCTGTATTGGGTGTGTATATATTTAGGATCGTTAGCTCTTCTTGTTGCAGTTATCCTATTACCATTATGTAATGTCCTTCTTTGTCTCTTTTGATCTTTGTTGCTTTGAAATCTATTTTATCAGAGATGAGAATTGCAACTCCTGGTTTTTTTTTTTTTTTTTTTTTTTTTTTTTTTTTTTTTTTTTTTGCTCTCCATTTACTTGATAGATCTTCCTCTATCCCTTTATTTTGAGCCTTTGTGTATCCTTGCATGTAAGATGTGTTTCCTGGATACAGCACACTGATGGAGTTTGGCTTTTTATCCAATTTGCCAGTCTGTGTCTTTTGATTGGGGCATTTAGTCCATTGACATTTAGGGATAGTATTGTTATGTGTGAATTTGATACTGTCATTTTGATGCTATCTGGCTGTTTTGTTGGTTAGTTGATGCAGATTCTTGATTGTGTTGATGCTCTTTACCATTTGGTATGTTTTTGG
This sequence comes from Saimiri boliviensis, assembly GCF_048565385.1. NCBI lineage: Eukaryota > Metazoa > Chordata > Mammalia > Primates > Cebidae > Saimiri > Saimiri boliviensis. The sequence goes on from NC_133452.1 coordinate 67,934,279, forward strand.
AGTGGCTGGTACTGGTTGTTCTTTTATATGTGTAGAGTCTCTTTCAGGAGTTCTTGTAGAGCAGGTTTGGTGGTGATGAAATCTCTGAGTACTTGCTTGTTTGCAAAGGATTTTATTTTTCCTTCACTTATGAAGCTTAGTTTGGCTGGATAGGAGATTCTGGGTTGAAAGTTCTTTTCTTTAAGGATGTTGAATATTGGCCCCCAATCTCTTCTGGCTTGTAGGATTTCTGCTGAGAGATCTGCTGTGAGTCTAATGGGCTTCCCATTGTGGGTAACCAGACCTTTCTCTGGCTGCCTTAGCATTTTCTCTTTCATTTCAACCCTGGTGAATCTGATGATTATGTGCCTTGGGGTTGCTCTTCTTGAGGAATATCTTTGTTGTGTTCTTTGTATTTCCTGGACTTGAATATTGGCCTGCCTTGCTAGGTTGGGGAAGTTTTCCTGGATAATATCCTGAACAGTATTTTCCAGCTTGGATTCATTTTCTTCGTCACATTCAGGTACACCTATCAAACATAGATTAGGTCTTTTCATATAGTCCCACATTTCTTGAAGATTTTGTTCATTCTTTTTTGCCCTTTTTTCTCTGTTCTTGCCTTCTCCTTTTGTTTCATTGAGTTGATCTTCAACCTCTGATATCCTTTCTTCTGCTTGGTCAATTCGGCTGTTGAAACTTGTGCATGCTTTGCAAAGTTCTCGTGTTGTTTTTCAGCTCCATCAATTCACTTATATTCCTCTCTATGTTGTCCATTCTCATTAGCATTTTGTCCGATCTTTTTTCAAGGTTCTTAGTTTCTTTGCATTGGGTTAGAACATGTTCTTTTAGCTCACTGTAATTTCTTACTACCCACCTTCTGAAGTCTGATTCTGTCATTCCCTCACACTCCTTCTCCATTTGGTCTTGTTCTCTTGCTGGTGAGGAGTTGTTATCTCTTTTAGAAGGAGAGCTGTTCTGGTTTTGGGAGTTTTCATCCTTTTTGCACTGGTTTCTTCCCATCTTTGTGGGTTTAACCACCTGTTGTCTTTGTAGTTACTGTCTTTCAGATTGGGTCTCTGAGTGAGCTTCCAGTTCATGCATGCTGAAGTTACTTCTTTTTTTTTTTTTTTTTTTTTAGCTTTCCTTCTAACAGCGTGGCCCCTCTGCTGTAGGACTGCTTAGGTCCACTCCAGGCCCTGCTTGTCTGGGGATCACCTTCAGCAGCTGCAGAACAGTAAAGGTTGCTACCAGTTTCCTCTTCTGCTATTTTTGTCCCAGAAGGATGCTCGCCAAATGTCAGTTCATTCTTTCCTTTATGAGGCGACTCTTTGGATCTATGGGGGGGTCAGGGAGCTGCTTGAGGAGACAGTCTGTCTTTTATTGGGGCTCAAGTCCTGAGCTGTGAGCTCTGTTGTTCATTCAGAGCTGCTGGGCAGGTACGTTTAGGTCTGCTGCAGCTGAACTCATAAACCGCTTTTTGTTCGCAGGTGCTCTGTCTGGGAAGTTAAGGATTTATGAGTTTCCGTTGTGCTGCTGCCTTTTTGTTTTTTCTTTCAGGGCTGCCCTGCAGTTAGGAGTCTGCCTAGTCATTGTTTGCCTGCAGAGGCTTTGCTGAGCTGCTGTGGGCTCCACCCAGCTGCCATGTGATCTTCCCTGCAGTCCCTCTGTACTTTCATTGGGAGCTGAAGTCCTTAGCTGTTCTTGGTTGGCCATCTTCCCAGCAGTCGGGAATACAAGTTTTTTTTTAACACCCCACTTTCAGCATTGGACAGATCTTCCAGACAGAATGTTAGCAAGGATACATCAGACTTCATTTGCACTATGGAGCAAACGGATCTAATAGATATTTACACAACATTTCATCCAAGAACTGCAGTATACACATTATTTTCCTTAGCACATGAGTCATTCTTAAAGAGATTATATGTTAGATGTCAAAACAAGTCTTAAAACATTCAAAAATTGAAATAATATCAAACATATTTTCTGATCATAATTAAATAAAACTAGAAATAAATAACAACAAGAATTTTTGAAACTATACAAATAAGTGAAAATTAAACAATATACTCTGAATGACCAGTGGATCAATGAAGAAATTATGAAGAAATTTAAAAATTTCTTGAAACAAATGATAATGGAAGCACAACATACCAAAAGCTATGGGATTTAGCAAAAGCAGTACTAAGAGAAAAACTTATAACTTATATCAAAAAAGAGGAAAAACATCAAATAAAAAACTTAATGATGTATCTTTTTTTTTTTTTTTTTTTGAGACAGAGTTTCACTCTTATTACCCAGGCTGGAGTGCAATGGCGCGATCTCGGCTCACCGCAACCTCCGCCTCCTGGGTTCAGGCAATTCTCCTGTCTCAGCCTCCTGAGTAGCTGGGATTACAGGCACGCACCACCATGCCCAGCTAACTTTTTGTATTTTTAGTAGAGATGGGGTTTCACCATGTTGACCAGGATGGTCTCGATCTCTTGACCTCGTGATCCACCCACCTCGGCCTCCCAAAGTGCTGGGATTACACGCTTGAGCCACTGCGACCGGCCCAAAATGATGTATCTTAAAGAACTAAAGAAGCAAGAGCAAATAAACCCCAAATTAGCAGAAGAAAAGAAATAATAAAGAAATGAGTATAAATAAATAAAATTAAAATTAAGAAAACAATACAATAGATTGAGAACAAAAGTTTGTTTTTTTTTGAAAAGTTAATCAAAATTGACAGCTTTCAGTCAGACTGAAAAGAGAGAGAGAAGATCCAAATAAAAAATGTCAGAAATGCAAAAGGAGATATTACAACTGATACTGCAGAATATTTAAAGGATCACTAGTGGCTACTATGACAAATAACACTTGGAATTGACTGTGATAAGTTAAAGATGTGTACTACAAACCTGAAAAGCAATCACTAAAACACAGCTAATAAACCTAGAAAGGAATTTTTTCTTTCTTCAGCAATGGATCCAAACAAGAAAGGAAATTTTAAAAAATCACAAAATTCTATTGATTTAAAGAAATGCAGAGAAGAAGGGAAAGAAGAGCAAAGGACGATGAGACAGGAAATAAATATAAGATAATAAATTTAAATCTAATCAATACTACTTTTAAATGTAAATAATCTAACTGCATCAATTTAAGGTTGGAACTTCTCAAACTAGGTAAAATAAGACATAGCTACATGCTCTCCATGAGAAACAAACTTTATGTTAAAGGAACAAATAAGCTAAGAGTAAAAGGATGGAGAAAGATATGCAACATAAACACTAATCAAAAGACATCTGCAGTGGTTTTGTATCAGACTAAGCAGATTTGCAGTGGTTACATATCAGACTAAGTAGATTTAAGACCAAAGAATGTTATCAAAGGGAGAGGATTATTTTATAATAACAAAACATTAATTTCATCATGAAAAGATTACAATTGTAAACACTTATGAATCAAACAACAGAGCTTTAATATATATGAAGCAAGAACTGATAGAGAAAAAGAAATATAAAAATCTGTAACTATGAATGAATATTTTTAGCACCCCATCTTCATAATTGATATTAAAAGCAGATGAAAAATCAGTAAGAATACACAACTCTTGAAAAGTACTATAAACTAACAACATCTAATTGACATTTATAGAACATTCTACTTAATAGAAGATTAAACATCTTTTCAAGTGCACACAGAATATTTGCTAAGAAATACATTCTGGGCCATAAAACAGGTCTGAATGAATTTAAAAAGAGTCAAGTTTACAAAGTTGTTTCTCTGACCACAATAAAATTTAATGAGAAATCAATAATAGAAGGATATCTGGATAATCACCAAAAACTCAGAAATAAAATAACACTTTTCTAAATGACATATAGGCCAAAGAAGAAATCAGAAAAGAAATTAGAATGTATTTGAACTGAATAACAATGAAAACTTAAATCAAAATGTGTAGGATGCAGCTAGAGTAGAATTTAGGTCTGTATTTGAAAGGAAGATGAATCTCAAGTACTGATTTTAGCTTCTCCTTTTGAAATGAGAAAAAGAAGAGCAAATTAAATGAAAAGTAAAGAGAAGAAAATAATAATAATAATCACAGCTAAAACTCATTAAATGGAAGTACAATAACAACATAGAAAATCAGAAAAACCAAAAGCTGTTGGTTGAAATAATTAATAAAATTGATATACTCTAGCCAGGATAACTGAGAATCATGAAAGAGGAAAAAACAAAGTATCAGTATCAGGAATGAGAGAGGTCACATCACTATAATTGCAACAAATATTAAAAGGATACTAAAGGAATATTATAAAAAACTTTATAGCATTAAATCTGACAACTTAAATGAAATGGATAAATTTCTCTAAGGTCACAAACTTTAAAAGTTTGGTCTTCATATGTTCTTTTATGACATATTTTTCAAGTCCTTAGTCTTTTATTGTTTATTGTTTCTCATTTTATCATCTGTAGGTGTTCTTTATAGATTTTGCACTCAAATGAGTAAAATCAGGTATAAAAAGGCAATTAATAAGAACACTAGAGATATACAAAGAATTATAAGAAACTACAATGAACAATTATATCTCAAAATTTAAATAAAATGGGCAAATTCTGGGCCAGATGTAGTAGCTCATGCCTAGAATCCCAGAACTTTGGAAGGCTGAGTGCAGAGGATTGCTTGAGGACAGGAGTTTGAGACAGCCTGAGAAACATCGTGAGACTACATCTCTATAATCAAAATAAAATAGAAAATGCATAGGAAGTCACAAAATACCAAAACTGACTCAAGAAAGAATAAAAAATCTGAATAAATTTGGAACAAAGAGTTAGAATGATGATCGAGATGGTCTTAACATTACCCTCAGCTTCACTAAACTTTAAATAAACTTTTTTTTCCCTATATGCCCCTAAGTTTCCTCTTCTTAGAAATTTTATTCAGAAAACTTGCAATTATAGATTTTTATCTGCCTCTTTGAAGATGTAAATTTTCTCCTAACCTCTTGCCACTTTTACATTTCAAAAATATCTTACGCAAGGACCTGGGAACCATCTCTCTGGAATATAATTATCAAAGAAAAAGGTGTTCCTATCTTCCAGTTTCTGGGGGAAGATAGAAGTAGGATGCCTTGCTCCAAGTTGTGAAACTACTTACTGTTACAAAGACAGGAGAAAGTTGTGTTTTTCTCCAGGCAAAACCAATTAGTACACACTGTTGGCCTATAATTTTCCTGACTCCCTCCAACAATTAAAACATTTCCAGCCCTTTGTATTGGAGGAGCTGAGTATCCAGCCATGTTCTGTGCCCTCTCCCCTATGCTAGCACTAATATCAGAATAAAATCAACTGTGGTTTGCTCATCTTGTCTGGTACGTCTTTTTTTGGGGTTTTTTTTTGTTTGTTTGTTTTTGTTTTTTTGTTTGTTTGTTTTTTAATAGTAATAACAATGAAAAAAATTCCCACAAAGAAAAGCACAGGACCAGATAGCTTCAATGATAAATTTTATCAGATGTTTATATAAAAACTAAGACTAATTCTTCAACAACTCTTAAATAAATAGAAGAGGAACACTTCTATAGGAATATTATGAGGACAGTATGACCCTAATTCCAAGACCAAACACATTACAAGAAAAGATAACCACAGATTAAAACCCTTTAGAAATACAGATACAAAAATTCACAACAAAATACTGGCAAAAATCCAGCAACAAATAAAAAGATGATACACTATGACCTAGTGTGATTTATCCCTGGAATATAAAGTTAGCTCAATATATGAAAATCACTCTATGTAGTATACCATGTTAATGGAATAAGGGGGAAAATCACATGACTATCTCAACAGATGCAGAAAACCCATTTGATATAATCTGACAACCTTTTATGAAAAGGACACACAACAAAATAAGAATAGAAGGGATCTTCCTCAATCTGTTAAAGGGCATTTATTTTTTTTTTAAATCCACAATTAACTTAATAGTGAAAAACTGAAATCTTTTCCCCTAAGTTCAAGGACAAGACAAGGATGTCCCCTCTCATCAATTCTATTCAATATTGTACTGAAAGTTCTAGTCAGGGAAATTTTGCAAGAAAAAAAAATTAAAAGCATTCATACTGGAAAGAAAAATGTGAAGTTATTTTTATTTGAAGATGATATGATTTTATAAATACAAATCCTGTAAAAATACACATAAACACACACACACACACACACACACACACACACACACACACACACACACACGAACTAATCAAGGCCAGCAAATTTGTAGAATACAAAATCAATATACAATAGGCAACTGAATTTCTATACTCTAGCAATAAACAATCTGAAAATGAAATTGATGAAATAATTATATTTACAATAGCATCAACCAAAAAGTATAAGCTTCATACACTGACAACTATAAAATATTATTAAAAGAAATTTTAAAAGATCTAGATGAATAGGAAATAGTTTGTGTTCGTTAACTGAAAGATTTAATATTGTTAAGAAGTCAATATCCCCCAGATTGAGCTACAGATTCTATGCAATCTTTAACAAAATCCTGCCTCTTTTTGGTAAACAGACAAATTAATCTTAAAATTAATATGAAAATGCATGGGGCCCCAAACAGTGAAAACAATATTCAAAAAAGAAGAATGAAGGTTGGTGATTCACACTTCAAAATTTAAAAAGCTACTATAAAACTACAATAATAAAAAGAATGTGGTACTGGTAGAGGAATTGACTTACAGAACAAAGAAATAGTGTTGAAAGTCCAGAAATAAGACCACACAATAAAATCAGCTGATTTTGGACAAGGGTACCACTGCCATTCAATAGGGAAAGAATAGTCTTTTAGCAAATGATGCTGAGATAACTGAATATCTACATGCAAAAGAACAAATTAGGCCCCATCACACCATATAAAAAATTAACTCAGAATAAAGACTTAAATATAAAAGCCCAATGTATAAAAATATCAGAAAAAGTAGATGTAGATCTTCATACGTTTGAATTAGCAAGATTTCCTATGCCTATCCAATCCTGATAGACCTATTAACATTTCCAACCCTACTTCATTCAATGTATTCAGACTTCAGACAGTATTTCTTACTATGCCTATATCACTGGTCCTATTCTCCTGGAAACAGACACATTTCGGCTGCTATTTCTTGCCCTCAGACTTTACTGTGCATTATTTTCTGTGATTACGAGTAATTTGATCTGCTCCAATCACTGGCTTTCGCCAAATTCCATGCATGCCCCTGTCCCAGAACCCTCAGCCTTATAGTATACCTTAAAATGCACATTATTGGGGGATAGGGAGGGATAACATTAGGAGAAATACCTAATGTAGATGACAGGTGATAAATGCAGCAAACCACCATGGCACATGTATACCTATATAACAAACCTGCATGTTCTGCACATGTACTCCAGAACTTAAAGTATAATTTAAAAAATGTACATTCTAGTGCCACTCTGGCATCACTCTGTTCCAGCCCTCAGTTACTATGAAATATTTCTGACCAAAAGTGTTTTCCTTACACTAAATATTCCAGGCTTACTTAAGTTAAGATTTAGAAGTAAAATGTAAAATAAGCTGCAGATTATACAAGTAAATAAAAAATTTACTAAATATTCATAGAATTAAGAGCTTAATAATGGAGAAAATGAATATTCACATTTAATTTACATTTCCTTACTTACACATGAACTCTTATTTTTACCTGATTCATAATATTTCCTAAATTGCAAATGTACCATTTTCATCTTCTTCAATTTACATTGCAGATTGAATAAAATGCATTGAGTATTTATAAACTCAAACATCCTCTATTGAATGATACACTAGTCATGAGGGTAAGAATAGGCATTCTCATTCTCAGGAATAAATATATATACTTAGAATACAAAGATTTCTTTTATAAATCTGAGACCAGAGAACCTATTGTAGTTAGTTGATACTGATTTAGAGAGTCCAGCTGGGCTGATATGACCTAAAAGTGAATTGGAATTATTTTTCCTGAATAACAAAGACATATTTTCACCTTTTTGTTTGAATTTATTCTAAAAGCTATGTTGAGACTAAAAGTTTGAAATTTATTTTAAGTGAGGTTACTTGGAGAGATTATTGAGTGATTGGTGCTTAGGAATGTCCTTCTCAGTAATAGTCATAATTATCAAGTGATGCCACACAGTAATTAATTCTCATATATATTCTCTGGAACAGCCTGAGGTAGTAAGGCACAGACTCCTAACCCAACATTTAGATAAATGGCACCTATCAACATGGACTTATAAAATTTTTGTCTCTCTCTCCATAAAATTTGACCCAATGCTCTTTGTGTACCTGCCTACTGTTGGGGCAATGTCTGTGAGTTTCTGCTCATGCTCTGCCTAAGGAAGAAAAAATTGTTTAACCCTTACTCTTCCCTAGGCCAGGCACTCTCATTTTTCTTTCCTGGATCAAAAATTAGCAGGAGCAGCAATTAGTTATAATTTTATTTATAAGACTACAGTCTCTGTGTACAAATTTCCTCAGGTCAAAGAAAAATATATAGCTTTAGTTTCATCTTTGAAAATAAGAACTTAGTCTTTGACAGATAAAACACCTAGTCATTCATGTTTAACATGAAGAAAATTTTGGGTTTATTAGACATCAACTGAGAGATTAAATGACTTACCAAGGTCAGTACAGAAATGGGCAATCTTAGAAATTTGAAACTTATACTTTCCTTATGACTATGTCTTAAGTTTATAAAATATATAAAATATTATTAATTAATTCATAAAAAGAAGGCAATGGTCTGAGAGTCAGACCTAGTAGAAAATAAGAGGAAAAGGCCCGAATATAAGAGATCACAGACACATGGTTGACAAACAAAACAATTTATTTGAAAGACCAAAGGCCAAAATACCTTTCTCCTTATGCTGAAACAGTTACAATATATCCCTGAGACTGCCAGCTCCAGTTGCCTGATTCTAAAAATGTATTTACTGTCTTTTTATTCATGAATCTATTTCTCCAGGAAAAAATACATCAATTTGTTCAGCTGCCTATTTAATAAATACTAGTAAAATATTACCCACTAGTTAATCCCAAAAGAGTGTACTATCATATAAACAGACCAATCAGTAGCTGCAGCATCTAAATAAGAAAACATCCATTATGGACAGAATCAAGTGATACTAAACATTTACTATTCCATAAGAAGGATTTTTCCCCTAACTACACTTGCAAATTATTCAAAACTTGTAGCTGTTCTCAAACCTGGTTTCACATAACAATCACCTGGAAAGCTTTTCAAATAAATTTTAATATAACCGTACTTTCAATACTGGATAGATTAGACAGACTAAAGATAAGTAAAGTAAATCCAGGATTTGAATGACTTGAATGCCAACAAGATCAAACAAAACTAGATCTAGCAGATGTATACAGAACACTCCACCCAGCAACAGAATACATAGCCTACTCAAGTGCACATAGAGTATTTTCCAGATAGACCATATATAAGGCCACAAAAAAAGTCTTAGTACATTTAAAAATATTGAAATTACACAGTGTCTTTTCAGAGCTCAATAGAATGAATTTAGAAATCAATAACAGAAAGAAAAAAAAAGAAAAATTCACACATAAATGTGAATTTAAACAACACACTCTTAAACAACCAATGGGTCAAAGAATGGTCCCAAAGAAAATTAGAAAATACATAAAGACAAATGAAAACAAAGACAACATGCTAAAGCTTATGGAACTCAGCAAAATGAGTGGAATTTTCAGCTGTAATTAAAAAAGAAGAAAGATCTCAAGCCTATTCCTAAGTTTATATTTTAAAAACTAGCAAAAGACGAGCAAATCAAACCCAAAGTTAGCAGAAGGAACAAAATAGTAAAGAATAGACTAAAGATATACAAATTAGAGAATAGAAAAACAATAGAGAAATATTAATATAACTAAAAGTTGGTTCTTTGAAAAGAGAAACAAAATTGACAAACCTTAAGTTAGACTGACAAGGAACAGAGGAGAGAATATGTAAAAAGTAAAATTGGGAAAGAAAGTGGAAACATTACTACCAGCCTTACAGAGATAAAAAGAATTATAAGATAATATGAAAAATCTATACTAACACATTAGATAACCTTTAAAAAATGACACATTCTTTGAAACATGCAAATTAACTAAACTAACTCAAGAAGAAATACAAAGTCTCAAAAGATTTATAGTAAAAGATTGAATAAGCAAACAAAAGGTTTCCAATAGAGAAAAGTTTGCAATCATATGGCTTCACCACTGAATCATACTGAACATTTAAATAATAATTAATATCAATCTTTCTCAAAGTCTTCCAAAAAGTTGAAGAAGAAAAAAACACTTCTTAATTCATTATAAGGCTAGCATTACTCTAATAACAAATCAAATAAAGATGTTACAAGAAGGAAAATAACAGTTTAGTATTTCTTATCAGTATACATGTAAATCCTCTAAACAAAGTATTAGTCAATGAAATCCATCAGGATATTAAAGGAATTATTCACAAAGCCCAAGGAAATTTATTCCAGAAATGCAAGAGTGGCTCAAAATAAGATAGTAAATCAATATAATTATATCACATTAAGAGAATGAAGAAAAAATCACATGGTCATCTCATTTAATGCAGAAAAGGCATTTGACAAAATTCAACACATTTTATGATTAAAAACTGTTAGTCAACTAGAAATTTAGGAGAAAGTTCTCTAAATAATAAATGGTATTTATTTTTCCCTCCAGCTTTATTTAGGTAAAATTAATAAAAATGTCATATATTTATAGTGTGTAATGTGATGGTCTGATACACATATATAATGTAAAATAATTACATAAAGCTAATTAACATATCAATACCTTACATATGTATTAGTTTGTCTGTGGTGAGAACATTTAAACAATCAAACCTTGGCAATTTTTAAGCATACAAGGCACTATTATTAACTATATAGTCACTATGCTGTACATAGATCTCCAAACTTATTAATCCCAATTCTATTAAGTTGGGATTTAATAAGGATAGGATATAATTTAATAAGGATAGGATATAATTCCTATCCTTCTCCAGTCCCAGCTTCTATTCCTTGCTTCTGTGAGTTCAAATTTTATAAACAGTATTTATGAAATACCCATAATTAACATCATATTCAGTGATGAAAGATTGAAAGCATTCTCTCTAAAATCAGAAACATGAGACAGATGTTCAACATTGCTGTTCAACGTTGTACTGTAAGTTCTAAACAGAACTATTAGAAATAGAAATAAGGAGAAAAAGAAATATAAGGCATTCAAATTGGAAAGGAAGAAAGAAAACTATATTGATAAATGACTTAATCCTAAATATTCAAAACTCCAAATAATCCACAATAAAGCTACTAGAGTTAAACAATTATGTATTTTGTACAATGACCTTATTAAAAAATTAGGTAGAGTTGCAAACATAAAAATCAGTTGTGTTTAATATATGCTATCTACAAACAATCCCAAAAAGAAATTGTGAAATAAATACCTCTTACAATAGTGCCTAAAATAATTAAATACACAGAAATAAATTTAATCAAGGAAGTAAAGCATTGTACACTCAAAATTACAAAATACTGTCAAAAGTAATTAAAGGAGACCTTAAAAATGGAAAGACATCTTGTACTCATGTAAGAAAATTTGATGTTGTTAAGATGTCAATACCACTCAGAGCAATTTATAGTTTGAACACAATACCTATCAAAATTGCCACAGCTTTTTCTTGCAAAAACAGAAATGCCTATCTTTAAACTGATATAAAATTGCAAGGGTCCCTGAAATACCAAAGCAATATTGAAAAAGAAGAATAAATTTAAAGAACTCATACCTCCTGACTTCAAAATTTACTAAAAATCTATAATAATCAAGAGAATAGAAAGAGATCCAAGATGGCTGACTAGCAGCAGCTCAAGATTGCAGCTCCCAGTGAAGGTGCAGGGAGTGTGTGGACACCAGACTTCCAGACAAATTTTTGTTGCCTATGGACCAGGAGATTCCCAGAAGAAGAGCCCCACGGGTCACCAGCCTGACTCTTTTGGCCAGTCACGGCTGTTTTGCCAGCATCCTGGTGCAGTGGTTCTCAGTGCAGAGTGTGCAGGGCTGGGTGCCCTTTCGGTTGGTGTTTGGAGCTCCAGGAAGGCAGAGTCACCTATTCAGCTGATTGAAGCGGGGACTGAAGTGGGGAGCCAGACCAGGAGATTCCCGGGCAGAAAAGTTCCATGAACCTCAGGGCCGCTATTTCAGCTGGCAGGGTCACCACACAGGAAATTGTATGGATCCCAGCGCCTTTTTGGCGGGTCACTGGGGCACCTGAGAGAGAATTGACCATTCAGTTAGGAAAAAAAAACAAGGCAGCTCCAAGGCGGGGAGCCAGTTGATCAGGCTCAGCTGGTTCCACCTCCACAAAAAAAGGAGCAGTTGGAAATGCTGATGGTTAAGAGTTTCACAATAAGCACAGCTGAACCCGGGAAGGTCCAGCTCTGTGGAAGAGGTGCATCCACCAAAGGAAAACAAATATGCAGAAATAACATCACCACCAACAAGCTGGACGTCCACTCAGAGACCCAATCTGAAAGTCAGCAATCACAAAGATGACAGGTGGATAAATCCACAAAGATGGGAAGAAACCAGCACAAAAAGGCTGAAAACATCCAAAATCAGAATGCCTCTCCTCCTTCAGGGGATCACAGCTCCTCATCAGCAAGGGAACAAGGCCTGATGGAGAATGAGTGTGATGAATTGTCAGAATCAGGTTTCAGAAGGTGGATAGTAAGAAAATTCTGTGAGCTAAAAGAACATGTTCTAACTCAATGCAAAGAAATTAAGAACCTTGAAAAAAGGTTTGATGAAATGCTAATGGGAATAGAAAATCTAGAAAGGAATATAAGTGAATTAATGGAGCTGAAAAACACAATACGAGAACTTCACAAAGTATGTACAAGTTTTAATAGTTGAACTGATCAATTAGAAGAAAGGATATCAGAGGTTGAAGACCAACTCAATGAAATAAAATGAGAAGACAAGATTAGAGAAAAAAGGGTAAAAAGGAATCAGCAAAGTCTCCAAGAAATATGGGACTATGTGAAAAAATCTAATCTACATTCGATAGGTGTACCTGAATGTGACGAAGACAATGAATACAAGCTGGAAAATATTCTTCAGAATATTATTCAGGAAAACTTTCGCAACCTAGCTAGGCAGGACAATATTCAACTCCAGGTAATACAGAGATCATCACAAAGATATTCCTCAAGAAGAGCAACCCCAAGGCACATAATTGTCAGATTCACCAGGTTTGAAGTGAAGGAGAAAATGCTAAGGGCAGCCAGAAAGAAAGGTCAGGTTACCCATAAAGGGAAGCCTATCAGACTCACAGCAGATCTCTCAGCAGAAACCCTACAAGCCAGAAGAGAGTGGGGCCAATATTCAACATCCTTAAAGAAAATAACTTTCAAAACACAATTTCACACCCAGTCAAACTAAGCTTCATAAGTGAAGGAAAAATAAAATCTTTTGTGAACAAGCAAGTACTCACAGATTTCATCACCACCAGGCCTGCTTTACAAGAGCTTCTGAAAGAAGTACTACACATAGAAAGGAACAACCAGTATCAGCCATTCCAAAAATATGCCAAAAGATAAAAGGCATCAACATAATGAAGAATGTACATCAATTAATGGGCAAAACAGCCAGCTAGCATCAAATGACAGTATTAAACTCACATATATTATTATCAATACTAAATTTAAATAGACTAAATGCCCCAATCAAAAGACACAGACAGGCAAACTGGCTAAAAAGCCAAAACCCATCGGTATGTTGCATCCAGACCTATCTCACATGCAGGGATACACAAAGACTCAAAACAAAGGGATGGACGAAGATTTACCAACCAAATGGAAAGCAAAATAAATAAATAAATAAAATATAAACTAGGAGCTGCAATTCTCGCCTCTGATAAAACAATTTAAAGCAACAAAGATCAAAAGAGGCAACGAAGGACATTACATAATGGTAAAAGGATCAACGCAACAAGAGCTAACGATCCTAAATATATACACACTCAATACAGGAGTGCCCAGATACATAAGGCAACTTCTTTGACTTATAAAGAGATTTAGACTCCCACACAATAGTAGTGGGAGACTTTAACATCACATTGTCAATATTAGACAGATCAACCAGACAGAAAATTAACAAGGATATCCAGGACTTGAACTCAGACCTGGAACAAGTAAACTTAATAAACATTTATAGATCTCTCCACCCCAAATCCATAAAACATACATTCTTATCAGTACATCACACCTACTCTAAAAGTGACAACACAATTGGAAATAAATCACTCCTCAGTAACTGCACAGCATTTCACAGGTTTAAATGAAATATTGGTTGGCTGCTTGTTTGTTATTTTCCTCTCTTATTCCTTCCTGTCTCCATTGTTAAGCACAATTACTGGCATAAAAGAGGTTTTCAATACCCATTTTTAGACTGCATTCTAGCCTGGGCAATAAAGCAACACTCCCATTCTGTCTCCCTCTTTCTCTTCCTTTTTCTTTCTCTCTTTTATTCTTTCTTTTCTTTCTTTCTCTTTCTTTTTTCTCTTCCCCCCCAAAAAAATAACAATAATAATCAAGAGAATATAATATTGGTTTAAGAACAGATATACGTGCCAGTAGAATTAAAGAGAGAGGTCAGAAATAAACTCTTCTATATACGGTCAATTGATTTTCTTTCTTCTGACTTTTATTTTAAATTCAGGGGTACATGTGCAGTTTGTTACATAGGTAAATGTGTTTCATGGGAGATTGTTGTATGATTATTTCATTAGCCATATTAAACCTAATATACCTAATGAAATAATCATACAACAAAGTATCAGTTACTTTTCCTAATCCTTTCCCTCTCCCACCCTCCACCCTGCAATAGGCCTGAATGTGTGTTGTTCCCCTCTATGTGTCCATGTGTTGTCATCATTTAGCTCCCACTTATAATTTTCTGTCCCTATATCAGTTTCCTAAGGAAAATGGCCTCCAGTTCCATCCATATCCCTGCAAAGAACATAATCTCATTTTTTTTAATGACTGCCTAGTACGTACTCCATGGTGTATATGTATCACATTTTCCTTATCCAGCCTATCATTCATGGGCATTTAGATTAATTCCATATATTTGCTACTGTGAATAGTGCTGCAATGGACATATGTGTGCATGTATTTTTATAACAGAATGATTCACATTCCTTTGGGTATATATCCAATAATGATATTATAGGATCAAATGTTTTTTCTGCCTCTAGGTCTTTGAGGAATCATCACAGTGTCTTCCACAATGATTGAACTAATTTATATTCCCACCAACACTGTAGAAGTGTTCCTTGTTCTCCACAACCCTGCCAGAATCTTTAATTTTTTGACTTTAATAATAGCCATTCTAACTGGTGTGAGATGGCATCTCATTGTGGTTTTGATCTGTATTTCTCTAATGACAGGGATGTTGAGCTTTTTTTCATATGTTTGGTGGCCTTATGAATATCTTCTTTCAACAAGTGTCTGTTCATGTCTTCTCATCACTTTTTAATGATATTTTTCTCATAAATTTAAGTTCCTTATAGATGTTGGATATTAGACCTTTGTCAGAGGCTTAGTTTGGAAAAATATTCTCCTATTTTGCAGGTTTTCAGTTTATTCTGTTGATAGTTTCTTTTGCTGTATAGAAGCTCTTTAGTTTAATTAGATCCCATTTGTCAATTTTTGCTTTCGTTGCAATTGCTTTTGGTGTCTTCATCATGAAATATTTGCCAACTATCAAAAAGACAAATGTGCTGCTGCGGATGTTAAGAAAAGGAATACTTTGTACATCCCTGATGGAATGTAATTAGTATAGCCATTATGAAAAAGTGCGAAGTTTTCCCAAAAAAATTAAAAATAGAGCTATGATATAAAATAGCAATTCCATTCTTTTTGGATAGATGTATTTCCCTAAGAACTGAAAGCAGAGACTTCAACAAAATTTTTTTTATACCTATGTTCATAGCAGCATAGTTCATAACAGCACAAAAGTAAAAACAACAGAATTGTCCATCAATAGATGAACGAATAAAGAAAATGTGGTATATAAGCACACAATAAAATATTTAGTCATGAAAAGAAATAAAATGTTTGATATGTGCTACAACATGGATGGATCTTAAAAATATTGTGCTTGGTGAAATAAGCCAAACACAGAGGGACAAATAGCATATGTAAAAAATATACAGAAGTACAAATATGAGTTTTTTCAATAGGCAAATTTGTAGAGACAGTAAGTAGAATAGAGATTACGAGGAAATGGGGAAATGGGGAGAGGAATGCTATTTTTCCATGGGTACAGAGCTTTTGTTCAGGTTGATGAAAACATTTTGGGTATCAAGAGTAGCGATACTATATTGTGAATGCATTTAATGCCATTAAACCAGATACCTAAGAATGGTTAAAATGATAAATATTATGTATATTTTGCCACAATAAAAAGCACTGACACCAAACCAAAGACATTACAAAAAGGAAAATTATAGATAATATCTATTATGAACCAAGTTATGAAAATCTTCCATAGAATATTAATAAATTTAATACAACAAAGTATAAAGGAATTTTATACCATGACCAATTCCAGATTTATGCTAAGTATTGCATGGCTGGTTCAACATTTGAAAATTGATTAGTGTAATCCACCACCACATCAACAGGTTAAAGAAGAAAAATTACATGATTATCTCAACTGATGTAGTAAAAGCATTTGACAAAATCTAACACCCATTCATGATAAAAAATTTTCAGCAAATGAGGAACTGAGGAAAATTTCCTTCACTTAATAAAATATATCCATAAAACAACCTAATAAAAACATCATAATTGTGAAAAACTAGATGCTTTCTTTTCCAAGATTGGGAAGAATTATATAAGCTACCAGGTAATTTTTACTGGTTCCCTTTAACTTATCTTATTTGATATACTGCACATAGTAGATAGAGCTTTAAGATAAGAGAAATAAATAAAACATACCAACTGGGAAGAAATAAATAAAACTATCTTTTTTTCATAGATTACATGATGGTTTATGTATTAATAGAAAATCCCAAATAATCAACAAAAAAATCCCAGAATTTATAAGTAATTTTAGCACTATTACTTATTAGTGTGTAAATTTTCATGTAAATATCCAAAGGTAATGTTTTTTCTTTATATAATAATGAATAACTGAAGTTTGAAATTTTTAAAAAATTATTTACATTAGCATCAAAAGCTAAATACTTAAGTATTAAAATATGTTTACAATCTATATGCAGAAAACTACAAAACTCTGACAAATGAAATTAGAGAAAATCTAAATAAATTGAGACATATTCTGTATTTATGAATTAGAATACTCAGTATTGCTAACATGCTCATTCTTTCCAACTTAATTTATAATCTAAATCAAAATCTAGTCAAAGTACCAGAAAGATATTTCATGGAGATTACTGAAGTGATTATACAGTTTATATGAAAAGGCAGAAAAATATATAACAGTCAACACGATACTGAAGAAGAATAAAGTTGGAGGACTGACAATGTCTTCTTCAAAATTAACTATACAGCTACAAAAATCAAGACAATGTAGCACTGGAAAAAGAATAGACATATAGAACAATGGAATAGAATAAAGATTTCAGAAACAAACTCATGCAAATATAGTCAACTAATTTTTAACAAAAGAAGCAAAGGAAACTCAATGAAGAAAGAATTGTCTTTTCAACAAATGATGCTGAAACAATTAGACATCCTTCTAAAAAGAATTTAGACACAGATCTTACTATACTTTTCACGTAAATTAACTGAATGTAAAATTAAAAGTATAAAACTTCTACAGAAAAATGAGGGAGAAATCTAGGTGGCCTTGAGTTTAATAAGCTTTTAGATACAAAAGCAAAAGTAAAATTCATGAAAGAAAAAAATTGATGTTGGAATTTACTAAAATTAAAACCTTCTGATCCGCAAAAGACAATTTTCAGAGAATGAAAAGACAAGACACAGATTAAGCAAAAATATATGCAAACATATCTCATAAACATATTCTATGCAAAATATACAAAAGACAAAACTCAACCATAAGAAAACAAATAAAAAACAAAAATATCTGAACAGACACCTCAAAAGGAAGATATGTAGATGAAAAATAAGTATATGAAAGTTGTTCAACATTATTTTTCATTTAAAAATGCTAGTTAAGGCCGGGTGCTGTGGCTCAAGCCTGTAATCCCAGCACTTTGGGAGGCCGAGTTGGGTGGATCATGAGGTCAAGAAATCAAGACCATCCTGGTCAACATGGTGAAACCCTGTCTCTACTAAAAATACAAAAAATCAGCTGGGCATGGTGGCATGTGCCTGTAATCCCAGCTACTCAGGAGGCTGAGGCAGGAGAATTGTGTGAACCCAGGAGGCGGAGGTTACGGTGAGCCGAGATCGTGCCACTGCACTCCAGCCTGGGTAACAAGAGTGAAACTCCATAAAAAAAAAAAAAAAAAAAATGCTAGTTAAAACAATGAGATACTGTACATCTCTTAGAATAGCTAAAATCCAAAAAACTGATAATATCAAATCCTAGCAAAGACATGGAGTAATAGAAACTTTTATTTATTGCTTATGGGAATGCAAACTGGTACAAACACTTTAAAAGACAGTTTAGCTATTTCTTACAAAGTTAAAAGTACTCTTATACAATCATGCTCCTAGTTATTTACACAATTGAGTTGAAAGATTATGTCCACAAAATCTTTGTGCATGAACACTTAAGGCATCTGTACTGATAATTACTAAAAACTAAAAGCAACCAAGATGCATTTAAATAGGTGAATGGATAAATTGTGGTATCATTGTACAATGGAATACTATTCAGCAATAAAAAGAAATGAACTATCAAATCATGAAATGATATGGAGAAACTTTGAGTGCACATTGCTAAGTGAAGGAAGTCAACGTGAAAAGGCTGCATATTGTATGACTCCAATTATATGACATTCTGGAAAATGCAAAATTACGGACACAGTAAAAAGATCAGTGATTACTATGGGTGTAGGAAAAGGGCAGGAATAAATAAGTGAAGAACACAGGTAAAATGATTCTGTATGATACTGTGATGATAGATATATGACATAATGCATGTATCTATAGAACTTTATCACAGAAAGAATGAAACTTAGTATGTGGAATGTTTTTAAATTATATTTTTCTTAAATATAGATTTTAGGTTATTGACAATAATTTTAAATTTTCATGCTTTCAGAGACTTACTAATTATTCTCAATGATATGCAAATTAAACATTATTGAGGAGTATTCCTTATAAGAACTCAAATTTGGGGGCAGTGGTAGGCAGAATGGTTCATCAAAGATAACCCCACCCTAATCCTTAGAACATAGGAATATGTTACATTGCACAGCAGAAGGGATTTAGATATAAGTAGGTTACAGGTTGCAATATGGAGAAATTATCCTGAATTATCTGAGTGAATTCAATCTAACATTATGAACGGGCCAAGGTTCCAAGGAGTGTAGTCAGCCTTAAGGAGGTAAAGGAGGCTCCCCACTGATATACAGTAAGGAAAGAGAAACCTCAGTCTAACAATTGCATAGATGTGAATTCTGTCAATAACGTGAATTAGCATGAAAGCAAGTTCTCCCCTACAGCCTCCAGATAAGTACAGGACCACTAACACCTTGATTTCAGCTTCGAGAGACCCACTGTAGAGGACCAAGCTGATTTCTGACTTACAGAACTGTGGGATAATAAATTTATGTTCTTTTAAGCCATTTATTTGGTGGTAATTTGTTACAAAAGACAACTGTAATTTTGCCCAACTCAAAAAAAGCTTTAAATTTAATTTTAAAATGTTTAAAAACACTGAGTTTAGCCTTTGCATAATGTATAACTGAGCACCATGCAAAAAGATACCAGCAGATAAAATATTACATAAATATTTCTAAACCCTGCAGTACTTCTGTTATTCTGCTCCAGTTTATTTATTCATTCAATTCATTCATTCACTTAGATATTGTGAAATGGAAGTACCAAAAAGGATTTAAAAAGAAAAAATAAAACCTAGCAACATGAATATAAATGAAATAAGAAATAATAGATCTTGATGGATTAAAGAAAAACAAGTGCACAAAGAAGGAACAATGAAAAAAAAAATTCATGAAATTACAAATACAAATTTAGCAACCACTAACCTTACAGTGGCTTAATAAAAATGGTGGTAGAGACCTGGGTTCTTGTTTCAGCTCTGTCTCTGACTGACACAGAACTTTAAATAAGTCAGTTAATTTAACTGGCCCCTTTGTGAGCTAATGAAAATTTTCTAGGATGGTTTGGATTTCAAATTAATAATAATAATAAGAGGAGGAATGACTCAGGAAAAATGTTACATTCATGGAGCCCTCACCTCTGACATTATTACTATAGACTATATCTCAGAACTCCAAATGGTGTCATGACTCTTGTGGGACAGGAGACCACTTTGAAAAGGCAATTATAGAGAGAAAACAAGGCTGATATGAAAACAGAACGTGACTGTTTAAGACAAAGTTCTCTTAAGGGACTAAAATGATACAAATGGATACTAACAATTAAGCAATCATGAATATGATCTTTTTTTTTTTTTTTTGCTAAAATAATAGCTCTCTGAAGACTTAAGGACTCAGCTGACTACTGAAGACTGAGTTTAAACGGAAAGTTTCACCAGTTTGTTCCTCTGTACTAAAATCTCTTTCAATTATACTTTTAATTTAACTGTTATTGAGATAGTTTTATGTTAGCAAGTAGATAATTTAGTGGGGGTAATAAGTGGGACTTATTTTGGCCATTAACTACTCCCTAAAGGTTGTCATCTGAATGTTGCAACTTACTGAACCTGAAACTAAGTTTGTGTAAAAATTTCCATAATAGTAAATTATAGGATTCTCTGTTTTTCTTCTGTCATAAGAAAATTTTGTTAAGATAACATTACCAATGATAGAGAAACACAATAAAGTCATTTTTTTTCCTAATCACTATCATTACAAGCTTTAAATGAGAATCATGAGTAATTAAGACTTCATATTGAAAGCAGGGTTGTATAATTTGTTGTCTGAGGACTTGCAAATTCTAGGACAGAGGCACTCCTCTCTGACTGGGGACTGAGTTGTCCATGACCATCTTAACAGGATGACAAGATCTTCATAGAATTTACTATGCTTATGTAAAATATAGTGAATAGATTGTAAATTATGTGTGCAATATAAAATTAAGAATGTATGGCTTTCTTCATATAATTAAGATTTGTGAGATAGGTTGAAGAAGAAATTAAAAGAAAGGCTGGATCAAGGAAACTGAAAAGGGAATAGAGTTGGTAAGAGAACAAACTGAAGATACTTTATGGAATTTCCAATAACCTGGATTTCTCAAAATATTAAAATTTCTCTGCTCTACTATTAAAAGAGTCATTCAGTTTTACTCTGTACCTAACCCTATTCTCACTTGAGGCATAACTCTAAGAAAATGAAGCATAACTGATTGGAAAATCAACTAGATGAGGTATGGAAAATTTCTTGGTAATTTCCAATATATGTATTATGACAACTAGGGTCAGAAGAGTCCGTTCACATGGGAAAAATAAATCTTTCAAATGCTAAATCTCATGAAAAAGTATGGTGATGGAATAAGTAACAAGTACCCTAAGACTTACCACAAAATTTTCTAGAATACAGGGGTAAAGTTTATACCATAAACAAACTTGCACATTCTGCACATGTCCCCCAGAACTTAAAGTATAATATTTAAAAATAAATAAATAAATATATATATATAAATTTTGAAATGATCCTAAATTTACAAAAAAAAATTGCAAGTATGAAGAAATGTTCTTCTTGAAAAAAAATTTTTTTAAGATTCTTTTCCACCTTAAAAGTTATTTTATTTAAGTCAAGACAGAATGAAAGGCACTAGTTAAGGTGCCTCAACTTTCCAGGCTTCTAATCCTCTGCTTCCTGCAGCTGCAGGGACAATCTTTCAATCTTCACCTTACAAGGTTTTTACCTAGGGAATTATGTTCCCCTCCTTAGAGAAAACTCACAGATTGGAAACTGGACTCAGGAGTTGTAGTAAAGGAAGAGTCCTCTCTATTTTATATAAATTGGTTTTATATTTCTTCAATACTATATCTAATAATATTAGCTTGTGAGTCAAAATATTAAATAGAATGCATATATCACTGAAGTGTCTTCAAATTTTTCATGTGTTATATTTATACATTATTTTATCTTCACAACAAACCTGTGAGATAGTATAATGCTCACTTAAATTGTAGCCCATTAGTTGTCCATCTCAATTATTGCCAGCCTGATCTAGTATCTGGAGAGAATACAAAATTAATCAGCTCAAATCAAGGTCTGGAAAGCCCATAAATTAAAATTTGTCTGCTCTACTACTAAGAGAGCCATTCAGTTTTACTCTGTACTTAACCCTATTCTCACTTGAGGCATAACTCTAAGAAAACGAAGAACAAAGAGAATGGGAAAAAATTTTTGCAGTTTACCCATCTGACAAAAGGCAAACAGATTTACAAGAAAAAAACAAACAAGCCCATTCAAAGGTGGGCAAAGGATATGAACAGACACTTTACAAAAGAAGACATACATGAGGCCAGCAAACATATGAAAAAATGCTCATCATCACTGGTCATTAGAGAAATGCAACTCAAAACTACATTGAGATACCATCTCACACCAGTTAGAATGGTGATCATTATAAAACCTGGAGACAACAGATGCTGGAGAGGATGTGGAGAAATAGAAACACTTTTACACTGTTGGTGGGAGTGTAAATTAGTTCAACCATTGTGGAAGACAGTGTGGCAAGTCTTCAAGGACCTAGAAATAGAAATTCCATTTGACCCAGCAATCCCATTACTGGGTATATATCCAAAGGATTATAAATCATTCTACTATAAGGACACTTGGACATGAATGTTCATTGCAGCCCTGTTTACAATAGCAAAGACCTGGAACCAACCCAAATGCCCATTGATGATAGACTGGACAGGGAAAATGTGGCACATATACACCATGGAATATTATGCAGTCATCAAAAATGATGAGTTCCTGTCCTTTGTAGGGACATGGATGAACCTGGAAACCATCATTCTCAGCAAACTGACACAAGAGCAGAAAATCAAACACTGCATGTTCTCACTCATAGGCGGGTGTTGAACAATGAGAACAAATGGACACAGGGAGGGGAGCACCACACACTGGGGTCTGTTGGGGGGAAATAGGGGAGGGACAGTGGGGGGTGGGGAGTTGGGGAGAGACAGCATGGGGAGAAATGCCAGATATAGGTGAAAGGGAAGAAGGCAGCAAATCTTTTTTTTTTTTTTTTTTTTTTTTTTTAAGAAAAAAAAATCTAGTTGATTAGAAAATCAACTAGAAGAGGTATGGGGAAAAGGATCAACATACTATTGATGAACACATTGAGAGGCAGTGGTCTAATATTTGAAACACTAACACATTTTTATTTCAAAGCAGACTTAGAAGCTCAAAAATGGGAACATTTATTCGTGGTACAAATGTTTCTGAATTATTTTATCAAGCATAATATTTTAATTGTGGTTATTTACACTTACTGACTGGTGTACAGTTCAAAGTACTTTATAAATATATTGGCATTTATACTCAGCACAACACTATAATGTGAAAACTGTTAGTATCTCTATCTTACAATGAAGGTACTGAGGCACGGAGAATTTAAGAACTTGTTCAAGGTCTCACAGCTAAGCAAAGATTTCAACCTAGGCAGTGTAACTCCAGATCATGTATTTTTAACTATTCTACTTTAATTCATGTGACCACTCTACATAATTAAGGAACAAATCTATTACATGTATTGGGCATGCTTTTTTGAAGACAGAGAAATAGATATGTGTGTTAAGAAACATTTTCTTTAAAAAAAATTTATTTTTTTTTAGTTTGTTTTTAAGTTCATACATTTGTTATGTGGAAAAAAACCACTTCAAGAAATATCCCATTCCTTAGTAATAGTAGTTTAAACATTTTGCAGTATTTAAAAGTTCTGGCTACCTAACCATCCCTCTGAAAAGCTAAAGGGATAGAACCAAAATGAGAAACTATTAACATCACTTTAGTAATAGGAGAAAAGGAGAAAATAATAGTCTGTTTGAACTAATACATATTGATTGTCTTCTGCATGCCAGGGCTGTCCATACCAGGTGACAGAGAGGAGACTTGCACACTCCTCCACAGAGATCCTGGAGGTGTGTATGTTCCGCTTCAGGTGGAGCAGCTGAACTTCCCAAGTAAATGGCTACATGAAGGTAACTACTCAGCCCAATTGGCCTGGATAGTCCTTTTGCAGACTAGTTAGGTCAGTAGGCTTCCTTCATTCTCAAAATATATTGATATGGATTAAAACTTGGTATGGCAAGAAAGGTTCATTCCTAGGCACCAAATTTCCAGTCCAGAAAAGTATCTTGAGCAGCAGATGCAGAACAGCAAGTTTGGACCAGGAGCATTTCAGTAGCAGGAAGACCAGGAGTCTTCAGTGTCTGAAAATCTCCTATGCCACTAAGCTGGAGTGCTCCAAAAGTGTGAAATTTATGTTAGTCTAGCAGAATGAGATTTGGGTAATCAGTTTTATGTGAAAGGTAATGCTAATATAATGTGACATTTCTAAATGACATACTTCTCAACAGGGCTGAATCCATGGGCATGCAACCTGTGTGGCTTCACAATGTCATAGTCAGAAAGAACCTGTGATTGATTTAATGCTCTGTTGTCGACATATTGAAATTCATAATAGTTTTTGAACAAGAGGCCCTGCATTTTCACTTTGTACTAGGCCATGCAAATTATATACCCACTCCTGTTTGCAAGTATGTATAGTGAAACCTGCATGTAATACATAGGGTTTTGAACATTTTTGACATCTCCATACTACCTGACTTTAAACTTACCTATTATAAATAGTCAATAAGTTTTAGGGCTGAATTAAAATCTTAAAACAAATAATTAATTTTTTTCTTTTGTTTTACAATTTAAAATCTTATCAGATGAAATTTTAGAACACAAAATCTTCCAGGCAAAGTGGGTTTAAAAAATCCTTGTAGAATTGTATATTTTAAAGCCAAGTGATAATTGAATCCCTATAGACTAAACAATATCACTTAGCAGCCTGCACAACGTGAAAGACTAAAAGCTTTTAATTAGACCTTTACTCAATAGGGGAGAAAAAAATAATTTAAAAGACTCATGGCAAAAGCTGAATTGTTAGTTTTAACTTTGAACACAATGAACAAACAGTTTGACTAAATTAGTTTAGCTGTGTACTCATTAGCCTTTAATAGAAATGTGAATGCAAACTGACTCCAGGTTATTGTACTTAGAGTCAGCTTTTTAATTAGTGATTGGCAAAATGTTTATCTAATTTGTTGTTGGAATGAATCATTTATACAACAGGACTGTTGCAAACCTTTATGCAATCTTAATTGGATGTTTTAGGAAAACAAGATTTCATGTATATAAAATCCAAACTATAGTAATAAAGTTAGCTAATTTATATCAAACTTGGCACTTAAAAAGGAAAAGTTGTGTTATGTGGCTCAATGAAGTGAAGAAATGGTTAATGTCTATTTAGTTAACTACAGTGGTCAGTTGAACTAGGGTAAACCTCAGTTATTATTGGTTTTGAAGTTGAACCTGATTTCCAGGTGGTAAGTGGCATGCTAATCCTGTAATACTGGACACATTAATTAGCCTCTTTAAACCTAATTTCCTGCTTTGAGTTATTGTAAGTGTTCAAGATAATATATTAAAAGTCCTGTCCCTGTTACAGGCATTCAACATATGGTAGCTATAATCATAAGCATTATTATCATCAATCAGGTGTTCTTTTAATGTACTTAAATATATTTTAACTATATTCTACCTATATTTTACAGATAAAATGAATTACATGTTGTAAAATTCAAAATTCTGCAAAATTCAATATACAAAGGGGCATACAGAAAAAAGTACTTTCCTGTTATCCATGAATAATGTGGCATATTATATGCATTATTAAATAGGTTATTATATCATAATATGACAGAATTATACAATATAATAGCAATTTATGTTAGAGATTATTCTATTCAATACATATAACATGTCCTCATCCATTTTAGTGGCCACATGGATATATCATAATTAAAATAAGTAGTGCATTATTATTGGAAAAATACGTTATTTCCATCCTTTTGCAGTTGTAAATATACTGAAGTAAATATCTTTACTCATCGATTATTTTGCACTGTGTAAGGACATATAGGACAACATTCTTAAATAACCTTTTCTCTTTCTGCCATGCTAAATGATTTGTTTAGTATTTCTATCTTTCCAAAGTTGTTTTCAATAATTTATACTCATATTTATAATTATATTGAAAATTGTATAAATATTTTTCTATTTATATTTTCATATATAATCTCTTATTCATTATAGTCTTATCTGACTTCTTAGTTTCCTCCAAGTCCATGGTTACTTGCTTATTTTTATTTATTGATTGGGTTGGCTAATATGTGATCTCTTATTGTCTTCTTGTTAATATTATTGATATTGTCTTAGTTACTAAAATAGCTCTGGGATTTATTTCATTATGGAACTTTTTGATTTTGTTTTTCTCTTTTTTTTTTCAGAGGTAAGAACTTTCTCTGTCAGTTACACTGTAGTGGGTAGTGCAATTCACAGCTCACTGCAGCCTCAAACTGCTAGGCTTAAGGAGTCCTCCTGCCTCAGCCTCTCAAGCAGCTAGGACTACAGGCATACACCACCATGCCCAGGTAATGGCTAAGTTTTTGTAAAGATAGGGCCTTACTATGTTGCACAGGCTGATCTCCCACTCCTGGCTTCAAGTGCTCCTCCTCCCTTAACCTCCCAAAGCACTGGGATTATAGGCATGAGCCATCATACTCAACCTTGTTTCCTAATTTTCAGTCTTCTGGCTCTTTCTGTCATTTTCTTCCTTCTGCTATAATGTAACTTTTTTTTTATAGCTTCTTGAGTTAAAAGTTTATTTTTATTCTTATTTGTTATTTAGATTAATTTTTAAGTACATGTATTTATATTTTTTAAGTTAAAAGGACATTTTAATCCTTATACAAATTTTTTAGTGTATGTATTTATATTTTATAAGTGTATGTATTAGGCTTTTTTAGTATCAGTTTTTAAGCATATGTATTATACATTTTATGTACATATATTTTTATGTATATGTATTATGTTTTTTAAGATATATGTATTATACTTTTTAAAGTATGTTTTTAATTATGTGTATTATACTTTTATGTTTTTAGGTATATGTCTTTATACTTTTTAAATTAGAAGATTATTTTATTAATGTGAGTTTTTAAGTATATGTGTTTATACTTTTTAAAATTAGAATCATGTTTGTGCCAATAAACTTGGTAACAGATCAAATGCATAAACTACTTAACAGACAAAAAAATATAAAAACAGATTTAAGAAAAAAATAAAAACCTGAGTAATTCTATATGAAAGTTTTTCAGTTGTTACAACAAAGAAAGTATTTTCTCTGAGTACTATATTAGTCAGGTACAATTAGTTCTACTAGTCACCATTATAATTATTATTTTCTAGATATTTCAAAATATTGATCGTAGTTTCCTTCAATCATAAGAGTATTTTAAGACAGTTTTTATTTTTAGGTAACAGGATTTTATTTTCTACTTCTATTTTTCTTTAAAAATTCTTTAAGCAGAAAATTTTGCCTTTACTTCTTATTTTTTTTAAATTCATTTCATTTTTGTTGTACCTAATACAGTCATTATTAATGTACTATATGTGCATAGTACATTAAATACATTATATATGTAATATGTTATGTATATAATGTAGTTTTTTAAAGGAAATATGCTCTGTTTTCCTTAAGTATAGTTTGATATTTATCTATACTTAATTAGGTCTAACTTATTTTACTGTAAAGCAAAGGTATACTCTGACAGTGGATCAGAGCAAGCTGCTCAAAATTGAGATAGCACTGACTGATACTGGGGAAATTCCCTTCATGGGAGTATTACTGGGTGGGAAGGGGTATTGATATTAAGCATATTATGAGTAGATTTTTAAGCCTGCATGCACAGTGGCTCTATATGCTGGCATATAAATCACATGCCTCATTAACGTCTTAAATTTCCACCCAAGGTTTACTATTGTAATGGGCATAGTACAGCTATGTACTATGGTCAGCCCAAGGACACTGATAGGTCAGTGTCAGCCCAAGGACACTGATCATGGGTTTCTGCACTTGTGTGAGTTTGAGGATTTTCTCTTCTGCTCTTCTACCTCCTTGCTGCAGGATGTTCTAAACACGGCCCAGGATGCAATTTGTGCACTGTCATGTGGTTTGTTCCTTCATTTATTTGGTAAGTTTTTCCACAAAGCAGGAGGCCATGACCACTATATCTAATCTACCTCACTTGGACTTTTTTCTTGTTGTTCTCCTCAGCCTGTTCCTTACGTTTCATCTGTAACTAAACAGAGTCTATTATTTCAGGTAAGACAGAACTGTGTACAAATCCTGAATTTGTCACTTACCCTGGCCCTTAAGTCCAACTCTCTGATTCTCAATTCCCTTCTCTATTAAAAAAAAATAGGATAATAATGAGAATCATAATATTCCCTTTTATGAGTGAGAGAGAAACCACAGAGGCTAGTGGCCTGTTAGTAAGGCTTAATCGAGAAAGTGATATTTAAAATGTTCCTTGATTCACAGACAGGTCACAAAGAGATGAAAGTGTTGCAGTCCAGTTGGGTTCTTCTTGCCCACTGCCTAGAAAAACCCAATACACTGAAACAGTAGGAATAGCAGCAGAGAAAGTTTAATAATCACAGAGCAGCTGCGCAATGAGGGACAATTCTCAAACCCACCTCCTAGAGATATTGGGGGCTAGGATTTTTAAGGAAAATTTGATGGGCAGCATGCTAGGGGATACATACTGCTATCCTAATTGGCTGGGTCCGTTTTGAAATCATATGCCTGTTAAAACTATCTTCAGGCACTGAGTCACACTGAGTCAGTTCCTGGTTGGGGGCCATGGGACCAGTTGAGTCAGTTTCCAGACATGGGTCACCAGTCCAGGTGGCATCTGTTTGTCTATCAAAATGAAAGGCTGAAAAATATCTTAAACACCAGCCTTAGGCTTTATAATAGCAACTACAGGGGAATTTGGGGATGTGGAGGTTAATATCTTGTGACCATTGATTATGTAATCCTGAGCAGTAAGCAGTTACAAAAAGGCAAGTTATAAAACAATGACTGGTTAGAGTTTAACTCTACTGTATTAGTCTGTTTAACACTGCTATAAAGAACTACCTGGGACTGGGTAATTTGTAAAGAAAAGAGATTTAATTGAATCACAGTTCCACATGGTTGGGGAGGCTTTAGGAAACTTACAATTATTGTGGAAGGGGAAACAAGGCACATCTTACATAGTGTCAGAAGAGAGAACGTGAAGGGGAAGTGCCACACACTTTCAAACAACCGCATGAGAACTTATTATCACAAGAACAGCAAGTGGGAAGTCTGCCCCAATGATTCAATCACCTCCCATCAGGCGCCTCTCCCAACACACGGGGATTACAATTGGAGATGAGATGTGGGTGGGGACACAAAGCCAAATCATATCACATACCTACATCTTAGCAGAAGAAATAATGACTGATTAGAGTTTATGCCTACATCTTAGCAAAATTCTGGCCCCTACAATAATTCTAGCCTTGTGGCTTTTTGTTAGTTTTCAAAGGTGATTTTAGCCCCTGAGAAAGGAGCAGTTTAGTTTTGAGAAGTGACTATTATCATCCTTGCTTTAAAGTTAAACAATAGACTAAACACCTCCTATTGTTACTCTAGCCTACATGTAAATATGAACAAAGCCAGTTTGTGAGATTAGAAGCAAGATGGAGTCAGCTGTGGTAGATTTCTCTCACTGTCAACATTCTGCAAGGAAAGTTTTAGAAGGAAGAATGTAGCATTTGAAGGAGAATGTTTTGTTCAGCAAAGGAACATAGGTAAGAAATTACAAGGTATACCTTATAGCCATTCCAGTTTGTACAAGGAATAGGAAATTGTGAGAGCTGTGGGAGATGATCATAAAGGTAGATTGGGTTTAGATCACATAGAGCTTTAAATTCTAATACACAGAATTTCAAATTCATATGATAGCTAATGGGTAGGAATAAAAATTCTTGACCAAGAGAATGGTTGTTCAGAATTATACATAAAGAAGGATACTCTGGTGATAATGAAAAGTACAATTGGTCTTGACCAACCAATGACCATAATTCAAGAGATTACTTAGGAATTTATATAGAATGAGACTTCAGGTCTATGATACCATCAGTTGTAACATGCATCCTTATTTTATGTACCATCATGAAAGACTGTAAAGAATTGCTAATTAAACTCTGACACACACCATTGATTTTAAGACAGTGCCACTTTCAGACACTAACATTTGAACAAATATGCATGTTAGCATTGATAACATATGTTGTAATGGTTTAATGAAAACGAAGAAGAGATTGTAAGTCTTGACAGAATTTAATACTTGAACTGCTGAAGAGAGGAAGGAAAAGGAAGTAATCAAACATGGACTTGAGATTTTTAGTTTTATTTCTTGATGCCAGCATCAAAAAATGGGAAGTCATAATGAGAAAAGCAGTTTAATGTGGTGCCATTGGGACTTCTGGGTGTTGTCAATTAAAGAGCCAGAAAATGAAATAGAGCTTGCAAACACGGTTGTTATTTGAGAGTGATATTTAAAAATCATCTACTTAGGAGTAATTTTTAAAGCCATGGGAATATGTGAGCTCATTAAGTAGAAGATGATATAGAAAGAAGAAAATAGAACTAAGGTTAGGAAGTTAAATTTAGGGAGGAAGAAAAAAGAACAACAACAAAAAAAAGGTCATTCTAGGATAGGGGATACAATTTAGGAAAGAAGAGTTTCCAGAAGACTGGGTTGGCCATTAGAGTCAGTGATTATAGAACCAAGAAGAAAATCAGCTACTGCAGGAAGAAAAAATTGGTTCACTTTCAACCAAAGTTAATTAAATGAAGTTAAGTCTTTACATGCTGAAAAATATTCTCAGAGAAGCATGCAGAACAGATTTTATGTTCTTTTCTTTTTTGAGATTTTTCCAGCATTTAAGAGGGACACATTTTGTTTTAAAAGCTAGCATATAGGTGTTTAGAATCTACCCCAAATTTTTAAAAGCTAATGCATGCAATTTACCAGTAATCCTAACTGAATCTGAAACATAGTGTCATAGTAACTTCTCTAGTTCCTAGTACTGCAGATGGTCATTAGAATTTTCAAAGAGAAAAAAATAAATGTATCATCCAAAAATATAAAAACAAAGAGCAAAACATTTCTCTAAATGAATAAATAAATATTAATATGCATTATATTACAAGTATTTTCTAACAGAGGATAAGGATATCTGGCACTTCCGGAACCAAAAGCTCTACCTAGTCACACCTTCTCATAGAAAGCATAATTTCATTGAAAGGGAGCCCCTCATTTTATGCTTAGCTCCTCACTCACCCCAATAGCAACCTGCTTATGTCACATGAAGAAATGATTCGCATTTTCTGGGTCCCTTCATATGCAGGAGTAGGGATTATGGGACTACTCTCATATCAGTTTTTGTCCAGATCCTATTGTGTTTATTCTTTATTAAGAATAAACCAGCATTAAGATTCATTTATTGTTATACATTGCAGTTTTTGAGGAAATTATAAAGTTAAATTCACCTCTAGAACCATACCTGGGTAAAGGAAAGGAGGTTAAGAAGGAGTGATTCACCTTCTTCAAGTGCCCCCACCCTGAACATTCTATATTGGCAAAGTCATAGTAAAATGAGCATCAAGAAAAAGCCTTAGTGAAGAAAATGTAGGCTCAAAAAGTAGGGACAGAAACTAACATTTTTTGAGCATTTAACTATGAGCCAAATCTTTCGCTAGATGCTTGAGATACATTATTTTATCTCATTCTGAAAATTATACTATGAGATATATATTATTGGTCCCATTTTACAGGTTTTGATATTGAAGAGATTATTTGTCTTAAGCTATTTTGTTATAGTACATAGAGCAGGATTCGAATTCAGGTCTGACCTGTCTCATACAGAGTTACCTGCTTAAATACTGGGTGTAAGTGAAGACAGAGACTCAAAGTGGATTTGGAGCATACCAACCAACAGTTTATATGAGCTGAATGTGTAGGTGAGGGCTCAGTCTTCTTTTCTTTGTCATTGACTAACTTACAGAACAATGTGTTTTTGTACCAGCGCTCATCTGCCAGTGGTACAGGACACCAAAAGTAAGAAATCCAAAACAGTTGTTCTGGGTAGGTAGAACCCTAATCTGTGAAAGAGGTTTAACATATCTACCTTCTAATATTGTTGTGTGAATTAGAGGTCATTCATTTACTCACAAATATTTATTGAGTACCTGTTACATACCAAGAACTAGTTACATGGATTATCTAGTTACATGGATTATCGAGCACCATCCATGACATGTACGGGTACTCAAAATAAGAGAATGGATCTTATCTTATGAACTCACAAGAGAACAGAGTGGCAATTACTAAAGTTCTTCTTAGTTTCTGGAGCGGCACAGTGATCAGTGAAGATCAACAGTGGAGGCTTTGCTGTTTTTTTTTTTTTTCCTAGACAGCTATATACCTGGATAGCACAGTGTTAAATAAGTGGGCCAAGATGGCTCCTGCATAGTGGCCTCTATGTTAATATAACAGGCTAGGACCATTATATCAAAGCCTGCCAAACTCAAATTGTTACACATCCAATTCCTTTAAATATAGACCAAATAAACATATCTTAAACCCGCTAGAGTGTGCCTGATTTGGTCACCTATGAAACTGCACCCAACACTTGCAAGACAAAATAAGTATGCAAAAGAAACAAAAATAATTTGTAAGAAGACAATCATAAGGATAGATTATGTTTCCAAAAGCTTACTATACCCCACATCCCTATACACATACAAAACCAAAAAAAAAATCTCTAATAAAGGACCATAATCAAAACTTTGCTTAAGAATATAATAAATGAAAAAAAAATGCTACCAATTGTGGTCTCTATATACAAAATACTCTTATTAAAATGCAAACTATGTGTATTGATATACAATAGCTATATTTCTATAGTTCTCTATCAAGAGTTAATGTATAATATATTAAACAGAAAAAGTAAAAGCCTTCTAGTAAGAAAAAATATATGGTAGTGTTACATTTAACTCATTAAAATATAATTTGAAAAGGCTTTGATGTATTATTTACATGCAAATAGAAATAGCTATAATAAACTACTTCTTATTCCAGTTTATAGAAGCAATGTTTTATGTAATATTGAAAAGAGTGGACTGGGTTTAAATTCCAGGTTGGCCACCTAATAGCTGCAAATATGGGCAAATTACTTATCTTCTCTAAGCCTCAATGTTCTGATTTCAAGCTAAAGAGAGTAGAGTTTAGGATGATCCACATGAAACTGCTGATACTCAACAGTTTTTTACCTACAGAGATGGCAAGTTCATGTGGTTTAATCAAATAATTAACTCTTATATGTATGCTGAGGGAATTACAGAGATAATCTGTGAAAAGCCTCTAGCATACTTCCTGGAACATAGTCAACACACATTAATGTTCCCTTATATTTCCCTCAATTCTCCATGGATGATGCTGACCATTAGGATAATCTGTCTTCAATTTTCTGTGTTAGTGTAGATATCCACAGGATGGGAAACCAAATGCTGCAAGTGATAGTCATATATTGTCACAGCTTAATATAGGGATAAATTATATCAGCCTACTATTTTTTTTTTCAAATCAGGAATCTGAATAGAGCCACTAATAGAGAGCACTTTACCATCCTAGCTTAGAATCATGGTCTATAAACACACACATTTTTTTTATAGAACTAATTCATCTTAACTCAAACTTTTAATGCCGGAAGATCTTAGAGGAAATTTTTGTAGTCATTTAAAGTTCAAAATATAATTTAACATCAGTGATAATTTAGAATAATGTTACGTTAGAACTTAATAAACATTACCAACTGTAGCCATTTCATAAGAGTTAAGTTATGGAGAACATTTATTAAAATATTTAAAGGAAAGATCTGAAAAATAGAGCTAAAACATTCTTAGCAATATAGATCTTAATATATTTTCCATGCTGCCTCCTCTAAATTTCTTTTCATCACACCTACTATTTATATCTTTTTCAGGCCCCCTAGGCTTACTTATTTCATGTAAACTTTAACATAATAATGTAACATTCCCAAAATCTTTAAAAAGAATAGGCCACTCTCTTTTTTATAGGCATGCTATATTGAATATACATGCTGTATTCAAAATAAGAATACCAGCAGCAGGAAATAGCAGCATGTCATGACTTACTTCAATTAAGAAGTATAGTAATTTGTTAGATTAATTAAAACTCTAGGCTTTGGTTAAGAAAAGTATTGACTGAAATTCAGCCTCAACTAGATTCCAAACTGGCAATAAAGCAAACATATTAATATGTGGTCAATAATGACTGACAGCCTTAACAAAATCTGGTAGAAAATCAAGAAATAATTTTCTGGATATAAAGTTTAAGCATACTATTATCCATTTTTCATCTGCTCATACTCTGTCAGGGGTATTATTATATTGCCTATGGAACTCAAATTACAAAGCAATCTTATGTTATACCATGCCAAGTAGACCCAACAATTCAGAAATATAAAACCACAATCCATGCCCATTTTCAATAGAAAGTAAATAATTGGCTAGGCTTTTATTTGAGTAGTAGCCTTGCTTTCCACAGATCAGAGAAAAGGTAAAGTGGAACAACTTAAGGAAAAAAAAAAAAGAGAGAGAGAGAAAAAGACTGCCTCAGCGATGACTGAATTTAACAAGGGCACCCAAGAGTCAGGATCATAGTGCCACTTTGTCATTTATTTTCTCAAAGTGTACCCAAAGGTTGTTTCTAGCTCTTGATTTAGGATCTAAGCAATCCTGGCAATACTATACGCTTCATTAACTATCCTGTATTCACTCCCTAGCAAAGCTGGTTATCAATTAATTTTTTCTGATTAAATTTACAAGAATAATACAAAAGCAATTGCCCTGTGAATTTTGCCTCTGATACCCCAGCCGACCAAATGTAAAAGTGGCATATGGCATAAAAGCAAGCTGCAGATGGCCCAACAACAGCCGTGCACATCTGGCACATGGCTGTTTGATTTTGTCTTTGCCAACTCGCCAGATGACTCCTTCTGGAGAGAAGCCCAATAAGAGAAATTCACTCATCTTCCTTTTTTCACAAGCTCAATATTTTAGTCACTCTTCTCACTCTTATCTGTACCTCCTGAAACAATTATAAGATTCTCAGCCATTCTAAAATAAAAATAATATATATTATTCTGGTTCAGATGACAGCAAATAGTAACCAGGTTATCTGCTTTTATAACCTCTGTAACTAATTCAGAGCTTTATATTTGGTAGCTAGTTAGCCTATAAAATGAGGGAACATTTGGTGCAATGATTATTTAGTGGTAAAAATACACTGATAAAATTCCGGGAGTATCACTTTCCCTCCAAAAGCTTTGCAGCTAGATATTGGAATCAAGCTGTCAAGACATTTTAAATTTCACTTAATTTGACAGCAGAGATACAATTGGAATAGAATATTAAGAAATCACTCTTATTACAAAAATTATTTTCTGTGGGAGGTAGATTTAAATGTTCTAGGGAAACAGCATATACACTTTAAGTGTGAACTATTGGCATAAGATGTCTGTGGTTGTTATTTTTGCTAATCCCCAAGTATTACGTATTCTCCCCATTTCCAGACACAGGATGTGATTGATCTTTGTGACTATGTGATTTGCTTTGGCTAATAAAATTTGAGTGCGAGTGACATATGTCATGTCCACGTGAAATATTTCAAAGCCAGTATGTGATTTACCACATTTCCTTCCCACTGATGAAGTGACCCTGAAAGCACATGTATAGAAGGAGGCCCCATCAACCTGGGTCTTTAAATAACTACAGTGAGTAGATGCTTTGCTGCCAAGTCACTTCAGACATAAACACTAAGTGAGTAACTTTTGTTAAGTATTGAGATTTGAGAAATTTTTAGTGTATTATTAACTCATCCTCACTAATACAAAGTCAAACATAAATTTTATGAATACAATTATCTTAACTTCAAGTTTAATAAAAAACTCAGAGTGATTTACAAACTAGTTCTTAGGCAAACTACTTTATATAGTCATATTTTTAAAATGACAGGATTTTATTGAGAAGTTGAAAGACATCCATCTCTGACTTAATTCCCTCCCCTTTTTTCTTGCTTGGCCACAGAGAGAAGTGAAATCAGATAAACTGGAAGTACAAATGGAATCTTTATAGTACAGTGTTGTAATCCAGCATTTAATCTATTGCTACGTCATTGTGAGATCTGAAGCTTACTAGAAGCCACCAGTAGATATTCTAGAAAACACATTTCCTTCAAGTTCCTGGAAAATGAAAAACATGAGAATTCCCAGAGATGAAAAAAAGTATTTGGGGAGCCATCAAAGATTATTGTTTTGCTTTCTTTGTGTGTGTATGTGTGTGTGTGTGTGTGTGTGTGTGTGTGTGTGTGTGTGTGTTGGTAGTTTTATTTGTTTTATTCCATTTTAACAATTCTAACCTTGATTTCTCTTGGGCTGATAAAAGTTAGATATTAAAGACTTGACTTCCCATTATGGGTGACTGACACCAAGGCTCCAAAGACTCACAGGGTTGTGTCTGAACATTACCTGAATTTTTCTTCAGTGCCTCACAGTCAACATGTTCAAAAGAAAACAAATCTCCTTCCTAAAATTTATTTCTCCTACTCAAATTCCCAACCACAAGAATGCAACCACCATTCCCTCAAGTTTTCTGAGTTAAAGGTACCTGATCCACTCTTGACTTCTCTATATTACCTGGTTTACTAGGTAATATGATTTGGCTCTGTGGCCCTGCCAAAATCTCATCTGACATTGTAATCCCCATGTGTTGAAGGAGAGACTTGATGAGAGGTGATTGGATCATGGGGGCAGTTCCCCCATGCTGTTCTCATGATGGTGAAAACGTTCTCACAGATTTAATGGTTTAAAAGTGGCAGTTTCCCCTGCATGCACTCTCTCTCTCTCTCCTGCCACTTTGTGAAGAAAGTGCTTAATTCTCCTTCACCTTTCACCATGATTGTAAGTTTCCTGAGGCCTCCATAGCCATGTGGAAGTGTGAGTCAATTGAAAACCTCTTTTGTTTATAAATTGCCCAATCTCAGGTAGTATCTTTATAGCAGTATGAAAACAGACTAATATAGAGAATTGGCACCAGCAGAATGGGGTAATACTATAAAGACCACCTGAAAATGTGGAAGCAACTTTGAAACAGGCAGAGGTTGGTTCAGTTTGGAAGACTCAGAAGAAGACAGGAAGATGTGGGAAAGTTTGAAACTTCCTAGAGACTTGTTGAATAGTTTTTACCAAAATGTGGTGATATGGACAATGAAGTTCAGGCTGAGGTGCTCTCAGATGAAGACGAGGAACTTTTTGGGAACTGGAGCAAAGGTTACTCTTGTTATGCTTTAGCAAAGAGACTGATGGCATTTTGCCCCTGTCCTAGAAATCTGTGAAACTCTGAACTTGAGAGAGATGTTTTAAGGTATCTTGTGGAAGAAATTTCTAAGCTGCAAAACATTCAAGATGTGACTTGGCTTTTCCTGAAAGCATACAGGTATATGTGTTCACAAAGAGATGGTTTGAAATTGGAACTTATGTATAAAGGGAAAGCAGAGTGTACAAGTTTGGAAAATTTGCAGCTTGACCATGTGGTAGAAGGAAAAAAAAAATTCTTGGGAAAAAAATAAAGCCAGCTGCAGAAATTTGCATAAATAATGAGAATAGCTGAGACAAAAGGGAAAATGTCTTCATGGCATCTCAGAGATCTTCAAGGCAACCCCTCACATTACAGTCCTGGAGGCTTAAGGAGGGAAAAATGGTTTCAGGGTTGAGGCCCAGGGCCCCACTGCTCTGTACAGCCTCAGGCCATGGTGCCCTGTGTCTCAGACACTCCGGCTTCAGCCACGGCTAAAAGGGGCCAAGTTACAGCTTGGGCTGTGGCTTCAGAGCATGAAAGCACCAATCCTTGGTGGCTTCTACATGGTGCTGGGTCTGCAGCTGTGCAGAAGAAACAAACTAAGGTTTAGAAACCTTTGCCTAGATTTTAGAGGATGTCCAGGAACATCTGGATATCCAGGTAGAAGTTTGCTCTAAGGGTGTAGCCCTCATGGAGAACCTCTGCTAGAAGGAAAATGTGGGTTTGGAGCCCCCACACAGGGTCCTCAGTGGGAGACTGCCTAGTAGTGCTGTTAGAAGAAAGTTACCATCCTTCAGACCTCAGAAAGGTAGATCCACTGACAGGTTGGACCATGTGCCTGGAAAAGCTTCAGGCACTGAATGCCAGCCTAGGAAAGAAGTGGTAGAGACTGTACCCTGCAGAACCACAGCAGCAGAGCAGCCCAAGACCACGGGAGCCCACCCCTTGCGTCAGTGTGCCCTGGATGTAAGACATGGAGTCAAAGGAAATTTTAGAGCTTTAAGATTTAATGACTGCCCAACTAGGTTTCCAACTTCCACTGGGCTGGTGGCCCCTTGTTTTGGCCAATTTCCCCCATCTGGATCAGGATCATTTACCCAGTGTCTGTATGTAACCCATTGTATCTTGGAAGTAACTAACTTGCTTTCGTTTTTACAGGCAGATAGGTGAAATAGACTTGCCTTGTCTCAGATGAGACTTTGGACTTGGACTTTTCAGTTAATGCTATAATTATTTATGGTTATGGAGGACTGATGGAAAGGCATAATTGGTTTTTAAATGCAAAAAAGTCATGAGATTTGGGAGATGCCAGGGTGGAATCATATGGCTTGGCTCTGTGTCCCTGCCCAAATCTCATCTCAAATTGTAATCCCCACATGTCAAGGGAGGAACCCAGTGGAGGGTGACTGGATCATAGGGATAGTTTCCCCCATGCTGTTCTCATGGTAGTGAGGGAGTTCTCACAAGATCAGATGGTTTAAAAGTGGCAGTTTCCCCTGCATGCACTCTCTCTCTTTCCTGCTGCCTTGTGAAGAAGGTGCTTGCTTCTCCTTCACCTTCTGTCATGATTCTAAGTTTGCTGAGGCCTCCCCAACCATATGGAACTGTGAATCAATTAAAACTCTTTTATTTATAAATTACCCAGTCTCATGTAGTATCTTTATAGCAGTGCAAGAATAGACTAATATACTAGGTCTTGTTGACTTTGTTTCCAAATATTTTTCTTCTGTCATAACCATTTCTATTGTTTTAGGACAAAATTTATTATATGTTTTGGGGCTATTGCTATAACCAATTAACTTCTTTTTGCATTTAGATTTGCCTCTGCCCAGCCCACTTCTTTTTGGTTACCCCAGTTAATTTTGAACTTGGTAACCAAGGTGGCTCTCAGTTGGCTCTCATTTTTCCAGTTGTTTTTAATTTTTTGCTTCATATGGTCATATATCTCAATATTACAACAAGTGTTCAGCTGCAATAATTGTTTCATTAGTTGTCTTAATATTTTTCCTCTGTAGATATCCATCTTAATATTGTAGCAATTTTTCATTATTGTCCATTGTATTAATGATTTTAAAACTTTAAGAGTGAGTGGGCAAATTTAGGCAAGTATAGTTTGTAAAGGACCCAGAGAGGATTCTGATATCTCTAACTCTGGTTAGGAATAACTAACTTATGTAATAAAGTCTAAATGCATTATAATTGCATAAAAGATACTGCATAATCTGAAAGCTGCCTGATTTCATAGTCTCAACTCCTCTCCTGTCTCCCTGCTTGCTCTTCACACCCCTACCCTGTAACACACATGGAAACACACATATACAAACATATCCAATTCTACCAAACAACTTACATTTACCTAAATATGCCATGATTTATAATGTCTTCCTAAATTTGCATATGCTTTTTACTTTACCTGAAATATTCTAATTTTTCACATAATATCATCCTATTCATCATTCCAAATTCAATGTTATCACTTCTATGAAGACTTTTTCTTCTTTCCCCAACCCCTGAAATTACCTGATCTCTCATTTGTGCTTTCATAGTACTTCAAATATCATATTTTTCAAACATACTCATCCTACTTTACTTACTTGATTAGTGAATTAGTTTTCTAGGGCTTCCATAACAATATATGGCTTAAACAACAGAAATTTATTTTCTCGCAAGTCTGGAGGCTAAAAGTGTCAGATCAAGATGTCAGCATAGCTGGTTTCTTCTAAGGCTTCTCTCTTGGCTTATAGACGACCACCTTTATTTACCCTATGTCTTTACATGGTCTTGTCTCTGAAGATACCTGTGTCATAAATTCCTCTACTTAAAATGATACTGGTCATATTGAATTAGGGCTCACCCCAAAATTCTCATTTTAACTTAATTACCTGTTTAAAGACTCTATCTCCAAGTGTAGTCACATTCTGGGTACTGGGGGTTGTAAGTTCAATATACGAATGTTGGAGAAAACAATTCAGCATATAACAACTAGGTCACAAACATTTTGAGTCAAGATCTGTCTTAGTGACTTATGTATTTCCAGTTTCTAGCAAAACCTCCAATACCTAACTTCAGTGAGAGCTCTCAAACCATTTCTCCTAAAAATATTAAATAGAGATGGAAGTTGAAGGTAGGTCCAAATCCATAGGGAGGAGAGGTCAGAGAGAGAATATGAGAATATCATTAGTTCACAGGATTCAGTCAATGACCTAGGTCACCTATGCAATCATGCTGCTGACCAGGCAAAAAGTAATCAAAATAAACGAAGATGAAAAAGGTAAAGGCAAAGAGCTTGTTGTCACTGAGAATGAAATGGATTCAGTCACAAGTATTAGGAAACCAGGACGTAAACCAGAAAATATAGTTCTTGATAGACAAATGAATACGGCAGAAATCCTAACACTAAACCTTAGGGCTATTATTAGTGCCAACTTTTTAGTTGTTGTGGTCACATCTGTTAGCTATTACCACATGATACTCTGTAACAAAGGGCCCCAAATTTATTGGCTTAAAATGGCAACTCAGGCATCTGTGGTTCAGCTGGGGGAGGGAGAGGTGGGTTACTCATCTATGCTAGGCCAAGCTGGCCAGCTCAGCTTTAAGTTTTTGTTGTGTTTAGGCTTATTTCCTCACTGTGGGTTGGATTCAGCTCCATGTGTGTTCATTCTGGGGACCTGTGTAAATGAGCAGCATTTACCCAGAGGAAGCTATTCTCATGGTGACAGCAAAAGTGCAAGAAGGCAAGCCCAACCAGGTTAGTCCATTTCAAACCTTTGTTTACATCATATCTGCTAACATTCCATTGGCCAAAGCAAGTCACATGGTTGACTATAAAGTCAAGGTGGAGAGTTGACTCCACCTAACGTAGAAGGGCTAGAAATGTCACATGACAAAAGCCATGGGTACAGGAAGTGGTGAACAGTTAGGGCCAATTATACAATCTACTATAAGGACCTTCAAGATATTGAGGGTAACTTTACAGGAGACAAAGAAGTCAACTTTCAGTCACTTCATAGATTGTTTTATCTTTACTAAATATCCTTATCAAAATGAAAAAAAAATTCAAATAATATACAAAAAGATTTATTTAGTCATCAATCAATACCTTATTCCAACAGAGAATTATATAACCTTTTATTCATTTCTGGTCCCTCCCAATATAAAACCTTTTATCTGGCTGAATCTTACTCCTTATACAAATCCCAGCATAAACAAAACTGTCAATGTTGAACATGCTACTTTATGCTCTCACAGCATTTTCAGATTCCTGAGTCTTGAAAATTTCCTTCTATTTCAGTAGAGGGATAACCAGGTCTATGATTATAGTGTTCATTGCTGTAACAGAAACATCTAATAGAGTATCTGGTGCATAGTACTCACCAAATAAATGTGTGTTGAATGAAAAGGAATGATATCCTTGGCTTAAGAGTCTTCTCAGAGTTAAGTGATGAATCTAAGAGTATTACTGGATCGTAGGAGGGCCTGAGACTATGTCCTGCATCTCAGTCAAAAGGACCTCTAAAGAATGCAATGCAAGGCCCCTGAGTACAAACTAAATGCAAATAGCTAACTCCAATTTAAACTCATACTTCAGCTATTCTGTTCTATAAATAATATTTTTCATCATTGTATTTCTTTATTAGAGTAGGTAAATGCTGCTTTAAGATGATTTATTTGATCTTGGTCCTTAGGATCAGAATATGTAAGTTAAACTCATTTTGGGGAGGTGAGGGGGATGTCTGAAACTGAGGGCAATTATCTTGTTAATAATAGAAATCCATCTGGCATCAGGAGTTAACTCAGGCCTATGTCTGCAGCTTCAGTAAAATCTCCAGATCGTATGTGTGCCTGGTGAACCAACAGGGCAGCAGTAGACAGTTTCTGTGGCTCAGAAGAAAGGTGCTGATAGTTTGATGTCACAGGTGAGGTTTCAAAGATTTGGAGGGAAGAGGCTAAGGCATTGCGCTCTTAGGGGAGATGAACAGGAATTCCAGGAAACTATGACTGCTACTAAATTTGCTACCATCTAATACAGTAGGTCATTGAATGCACTAAATAATGAAAGCCACATATTATGGCAGTGGTATTCCAGTTTTTACCTCCCTAAAAATATTGTTAAAGGCATGTTTAGAGATAGTGCCTAGTTTGAGTTGCTTTTGGGGTGGGCAAGCCACAAAGTTAGTACCAGAGTTGGATATAAATTATACAAATTCCTTACCACAGCCTTAGAGTTTCTATGATCTACCCTCAGCCTTACCTACCCTTTCTCATCTCAGAAGCATCTTGACCAGTACTGGTTCAAATATACCAGTATTAATTCTGAGTCTCTGTAACTCAAATGCCAAAGTCTTTCTTGCCTCTGTGCTTTTATCTCTACCATCTCCGGTACTTAGAATGTTTTTCTAAAATATCTTCTTGGATGGATCCACCTCTTCATTCAAATCTTTGCTACAACACCACTTGCTGAGAGTGATGAACAATGAGAATACTTTGGCATAGGGAAGGGAACAACACTCACTGGGGTAGGTGGGGGTGGGGGTTGGAGGGGAGGGGAGGGACAGTGGGGGACAGTAAGTATGGGGAGGGATAACACCAGGAGAAATGCCTGATGTAGTCTATGGGGGAGGGGAGGGTGGAGACAGCAAACCACCATGGCATGTATACACCTATGCAACAATCCTGCAGGATGCAGGATGTGCACATGTACCCCAGAGCCCAAAGTACAATTAAGAAAAAAAATTCTCTATCACCCCAGAAAAGAAACTCTATACCCATTAGCAGTTACTGCCTATCCCCCATATCCTGCAGCCTCTGGTATACAGTAATGTATTTTCTATCTCTATAGATCTACCTATTGTGTATGTTAGATATAAACAAAATCATATACAAAAAAGAACACCACCTGCTGAAAAAAGCCTTCCCTGACCACATAATCCAACACAGTCTCCTCAACTCAGCCACCCTTGCTTCTTTCACTTTATTATTATTCTTAGCACTTGCCATTCTGTGAGGTTACCTTATTTGTTGATAATACTCCCTACTAGAAGTTCCTCAAGGGTAGAGACTCAATAAGTAACTTGAATGAATACATTCATGAATGAACAAAAGAATACAAGCAGAACCAGCAGTAAGACTGCTGAATTTGATGCTAGTGACAGAGCTATCTTGTAGGATTGATCCAAAATTTGGTGT
Organism: Saimiri boliviensis; assembly: GCF_048565385.1. Lineage (NCBI taxonomy): Eukaryota > Metazoa > Chordata > Mammalia > Primates > Cebidae > Saimiri > Saimiri boliviensis. Next base: position 67,978,241 of record NC_133452.1, read on the forward strand.
GAGACTAGTTAGAATAATAATTGCTAATAATAATATTCCACTTTTGTAGAACGTATGCATGGGCTAGGTACTGTGTAATGTACTTTACATGCATTAAGTTATTTAATTCTCAAATAACCCTATGAGACAGAGTACCGTTTTTATTTCTATTTTACAGGTGAAGAAATGGATAGTCTCAGGGAAAATTAGTTGAAGGACTTTTGGTAAGTAAAGGGCAGCACAGAGAGAGTCCAGAGCTGTTTTATTTAAAGCATAAGCCCAATGCTGTGATGCTTACTGGGATACACAATGCAACCCTGTTTGGGCCTTTGCTTTCTGGAAGATATGCCACTTAAGTATGTATGTAACTACCTCATAGTTTTGTTTACACTTCATTTTCACCCCAAATTTTGCTCATGCCACAGAGAATTTGAAATCAATAATAAGCTTGATTTCAACTTTCCTTTTCCTTTCTAGGTCATTATGCCTTGATGATCTATCATGGTTTCACAGATCTTTCCTATGGCTCTCTAAGTCCTTGAAACATATACATTTCCTTTACTCCTTGTTTATTTTGGTTATTTCTTAGTGATATTATGCTTTTCTCACCCAGTATTCATCCTCTATTCTCTATCACTGACTACTGTATTTCTGGCCTCCACAGCACATTGTAACTAAATTTATAATCTCTTTTGTACATAAGATTAGGTTATTCAAATATAAATTGGAAATTACAATTTAGTGATTAATGTGTATTTTCTCTTTTGAAGATTTTAATAATTCCATCATGGTTAGTAATAGTAAATGGCATTCGGTCTTTCCTGTTGTAATCTATTTTGCTTTCTCATACCTCTCTTAATAAGAGCATTTCAAACAGTAAGAAACATCTCTCAGGTAACCTCTGCATCTAATTTTCTGCTTTGGCTCTCATGCTTGGCATATATGCAAACATTCACACTACTAGAGTCTAAATGGGACAAACAAATTTTTGGTTATAGATCTGGGGCTCAAACAATTTCTTCTTTTCACTGTGTCCACAAAAACATAACGACAGAAAAAAGAATGACTGGCACACAAATTTTCCAACTAGAGATAGTAATTAGACTTACAGTCAACAGGCTGCAGTGGTAAGGTCAATACTGAAAAACTGAGCTAGGAGTGGTAAAATCTAGGCTATGTTCCTGGGAATTATGACTCCTGGCCTTGGAAGAAGGGACCACGGAATAGAGCATTGCTTTAAGTGTTCACCTTCCAATGCAATGTTATTGTTAGCATTTCTTAATTTATGCAATAAATATCTATTGTTTGCCAGGAAATTCAATTTGAGATTCGACTCAATGTTTATGGACTAGCTTAGAAATTAGTCAATCGTTCTGATAGAAATTTAGATAAATACTAGCTCTGTATATTTTTTCTTCTAATTCACAGCTCTAAATGTGGTTTGTCCATTCATCTTTGGCATATTTTCATGTGGCTCCTTTCACTTACATGTTTGCATATGGCTGGTTAAATATAAAGTGGCATGAAAATCAAAATTAAATAAATAATAATTAAAGGGGCAGAGCAAAAACAGACTATATCAATAGGGCTTTGTGAAGAGGGGACACAGTAGTGATTGAGACACACATTTGAGAACTACTGTTGCAGCCAACACCACTGAAGGAGTAAATATCTATGTTCTAATAAGATTTGATCTTAATAGGAAATGCCATACATGAAAAACTCATGTGTAAGAAGGTCTAAGGTCATGGCTCTGAAATTAATTCTATAGTAAATCCACACATCAAACTCCATGAACTTTAACTGGAGTTAGGAAAGACAATTTCAGAACCTAGCTGTGGGTGGATAATTTATGATGTGATGTGAAATAAAGGACTTTCTATACCTGAGCAACACAAAGGGCCAAATTTACTGCCGTCAATTACTTTTATACAACAGCAGGGTCAGCCTCTGCCCCCAATTACTCATGTGCAGAAACAGAACTGGTAGCAAGAAAATCAACAGATCCTCAGAGGTTGTAAAAGAAACCTGGAAGTGAGCAGATAACATTGCTCTCTCCATTCTCTGGCCCCAGGCATTAGGAAAGTTCTGTTATTTTGAAGAATCCATAGTCAGGCATTTTGAAATTCTGCTTTTAAAAGAATGCTTTAAGCTTGGTTCTCCTTATTGTATGCAGAAGGGTACAGCCTGGAGAGAAGTGGGAGCATACTTGGAGTATCTCACACACACATCTTTTTCTTTTACCAATGTCTGTAGCAGGACAGAAGTGCTATCTGGTTTCCAGAGCAGCTCTTGAACTGAGTAATTCTATGCAGAGGGGAAAGGTTTTACCCACCAGCTTAATAAGACTTAGCCTTTCCCTATGTTTGGTACATGCCAACTGTACCAAAATGAACAAGACAAAAGATAGAGCTATGGACCTGCCAAACCATAGTCCCAGTATTCTCCCCTTTCAAAAGCCCATTTTCTGCCTATGTTTTGAGAGCATGGGCCTGGACCTGGTCACCTCTTCTAACCTTTAGGTTAGTTGTTTTCAACAGTGCTCCAAGCCTAGGGTGCTCTCTGTTCCTTAATTTAATCACAGAATGCCTGAATTTATTAGATTTACATAAATGGGATCCCAGGTAAGGTTTTATTAAAATAAAGGGTTATGTAGCTAAAGATTTGAAAAGCATTGCAGAAGTGTAAACTCAAGTATTTCTTCTATCCTCATTTAGACCCCCTGAAATCCTCTTGAAGAGATAAACAAACTATAGTTCTGAGGATACAATGAGGTCAGACTATGTCGAAGTATAGCTTTTAGTAAGTGAAATTATAGATTGAACATAAGTGCAATCATTCTTATTTGGGAAGCTTGCTTCCATTTTTCTTTGAAAAGCTCACTTCATTTATTCCCATGTAAGGTGAAGTTGCAGAGTTTCGGGTAAGCGTGCTTTCTAATGAGGAAGACTTATGAGATCAAGCTATAATGTGGACACCCAGAGCAGCTGACACTGCCCTATAAGTGGGCATGACCAGGCTGGGGCCCCAGTAGAGGCCAGCAAACCAAGGAACACTCAGGTCAAACCAGCCCTGTCTGATGTGCAAGACCACCCTGCAGAGATCAGATGCAACAGTTCCCCTATAGCAGAGCATGGCCAGAGAGGCCCTGCCAGAGCTGTTGAGCCAGTAGCAACTTGGAAGCTCCCTGGACAGAGATTCTAGGGGTAACTGAAGGTCTCCCTGCCACTGCTTCTGCTGTGGAATGGTCCTTGGTACCCCTCAGGCTAACAAAGGAGCAAAGACCACCAGTACCTTATCCACACCTCCAACAAGCTGAAGCTGATGCAGGAAGAGGAGGCCAGTGGATCTTCCATAGATCCCACAACCCCCACTGCTCATCACCATACAGGCAACAGCTGGCCTGGGCCCACAGCACAGACCCTCAATCTTGGTCTGATTGCACTGAGCTGACCTCCATCTCTGGGATGGCACCCCCAGGAGACAAGCAAAGTGGTGAAGCAGCAAGTCAGCTGATGTGGAGCCCAGTGGGTTTGGTGCAGGAGCACCAGGTCTGAAGGACCTGCCTGGGGAGAAGATAAGGGAAGAGGCACCCACATAACAGTCTGGCTGCTTTTCTGTTGGGCTGCTACAGTATGCTCAGGGTCCACTCCAGTCCCTAGTCATCCCAGACATTCCAGTACCCAGAGATATCACCAGTGAAGGCTGTGAAACAGCAAAGATGACAGCCTAACCCTCCCTCTGGAGGTTTCATCCCAGAGAGGTACAGACCTTTTGCCAGCCCAAATGCACCTGTAGGAAATGGCCTACAATTGGGAGGTCTCACCAGTGAGGAGAAATGGGATCAGAGACCTACTTTAAAAAGCAATCTGGTCACATTTTTATAGAGAAGCTGTGCTACACCAGGTGTCCCCTTCAGCACTTGGTTGCCTTGGACAAGGAATGGCTTGTCCAAGGCTGGAATGGCTAAGTTGCCCAAACAGCAAAGATAGTGGCCCACTCCTGCTTCTGGGAGCTCTATCCCAGGGAGGTCTGAAACCTCTATCAGCCAGAGAACACCAGGATAGATGGAGACCCTGATTAGGAGGCTCCACCTGGTGTTAAACAATGGGATCTGAGAACTACTTTAAAAAGTAGTCTGGCCATGTTTCTGTAGGCAGCTGTGCTGTACTGGGTTACCACTTATGCCCCTGGTTGGTTTGGACTTTCCAAAGCCCAAAGGCTGGAACCGCTAAGTCACTCAAACAGCATAGATGGTGGCTAACCCCTCCCTCTGGGAGCTTGGTCCCAGGGAGGTTTGAAAATTTTGTCAGCTACAGAACACTGGTGGGGATGACTAGAGATCCCAGTTGGGTGGTCCTGCTCAATGAGGAGGAATAGGATTGGGGACCCACTTTAAAAAGCAGTCTGGCCACATTTTCTCAGGGCAGCTATGCTGTTTTAGGGGACCACTTCTGCTTTTAATCAGCTTGGACTCTCCAAAGCCCAAAGGCTGTAACCGCTGTAACCAAGCAGCAAAGATGGTGACCTGCCCCTCCTTCTGGGAGCTCTGTCTCAGGGCTCCCAGAGACAAATAACACTGTTAGTCAAATAACACTGGCAGGGGTGGCAAGAAACCCCAGTTAGGAGGTCCCACGTAGTGAAAAGGAATGGGATCAGGGACCCACTTACAGAAGTAGTCTGGCCGTGTTTTCATAAAGCAG